>NC_137891.1:99608432-100208432 GCF_963455335.1 Martes martes | reverse complement strand
TTCTCCTCCAGCTCTCTTCACTGAAGAATATTGTTTTCTAACTTTCCTAAGTCATTAGAAGACTATTATGAACATCTTTATTCCATTATTGTTGAGGTACAGATACCATCCCAATTTCTCTCTCATTCTTAAGGCTTTCAGACAACTAATCTCATACCAAATGAACAATTCAATGTAGAGGTCAAACACCATGTGAAGTTATCACAGAGGAAAGAGCAAAGTAACACTTTACACACGATTAAAATCTGACTTAGGTTCACACTCATAAAGCAGATAAAAGTAATTATTTATTATTTTAAAGTGAAAACTCAGGAATGAGGTGAGAATAGGTAGGAAAGAGTTAATAAATGAAAAACACACTTCAGAAATGAAAAATAAGTGGTAAGAAATCCCAGGATGACTAAATCCACTTATGATTCCTAAAAGTAAGAAGTTTAAATTTTTTGTCTTAATTTTAAAAGTCACATATGGCATTGAGGACTGGGTGTTATAGGTAACTAATGAATCATTGAACACTGTATCAAAAACTAATGATGTCCTATATGTTGGCTAATTGAACATAATAAAAATAAATAAATAAAAATAAAAGGCTGAGTATTTTTTTAAAAATTAAATAAAAAACAAAGGTATAATATGAAATTTAAACAAAACCTTAATTTTTAAATACTACAATGTACTAATTAAATAAGCCCCTTAATCATTTGTTCAAGAAAAATAAAAGATGGTAAAGGAAAAATAACAAACTGTAATGATCAAGATTAAATAGGGACTATGATGACAGGTCTGAAGAGGAGATCATATGAAGTAATCAATATCTTTATTTGCTAGTTGATTTATTGGCAAACTCCTTCAAAATAACACTGGCTAAAGCAGAGAGAAGAAACATACATTTGCACCGTCTCTGTAGTTCCTAAACTGTGCACCCAGGCACGTTAAGACAACATAGTGAACTTCAAGGTCTAACACCATGTATTTTAAATATATGTCGTGCATGGATGAAATGCAACTTTCAGAGACAAAAGTTGCACTTCGATGACACTAGAGAATATCAAAATTTCTATATTGGATGCAAAATGTGTTAATCATTAAGGGATTGCAGTAGAAGTAAGAACTTTTGTTTATCAACTATTAAGAGAGTAAAAAGTCAATGGATAAAGTGGAGAAGTATATTTCCCCTATTTCTGAGGAAACACATATAAAGAGAATGTACAAGAGACTATGTATAAACACACAAAACAAAAACTGCCGAGTTTTTTTTGATCATTTGATAAATGTCAGTTAAAACCACCATGATGTACTAACCACAGATCCACCAGATTTTTGAAGATCAATAATAATGACAAAAATACTATGTTTTAGAGAAAATATAGAAAATGGTAACTCTCTTGTCTAGCTGAAGACAGTGTGAGCTGGTACTTCTTTGAAAATATGTTTTTGCCATCCCCTCTAAAACCCAAAATGCATTTCTTATGCTCTTGGATTTCTACTCCTATAGTTATGCCTAAAAGAAATGCACACAAAATTCCATCCAAAAATATGTACTAGAATGTTCATTGTAATAGCAATATTTGTTTTTGTTTTTTTTAAAGGTTTATTTATTTGAGAGAGAGAGCAAGAGTGCTCAAGCCGGGGGTGGTGGCAGAGGGAGAGAGAGGAGAGAGAGACAATCTCAAGCAGATGCCCCATGAGTGGGGAGCCAGCCAAACCACAAGATCATGATCTAAGCTGAAATCAGGAGTTGGACACTTAACCAACTGAGCCATCCAGATGCCCTAGAAATAGCACTATTTAAAGTAGTCAAAACCTTAGAAACTAATCAAAACCTTCCAGCAAAAAAGAGTTAAAAAAATGGTGCTATAGTCACACCGATTACATGGCAATAAGATGAGATATCTAAATCATGTAAGATCATAGCCCAAACCCATAAATGTAATGAAACTGAATGAGAAAGGACCCAAACAGAAAGTACACTGTTTATCCCATTCATATCTAGTGAAAAAAAAAAAAAAAGACAGGTATTTTAGAAGTCAGGACTATGGTTATCTTTTCATGTGTCAGTGACTGGAAGGGAACATGAGAGGTAATTAGGGGATATGGACAATATTCTACTATTCTCTTCATTTTGGTGCTATTTATACAGATAGAATCAGTTTATAAAAATTCATCTTAATTTATCTGCCTTACCTCTTCACACTCACCACTGCTGTCAAAGCAAACCATTTATAACTCAACCAGATCAAGTCAATAACCTGCTTAAAACATATGTGTCGCTCATGATGTTTCTTTTGTCTGGATGACCTCACCTACACCTTCCTCTAAGTCTTACACCTTCCTAAAACTCAGTTCAGTTGTCAGCACCTCTGTGAATACCAAAGTGACCATTCAGGTCCAGAGACGACCCTGTGCTTACCTCTGCTGTATCACATCGAATGTGAAAGTTTCAAGTCCCAGGTAAAAAAAGAATGGGTTTCCTCTCAGTGTAGTAACATCCATAACTTTAAAAAGCAAAAATAGGTTTTATTAACACTTCTCATTATTCAAGAGCTGCATTTGAATATGATAGAATTGTTAATTTAGAAATAGTTTGACTATTGTTTTATCTCTTCTTCTGCCAGAAAGGAGGATTCCCCATTCTGCAGTCTTGCTTCCTTTTGCTGGTCACCTGCCTTCTTTAAACCCAGTCTGTCTGCTGGTTTATCTATCATAACCGGAATGTTTCTGAGTTGTTGGTGATTCACTGGGAATGATAGGCCCCAGCAATGTGATTTCTGATTTCTTTCAAACTTTAGCCAAGGACTCACTGATGTTTCTCTGAGTTCACTTCTATGATAAAAACAATTTGTATCAACATAAAGAAACGTCAGCTGGTTTACTCCAAATTTCTCAGGGAGGAGGAAGCATTAATATATCTGAATTGGAGAACAAGTTTCATTCGTGAGTGCAAATTTGGGAGATAATAACATTCCTGAAATGGGAGGGCAGTTTTTCCTGATAAAGTGAACCTTGTTTATGACTTGTTTCCATCTCTGTTATTAAATGATTCAACAAATGCCTACCAATTGGCCAATCCGGATATAAGCAATGCTAATTTCTGAGAATACAATCTTACGCAAATAATGACAGTTTTGTGTAAAAAAAAATTAAGTTTTAATGGAGATGGCAGTTTAATCATTTAATAAACAAAAGAAACCTAATGTGCTGATTATTAAAAGGCAAAATAAATAAAATAAATGAGGCTATTTAATGAGGTGTTTTACCTTATGAAATCAGTGCTGACTAGAAGGTAGCCAGTTTCCTTCCCCAATCTCTGCGGATCACTTTCTTCTCATGCTTGGTTTAAGAATGGATTTCTCTAAGAAGACTTATTTGAGTAATTCTCTTTCTCTTTGAATGTTCCTTTACCCTGAATAAAGTACTCAGGTACTTTCACTTTGATAGGATGTAGTTGCTTACATAGAACTTTTTAATGGTGGTTTAGCATATACATTTTATGACTTCTATCAGATTACCAACTTTCTGGAATATTCTGTTCATTTTACTTCTCTTAAGACCTTGGGAGCTCCCATTCACACAAAAGACTTTCCTAAGTGCTCATTTATAGTGCTTAATGAGTCTACACTGAGTCAGGGTGATTAAAGTAGAAGAACGGAGGAATGCTTTACATGTGAAATGTCTTTAATTCTAGAAAGAGAGCAGTAAATTATTAGGGAGCTCATCCCTGGGAATTGTCACATGCACACAGTCACTCTATTTTACTCATTCAGTTCCAAATTTACTCTGTGTGTTCCTGGCTAGGAGAGAAGTCTCAGAGCTAGGCCAAGCTTTCTGAACCAGCATAAGGAATTTTAGGACATCTAAGTTATTCAGATTTTATGCTCCTAAGGAACACAATCTGCAGATGTTAAATTAGCCAACAGGAAGTCTATTTGCTGGCCTATAAATGTCAGGGAAGCATACTGAAACAGATAAAAGGGAAGTAAGAAGCATTTACGTAGGTGATGTGAAACTTAAATATCATCCCGCAGATAAGAACGGTTTCCATTTACGGAGGAATTTTTAAAAAGGTGTTTTACTTTCTTCAAGGTTTTTGAAGAGCAAAATAATAAATGAAAAAGGCTGCTTCCATGTAATTCTCATATTAAAAAGAAGAGTGATGCATGCATTTAACTGCATTTTTAAAGGCCATACATTAATACCCATAGGCCTTAATATCTCCATCTCTTGCATGATCATTGGCTGGGTGAATTGCTGGTGTTCTTGCTCAGTGGCTCCCTGCACGTGACGCCTCAGACCCATGGTGTTAGCTGATTTAATTGCAGACTTTTGTTTGCCAATATTTCTATTGTCCTGTTTTAAAGTTCTTCCCATTAGGAATTCCCATCCATACATGCAGAATGAAATTCTGAAATTTAAGAATGTGAGCTCAAGGATAAGTGTTTTGAAATAGCTAATATTGAAATAGAATTACAAGAAAAAGTAGAAAACTATTACTTTGGAATAAATATGTCTTTATATCTTTATAATATATTTGATATGCCACAGAGTGGGCTTTCCCACATTTGCACTTTAAATGCAGGAAAAACAAAGCTTCAAAAAATGACTAACAGTATTAAGTACTCACAGACACCGAGAGTGGCACAACTGTTTTCAGCACATTACCAAGCGGAAAAAAGTAAGCTACGTGATGATAGGCCTTTCTGAAATTCTTTCTTGAAAGTTTCCCAAAGATTCTTATGAGACTGTGAGAGGCAGTATATGAAGATGGAATTGATGGGATATAGAAACTCATACCTGTCTCAGGAATATGCATGTTGCACAAATGTTACAAGGTGATCGGTGGAACAATCTAGTAGGTTAGGAGAATTAAATAGTAGAACAAGTCTATTAGTCTATTACTAACTAGTGAAATTAATTAGAAGAATTAGAATTAATTAGAACAAGTCTATTGACAAGCTGATTAGCAGAATGATCACGTGCTCTCAAAGACAAATATATTCACAATCATTGATCTGTGTTTTTGGATTAAAGAGATTAATACAAATTCAGAAATACAGCAATTGTCTTCTTTTCTTCTTCCTCCACAGTTGGAAAGACAAAGAAATTCTGAGAGAAATCCAGCCTCCCTTTACTCTTCAAACAGTATGAACACAAAAAGTATCAACCAGCTCCCTTGTTTCTGCCAAATTAGTTTCATTAGGTCAGAAGAGACAAGACTGTGAGCACCGTATAGAAAGAACTATTTTTAAGCATCTCTAAATATGTTCAAAATGCTAGTGTGAAATTACAGTTATGTTTCATATGCTTTACTTGACCTTTCAACATTTTTCCACTGGTGCTAGAGAAAATATTGCTCTAAATTAGGTGGGAGAGCAGGGCTGGGAGAGTGGAAATAGTTACATAGTAAAGGTAAAGACAAAAAATAGTTTTCAATGCAATGCAAGATTTTTATGATCTTAGAAACTCTCCACCAGAATTTGTTTGCTGTGGTAACATGAGAACTGAATACAAATTAGTATGTTTTGCTAGTTTTGGATGCACCTTAATCAAATAACTGACTATTAAACTTCCCCTTCCAGGGAAGATCTTTCCTCTTATTATTAGATTTTAGAAAGCTTAGGTTTTCCAATTTTAAAAGTCACTTTTTCTTCTTGAATGAATTGCTAACTTGGCCTTCTTAAAAACTGTTGAAAAGCCATGAGAGTCACCTGACAAATGTGAAGCTGAATAAGTCATTTACCATGATCAGAAAACTGACTGGGTCATGAAAAAGTGTAAATTTTTATTTCCAAGTGAATTATTACCCTATACTGATTCTATCATATAATTTTTTTTTAAACACTGGAATTTCTACTAACATATGGAACACATGAATGGAATTGTCAGAATGTGTTCCGTATCCTGGAGGGCAAGCTCAAGATTCTGGCTATTGCCCATGCCCTCCAACATGAACCCCAGAATAGCATAATTTTTATCCATTTATATAACAGACTTCCATTTCAGTGTTACTTCCTTGGAGGAAGGATTTTCATCTAAAGTGGGCTTTAAAATAAATAGAATATGATATTAATAGTCATTAAGCATCAAATCTCAAGTAATTGTGGATTCTATAACAATATTATAATGAAGTCAAATATTAACACTTAAAATACTATCAAGTAGTCATCAATTAATTTCATTTGTGTCCAGAGACAGGGACAGATTGGACAGAATTTTCCTTTGTTATACTTAACAAAGATGACACAGTGTGCTTCTTGTACAAGGGGGCTTCTTGGTGACATTTTAAGTCATATGTCCAGGACTCTTTTGAAAAGATTTCCTTGGGAAACAAACAAAGGAATGTGGACATCTCTGGAGTAAAAAAGGCTACTAGCCAGACGAAACTGCAAATATCATGTCTGATGTTGATGACTCGTGTCCTTTTTGTGACTTCATTTGGTAACAGATAACATTAGTAATCCAGATTTTAGAGTTTTCTGAATACTGGTAAAGATGAACTAGGGTTTAGTTAGGACCTGAAAACCCAAATTTAAAATACCAAAATTAATACACCATATGTATTTCAGGGAAGTTTTTCAGAAATACTATCTGATACCCTGAGCACAACATGGAGACTCTCCCCTCTTCATGCTCTGTCCTCTCTCTCTTCATTGTTTCAGCTCTTTTCTTAACTCATTATGAGTTTCATGTAATAAAATGTACGAAGAACACAGAATTCTACAGCCTAATGACATATATCAAAGTAAACGTGTGGTTAACGGAGACACTTAGGTCAAGAGGCTGAATGTAGCCTGTGTACCACAGCCCCTCTCAAACTGTCATGTAATGGTACTTATATTGTGACATTTATTCATTTGCATTTATTTAGAGCTTTAAGTTTTCTAAACACCACTGTTTAGTTTTTCATTTTTTTTTTAAAGATTTTATTTATTTATTTATTTATTTATTTATAGATCAAGATCACAGGCAGGCAGAGAGGCACAGAGAGGGAGGAAGCAGGCTCCCTGCCAGGCAGAGATCCTGATGCGGGGCTCGATTCTAGGACCCTGAGACCATGTCCTGAGCCAAAGGCAGAGGCGTTAACCCACTGAGCCACCCAGGTGCCCCAAGTTTTTCATTTTGTTTTATGTAAATGAAGTCATACAAGATGTATACATTTGGGTCTGGCTTCTTGCATTGAAATTTTTATCCATGAGATTCATTTCTGTTGTATGGAGCTGCAGTTTGTTGATTTTTATTGATGCATTGTATTCCATCCTATTAATAAAACACAGTTTATGTATGCATTCCTGCTGCTAAGGGGAATTTGGGTTGTTTCTACTTTTTGATTAATAAACAATGCAGTTCTAAATGGTTTGGCATATCTCTCTGACACATAGATACATTTATCAGTTTTTACGTGTTTAATGCTTATTTTTGAATGTCCTATTGACTAAATCTTGGCCCATCACCAGACCATAAGATATTCTCCTATATTAGCTCCTGGAATTTAATTGTTTTGCATTTTACCTATTGATTTCTGTTGTGACTGAATTTTGTGTGTGATGTAAGGTGAACACCAAGCTTTGTTTTCTTCCATAAGGTCATGCAAATGGTCTAGCACCATTTACTGAGAAGGACAATTCTTTCCTAATGTTTTTTAATACTAGTTATTTTTTTTTCCCTTTAAATCAAGTCCTGGCCTTCATCTAAACTCTCTCTTTTTTTTTTAAATTTTTTATTTATTTTCAGCGTAACAGTATTCATTGTTTTTTCACTACATCCAGGGCTCCATGCAATCCGTGCGCTCCCTAATACCCACTACCTGGTTCCTCTGATGTCCCACCCCCCTTCAAAACCCTCAGGTTGTTTTTCAGAGTCCATAGTCTCTCATGGTTCACCTCCCCTTCCAATTTCCCTCAACTCCCTTCTCCTCTCCATCTACCCTTGTCCTCTATATTATTTGTTATGCTCCACAAATAAGTGAAACCATATGATACTTGACTCTCTCTGCTTGACTTATTTCACTCAGCATAATCTCTTCCAGTCCCATCCATGTTGATACAAAAGTTGGGTACTCGTCCTTTCTGATGGAGGCATAATACTCCATAGTGTATATGGACCACATCTTCCTTATCCATTCATCCATTGAAGGGCATCTTGGTTCTTTCCACAGTTTGGCGACCATGGCCATTGCTGCTATAAACATTGGGGTACAGATGGCCCTTCTTTTCACTACATCTGTATCTTTGGGGTAAATACCCAGTAGTGCAATTGCAGGCTCATAGGGAAGCTCTATTTTTAATTTCTTGAGGAATCTCCACACTGTTCTCCAAAGTGGCTGCACCAGTTTGCATTCCCACCAACAGTGTAAGAGGGTTCCTCTTTCTCCACATCCTCTCCAACACACGTTGTTTCCTGTCTTGCTAATTTTGGCCATTCTAACTGGTGTAAGGTGGTATCTCAATGTGGTTTTAATTTGAATCTCCCTGATGGCTAGTGATGATGAACATTTTTTCATGTGTCTGATAGCCATTTGTATGTCTTCGTTGGAGAAGTGTCTGTTCATATCTTCTGCCCATTTTTTAATATGATTGTCTGTTTTGTGTGTATTGAGTTTGAGGAGTTCTTTATAGATCCTGGATATCAACCTTTTGTCTGTACTGTCATTTGGAAATATCTTCTCCCATTCCGTGGGTTGCCTCTTTGTTTTGTTGACTGTTTCTTTTGCTGTACAGAAGCTTTTGATCTTGATGAAGACCCAAAAGTTCATTTTCGCTTTTGTTTCCTTCACCTTTGGAGACATATCTTGAAAGAAGTTGCTGTGGCTGATATCAAAGAGGTTACTGCCTATGTTCTCCTCGAGGATTCTGATGGATTCCTGTCTCACGTTGAGGTCTTTGATCCATTTCGAGTTTATCTTTGTGTACAGTGTAAGAGAATGGTTGCGTTTCATTCTTCTACATATAGCTGTCCACTTTTCCCATCACCATTTATTGAAGAGACTGTCTTTTTTCCACTGGATATTTTTTCCTGTTTTGTCGAAGATTATTTGACCATGGAGTTGAGGGTCCCTATCCCCAGATATCCCCAGATATCTCTACTCTGTTCCACTGGTCTATGGGTCTGTTTTTATGCCAGTACCATGCTGTCTTGGTGATCACAGCTTTGTAGTAAAGCTTGAAATCAGGTAACGTGATGCCGCCAGTTTTATTTTTGTTTTTCAACATTTCCTTATCAATTTGGGGTCTCTTCTGATTCCATACAAATTTTTGGATTATTTGCTCCAGCTCTTTGAAAAATACCGGTGGAATTTTGATTGGAATGGCATTAAAAGTATAGATTGCAGGACGCCTGGTGGCTCAGTTGGTTGAGCAGCTGCCTTCAGCTCAGGTCATGATCCCAGTGTCCTGGGATCGAGTCCCACATCGGGCTCCTTGCTCGGTGGGGAACCTGCTTCTCCCTCTGCCTCTGCCTAGCACTCTGTCTGCCTGGGCTCGCTCGCTCTCTCTCTCTCTCTCTCTCTAACAAATGAATAAATTAAAAAAAAAATTTAAAAAAAAGTATAGATTGCTCTGGGCAGTATAGACATTTTAACAGTGCTTATTCTTCCTATCCAAGAGCATGGAATGGTCTTCCATCTTTTTGTGTCTTCTTCAATTTCTTTTAGGAGTGTTCTGTAGTTCCTCGAGTACAGATCTTTAACCTCTTTGGTTAGGTTTATTCCGAGGTATCTTATGGTTCTTGGTGCTATAGTAAATGGAATCGATTCTCTAATTTGCCTTTCTGTATTTTCATTGTTAGTGTATAAGAGAGCCACTGATTTCTGTACATTGACTTTGTATCCTGCCACATTACTGAATTGCTGTATGAGTTCTAGTAGTTTGGGGGTGGAGTCTTTCAGGTTTTCCATATAAAGAATCATGTCATCTGCGAAGAGAGTTTGACTTCTTCCTTGCCAATTTGGATACCTTTTATTTCTCTTTGTTGTCTGATTGCTGTTGCTAGGACTTCTAATACTATGTTGACCAAGAGTGGTGAGAGTGGGCATCCTTGTCGTGTTCCTGATCTCAACGGGAAGGATGCAAGCTTTTTCCCAGTGAGGATGATATTTGCTGTGGGTCTTTCATAGATAGATTTGATGAAGTTCAGGAATGTTCCCTCTATCCCTATACTTTGAAGCGTTTTAATCAGGAACGGATGCTGGATTTTGTCAAATGCTTTTTCTGCATCAATGGAGAGGATCATGTGGTTCTTCTCTCTTCTCTTATTGATTTGTTCTATCACATTGATTTATTTGCGAATGTTGACCCATCCTTGTAACCCAGGGATGAATCCCACCTGGTCATGGTGGATAATCCTTTTAATGTGCTGTTGGATCCTGTTTGCTAGGATCTTGTTGAGAATCTTTGCATCCATATTCATCAGTGATATTGGTCTGAAATCCTCCTTTTTGGTAGGGTCCTTGCCTGGTTTGGGGATCAGGGTAATGCCGGCTTCATAAAAAGAGTCTGGAAGTTTTCCTTCTGCTTCAATTTTTTGAAACAGCTTCAGGAGAATAGGTGCTATTTCTTCTTTGAAAGTTTGGTAGAATTCCCCAGGGAATCCATCAGGTCCTGGGCTCTTGTTTTTTGGGAGGTTTTTGATCACTGCTTCAATCTCGTTACTAGATATTGGTCTATTCAGATTGTCAATTTCTTCCTGGTTCAATTTTGGAAGTTTATAGTTTTCTAGGAATGCATCCATTTCATCTAGGTTGCTTAGCATATAACTGTTGATAATAACTTCTGATGATTGTTTCTACTTCCTTGGTGTTAGTTGTGATCTCTCCCTTTTCATTCATAATTTTATTAATTTGGGCTTTCTCCCTTTTCTTTTGGATTAGTGTGGCCAGTGGTTTATCGATCTTATTGATTCTTTCAAAAAACCAGCTTCTAGTTTCATTGATACGTTCTACTGTATCTCTGGTTTCTACCTCATTGATCTCTGCTCTAATCTTGATTATTTCCCTTCTTACGTGTGGAGTTGGTTTGATTTGTTGTTGATTCTCCAGTTCTTTAAGGTGTAGAGACAGCTGGTATATTCTGGATTTTTCCATTTTTTTGAGGGAGGCTTGGATGGCTATGTATTTCCCCCTTAGGACTGCCTTTGCTGTATCCCATAGGTTTTGGGCCAAAGTGTCTTCATTCTCATTGGTTTCCATGAATTGTTTAAGTTCTTCTTTGATCTCCTGGTTGATCCAAGCATTCTTAAGCAAGGTGGTCTTTAGCTTCCAGGTGTTTGAGTTCCTTCTGAACTTTTCCTTGTGATTGAGCTCCAGTTTCAAAGCATTGTGATCTGAGAATATGCAGGGAATAATCTCAGTCTTTTGGTATCAGTTGAGCCCTGATTTGTGACCCAGTATGTGGTCTATTCTGGAGAAGGTTCCATGTGCACTTGAGAAGAATGAGTATTCTGTTGTTTTAGGGTGGAATGTTCTGTATATATCTATGAGGTCCATCTGGTCCAATGTGTCATTCAATGCTCTTGTTTCTTTATTGATTTTCTGCTTTGATGATCTGTCTATTACTGAGAGAGGCGTGTTAAGATCGCCTACTATTAATGTATTCATATCAATATGACTCTTTATCTTGATTAATAGTTTTCTTATGTAATTGGCTGCTCCAATATTGGGGGCATAGATATTTAAAATTGTTAGATCATCTTGGTGGATAGTCCCTTTAAGAATTATGTAGTGTCCTTCTGTATCTCTGACTACCATCTTTAGTTTAAAATCTAATTTATCTGATATGAGAATCACTACCCCGGCCTTCTTTTGAGGCCCATTGGCATGGAAGATGCTTCTCCATCCCTTCACTTTCAGTCTGGGTGTATCTTTAGGTTCAAAATGGGTCTCTTGTAGACAATATATGGATGTGTCCTGTCATTTTATCCAATCTGCAACCCTGTGTCATTTTATGGGCGCATTTAGGCCATTCACATTGAGAGTGATTATTGAGAGATACGTTTTTATTGGCATTGTGTTATCTTTGAAGTCTTTCTTTCTGTCGATTGTCTCCATATTTCTGTTCAATGCTATTCTTAGGATTTTTCCTCTTTTTGGAACCCCCCTTAAACTCTCTTTTGAGTTCCACTAGTTTATTTCTCTTTTTTAGGACCCCAAATCCTACTTTCTCAAAACTTTGGATATGCAGTAAAACATATCTTTCTTATCTTCTATTTGCCCCATGTCTATCCTTGACCTTCAAAGTTTCATATAAAGTTAAAATCACTTGTCAAATTCTACAATAAGACTGTAATACAGTTTGGAATGCTGTCATTACATTGACTATATGGAGTTACCTGGGGAGTATTTACATCTTTCTAGTACTGAATTGTATTCAGTTTTCAGGTGTGTGTTGATCTGAAAAGTTTGTGTTAAAGTTTTATTCTCTGAAATAGTCTGTGAAACATTGGTATTACTTACTCATTTATTTATTCAGAATAGTTGCCTTAATCCAGAGTTTCCTTTGAGGGAGGTTTTGAAATTATGGATGCTTCTTTCATAGTTAAGGAATATTAGATTTCAAATTTTCTTCACATAGTTTTGATAAGCTCTATTTTCCTAGAAATTGTTGATACATGGCCCATTTTTTTAGTTATCAGCAGGAAGTTATTTATAATATTTTCTCATTTTTAAAGTATGTGTGATAGGTAGTAACATATCTTTTAAATATTTTGATTTTAGTTTTGTTTTTCTCAATTTTATTAGTCATTTTGAAAAATCACTTTTTAATTGACTTGTGCTTTCTTTTTTTTTCAATATCATTAACTGCCATCTTTCTCTTTAATTTTCTTTAATTTTTGAGTTTGCATTCTTTCTCTATAAAATAGATATCTAACTTAGTTCAGTATTTTTTCTAACATATGAATTTAAAGCTACAAATTTTCTTCCAAGTCTGGATTATTTCACAGTTTTTAAATTAATTATTTAGTGCAAAATAAAAAAAAAACAGGAACATATAAACTAGGAAAAAGCAATCAACTATAGTATTTATTTTAAAAAAGTAAAACAGTTAACTCTTTGGCAAAGTGCTGATAAAAAATAGGAAACCAAAATGAACAACATTATAAATTGAGAAGTAATTTTTTGAATGAACATTTTTTTTAATTTTAAAAAAGATTTTATTTATTTATTTGACAGATAGAGATCACAAGTAGGCAGAGAGGCAGGCAGAGAGAGAGAGAGAGGAGGAAGCAGGCTCCCTGCTGAGCAGAGAGCCCAATGTGGGCCCAATCCCAGGACCCTGGGATCATGACCCGAGCTGAAAGCAGAGGCTTTAACCCACTGAGCCACCCAGGTGCCCCTCGAATGATATTTTTTTAAAAATATTTATTTATTTATTTATTTGTCAGAGAGAGCGAGAGCGAGCACAGGCAGACAGAGTGGCAGGCAGAGACAGAGAGAGAAGCAGGCTCCCCGCCGAGCAAGGAGCCTGATGTGGGACTCGATCCCAACACGCCAGGATCGCGGCGGGAGCCGAAGGCAGCTGCCCAACAAACTGAGCCACCCAGGCGTCCCTCGAATGATATTTTTATATATTAATTTTAGACTAGTAAATTTGAAAGTAGAGATGTAAAAGAGTTTTAGATAGATATAAATGCCAAAACTGACTGAAGATTTGCAAAGTTGATAACTCCAATACTATATAAGGCTGAAATACAGACAATAAAAGGAAATAAAAAATTAAAATAAATTCACTACAACTGTTTGAAGAGCAATTGCAGAGATATGCAGAGTAAATTGTCAGGAAACTCAATGAGACAAAAGCAAAATGGTATTTATGTTTTGGAGAATGGAGCCCATCTATAAGAATTCCTGTGAGTATGTAGTTTTTTAAAAATCCACATTAAATTTGAAGTAACATTTTGCATTTACGGTGTGGTCCAGAATAGCAAGTTCACATACTTGAAAATGGAACTAGCTCAGTTATCAAGCAGCATTTATTTGACAATTCTTAGGAGAAGTCTTCCTGGGAGCCCACATGCACAGAGAAGCCTATTGATTTCCTAGGTTTAATAGGCAGTAGAAGAAGTGACAGGAATTTATTTATGTAATTCCTGGAGGGAGGCAGCCTAACCCTAGACAGGACTCAATGCTGTCAACCAAAGCAGACAGATTATCACTCCATGTTTAGCAAATGATCATGCAGACTAAAGGCAAACATGCCCCAAAGGGGAGGGGCAGTGGAGTGAGCCTGACCAGGAAGAATTTACTATGGACTAGGAGTAATTTGCTTCTGTTTCTACAGACATTAAAAACATGGACACTATTTAAAGAATTATTAAAAGTTCCTTTCTCTTTAAGGGTAATAACCAACTTGAAATAAAAATTAGCTTTAAACTTTAAAAATGATTACGTGGGGGAAGGGAGAAGGAAAAGGAAAGCCTGTGCTTTTTTAAATGCTTTTTCCCCCACAAGAAAAATAATATCTCAAGGAAAAAACGGCATTTTTTTTTATTCTGGGAAATAGTAATTCTACTGGATCTTATAATTGAGTATCTTTCTGTCATGCAGTTTTAATGATTGAGTTACTGGAACAGAGGTCTTTGGTATACCTCGTTGAGTTGAAATAATTGGATATCCTGGGAATACAATCATAGAAGGGAGAACCAATTTTTCTGGAAAGTCATAATGCACATTTCCACCATTTATGCACATCCTACTTGGCTTGACTCTACAATTCCAAAGTCACATTCTTAGATTGTTGCAAGTTCCCAAGACTCATGGACACTGATTCTATCCCACCAAATATAACAGAAAGAAAATGTGTCTTCTATGAACATGTATAGTAGAAATTAGCAGTAAATGCCCCTAAAGTAAATTGAAAGACATGTTTTCCCCAGGTGATCTGAATATTTTTAAGTGTTTTTACACATCCCATCAAACATTTGTTCTCTAGAATAAAGAGCGACTGCATTACCATGACCTAATTTATTTTTTCCAGATATTAATGAGATAGGTTTGGATTTAAAAACTAGTCCTGTTGTTAATAGGAAACAAAGGTAGAAATAATCTGCTCTGAATACTGTCTCCTTACTAGAAGAGGCAAGAACTCAGGTATGGGCAGCTCCAAATCATCAACAAATTAGACCAGTGACCTTCTCATGATTTTTGTTGCTGCTGCTGCTGTTGTCCTTTCATGAGCTGGAAAGCTCTTAATTCAAAGAAACCTGTAGTGGGCACCCACCACACAACAAAGAAAGCTGAGCTACTCTGGATAAAGCAGGTCTGGGTCACCGGGCCTGCTTTAGGCTGCTAAGGTCATGCACTCTACTCACATGATGAAGTCCTTTTCTAAATTAGATGGAGTCCCATAGATTGGTTACAAAATGTTCTGTCTGATCCATCTATCTATCCATCTTATCTATCTTTCTGAAAAGATAACAACTTTTCCATTAACATTTATTGCTAGTACAAATGACAGTTCCTTTGGTTATGACTATAGACTTGTTAAAACACAAATGTCCTTGCAGGGATAATTAATTCAATCCATTATCAAGTATTTACACACTAAAACAAATTACTTTTCACAACCTTTCCTTATGGCAAGAAAATAGATAAAACATATTCTACCCCAAAATATTATAGGAGAAGCTTTGACTATTTAAAACAAACTTCTGGGGGCGCCTGGGTAGCTCAGTAGGTTAAAGCCTCTGCCTTTGGCTCAGGTCATGATCCCAGGGTCCTGGGATCGAGCCCCGCATTGGGCTCTCTGCTCAGCGGGGAGCCTGCTTCCTCCTCCCTCTCTCTCTTCCTGCCTCTCTGCCTACTTGTGATCTCTGTCTGTCAAATAAATAAATAAAATCTTTAAAAAAATAAAATAAAATAAAATAAAACAAACTTTTGCTTCATCAAATTTCTCTAAGATGCAGGTCAATTGTATCTTAATATAATTTTAATTACATTCTATTGTAGAATAACAGGTACAGAATCCTGGATTTGGAAGCTCCACAGAATCAGGGAAGCGGTCAGAGATTAAGACATGATAGCCAGGATGACAAATCTCAAGGGTAGCATGCACGTCTTGGCACTTGGAATGTTGCTGTTCAGTTAAGAAGCTGTTGGGGAAACAATTCTCCACAGGTCTTTTGTGATTCTACACATCTTGTGAAGAGCAGCTGACAGCTTTTGTTCTCTACTACCTTTTCCAAGTTTTATATCGAAAACAGCCTTAGAAGAAAGAGAGAGTGTCTCTTTCCAGGGTAGAGGCAGATACATTTCTCTGCTGGGTTATTCAAGATAATGTCTCCTTTTGAGGAAAAGGTAAAGCAGGTTTGCCAGCTCTCCCATCCTAACCACATTGTGTTTCCTGCTAGGCCAGGAGTAATACAGTTCTTTGTCTCTGGCCCAGGCGTCTTTTACGTTCTGCCACCATCTGTAAAATTATGGCAGGCTAAATTGTTAGTGTCTAGTGTAAAATCTCACACCCTTCTTATCTTCACAGCAGTGTATTACACAGAAAAGGTCAGGAACAGGAAGTATTGCTCCCAGTAAGTAGTGCAATGGGGCCTCTACTGGTCAAGAATTGACATGAAAATTCTACTAAAGCAGTGTTGAACAGAAGAAAAAAAATGAGCTCTCACAAGTTACTGGAGAAGATAAGAGAATAAACAGACAAACAACTGTTCACAAAAATGGGTTCCTTGTGTCTTGGACATGATTATTAACCTTGAGACCATCAGGCCTTGTTGTGCTCCTTAGTCCTGTTTCTGTAGGTTATCACTAAGAAACCAACATCTGTAACATTCTTCACTGCCTTTGTTCTAACACCCATAGAGTTCTCCTGTCTCCCCTGTCCCTCCCCACACAAAGTCCTTATCCTCCTTCCTGATTTGTATTGTTCCCCAGCATTCATGACCATATGACTATATTGTGCATGTTCTGAAGGACTTTCTTGAGTTCTTCCACTAGAATATAAGCTCCAAAATGGTAGAGACTTTTGTCTGTTCTGTTCTCTTTATTAATCTTTACTTCTGGAATGAGTCTAGCACTGCATAAGTAATAAATAAACATTTATCAGGATGAATTAGTACGTGAACAGAGGAACAAGAATGTGGGATTGTGGTTAAACATTTCCATTTTTTTCAAGACTTATTTCCTTTCAGCCTTCCCTCCCAGACCCACTTCTTAAAGCATGGTTTTAATCTGGACCCTTAAATGGCTAATATGACAGGTTTTCAAATTTATCTAAATAGAAAAATACATACAGCTTTAAAAGGAAAACATAAATATGGAATTCTTATTTGGGGTGTATGAATTTGAAGATGGTGATCAGACAACATTGGCTGGGTGACAGTGCATAGAAAGAAAAAAGTGACTCGGCCATCAGAAAGGATGAATACTCAACTTCTGTATCAACATGGATGGGACTGGAGGAGATTATGCTGAGTGAAATAAGTCAAGCAGAGAAGGTCAATTATTATATGGTTTCACTTACTTGTGGAACATAAGGAATAACATGGAGGACCTAGGAGAAGGAAAGGAAAAGTCATTTGGGGGAAATCAGAGGTGGGGACAAACCATGAGAGACTGTGGACTCTGAGAAACAAACTGGGGGTTTTAGAGGGGAGAGTGGTGGGGTGAGGGTTATGCCTGGTGGTGGGTATTAAGGAGGGCACGGAGTGCATGGAGCACTGGGTGTTATACATAAATAATGAATCTTGGAACACTGTATCAAAAACTGATTATGTATTTTATGGTGAATGACATAACGCAATTTAAAAAAGAAAGAAAAAAATGTGTTTCACAGCTGCCTGAAATGGAGGAAATTTATGAGGGATTAAGATTAGCCAATTGTGATTTTCCTCCCTATAAATAAAACTACATCATCATTAGCAGGTGATTGTTTAGTCTTTGTCCACACAGTCCAATTGCATTTAGTAATTGATAAATATGTGTGTATATATATATATACATATATACAAATGTATAAATATGTATTTATAGATATTTATAAATATGTATTTTTTTAAGGTTTACTTGTTTTAGGGAGAGGGAGAGGGAGTTCAAGGGGGAGGGGCAAAGGGAAAGGGACAGAGAAAATCTGAAGCAGATGCCTTGCTGAGAGAGGAGCCCAATGCTGAGTTTAATCCGATGGCGCTGAGATCACAACCTGAGCCAAAGCCGAGAGTTAGATGCTTAACCAACTGTACTACACAATGCCCTGTAAATATGTATTTTTAAAATTTGTATATTGTTTTTTTTCAGTGATGATAAGAACAAAACAAAAAATAAACAACTTGGGTGTAATTACTCTAGAAGGACTACTGCGTGAAATTAGAGGAACAAGAATTTTAGAATTAATTTTTTAATGTGTAGGAAGAAATATGAATGGCCTATTATGTATAAATATTATACTCCTGGTTGTTATAAAACTTTAAGATATGTTCCTGAAATTTACTGTTCTAAGAATAAATTTCATTTTTTTCTAAAAAGTTAATATTCACATTATGACATATAACTTAATTTTGACTGTCAGACTGCTCAAGTTGGATTTTTAAACCTTATCAATACCTATTTTTATATTGTACTCAAATATTAGTTTAATATATCTTTTTAAAAAAGACATTATTTATTTATTTGACAGAGAGAGCAATAACAAGTAGAGAGGCAGGCAGGGGTGGGGGTAGCAGGCTACCTGCGGATCAGAGAGCCCCATGCAGTGGGGGGGGGTTTGATCCCAGGACCCTGAGATCATAAGATGAGCCGAAGGCAGAGGCTTCACTCACGGAGCCACCCAGGCGCCCCTAGTTTAATATTTCTAAGTAGATAGACACATCAGAGGCTCAGAAAGAATTTATGAGAACATTCTTCATTTACTTTTTTAAAAAAGATTTATTTATTTATTTATTTGACAGACAGAGATCACAATAGGCAGAGGGGTAAGCAGAGACAGAGAGAGGGGGAAACAGGCTCCCGGCTCAGCAGAGAGCCCAATGCGGGGCTCAATCCCAGGACCCAGGGATCATGACCTGAGCCCAAGTAGGAGACTTTAACCCATTGAGCCACCCAGTCACCTCACTTCATTTACTTTTATTCTGTAAGAAACAACTTAAACAAAAAACACCTGCCAGTGATGACCTACCCAATTCAACCACCTTACACAGAAACTTTGGATAAAAGTCAGAAATAAACACCTGCATTTACTAGTAGATCTATCTTAGTCCAAGTGAAAAAGAGAGAGAGAGAGAGAAAGAGAGGAAAGAAGGAACGAAGGAAGGAAGGAAAGAAGGAAGGAGAAAGAAAGAGAAGCGTATTTTGCATTCAAAAGATGAGGCTATGGTTACACAATTTTTTATTTTTGGAGCCACAATTAATGGTGAAAATAATAGTCAGTCCAGATTAGTGGTTTGAACTCTGCATCACAAGTTGAACATCAAGTATGTGGTTTTGCTGATAGGAGGTTAAAATTAGCAGTTTAAATTAGTGAGAGACAAGTATTTTGTTCAATAAGTTGACCTTAAGTTCTTTAAATGGCATGGCATGGCTTTAAAATTATCCAAAAATAATGTTCTCATCTTGTCTTGTCCAAGTGCCTTTCACTTCTCTCCCACCTGCTCTCCCTTCCTTGCCCACATTCAGGTGAAAAGGGGAACCAGAATATTAAAATTATTTAAAATGCAATGACTTATTTTTATGTTGGAAAGGGAATGTGTCAAGATAAAAGCTTATCAGGAAATTCTTGAGTTTCAGAATTCAGAAATATTTACATGATGTCATTAATATCTTTTGAGCCTTGGATTTTCAAAAATTAGAAAAAAGATGTAGACTTTCCCCAGAGAAAAAATTACAGGTGCATGCACGTTATCCCATCCAACACACTCTTACCCATATCCGTATACTCACACACAGACACTATTATACACATTTGCATATATTTGGACTTGCACACATTAAAAACACTCTTGTAAATTCATATATTCTTATAAAGAAACATATATTCCTGATTTCTGTTTAGAGAATCAGAATAAAAATTTCATTTAGCCAGAGATGAGCAAAATAAAACCTATGGGAAAAATCCAGCCCAGTGGCTGATTTTATAAATGAAGGTTTATTGGAATACAGCCTAAATCAGTTATCTTGTGTATTATTCATGGCTGCTTTCATGCTATAATTACAGAGTAGATACAGGACTGTATGACCCACAAAGCCTTAGGAACTTGCAATCTAGCCATTTAAAGAAAAAGTTAGCCAAATCTAGAAAAAAAATCTTTATGTGTGGGGAAACAAAATTCAATTTGTAACCTATTTTTAAGAATGCTCTGATGGCATGGTGAAATGAATAAGACTGTTTTCTGCCAAAAGACCCTACAATGATGGACAATACGGAAGAAAATTATAAAATAAGGTTTTACCTCTGCACGCACCAGGGAACTGCAAGTGAGATTTCTACACAGATTCTCCTGAGGCTGCCCCAAGGGACAGGATACAGAGCCCCAGCCACTGATCAAGAAGCCATGAGGGAGGCTAATATGCACTCAGGGTCAAGGTTCTCTAGGAGGGGAAGGAGAATAAAAAATAGTCACTTATGAAAAAAAGATCAAACTTCCAGCCTCTACTACCAAAAAGTCGGAGTCTGAACTTACACTGCCAAACCAAAATATGAATACGACCAAATCCACCTGCTATACAGAGAGGTATTTCCACAATCAAGCCTTCAGAGAACTGTCATAAATTGACCAATCTACACTCAAGATCAGTTTACAACCTGAAATTTAAAAAAAAAAAAAATCACAATTAGATAGCATAAAAGACAGCCCATAAAGGAGGAAGAGCACCCAGAAACTTAATAGAAAAATGTACACCAAAACAATAACATATTTAGGAATAAACTTAACCAAAGAGGTAAAAGAACTGTACTCTGAAAATTATACAACACTGATGAAAGAAACTAAAGATAACACAAAGAAATGGAAAAACATGCTCTTCAACTGGAAGAACAAGGATTGTTTTTTTTTTTATTTTCTTAAAGATTTTATTTATTTATTTGACAGGGAGATAAAGAGAGTGTGCACAAGCAGGGGAGTGGCAGAGGGAGAGGGAGAAGCAGGCTCCTGCTGAGCAGGGAGCCCAATGTGGGACTGGACCCCAGGACCCCAGGATCCTGACCTGAGCTGAAGGTAGATACTTCACAGACTGAGCCACCCAGGTGTTCCAGAAAAACAACTATGGTTAAAATGTCTATGCCACCAAAACCAATCTGCAGATTTAATGCAATCCCTATCAAAATAGCAACAGCATTCCTCACAGAACTAGAACACACGATCCCAAAATTTATATGGAACAAAAAAAAAAAGACCCTAAATAGCCAAAGTAATCTTGAAAGGGAGAAAAAACTGGAGGTATCACAATTTCAGACTTTACGTTATGTTACAAAACTATAATAATCAAGAGTATGGTAGTAGCACAAAAACAGGCACATCGATCAACAGAACAGAACAGAAATCCCAGAAATAAACCCACAATTATATGGTCAATTAATCTTCTAAAGGAGGAATGAATATCTGACCGGCAGCAAAACAGTCTCCTCAACAATTGTGTTGGGAGAACTGGCCAGCAACATGCCCAAGAATGAAACTGGACCACTTTGTTTCAGTGCACACAAAAATAAACCCAAAATGAATTAAGAACTAGGTGTGAGACCTGAGAACATAAAAATCCTGGAAGAGAGTACAGGCAGTGATCTCTGACATTGGCTGTAGCAAACTTTTTCTAGACATGCCTCCTGCAGCAAGGGAAATAAAAGCAAAAATAAACTACTGGGAACACATCCAATAAAAAGCTTCTCCACAGAAAAGGAAACAATCAACAATACTGTGTAATAACCTACTGAAGGGTGCCTGGGTGGCTCAGTGGGTTAAACCTCTGCCTTTGGCTCAGGTCATGATCTCAGAGTCCTGGAATCAAGCCCCACATCTTGTTCTCTGCTTGGTGGGGAGCCTGCTCCCTCCCGCCCCCTGGCTGCCTGTCTGCCTACTTGTGATCTCTGTCTGTCAAACAAATAAATCAAATCTTTGAAAAAATAACCTACTGAATGGGAGAAGATATTTGCAAGTGACAGATCTGATAAAGGGTTAGTATACTATATATATATATATATATATATATATATATATATATATATATATATTTCTACAACTCAATACCCAAAAAACAAGTAATCCAGTTAAAAAATGGGCAGAAGACAAAGAAGACAGCTATATGGCCAATACACACATGAAAATATGCTCAACCTCACTCATGACCAGGAAATGCATATCAAAACTACAATGAGAAGCCACCTCGCCCCTGTTAGAAGGACTAAAAATAAAAATCGAGGAACAACATGTGTTGCTCACAATATGGAAGAAAAGGACACTTGGTACGCTGTTGGTAGGAACGTGAAGTGCTGCAGCCACTGTGGAAAAGAGTCTGAAATTTCCTTACAAAGTTAAAGACAGAACTACCTTATGATCTAGTAATCACACTATTGGGTATTTACCCCCAAAATACAAAAACACTAATTCAAAAGGATACATGCACTCCTATGTTTATTGTAGCATTATTTACAATAGCCAGGTTATGGAAGCAACTAGTGTCCACAGATAGATGAATGGATAAAAAAAGCTCTGTGTGTGTGTGTGTGTGTGTGTGTGTGTGTGTATACATATCACACACAACGGATTATTATTCAGCCATAAAAAGAATGAAATCTTGCCATGTGCACTGCATGGATGGAGCTAGAGAATATAATGCTAAGTGAAAGAAGCTGGAGAAAGATCAATACCATATAGCTACCAATGCGTAGAACTTATTATTTTTATTAGTTTTTAAATATTTTATTTATTTTTTTGTCAGGGAGAGAGAGAGAGAGAGAGAACGTTCACAAGTTGGGGGGGGGGGAGCAGGCAGAGGGAAAAGCAGGCTCCTTCTGAGCAAGGAGCCTGTTGCAGGACTCGATCCCCGGACTGAGGCAACACTAGCCAAGGTGAAGGCACATGCTTAACTGACTGAGCCACCCAGATGTCCCACAGGTAGAATTTTTTTAAAAGATTTTATTTATTTATTTGACAGATAGAGATCACAAGTAGGCAGAGAGACAGGCAGAGAGAGAGGGGAAAGCAGGCTTCCCACCAAGCAGAGAGCTCAATGCGGGGTTCGATCCCAGGACCCCGAGATCATGACCTGAGATGAAGGCAGAGGCTCAACCCACTGAGCCACCCAGATGTCCCCCAGGTAGAATTTAAAGAACAAAATGAACAAGGAAAAAAAAAGAGAGAAATCAAGAAACAAGCTATACAGAGTCAACTGACGGTTACCAGAGTGAAGGTGGGTGGGGAAGAAGGGGGGGATAGGTGATGGGATTAAAGAGTGCACTTATTACTATGAACACTGAGTGATGTATAGAATTGTTGAACTGCTCACTGTATTGTACACCTGAAACTAATTTAACACTCTGTGCTAACTATGCTGGAATCAAAATAAAAACTTTTAAAAATGAGGCATAAACAATGAATCTTGGAACACTGAAAACAAAAAAAAGGTAACAGAAAACCTGAAAAAACTCTACGGTGACTCAGCTTACAAACCTAAAAAAGAAAATATATTAAAAAGTTAGACAACAGGGAAATTGGCAAGGAGATGTGTCATATAACCATTAGAATTTCTGTAAGTTAAAATACAGCTCTTGTAAGTTACAAATTCAGCAGAATACTTAGAAAAAAAGGCAAAACTGAAGAATATCTTTATAACGTCTGGAAAGTAAGTAAGTAGCACTGAACCAACTGACCTCAGCACAGCCCATAGGGATTCCCCCAGATTCATTTACATTCATTCAACGTATAACATTGCAGAAGTTTAAGGTGTATATATATTGATTTTATCCACTTACATATTGCAACACAGTTACCACTGTATAATTAGCTGGTGGCTCCATCACATCTAATAAGTATCATTTCTAAAAAACTATAAAAAAATAGGAAAAAAGGATAAGAGACACCAAAATAGAATGGAAAATTATAGTATAAATTCAACACAATGAAAAAAAATTTTGAGAGGCAGTATTAAAAGAAATAATAATTAATAATTTTCTAGAATTTTTGAAAAATATCAATCTTCACACTAAGGAAGCTTAAGTTATTCTCTCCATAAAAATATAGATAGAGAGATGCATGTATCTCTCTCTCTCTCCATACACATGCACACGTGCACACACACAGGTGAACTCCTTATATGTGTAAATTATAGTAATAAAAGGAGAAAATTAAAGCAAAAGATATTAAAGCAGAGAGAAAGGGTAGTAATTCTAAACACAACATGATAAAAATTTAGGTCAATGTCAGGATTCATGTTTACAATACAGACCAGACCCTACAGAACATTTCCCATGTGCTCAGTGATAACAGTTTAGGTGTTCATATGCCACTAAGGCATCATTCAAGACTAAGGAAAAAAAGAGCATTTCCAGACAAAAGAATGCACAAGGAAGTTTACTACTGGTAGACTATGGTAGAAAGTACTACCTATGGTTTATGTCAAGACAAAACTGGGACGCCTGGGTGGCTCAGTTGGTTGAGTGGCTGCGGTGGCTCAGTGGGTTGAGCGGCTGCTTTCGGCTCAGGTCATGATCCCAGCATCCTGGGATCGAGTCCCACATCGGGCTCCTTGCTCGGCGGGGAGCCTGCTTCTCCCTCTGCCTCTGCCTACCACTCTGCCTGTGCTCGCTCGCTCTCTCTAACAAATGAATTAAAAAAAAAAATTTTAAAGACAAAACTAAGCCTAGAATGGAAACAAGAGATTTAAGAAGAAATGGTGACAGAACAAGTAATACATTTTTTAAAGAAATTATTTAATAGAAAATTATTGTGCTATATCTAAATAGGCAGTAGCTTCAAAATAAAGTTCATAAAAAAATAGAAAAAGAAAATTCCAAAGAGGAATGGATAAAACAGAAACAAAAATAATTATTGAAGAGGGATCTGAGCACATATATCAACATGTATCCATCTTTAGATCTACTTAAAAATGAGGGTCATTAAATGTACTTGTCACAGTCAAGAAATCTGTGGGTGTATGAGTGAGCTGGGGATGGGGAGCACAGTGGGTAACAGAATTAAATCTATTTATGGGAGAATAAGAGATGGTAGACACTTCTTTACTGATGAAGCAGAGGAAGAAGTGGCCAGGGAGGTCATCTGGAAAGGCTCCTAGATCCAACTCTGGAAAAAAGCAGGACAGGCAGAAAGAGGGGTGGAGAGAAGCAGGGATTGAGAGAGGTTTCTAGGAAGTCCATGTATGAAACAAGTGGAATCAGTGACACCCCTCCACTCACACTCTTGGTCCTGTATCCTATATCTGGCCATTTTAGATTACACAGAGGACAGAGATTACCCACAGGACAGACTTTACCCAGGTCAATGGAGAACTACACTCTTCAACAGAAATTTATCTCAATTCCTGAAAGAATTAGAGATCCTATGGTAGATGCTGGTTCCAGAATCTAAATTGTCTTCTTATTGCTACATGCATGATGGAAATCAGCAGCAGAGTAAGGAATGACCAAGAAGAACTAATAGCATGAAAGGAAGGAAAACAATTAGAATTGCAGGTTTTAAGAGGAAATTTTAACATTTCAAATTCATATTTTCATAATGACTCAAGATGTATTGGTTACATAAAGCCAGAATATCATACAAAATGAACTACAAAAAAGTAGGATGGGGTGAGGAAGAGAGTTTTAAAATTGTATACGCATTATGTAAATTAAAAATTTTAAAACATTAAAAAAATACCCAAAAAAAAGGAAGGAAGTTTTACTCATAGTTAAAAGAAGACTAAGAGAGATTGATTTTGAGAGAAAGACAGCCTAATGCAGCATTCTAACAGTGTCCATATATGAATGGGATGAATTTGAGCTGTGGAGAAGAGGGGAAAAAATGGAGAAGGACAAATACCTACAGGAGGAAGAGAAGTCATTTGTAAAAGCTGAGGGGAAAAAACACCCCACAAATTTCACAATAAAAGGGACTGCTTAGGAGGTGGGAGGAGACAAGATGGCCGAGAAGTAGGAGGTGCGGTTTCAACTGGTCTCCTAAAATGAGCTGATTACCTATCAAAGAACTCTGATCTCCCATGAAATCAACCTGAGATTTGAATTATACACTTCTGGATCTCTATGGGGGCAGAAGATGCCAGTGGACAGGTAGAGCAGAGTGGGAACATTGGACTGATATTGGAAGATAAACAAAAGGGGGAGGGAGCCACTAGAAGTGACCCGTTGGAAAGTAATGCCCCAATATGAGAGTGCCCTGTGATTGGGGACCAGCATTAACTTGTTGTCTGGTTGAAAGCACTCAAAAAGAGCAAAAGATCTTAAGGGGAAATTGGTGGAATTGGGCAGTTAGGGACAGGGGCTTAAGCCCATCATCCCAGGATGGCCACCGCTGGTGCTGAGCCAGAGAGTGCAGCAAAAATGCCAGGTCTTGGTCCCTAAGCCACTGGCATGCCTGAGAGCGTCTGGGTGGTGGCTCCCATGAGTGAGTCTGGTGTAGATACCAGCTGGCACTTTCTAGAACCACAGCCTTTTGTGCTCTGCACGTGCACTGAGTTGCGCTCTACACCCTCCCCTGAGAGGAGTCCCTGCAGGTGCTAGCCGGTGCTCTCTAGGACCAGGAGATTCTGAAGACTCCCAGCCCTGGCCAGAGTGAAAATCTCAGTGCGCTCTCTCTGGTTGGGACCTCTCTGGCGATCTGGACCTGCCCAGACAGCCGTGACTCTGCCAGTGGAAGCCAGCTCTCTGGACTAGTATTTTTCATGGTTTTGGGTACAAGTGGGAGCTCCTGTGACCCCTGAGACCATGACTGGGGAAGTGCTCTGCTGGCAGCAGAGGGGGAATTTATGTGCTCTGGAGCACCCAGAGGGGAACAGACTGAGACTTCTCTCTGAGACAGGGGTCTGGGTGCAGTTTGCTTTCCTCTAAACCTCCAAAGAACCACCAGAAGCTATCATGGGGAGAAAAAAACCCAAAAACCAAAAAACAAACTAACAAACAAAAAAACCTCCAGAGAACAAAAGCCTGAAAAAACAGTTTCCTCAGAGCCCAGCCTCTTCATAGAGAGAGGAGGACTTGACTCTAACAAGAATGCCTGAAAAACCAAGCAGCAGGCCCCTCCCCCAGAAAGCCAGACAAAACAAAAACAAATAAAAACCAAGAGGACAACCACAACTACTTCATAGATACAACTTTTATTTTTAATTCGTTCCCATTATTCTTGTTCTTTTCAATTTTTTAAATAATTTTTAACCTATTTACCATCACAATGAGATGTTCAGCACAACAAATTCCATAATAACCTTTTTGTTGGGTAGGGCAGCTCCGGGAATGCAGGAGGACCTTCCAGCCCCCCACTTCCTTAACCCTTGACTCTCCCACCAAAAGGGTGTACGCCCAGGTCATGTTTCCTATGCAGGAAACAGGAGCATCAGGACCCCCCCCCCCTTTTCTCCAATCACCAAATACCTTACCATGTATGGATGTGAACCCATGCCCTGCCTTAGCCCGATAAAAGACCCTGCTGACTCCCTCCCTGCACAACCTCCTCGACTCCCCCTCCCAGGTTGAGGAACCTCGCCAGAGAGTGCCGAACTCATCCTGGTGCAACTTTCCTGGCTCCCCTCCTCCTGAGCCCCAAAAATTCACCAGTGAGTGCCTTTAATAAATCTTGCCTTGTGCCTACCTCGCCTGGTGTTGTGTTTACTTCGCCTATAAAACTTTATATTTGGTGCCTGAAGTGGGACACAGGGGCAGAAGAAAATCATTAAAATTCCTTACCTACTGACAAGCCCTTGAAACAGACAGAGTGGCTCTCCGCTGGGGACTCAACTGTCCTCACCTTGAGGTTTTGCTAAGGACAATCCTAGCCTGACAGACCCCCTACTCCAACAGGTCCAACCAGGATCCTGTAAGTCTACTTTAACAATTCCTTTAGGAAACTTTATCTCTACACCTCCAAGATAGTGGTGAGAATCATCCCCAAGCATATGGCCCACTGATATACATCTAAAGGGTCTCACAAGGAGATTTTTATTACTGGTAATGAATAACCTTTCTCCCAACAATAGCTAGCCCCTCAAGGTCCTGGAGACCTTCCTTCCTTAGAGACCTACATCATCCCTAATCCCCTTTGTCCTCACCCACCGCTGAGTCCACCCCTACTCTGCCTTAAAAAACTCTGACTGTAATCTGGTTCGGGGTCCAAGTCCCTACTCCAATGCATTGGGTATACTTGGGCCCAAGCTTAAGCATGTCACCTCGGGGTCCAAGTCCCTACTCCGCTGTGTCAGGTATACTTGGGATCAAGCTTAAGCTTGTCAAATAAACCCTCGTGTGATTGCATCGGTGCTTGGCTCCTTGGTGGTCTCTCGGACGTGAAAACTCAGGCATAACAGTGCTGAGACCCAGGAAGAAGATTGAGTCCCTACCCTGGTGAGGAGGCTCTCTCCTCTCCCTAGCCAGACCTGGACCTGCCTTTCTGAATGCCACTTCCAAAGTCATGGTGAGTTTCCTCCGATTCCGCACCTCCATCCAGAAAGCTCTGCCCTAACAGCAGCCTCGTCAGGGTGGACCCCGCCTGTCACCAGGTGACCGCCGTGACTAGGAGAGGCTGGGAGACCTCCTAACCTCTACGGCAGTTGACACAGTTTTTCCACAACCCAGTGGTGGATGAGGGGATGCCTTCCTCCAGCCCTCGGGTTGCCCGGCAACAAATCATGGGGACCTCCCAATCCAAATTTGACTCTAAAACACCCCTGGGGTGCCTGTTGGCCAATCTTAAAACCCTGGAACTGGACCAGGACCTGCGAAGGTGACGTCTCATACGTTATTGTACTGTCGCTTGGCCACAATACCGATTAGACAATCAGTCCCAGTGGCCTGGGGAAGGCACATTTGACTATCAAATTCTCATGGACCTAGACAATCTCTGCAAATGCCAAGGCAAATGGCCCAAGGTCCCTTATGTCCAGGCTTTCTGGACTCTATGCTCTCGCCCCTCCCTCTGCTCTCACTGCTCCACTTCACAGGTCCTCTTGGCCCACTCCCCTCCCCCTACCCTGCCACCCACTGCTCCCAAAGACCCAGACCTCTCCTTCGTGTCTCCCCTCTCTGAACTCCCGGAGAGCTTCACCCACTCACCAACAAGAGGGGCCCCGGTTCCTCCTCCTCCTCCTCACCATGATCCCATACCCCAAGGTCCCTCTCTCCCTACGCCCCCTAACCCCCCTGCTCCAACAACCCCCATTTCTGTCCCTTCCACCCTTACCCCCGTCTCATCCCCTAAACCCCCAAAACCTGAGTCCACTCCTGGTGTGGCCCCCATCGAACCCCCCCTCACATCTCCTCTGGCCTCCCTCCCATCTCCACCCACACAAGGGCTCGAAAACCCTCCCTCGATTTAGTCTGCCCACTAAGGGAGGTCGCCGGAGTTGAGGGAGTTGTTCGGGTTCATGCGCCCTTCTCTCTACAAGACCTTTCCCAAATTGAGAAACGTTTGGGCTCTTTTTCGGCTAACGCGGATAACTATATAAAGGAATTCCAACATCTGACCTCACCTGGCATGACCTACATGTTGTCCAAACTAGCACCCTCACCACAGAGGAGAGGGAGGGCATTCAGGCTGCAGCCCAAGAACATGCTGATCAGGTCCACCTTACTGATGCCACCATGCCCGTTGGCACTCAGGTGGTCCCAGCGCAGAGCCTGAATGGGACTACCAAGATGGCCAAGATGGCCACCGGCGCCGTGACTGCACAGTGCCTTATCGCTGGCATGCGGGCAGCCTCTAATAAGGCAGTCAACTATGATAAACTTAGGGAACCAAATGAGAACACGGCCATGTTTCTTAACCAACTTACTGAGGCACTGACTCAATACACTCGCCTAGACTGTACCCATGGGGAGATGGCACGGTCTAGCCTACTAGCTTCCACCGATTGCCAGCCCAGAGGGTGCCAGGCCTCTATCAACTTTACCATCCCTGCCTTCCTTTCCATTTGTCGGGGGCACTCCAATCCTGCCATCTGCTTCATCTATGACCAAACCCATCCTAACTGCCGAACATACTGGGTCCAGACAAACAGGGGCTGCCCATATATCTACCACAAAATGCATAAGGTCCGACTAGATATTTATGGAAACCAGCACTCCCGGTATCACTTCACCACTGATGGGAGTAATGCTTGGTACCTCACCATCCCTGACCCTTGGGATCCACGATGGGCTATTGGAGTTGAGGCCAAACTTTACAAATGGTCCTTTGATTCATATCTAATGGCCTCCTTGCACATTTACTGGGCCTATGTTAGAACCTCTCCGAAAATTCCTCAGGACCTCCATAGCCAGTAGCGGTTCATCCAGGCCCAGGAACAAGCAATCCAAAATGCCTTACTCCCCTCTCCCTCTCAGGATTCTGACCCATTTTCCTGGCTCAAACTTATTCAACAAGGCCTTACTCTGACCAACCTTTCTGATATGGACAACCTGTCCCACTGTTTCATCTGTGCAGCTCTAGGGACCCAACCCCCTTATCGCAGTACCCTTACCACACCCTTTCAACATAACCACTCCCACTTCTACCTCCTCTGCACCCACCACTCTACAGAACGTTCCCCTGTTTGTTTTTCCTCAAAACCCAGTACTCCCATTCTGCTACTCATCCCCAAACCCCTCCTTATGCAATTTGACTAATTCATCCTCCCCTACTCATGCTCCTCTGGGAGGTTTCTTTTGGTGCAGTGCACTCTGTCAAAAAACCCCAAGTTCTCAGACACCCTCCTATGCATCCCAATATCCCGGGTCCCTCAACTAACTGTCTACACACAAGCTGAAGTTGTTATCCTCACTGACCCCCTCCAGTGACAGAAAAGGTCTGTGTTTCTTCCCCTGGTTATTGGGGTCTCCTTGGCATCTTCCCTAGTGGCCACGGGGCTGGGCACCAGGGCCCTAGCTCACTCCATAGATGCTACCCGAGATTTATCTGAACAGCTCCAAACAGCCATGGAGGCCTCAGCTGAGTCCTTGGCATCCCTACAATGACAGATTACTTCAGTGGCACAGGTAGCCCTTCAGAACCGAGGAGCCCTGGACCTGCTCACCGCAGACAAGGGAGGAACCTGTTTATTCCTCAATGAAGAATGCTGCTATTATATCAATGAATCTGGTATAGTCAAAACCAGTATCGATGCCCTGGCACAAATCCATGACTCCCTTCATGGCCAGCATCGCCCTGAAATAAACCCCTCTCAATGGTGGCTCTCCCCCTTAACGACCTGGCTCCTTCCGATCCTAAGTCCCCCTTTTCTCCTCTGCCTATTAGCACTAATCGCCCCCTGTGTTCTTTGTTTTATTCAGGATCGCATCCGGGAGGTTTCCAGGGTCACTGTCAACCAACTCCTCCTGCATCCCTATACCCGCCTACCCACATCTGAAGGACCCTATAACAACGCCCCTTCACCAGTAAGGAAGTAGCCAGATCTGAATCGCTGCCCCTATTAGAACAAAAGGTCAGAATGTTGGGTCGGCGGTTCCAGGAATGCAAGAGGAACAATAGAAATGACCGCGGGGGCCACCATCTTCCAGTCCCCCACTTCCTTAACCCTTGACTCTCCCGCCAAAAGGATGGATGCCCAGGTGCACATCTCCATAGGTAACCTGATACCTATGCAGGAAACAGGAGCATCAGGACCCCCCCCCCATACCCTCCGATCACCAAATACCTTACCATGTATGGATGTGAACCCATGCCCTGCTTTGATCTGAAAAAGACCCCGCCAACTCCCTCCCAGTGCGACTTCCTCGACTCCTCCTTCCCAGGTCGCAGAACCTCGCCAAAGAGTGCCGACCTCCTCCTGGCATGACTTTCCTGGCTCCCCTTCTCCTGAGCCCTGAAACTTCGCCAGAGAGTGCCTTTAATAAATCTTGCCTTGCGCCTACCTTGCCTGGTGTTGTGTTTACTTCGCCTGTAAAACTTACACTTTTAACTTGAACTTTTTGGATACATATATGTTTTTCTTTTGCTTTTCTATTTTATAATTTATTTTATTTTTTTTACTATTCATATAGAGATAAGCTTCAAGGTAATCCCCTTTCCCCAATCAATGCTATCCCTATATATAAACCAGTTTTAATCCCCCTTTATCTCAGGAAAGTTGAGTCATTTAATAAAGAAATCAAGATACATCCAGGAAGAATCAAAATAAACTTCCTTGACCACACTGAGAATTTATAACCATTCTCCCATCTTTTTCTTCTGTCAGTGTTTCTGTGTATTTGTTTCTGTTCTGGTAGTATATATTATACTTGGGGTTCATTTCGGCTGGATTTTTTTTTTTTTTTGTCATTTACTTTTGTCAGTCTTTTTTTGTTTGTATACTTTATAAATCTTACTTTTGGGGCCCATTCAGGCTGGGTCTTCTCTTTTAGTTTTTCTTTTTTTTCCCTGTCTCTCTCTCTTTTTCTTTTTTCTTTCTTTTTGGTGGGGACTCTCAATTGCTCAGAAGCATTCCATGGTGCACCTTGCCTGCACCACGGTTGATACATTCAGCTACACACCCCCTTAGCCATCTCTTACCAAAATGACTAGGAGGAGGAATGCCCAACAGAGGAAAAATTCAGAGACTGTGTCCTCTCCATCAGAGCTATTGGATATGGACACAAACAATATGTCAGAAAGGGAATTCAGGCTAACAATTATCCAGGCAATGACTAGGTTGGAGAAGGCCTTTAATGATAAAATGGAATTGATTAGAGCAGAAGTAAAAGCCACCAGGGATGATGTTAACACTGCTCTCAATGAGTTCCAATCTAATCTAAATTCCCTAACAGCTAGGGTAACTGAGGCAGAAGATAGAACTAGTGATCTAGAGGACAAACTGATAGAGAAAAGGGATCAGGAGGAACCCTGGAACAAACAGCTTAGAAGCCATGAAAACAGAATTAGGGAAATAAATGAAGCCATGAAATGTTCCACCATCAGAATTATTGTAATCCCTGAGGGAGAGGAGAAAGAAACAAGACTAGAGGATATAGTTGAGCAAATTATCCATGAGAATGTTCCCAATCTGGCATATGGAACCAGTGTTCATGTCCTACAGGCAGAAAGGTATGCCTCCAGGATCATAGTATCTAGAAAGACCTCGAGACCCCTGATTGTGAAAATGATGAATCATAATTTTAGACAGGAGCTCTTGAAAGCAGCTAGGGGGAAGAGATTACTTACGTACAGAGGAAAGCCCATCAGAATAACATCAGACCTTCCCACAGAAACCTGGCAAGCCAGAAAGGGATGGAAAGACATATTCAGGGCACTAAATGGAAGAACACACAGCCAAGAATACTTTATCCAGCAAGACTGACATTCAAAATGGATGGAGAGATAAAGAGCTTCCAAGACCGGCAAGGTTTAAAAGAGTATATGACCACCAAGCCAGCACAACCAGAAATATTAAGGGGGGGGTTTGTAAAAGAGAAAAAAACCAAGAATATCACTGAAAAGAAATTTATGGAGACAAACTATAGAAACAAAAACTTCATAGGTAACACGATGTCAATAAAAAGTCTCTCTCAATAATCACTCTCAACGTGAATGGCCTAAATGCGCCCATAAAATGGCACAGGGTTGCAGATTGGATAAAATGACAGGACTCATCCATATGTTGTCTACAGGAGAACATTTTGAACCTGAGGATACACCCAGACTGAAAGTGAAGGGATGGAGAAGGATCTTTCATGCCAATGGGCCTCAAAAGAAGGCCTGGGTAGCGATTCTCATATCAGATAAATTAGATTTTAAACAAAAGACTGTAGTCAGAGATACAGAAGGACATTTCATAATTCTTAAAGGGACTATCCACCAAGAATATTTAACAATTGTAAACATTTATGCCGCCAATATGGGAGCAGCCAATTACATAAGAAAACTGTTAATCAAGATAAAGAGTCATATTGTTACGAATACATTAATACTAGGAGATCTTAACATGCCACTTTCAGTAATAGATCATCCAAGCAGAAAATCAATAAAGAAACAAGAGCATTGAATGACACATTGGACCAGATGGACCTCATAGATATATACAGAACATTCCACCCTAAAACAACAGAATACTCATTCTTCTCAAGTGCATATGGAACCTTCTCCAGAATAGGCCACATACTGGGTCACAAATCAGGGCTCAACTGATAACAAAAGATTGAGATTATTCCCTGCATATTCGCAGATCACAATGCTTTGAAACTGGAGCTCAACCACAAGGAAAAGTTTGGAAGGAACTCAAACACCTGGAAGCTAAAGACCACCTTGCTTAAGAATGCTAGGATCTACCAAGAAATCAAAGAAGAACTTAAATAATTCATGGAAACCAATGAGAATGAAGACACTTGGGTCCAAAACCTATGGGATACAGCAAAGGCGGTTCTGAGGGGGAAATACATAGCCATCCAAGCCTCCCTCAAAAAAATTGAAAAATCCAGAATACACCAGCTCTCTTTACACCTTAAGGAACTGGAGAATCAACAACAACTTAAGCCAACTCCACACACAAGAAAGGAAATAATCAAAATTAGAGCACAGATCAATGAAATAGAAACTAGAGATACAGTAGAACGCATTAATGAAAGCAGAAGCTGGCTTTTTGAGAGAATCAGTAAGATCAATAAACCATTGGCCAAACTAATCCAAAAGAAAAGAGAGAAGGCCCAAATTAATAAAATTATGAATGAAGAGGGAGAGATCACAACTAACACCAAGGAAATAGAAACAATCATAAGAAATTATTATCAACAGTTATATGCCAATAAGTTAAGCAACCTAGATGAAATGGATGCATTCTTGGAACGCTATAAACATGCCATTCTCAGTAATAGACAGGAAGAAATTGACAATGTGAATAGACCAATATCTAGTAATGAGATTAAAGAAGTGATTAAAAAAAAAAAAAAACCTCCCAAAAAACAAGAGCCTAGGACCTGACAGATTCCCTGGGGAATTCTACCAAACATTCAAAGAAGAAATAATACCTATTCTCCTGAAGCTGTTTCAAAAAATTGAAGCAGAAGGGAAACTTCCAGACTTTTTTTTATGAAGGCAGCATTACCCGGATCCCCAAACCAAGCAAAGACCCAACCAAAGAGGAGAATTTCAGTCCAATATCCTTGATGAATACAGATGCCAAGATTCTCAACAAAATCCTAGCTAATAGGATCCAACAGTACATTAAAAAAATTATCCACCATGACGAGGTGGGATTCATCCCTGGGTTGCAAGGTGGTTCAACATTCGTAGATCAATCAATGTGATAGATCTAATCAATAAGAGAAGAGAGAAGAACCACATCGTCCTCTCAATTGACACAGAAAAAGCATTTGATAAGATACAGCATCCTTTCCTGATTAAAATGATTCAAAGTGTAGGGATAGAGGGAATATTCCTGAACTTCATAAAATCTATCTATGAAAAACCCACAGCAAATATCATCCTCAATGGGGAAAAGCTGACAGCCTTCCCCTTGAGATCAGGAACACAATGAGGATGCCCTCTCTCGCCACTGTTGTTCAACATAGTAATAGAAGTCCTAGCAACATCAATCAAACAACAAAGAGACATAAAGGTATTCAAATTGGCAATGAAGAAGTCAAACTCTCTCTCTTTGCAGATGACATAATACTTTATTTGGGAAACCCAAAAGACTCCACCTCCAAACTACTAGAACTCATTCAGCAATTCAGTAATGTGGCAGGGTACAAAATCAATGTACAGAAATCAGTTACTTTCTTATACACTAACAATGAAAACACAGAGAGGGAATTAGAGAATCAATTCCATTTACTATAGCACCAAGAACCATAAGGTACCTGGGAATAAACCTAAACAAAGAGGTATAGGATCTGTACTCGAGGAACTACAGAAAAGAAAAGGAACTCACAAAAGAAATCGAAGAAGACACAAAAAGATGGAAGACCATTCCATGCTCTTGGATCGGAAGAATAAACATTGTTATAATGTCTATACTGCCTAGAGCAATCTATACTTTCAATGCCATTCCGATTAAAATTCTACTAGCATTTTTCAAAGAGCTGGAGCAGACAATCCTCAAATTTGTATGCAATCAGAAGAGACCCCGAATTGCTAAGGAAATGTTGAAAAAGAAAAACAAAACTGGCGGCATCACATTGCCTGATTTCAAGCTTTACTACAAAGTTGTGATCACCAAGACAGCATGGTACTGGCATAAAAACAGACCCATAGACCAATGGAACAGAGTAGAGAGCTCAGATATGGACCCTCAACTCTATGGTCAAATAATCTTCGACAAAGCAGGAAAAAATATCCAGTGGAAAAAAGACAGTCTCTTCAATAAATGGTGCTGGGAAAATTAGACAGCTATATGAAGAAGAATGAAACTCGACCATTCTCTTACACCATACACAAAGATAAACTCAAAATGGACAAAAGACCTCAACGTGAGGCACGAATCCATCAGAATCCCAGAGGAGAACATAGGCAGTAAACTCTTGGACATCGGCCACAGCAACTTTTTTCAAGATAAGTCACCAAAAGCAAAGGAAACAAAAGCAAAAATGAATTTTTGGGACTTCATCAAGATCAAAAGCTTCTGCACAGCAAAGGAAAGTCAACAAAACAAAGAGGCAACCCATGGGATGGGTGAAGATATTCGCAAATGACAACACAGACAAAGGGCTGATATCCAGGATCTATAAAGAATTCCTCAAACTCAATTCACAAAACAGATAATCATGTCAAAAAATGGGCAGAAGACATGAACAGACACTTCTCCAATGAAGACATACAAATGGCTATCAGACACATGAAAAAATGTTCATCATCACTAGCCATCGGGAAGAGTCAAATAAAAACCTCATTGAAATACCACCTTAAACCAGTTAGAATGGCCAAAATTAAGAAGACAGTAAGCAACGTGTGTTGGAGAGAATGTGGAGAAAGGGGAACCCTCTTACACTCTTGGTGGGAATGCAAGTTGGTGCAGCCACTTTGGAGAACAGTGTGGAGATTCCTTAAGAAATTAAAAACAGAGCTTCTCTATGACCCTGAAATTGCGCTATTGGGTATTTACCCCAAAGATACAAATGTAGTGAAAAGAAGGGCCATGTGTATCCCAATGTTCGTAGCCGCAATGGCCATAGTCGCCAAACTGTGGAAAGAACCAAGATGCCCTTCAAGGGACGAATGGATAAGGAAGATGTGGTCCATATACACTATGGAGTATTATGCCTCCATCAGAAAGGATGAATACCCAACTTTTGTATCAACATGGATGGGACTGGAAAAGATTATGCTGAGTGAAATAAGTCAAGCAGAGAGAGTCAATTATCATATAGTTTTGGTTATTTGTGGAGCATAAGAAATAACAGGGAGGACATGGGGAGATGGAGAGGAGAAGGGAGTTGAGGGCAATTGGAAGGGGAGGTGAACCATGAGAGACTATGGACTCTGAAAAAAAATCTGAGGGTTTTGGTGGGGTGGGGGGTGCGAGGTTGGAAGTCATGTATTGCATGGAGCCCTGGAGGCGGTGCATAAACAATGAATTCTGGAACACTGAAAAGAAATTTAAAAAATAAAGTTTTTGAAAAAGGAACTGCTCAGTGCCCTTGAGAATAGGTGGAAAATATAACTAAATAAATCTTCCCCTTGATAATAACTTTGAAATGCAGAATATTAAGTTTCTAGAGAGAAAGTACAGGAGAACTGCAGCAGATTTTCATCAGAGTGGAATCTACAAATAAAATTGTGGTGTATCTTTAACATTTTGATTGTAAAATATGATTTGAACCTAAAATTTTGTCTCCTAAGACCACCAGACAGAAATTTAACCTCCTATGTTTTCTCTCCTCCTGTGTCTTCCATGCTCTATGTATCTTCCTGCCTGCCTGCCTCTTTCCCTATCTTTGTTTCTTTTTAAGGATGTTGTCTGAACATATTAATAAGAGAAATATAAGTGAAAAGCAAAATAAAGGAAGGCTATACCCACAATAGTGAAGTTCACCTAGAATTCCAGCAAAACGGAAATGGTAACTTGGTATGTGCACTAAGGAGACCTTGGAATACAACATTAAAATAAGAACATAAGTTGAGTGACATCTAAAGGAAAAATAGTCTTGAAGAAAAGCAACTGATTAGATACCAAAAAATACGTATGGAATAAATAGTCCATGCTAAAGAAAGGTCAATTTACTTCAGTTAATAAGGACAGCATAAAAATGAAATAGAAATTCTGGAAAAAGACTAGACAAACATGATTTGAGTATAAATTAACTGCAACAAATCACTTTTGAGAGATGAGTAAGCCATTTCAACAAGATGTGAGTTCCATTCTTGAGCAGCTCAGAGCCAGGGCCCTGACCCACAAAGAAACAAGTCTGGCATCGGGACACTGCTGCCTATGCAAGTAGCATGGTTCTAAGTCATAGAATTTTAACATTTATTGCTTTTCATCTTGGCTGGAAACTTCAATATTCAGCAGTGTAAATTTTAATCAACCTAGACAACATGAAAGCAAAGATGGTAACTGTCAGAAAAGGACTGATGGGAAGGAGAAAGAACTGTAGATGGAGGAATTTTCTTCATCTGAGAGGCAAATCAAGAGGCAGCATGTAAACCAGTTAGGACAAAAAACCAAAGTTAAAATGTATTTTTTAAATATCCCAGAAGTAAAAAATTTAAAATGTTATGAGTAGTGACAGGATGGTGAATTTGATCTGTACTCTTAGCCATCCTAGCAGTAAGTCATGAGAAAATTTCTAAAGATAAATAAAGAACACAGACCATATTACTCAGTGATACAGAGGTAACAGTCAGATTGGTGAGAAGTAGCACTGGACTGGGCTAGGACTCTAGCTTTCAGTTATGACCCCTCATTTTTTCTGTGCCATGCATATACCCATTGTATATTAAATAAGAAAAAAACAAATCAATGCACTGTATATGTCTGTTTTTAAAATTTTAATTATGAAATTAATAACTTATTACAGATATACATCAAGCATAGGCAAAATTTATTTTATGGGCCATAAAAGGATAATTTTCCTATGTTAATTTAAAATAAATCTATCATTTTCAGTAGTGACCTTTACTCACTCTCAATTTACTCACATGTTCTGCCTGTACTCAAATTTAACAGTTTGCATATAAATATTATATAAGAGTTTGTATATAAATATTATAGTGTTCATTTCTTTATTACATTTAATTGGTCTCAGTTCATCAGTGGGTACTTAACTTAGTCCACATTGCAGTGATATTAGATAAAATACTGTCTTAAGTGCAATAGACAAGGGCTAAATGATTTTATCTAAATAAATCAATTACAGAGCAACTGACATCAATTCAACTAGGAAGTTCATCCTTGGCTTTACTTCAGCCAGTATTTATAAGGAATTAACCACGGATAATTTTTTTGAATTTATCTGCCAACCAATAAACTCACCAAGTGTATTATAACATTATTTTTTTTCATATCAAAAATTGCAAACATGTTTAGTGTTTTTAATCAAAATTCATATACTTTCTAATAAGGGCTAGTGTGGTTTTTAAATGGAAGAAGCGAAGAACTGATGATTTTACAATCAGAAGCAATTACGTGGAAAATACCTAAGTAGTAGGTTTCATGGGTGTGCGACTTAGTCACACAGAGCCTCAAGCTGAGGAGAACCTCACACTTGGTTTCTTGCTCTGCTGTGGTTGTCTTGTACATGTTAGTCATTTAACACAAGGCCCTACATTTTCATCTTCTGTTGGGTCCTGTACGTTATGCAGTTGGGCTTGCAACAAATGGTGTGCTTAGAGAAAGAACACAAGTATGCCTTTCTGGAAGAAAAATCTGAATTACTCTATTTTTATTCTCCTAAAGCCTTGACTTCTCTCTTAACTTTATTTTTCCATACAGTTTTTATTTCTTGGTTCCCTAGAGACCAAAAGCAAAATTAATATGAATAATGACTGAGTTTAATACTTAAAATACATATTTTAGAAAAGGGAAGGTTATATAGGGGTGAATTTTTTTCTAGAGTTTTAAATATTTTTTTCTCTTTTAATAAGTCATTATTCAACATTTTCTTTAGCCCAGATATGGGTGTGAGGTCTAGAAGATATACACATACAAGTAGTTTCCTCTTCTGTTAAAAATGGAGACCTTTTTTTTGTGTGTCTGTGTCATGTTTTAGCTCTGTTAAAAAGACTTTTGAGAACCAATTTAAAATTTAAACACAGATTTATTATATCATACCTCTGGCCATGTAAGCTTTAGAAATAATGTATTAAAATTAATTTGCTTTATTGTTCCTTTGCTCTTAGAAAACAAGAATCTTAGCTTTATCTAGCCTGTAATTATTCTTCAGAACTAATTTAGTCCTAGTGTTCCAAGATCAAAGGCCAGGTATGTGCATGAGGTAATTTGCTATCTAACCTAATGGGTAGGAGAGAGAAAATTATCCATCTGTGACCTCTGTCTTTCAAGAATGCTGGTAAAAGGGGCATCTGGGTGTCTCAGTGAGTTGAGCCTCTACCTTCTGCTAAGGTCATTGTTTCGGGGTCCTGTGATCAGGCCCTACATCAGGCTCTCTGCTCGGTGGGGAGCCTGCTTCACTCCCCCCCCTTCCTCTGTCTACTTGTGATCTCTCTTTCTGTGTCAAATAAATAAGATTTTTTTTTTTAAAAGAACGCTGGTTAAAAAAAAAAAGCAGATTAGTTCATCAAAAGTAGCTGATTAGTTGATCATGGTATCCACTGAAATATTACCAACACCAAAGCTCATGTTTTAATTACATTCAGTAATTAGGATTTGAGGACTTTAAGGATATCTTTCCTACATTTCTCTAAAGATCAGGACTTTGATTACTGCTGAAACACATACAGGGAACATAAGTTCCAAACATGCTGGCCTGTGCTATATATGGGCTATCTTATTTTATCTAAGAGTGAGACTTTTTTCCCTTAAATTGGACAGCTATGAATAAAAGAAGGAAACTTGACCATTCTTACACCATACACAAAGATGAACTCAAAATGGATAAAAGACCTCAATGTGAGGCAGGAATCTATCAAAATCCTAGAGAAGAACGTAGGCAATAACCTCTTTGACATCGGCCACGGCAACTTCTTTCAAGACAGGTCTCCAAAGGCAAAGGAAACAAAAGTGAAAATGAATTTTGGGGACTTCATCAAGATCAAAAGCTTCTGCGCAGCAAAGGAAACAGTCAACAAAGAGGCAATCTATGGAATGGGAGAAAATATTTGCAAATTACAGTACAGACAAAGGCTGATATCCAAGATCTATAAAGAACTCCTCAAACTGTAGAGGACATGAGCAGACACTTCTCCAAAGAATATATATAAATGGCTAACAGGCACATAAAAAATGTTCATCATCATTAGCCATCAGGGAGATTCAGATCAAAACCACATTGAGATACCACCTTACACCAGTTAGAATGGCTAAAATTAACAGGACAGGAAACAACAACTGTTGGCAAGGATGTGGAGAAAGGGGAACCTTCTTACACTGTTGGTGGGAATGCAAGCTGGTGCAGTCACTTTGGAAAACAGTGTGGAGATTCCTTAAGAAATTAATAGAGCTACCCTAGGACCCTGCAACTGCAGGGTATTTACCTACTGGGTTGCAACTGCCCCTCAGAACAATGTATTACTTAAACTATAACCCCTGGAGGATTTTACTAGTTACCAAGCACATTTAGATACGGCCTTAAGAAAAACATTTACTGGCAACAGGTCTTTGGGGAGAAGGACGATATACGACCATGAAGCTGGGCAGCTGGGGATGCCTAGCCTGCTCAGGGCAGAACACCGCTTGCTTCTGGGAAGCCAAGCAGCAGAGAATGCCGGGTCAGCTCAGAGTGGAACAAAATACCGCCTGCTTCCCTTTTCCGTTATCGCTCCTTTCTCTTCCCAGAAGCGCTTGTTGTTAATTAGATGAGTCCTTTGATAGGGATTGCATTAAATGTGTTGATTGCTTTAGGTAGAATAGACATTTTCACAATATTTGTTCTTCCAATCCATGAGCATGGAATATTTTTCCATTTCTTTGTGTCTTCCTCAATTTCTTTCATGAGGACTTTATAGTTTTCTGAGTATAGATTCTTTGCCTCTTTGGTTAGATTTATTCCTAGGTATCTTATGGTTTTGGGTGCGATTGTAAATGGGACTGACTCCTCAATTTCTCTTTCTTCTGTCTTGTTGTTAGTGTAAAGAAATGCGACTGATTTCTGTGCATTGACTTTATATCCTGACACTTTACTGAATTCCTGTATAAGTTCTAGCAGTTTTGGAGTGGAGCCTTTTTGGGTTTTCCACATATAGTATCATATCATCTGCAAAGAGTGATAGTTTGACTTCCTTTGAATGTGCTTGGTTAACTATAAACTTTATCCTCCTTCTTGTTTGTCCACAAGACATGTGACTAATGTTTGACCTTCATCAGTTCCTCTGTTGGCTATTGTTTCTATCTAATAAAAGTGAGACTGTGGAGTTACTCGGGGCAGCAGTCTTTTCGACTGTTGTCCCCTGCTCCCAATCTCTTGCAGCTGACTTGTTTGTGCCTAATTCTTCTCCCACTCGCTGACTGGAAGTGGCACTGGGTATTTACCCCAAAGATCCAGATGTAGTGAAAAGAAGGGCCATCTGTACTTCAATGTTCATAGCAGTAATGGCCACAGTCGCCAAACTGGGGAAAGAGCCAAGATGCCCTTCAACAGATAAATGGATAAAGATATGGTTCATATATACAATGGAATATTATGCCTCTATCAGAAAGTGGCTTTATTTTTTATTATGTTGACATTTAGTGACCATAAAATTATTAGAGTTCAGAAATTAATCGACTAGATGAATATATTTATCAACATACCCAAAAGTATATCCCCTGTTGAATTTAACTGGCCAGTATTTTATACTGTTGTGTAGAATTTTAAATGATTTTAAGAAATATCAAAAGTATGTGTACATACACGTAAACACATGTGTGAACATATGCATGCACATGGTGTGTTGTATGGACAGAAGGTGTACCCTAGTGTGTTCATCTTGTTTCTCAAAACAAATCTTGTGTATAAATCTCAGCTCCTGATAGACACTTCTTTACAATCCTTTTTTTCTTATCAGTACAGCATTTGTTTTGTCACCATGACCATGGCACATTTATCAGACACTGTTTATTACACAGTATACCATTCACCTCTCAAGCACTTGCTAAATAAAAATAAATTAATCCATGGTAATTTTCATCATTTATTAATACATTACTATGTGGGGGAGCCTGGGCAACAGAGTAAATTGGTTTTGGTGTAAGTTTTGGAAAATGCACTTTAACCCAAAATGAAAAATATTTTACTGTTGAAATTTTAAATCTGTGGCCTGTTGATCAACAAGTATTTTATATATAGGAGCCTTCTCATTTTTTATCTCCCAGTAAAGGTAACCATGATATTTAGGTATCATGCACATTATGTACATATAATTTTACATACATATTATGTAACAGCAGGTATTTTTGTATAATTTTAATTTGCATCACACACACACATTACACACACTGTTGGTGGGAATGCTGTAAGTAACAGCTCTAAAAATGTAAGAACTAACTTTCAGGTTTTCCTAACCTGAGATGTACATCCTTGTATTTTTAGGGATAATGAGACTGCCTCACAGAAGGTATTGGCTTGTGTCTTGTTTGTTTGTTTTTTTATTTTTTTTAAAAGATTTATTTATGTATCTGAGAGACAGATGGCAAGTGAACAAGCACACAGAGGAAGAGGGAGAAGGAGAAGCAGACCCCTCACTGAGCAAGGAGCCCGATGCAGGGCTGGATCCCAGGACCTGGAGATCATGACCTGAGTGGAAGGCAGTAGCTTCAGCAACTGATCTTGAGTTCAACCAGATTTCTGTTTATAAGTAAAAGTTTAAACACTGCTACATGCAGATAATTTCAAATAAATCTAACAATTGTAATTTTTTTTAAGTGTCACTATCATTGCGCCAAATAAAGTGCAGGTTTCTAGGAATATTTCTATCAAAAATAGAATGCTACAAAGATGGGTAGAAAATATTTAATAGAATTGCTCTGAGTAATAGCTTATAAAAAAAAACAGATGAAGGTCACTTCTCTGGTACCACACTATTTCATTAATTTAGAAAAAGTACTGTGTGCCCCGCTACACTTAAAAAAAAAAAAAAAAACTTTAGATAGTGTGTATACTCAGGAAATAGCCCAAATCATTGTTGACAGAGAAAAGTTTTAAGTTACTACCAACTATTGAACTAAGTTTAAATTTGAAACACCAGTACATTACTTCTTTCTCCATGAGCACCCTAGGAGACTTATCTCACATGTATATGTTTTATAGATACAGGTTAAGTATTTCTTTCCCAATTCAGCTATAAACAATATTGAAATTCGTGTTTATAATTCTCATTCAAGAGGTTTATACTTTTCCATGTTTCTTCATTAAAATATCTATTGTTCTGTGCACACTCAAAATCTTTTTTTAAAAAAGATTTATTTATTTATTTATTTATTTATTTATTTATTTGACAGACAGAGATCACAAGTAGGCAGAGAAGTAGGCAGAGAGAGGGGGAAGCAGACTCACCACCAAGCAGAGAGCCCAATGTGGGGCTTGATCCCAGGACTCTGGGAATCATGACCTGAGCCGAAGACAGAGGCTTTAACCCACTGAGCTACCCAGATGCCCCTCAAAATCTTCATTAACAGAACTTGATACTTTCCTAACCGGATCTTTTCAGTCACTGTCTTACTGTAGAGATGCACAAAAAAAGATACATGTTGGTGTTGACTGTATTGTATGGCGTGCATTCATCAGTTCAGCCACCTAGGATTAAACAAATCCACATGGAGATAAACTACATATAAGACCGTTCCAGTACTTCCTGCAAAACATTTTTCCATCACCTTGAGAGACAGTGTGGTGAGAAAAGAGCTGAAATGATTACCACTTCATTTTACCTCCTGCTTTGATTTATACTTCAATAAGAAACATTTCTTACTGCTACCAGTATGGCTACTTTTATTTAAGCAGAGTTGAGATATGAATCCTTTAACTGTAAAATGTAGATCGGTAAACCAAAGATTTAATATGTCTAATGGCGTCAGATTGCAATGCCGTTTGTAATGCACCTGTCAGAGATGCACACTGTGTTGGATCATAATGCTATGATTCATATCAGATTAACTCAGGCACTATGTTATCATCAGATGTTTTACATGTTATATGGATCAGGAGCTTAAGAATCATTTTTTAGCATAAAAAATATTTAGTATAACATGTTATGAACGCTATACAGATCATTTCACTAGGAGAGCAGTAAAACAGGTCTCTGCCCGATGAAGCTGTGTATGCCATATTTTATGGAGAATCTTAGGAGGATTCTTTCTTGGAACTGATAATCATTATTCTAAAATGAATTACATTCTAACGTATTTTTTTAAAAGATTTTATTTATTTATTTGACAGACACAGATCCCAAGTAGGCAGAGAGGCAGGCAGAGAGAGAGAGGAGGAAGCAGGCTCCCCGCTGAGCAGAGATCCCAATGCGGGGCTTGATCACAGGACCCTGAGATCATGACCTGAGCTGAAGGCAGAGGCTTTAACCCACTGAGCCAACCAGGTGCCCCCTAACGTATTTTTAAATAGGGCATTTTACCATATTCTTCTACACTTTTCTAAAATAGGCAAGGTAAATATTGTTATCCAAAAAGTGACTTTTCTTTTTTTAACTTACTTAAGATTTTTTTAATTTATTTATTTGACAGAGAGAGAGACCGCAGGTAGGCAGAGAGGAAGGCAGAGAGAGGGGGCAAAGCAGGCTCCCTGCTGAGCAGAGAGCCCAATGCAGCGCTCAATCCCAGGACCCTGAGATCATGACCTGGCCTGAAGGCAGAGGCTTAACCCACTGAGCCACCCAGGCACCCCAAAAGTGAGTTTTCTTATGACACCAGGTCGGCTAAGTAGAAAGCAAACCTTTTTTTCAAAGAAATGGACTTTGAAAGAAAGCAAATAAACAAAAGAAAGACAGAAAAGAAACATTTTTATATGTAACTCAGAGATGCTGGAGGACACTCATACCCATGTTTTCCCTTATGGAGGAAAAAGATTTGATATTAGTGAAACAAGAGATTTCATTTTCAAGTATGTGCAAGATCAGAGGAAGATGGGGAAGCCCATTCTATGGTTTTTGTTCAGCTCCTCAAATATTTGGACTCCACTGCAGTTTGGAGCTAAACATCCCCTCTTTTAACCCAGCTTGGGCTTTGAGAATCTCAGAAATATTGTGTAAAAAGGATTGAGGAATATATTCAAATCATACTAAATACACATTTTAGTGTAGATATAGTGTCATTCTAAATATACATACACATTTATAATAAAAGTCTGGGAAGCTATAGGTCAAAAATTAACACTGAGTATAGCTTCAGTGTGATTACGGATGTGTTTTCCTTTTTTGTTTTATAAATGTTAGCCTTTGAAACAAAAAGTTTCTTCATTTATAAATGTTTAGTAACAACTACTATATCGAAGCTATTGTTTTAGGTTCTGAATAGTGAACACAATAGTCTTTATTATGTTGATTATAAAATTAGATTAATTTCTACTTGGAAATATAAATTTGATATGGTGACAATTTTGTAGAATTTTGTACTTGACAACCATGATTATTTCTGCATGATAAGAATAATTCTTACTTTATTCTTTCTGTGGTTGTTAAAAATGGTCTAAAATACAGTAAGACTATTATTACAAAAAAATCAAAAACTGTCTTAAAATGTTACAATCATGTCAAAATTATGATTTACATTTGTCTGTTCCAATTGTTCTGTCATCTGTCATTGAAAAAACTCTTATTCTGGAAATATTACCACCTTGACATCCATGTTTTTCTTCCTCACTATTTTCAATGGTTAGTGTCTTTTTGATTTTTTAAAGCTCAATTTCTGCCTCATTTACAATAACTACATTAATACATTATCTTATTACTAAATAATTTAAATTTTGCTTTATTCACTCACTTCCTTTTTATCTGACATTCTTTTCCTCTCATCTATTTCTTTCCTTATGAATTTTTGCTTGAATTTCATGAATTTGTGTTCTACTATGAACTTAAAAAAGTAACTTAAAAATGAATTTAAGTTTTTATTTGAATTCCAGCTAGCTAACATACAGTGTAATATTAGTTGCAGGTGTACTATATAGGGATTCAACTCTTCTGTAAGATACCCTGTGTTCATCATGACAAGTGCCTTCCTTAATCCTCATCACCTATTTCACCCATCCCCACTCATAACCATCCATTTTTCTCTATAGTTAAGAGTCTGTCTCTTGGTCTTTCTCACTCTCCTTTTCTTGTGCTCACTTGATTTTTAAATTCTACACATGACTGAAATCATATGCTATTTGTCTTATTCTGACTGGCTTATTTCATTTAGCATTATTTATTCTAGCTCCATCCATGTCACTGTGAATGTCATTTTTTTTATGGCTGAGTAATATCCCACTGTATATTACTCAGTAATATCCCACTGTATATTACTCAGCCATAAAAAAAGAATGAAATTACACACACACACACACACACACACACACACACACACATGCACACACACCACCCTTTCACCCATTCATCAGTTGACAGGGTTGGACTGTTTCTGTAATTTGGCTATTGTAGATAATGCTCCATGTATCACTTTGAATTGGCATTTTTGGATTTTTTGGGTAAATACTTAGTAGTAAAATCGCTGAATTGTACGGTAGTTCTATTTTTAACTTTTTGACCAAACTCCATACCGTTTTCCAGAGTGGCTTCACCATTTTACACTCCCACCAAAAATGCAAGAGGGTTTCCCTTTCTCCACATCCTTGCTAACACCTTTAGTTAATCTGTTCTTGATGTTAGTCATTCTGACAGGTTTGAGTTGATAGTTGATCATAGTTTTGTATATCCCTAATGATCAGTGATGTTGAGTATCTTTTCATGTGCCTGTTAGCCATTTGTAGGTCTTCTTCAGAAGAAGGGCTGTTCATGTCTCCTGGCCATTTTTTAAATTAGATTATTGACTTCGGGGGTTTGAGTTTCTTAAGTTCTTTATATATTTTGGATACTAACCCTTTATCAAATATGTCACTTGCAAATATCTTATCCTATTCTGTAATTTGCTTTTAGCTTGTTGTTTCCTTCATGGTGCAGAGGGTTTTATTTTTACAAAGTACTTGATAATGACAGGCAAAAGATTGAAAGTGGACCATTTTCTTATACCATTCACAAAAATTAATTCAAAATGGGTTGAAGACCCAAATGTGAGACATAAAAGCATAGGAGAACTATAGAAGTACTATAGGAGAACTCAGGAAGTAAACTCCAGCATGAGCCGTAGCAATTTCTTTCTAGATAGGTCTCCTGAGGCAAGGGAAACAAAAGTAAAAATAAAACAATGGTACTTCACCAAAATTAGTTGCCTTCTGATTATTAATTAACTATCTTTTCTCAAGTATGGCTTGGCTTCCTCTTTTCAGATTGACAGGTCTTTTTACTGGTCAAGCAGATACACCCCAATGTTCTTTATACATTTGTTGTTGTTTTTTGGTGATTGTCCCTTTTTTTGACTTGCATAGTATATAATCAGAATAATTCCATTAAAACGTATTTGGCAAGATATAACAATTCTCCACTCAATGACCTCTTATAAGATGACTCATTCTCATGAGTAATACCCACAATGCGTATTTGAGCACAAGTATTGATATACTGATTTTCATAGTAGTTTCATGTACAACCAATTTAAGACCAGATCTCCACATGCCATTTTAAAATAGTACCAGGCTAGTAAAGAATCACTAAAGAATGCCACTAAAGACCCAGTAATTATTTCAAGACAAATACTACTCAAAATCATAGTTATTTTATGCCATTAGAAAATAGACATGGGAATATGAACCCTGTGAATACAGAAAAGTAACAAGTCCCCTGCTAGATGAGATCCATGGTGGATTTAACCTTTAACAGAGAAGTGAGAGGAGGGAGAAACCTCCCTAAATGCTGTTAAGAGGAAAACAGCTAAGATTTCAACAGGGGAAGTTCCTTTCTGTCTCTGGAGTTGAGACAGGAGAAGTAAGGGTCACCTGTTATCACGGGAGAGTAAGGGGCCTCGTAGAGTAGGTATGTATGGAGAGGAACAGGAGAAGGTTAACAGGTGGCTGAACCTTACATAATGCATCAGGCACTGTATCCTTCAATCCCAGATGAGTAACTTGGCAGATGAAACGGTCTCATTTTTATGGGGAACAATTTTTATCAGTTTTTTAAATAAAGTATCTCACATTTAATGAAATATTAGGATATGTGAAAACATATTACTATCATAATAATGCTATCAGACCCAGAAATGTCCCAATGTTAGAATTATTAGAAATGGATTAAGGTAATTATGATTAACATGTTAAATAATTTAGATAAGTAAGCAAAATGAGGGAATAAATAATGCTTTTCAATAAAGAGATGGAAATTTTCAAAAGCACTGAATGGAAACGCTACAACAAAAAAATAACATTAGGCATTAAGATTTATTTTGGGGGGCTTTCAGGAGAACTGTAAATAGCAGGTAAAGATCAATGAATATATACATTTCAGACAAAATGTGGAAGAATTTTTCTCCAGCAGACCTGCTAATTAAAGTCTATTAAGAGAATTTCTTCAGACTGAAGAGAAAAGATGCCATATAGAAAACTAATTCTGAATAGGTAGCAATGCCTGGAAGACTAAATATGGGAAATACAACAATCTTAAAAAAAAACAACTAAACTAAGAACCTCTTTCTTAAATTAGTAGTTGGCCTCATTAAAATCCTTTCTTCAGTCTTTAATTAGGCAAAGGAAGTCAGTAAATATATAGTAGATTGGAAGAGCTGTACCATTTTGACTTAACTGATATTACATAACATCATACCGACTATTGGTAAAATACACATTTCTCTCAAATATACTGGAAATACTCAGTGATAAAAGCCATATGCTGAGCCACAAAACAAGTCACATTTTGTTAGAACAGAATTTGTACATAATTTGTTCTATACCACAGTTGTATCCAATTCTAAGTCACTAAGTAGTATAAATCTAGAAAATCTCCACATGCTTGAAGATTATACAATCTATTTCTAATGGGTCATGGGTCTGAAATTTAAAAAAACCTCAAAAATAATTGAGGAAAACACAACGTATTAAAAGTTGTCTCATAAGCTAATCAGTGCTTAGATTTATAGCATTAAATCCAATGAAGAAAAAGGAAAAAGGAGTCCAATCTAGGACACAAACTTCCACATTAGTGGAGGGACACCTAGCTGACTCAGTGGGTGGAGACTGGGACTCTCGATATGAGTTCAAACCCCATATTGGGTACTGAGATTACTTAACAAAAAATCTTAAAGAAGCTAGCTGAACAAAATAATCCCAGAGTCAGTCAAAGTTGCCAACATAAAAAAACCCTACATATTCAATTTATTCCATTAAAATTAAAGGAGAAATATTATATGATAACTGCAAAAGATGTGACAAATGCACTTGAGAAAATGCAACATACATTCATGATAAAATTGCTCAGTATATTAAGAATAATGGTAAATTTTCTCAAACTATTAAGTAAACCCCCCAAACAAAATTGAAACCAAAAGCTAGGGCCAATAACATAATTAATGCTGAAATACAGACCACCTTACCAATGATCAGGAACAAGACAACAAAGTCAAGGTACAGAAATAAGTTGCTCTCTTATACACTAACAATGAAAATAGAGAAAGGGAAATTACAGAATTGATTCCATTTACTATAGCACCAAGAACCATAAGATACCTCGGAATAAACCTAACCAAAGAGGTAAAGGATCTGTAGTTGAGGAACTGCAGAGCACTCGTGAAAGAGATTGAAGAAGACACAAAAAGATGGAAGACCATTCCATGCTCTCGGATTGGAAGAATAAACATTGTCAAAATGTCTATACTGCCTAGAGCAATCTATACTTTTAATGCCATTCCAATCAAAATTCCACCGGTATTTTTCAAAGAGCTGGAGCAAATAATCCAAAAATTTGTATGGAATCAGAAGAGACCCCAAATTGCTAAGGAAATGTTGAAAAACAAAAATAAAATTGGCAGCATCACGTTACCAGATTTCAAGCTTTACTACAAAACTGTGATCACCAAGACAGCATGGTACTGGCATAAAAACAGGCCCATAGACCAATGGAACAGAGTAGAGAGCCCAGATATGGTCCCTCAACTCTATGGCCAAATAATCTTTGACAAAGCAGGAAAAAATATACAGTGGAAAAAAGACAGTCTCTTCAATAAATGGTGATGGGAAAAGTGGACAGCTATATGTAGAAGAATGAAACTCGACCATTCTCTTACACTGTACACAAAGATAAACTCGAAATGGATCAAAGACCTCAACGTGAGACAGGAATCCATCAGAATCCTTGAGGAGAACATAGGCAGTAACCTCTTTGATATCAGCCACAGCAACTTCTTTCAAGATATGTCTCCAAAGTCAAAGGAAACAAAAGCAAAAATAAACTTTTGGGACTTCATCAAGATCAAAAGCTTCTGCACAGCAAAGGAAACAGTCAACAAAACAAAGAGGCAACCCATGGAATGGGAGAAGATATTTCCAAATGACAGTACAGACAAAAGGTTGATGTCCAGGATCTATAAAGAACATCTCAAACTCAACACACACAAAACAGATAATCATGTCAAAAAATGGGCAGAAGACATGAACAGACACTTCTCCAATGAAGACATACAAATGGCTATCAGACACATGAAAAAATGTTCATCATCACTAGCCATCGGGGAGATTCAAATTAAAACCACATTGAGATACCACCTTACACCAGTTAGAATGGCCAAAACTAGCAAGACAGGAAACAACATGTGTTGGAGAGGGTGTGGAGAAAGGGGAACCCTCTTACACTGTTGGTGGGAATGCAAGTTGGTGCAGCCACTTTGGAGAACAGTGTGGAGATTCCTCAAGAAATTAAAAATAGAGCTTCCCTATGACCCTGCAATTGCACTACTGGGTATTTACCCCAAAGATACAGATGTAGTGAAAAGAAGGGCCATCTGTACCCCAATGTTTATAGCAGCAATGGCCACGGTCGCCAAACTGTGGAAAGAACCAAGATGCCCTTCAAGGGATAAATGGATAAGGAAGATGTGGTCCCTATACACTATGGAGTATTATGCCTCCATCAGAAAGGATGAATACCCAACTTTTGTATCAACATGGATGGGACTGGAAGAGATTATGCTGAGTGAAATAAGTCAAACAGAGAGAGTCAATTATCATATGGATTCACTTATTTGTGGAGCATAACAAATAATAAAGAGGACAAGAGTAGATGGAGAGGAGAAGGGAGTTGAGGGAAATTGGAAGGGGAGATGAACTATGAGAGACCATGCACTCTGAAAAACAATCTGGGGGTTTTGAAGGGGCAGAGGGTGGGAGATTGGGGGAGCCAGGTTGTGGGTGTTATGGAGGGCACATATTGCATGGAGCACTGGGTGTGGTGCATAAACAATGAATTCTGTTATGCTGAAAAGAAATAAAAATATTTTTTTAAAAAGACAACATATTTCAGTCTTACCAGGGAAATTAAACAGTGCATCCAAGACCATAGAGCTAGTTCAGTAATAGTCCTAAAGTCAAATATACCTGAAAACTATTTTAATAGATACGAAAATAAGAACAAGAATGGTATTTTGAAAATAAGATATTATGAAGACCAAACAACCACCAATTAACCACATAAGGAATAACCATCTAAGGCTCTCATTCTCATGTTTGCATATATATAGATAAATACACACACACACGTATCTCTTGTCAATATCAATATTATCTGAGGTTTTCCAAAATTAAATGTAACAGCTGATCTCCATTTTCAGTGTGATCTCTCTACTATCAGGAAACTGTGGTACAGACGTGGGGTTTCTAATTCATCTGTAATGCTTTCTTAGAACTTTCAGAGTCACTGAAGAGAGGTGATTTCACAGTCTTGGCTTCAAAGAGGACCATAAAATCAGTTCTTGTGCCATTTATTAAATTATGTTATACTCTTAGGAATCGGTTAAGAAAGTAAATGATATATTTCAAGCTGTAATAGTTGGAGAAAATAAGGAAACAATTTAACTCTTAATGAAATTAAGTTTGGGGATATTATATAGATTTATAGATTATGGGTTTATATAAGACAATCAGATGGTTATTGGTAGCACATAAACATGAAACCTTTCTTATGTAGAGTAGTAGCACTGTCATCCTTTAGTCATACAAAGCAAATGTTTTCCTAACCCTGTTACAACTCTAACTTATCATAATTATTTGTTTCCATGTCCTCTTTGATATTCTTTTGTCCACTTCCAAGGGAAACTCATAGGGGACTGTTATCCTACTTGGCCACAGAGCTGAACACAGTTCCTAATTCAATATAGGAGTTTTGAACTTAATTAAATTGGATTTTAAGGATAAAGCAGACATCTTTAAATCCTAGAGAGAGCACAACAAGTCTCATAGGATTAAAGGTAAAAACATGAACCAGCTAGAAAAGCCAACACACAAAGAGGATTTGAGCAGGATAGTGTTCAAAACAAAACAAACAAAAAACTCTGAAAAACATTTTAGTAGCCAATTACAGAAAACAAACAAACAAACCAAAAAAAAAAAAAAACAATTTTTCAGCACAATGGAGTATTTGAATAGTAGAAAGATAAGGTTAACTTTTCACAGGACAACTATTTATTTATTTATTTATTTAAATATTTATTTATTTGACAGACAGAGAGCACAAGTAGGCAGAGAGGCAGGCAGAGACAGAGAAGGGGAAGCAGAGAGCCTGATGTGGGACTCGATCCCAGGACCCTAGGATCATGACCTGAGCTGAAGGCAGGGGCTTTAACCCACTGAGCCACCCAGGCACACCATGGGACAACTATTTATATACACATAAATCCGTTATGCATTCTGAAGAAAAATTGGGAAAAAAATTGACTTGAGTATCTATATAGATGTGTCCATCTGCTATTGAAAGCATGATCATTTTGAGATTGCATGGAGTAAACCCTCTGCGATTACTCAACTATCTTCAGGTGAACTATTACATTTTGGATTATAGGAACAGGGACAAATTACCTCCTCTTAGAATGAAGCAATGGTGTAGTAACTTGTAAATGGATTTAAGTAGCAATGGCGCAGCACTGAAGACTTACATGAAAGTTTCAAGTATGGATCAATATTTTTTGAAACAGGTAATATACTGTTTCTTAAATTCTACCAAGTCTTACTTTTGTTATTCTTAACCAGAAATATCAGTATTCAAAGCATAGACTGTACATTTCCAAAATTTGACATTAATTAGGCTGAAGACATTTTTTCACTGACAGGTTTGAACTTTTTGGATAACCATGAAATTAAATTTCATGAATATAAATCAGAGTGAAAGTATTTCCTTTCTGGAGAATTAATGAATTTTATCAATTTCCTTTAAAAGTTTTTATTAATAATACCAACTATCCACATACCCACTTTTACTAAAATCATTTTATAATGAAAGAACTCTGGGGCGCCTGGGTGGCTCAGTGGGTTAAGCCACTGCCTTCGGCTTGGGTCGTTATCTCAGGGTCCTGGGATTGAGCCCCACATCGGGCTCTCTGCTCAGCGGGGAGCCTGCTTCCTCCTCTCTCTCTCTCTGCCTGCCTCTCTGCCTACTTGTGATCTCTCTCTGTCAAATAAATAAATAAAATCTTAAAAAAAAAAGAAAAAAGAAAGAACTCTGAGGTCAGAACTGTGTTTTTGTTTTTGTCTGATAGATACGTACATATTATAGTAATAAGTAATCTCCAAAAAAAGTCAATATAGAACACAAGAAGGGCTATTCATTTAGTACTCCTTAGTCAGAAGCAAAATTCTCACGCACAGAAATAAATACAATTTAAGTTTAGGTTCTGCATATACTAATACTATTTTAACAAAATTAAACACAAATTTTGGTTAGAAAAATGAAAGTTACATTTTATGGTCACCTAATGAATTAAAAACTTTACACATCTACCATTTGTTCTTAAAATCATGGTGAATGTGTTAAAAGAAAACCAAAGTTTTTGTCCTCTAAGTGATTTTAATCTATATAAAGATATCAGAGGATATTTAAATCTTGGAGGTGAAAACAAATAAAAATAAAATCAAGTGTCAGAATGTGTGGTTCAGAGCAGAAGGAAAAGCTAGTATTTCCTTTGTATCTTAAATGTCATTTATGACACAGATCAGGAGGCCAGATACAGTGACATTTTCTAAAAACCAAGGTGATCTATGTGATTTTTATGACCATAGTCTGGATTCTGAATGATTTATGGTCTTCTCAAACCAATGAAGAAGTTAATAACAGTGTTTCTTTGAAGAACATTTACATTTCTTGTATTGCTATTTAAGTAACTAATATAAGCCAGGGAAAATTACATAGTTAATGCATAACACATTTCAAAAAAAGTTAGTTTAATTAAAAATACTAGGTATATTATCAAAAGACCTATGTCTTTACTCAACTTTCCTAGGAACTAGAAAATTACCTCTATAAGTTTTCTAGACTCTAAAATTTTGAGTCTAGTAATTTGATTTGGTCTAACTCACTGTATGAAGATCAGATGTCCCCAGTGTGATAACATTTTTTAATGACCAAAAATGCACAGTATACATAAAATATTAGGAAGGTTAGAATTTCTGTAGATAAATAATAGTTTTAATGGTTCTTTGTCCCTCATCCTGTATTACACAACTTCTTTTCTGCTGCAGAAATCAACCAAATTCTCCATGAATTACAAAAAATAACATTCATTTTTAACTCATGTGAAGTTAGCTGGATGGTTGTATCTCAGATAGTTGGTTTAATTTTTCTAGGCTCTGTTAATTTGGCCAGGTTTTTTTTTTTAATTTTAATAAACATAATGTATTTTTATCCCCAGGGGTACAGGTCTGTGGATCGCCAGGTTTACACATTTCACAGCACTCATCATAGCACATACCCTCCCCAATGTCCATTTCCCCACCACCCTCTCCTGTACCCCCTCCCCCCAGCAACCCTCAGTCTGTTTTTTGAGATTGAGTCTTTTATGGTTTGTCTCCCTCCCAAACCCATCTTTTCATTTTTCCTTTTCCTACCTCCCCCAAACCTCCCACATTGCATCTCCACTTCCTCATATCAAAGAGATCATATGATAGTTGTCTTTCTCCGATTGACTTATTTCACTAAGCATAATACCCTCTAGTTCCATCCACATCATCACAAATGGCTTTTTAATCTCCATTGGATTTATTTCCACTTTCCTCTTTCTTATTTCCTTCTATTTACTGATTTGGGGCTTTGCTTGTTCTGTTTGCTTGTTTGCTTTCACTTCTTTCCCATGTATATTAGGTTGGTTATTGGAGATCTATCAAACGGATTGATGAGGACCTGAATTTCTATGAACTTCCCCCTTAGAGCTACTTTGGCTGCATCCCATAACTTTTCATAGGTTCTCTTTTTCGTTTGTCTCAAGGTACTTCCAAATTTTCTTTTGATTTCTCATTTGGCTACTGGTTGTTTACTAGCATGTTGTTGAATTTCCACTTTTGTTGTTGGACAAGATTTGAGCCACAGTGTAAAGGGAGCATTCAGTTTAAAAGTTAGCTTCCTGAGGTATTTTCTGAGGGGAGACCATGATTTCCATGGGGACAGAGGAAGGTTTTGTGAGACTTGGGGGGGGGAGGTGGTCAACCCTTGTTAGAATTATTGATTACTACCATGCCAGCTGTGTTCCACTGTTCACACTTTAACCCTGATGGACATGTACTTCCTTAGAAATATTTTCCAGGAGGTGCAGGATAGCCTTCTGTAACAGAAAGGTGCCATGTGGGTTCAGAGCATGGCCCCAAGTCATACACAAGGAAGAATGGTAAATTGGGGGATCAGAACCCAACTTTCTGTTGAAAGTGACAGAAACAGGTCATGGTGAGTTTCATGACAATAGCCAAGGTCCCAAGTGACCCACTTTGTGTTCGTGGTGGGTGTGGAAGTGGGGCCTGTGCTCTGCCTGATCAGAACTTGTGGAATTCAGGGACACGCTCCTGTCTGTTGAGTTGTGTGGAGATAGAGAGCAGTCTCTGGCCTTGCACAAGGGTCACACTAGACTGCCACCAGAGGGGCAGTGTGTGGTGGGAGCCAGTGCTCGGTTTCCATGAACACCGATCCAGATCTGGTGACTGTGATTTCTAGCAGCAGCATGGGGAGAGGAGGGCAGTGGTGGTGCACACTTCCTAGTGTTTTGGTCAGCACTAAACTGGAGTCCACTGAAGTGAACCATGCCTGGCACAGAAGGTGCCCAGTCACTGTAGCTGTGGGCACTGTGTGGCACTTTCATGCCAGGGGCTCCCATGCTTCCGCCTTCTATTTTCAACATCTTCATGGTCATGAGCCTCTGCTCTTGCCCTATGGCCCCCTGGGGTATTGCCCTCCCTCCATCTGGCCCTCATCCTCTGCCTTGTGCAAGCCAATGCCAGGGTAGCCTTCTCAAGAGGCAGCTCTGTCAGTCCCCTGATGGAACAATTCCATTGGTCCCATGAGGTGAGGACAATGCCCTGCCCTGGACGGAGGCTGCAGGTTCCCAATCAAGAGAGCCTTGTCTTCCTTTTCAGCCTGGTCTGCCCTCCCCTCAGTCCTTCACAGGAAAGCTGTCATACTTCCTCAGGTGACAGCTCTGATGTTAAAAACCAGTATTGTTTTGTGTTTCCCCATGCCTGAGTTCATCCATGACATGTCTTTCGAACCTCTCAGTGGGTTTTCAGCGGTCCTGGAGGGCTGTCTGCTCAAAGAGGGGATGACCTCAGAGGGCCAACCTTCCCTGCCACTGCCCTCTGCATGTCCCTGAGCCCTGGAGCCAGCTGCCCCACTGAGTGCTGAGGGACATGAGCCAGCCCATCCTGAGCCCAGGCTGTGTCAGCATTATAGACTGATGTGTGCCAGGAGTGGTGGGCAGGTGACATGGGCCACAGGCAGGCAGTTTCTCTTTCTTATTCCTTCCTGCCTCTCCCTCCCAGAGGTAGCTCAGAGCAACCTCCATATGCCATATCACAAGATCCCTTGACTTGTGCCTCCAGCATTCTGCTGATGAGCTTGGTATCTTCCCATTGCTTCTGTCTCCCATAGCCGAATCCATGGCAGTTCCTTGATCAGGGGAGGGATCGTACCCTTGTCTGCACTTGAGCCTCTTCCTATCCTGCACTGAGCCCATCCACCTTTGTATCTTCCATGGATGTGCTTGGAAGCAAGCTCGTCCACAAGAAATCTAGTAGCCAAATGGATCCAAGTAATAACCACTGAATTAGTGATCCAGGATAAAGGAAAAAACCAACTCTAAAACCTGTCCCACGCTCTGTCACCATCTCATACTAAAACAGAAACAATAATAGCTTTCTGGATTATGACATGGCATCTTTCTCTACTTATACTCTATTGAATGCATAGGTGCTGATGCTGGATGAAAAGGGACCATGGCTCCTCTGGGCTAGGATTAACAGGTAAAACTTAAGAATTTAGTGAAATTTGAGTTCGAGGAATAGAATGAATAAATATTGATGAGAAAATACTACCAAGTAGGACATATGAACATTGTGTATCAAAGCTTTTTCAAATAGTTTACTGAAAGAAAATCTTTTTTATTGTTTATTTTAATTCCAGTCAAGTTAGCATACAGTGTTATATTACTTTCAGGTGTACAATAGCGTGAGTGAGTAATTCTGTGTATTACTCACTGCTCATCAAGAAAAGTGTACCCTTAGTCCCCTTCATCTATTTCACTCAACCCTCCATTCACCTCCCCTTTGGTAACCATCAGTTTGTTCTCTGTTTTTAAGAATCTGTATTTTGGTTAGTCTCTTTTTTTCTCCTTTATTTATGTATGTTTGTTTCCTCAATTCTACACAAGAGTGACATCATATGATACTGTCTTTCTCTGACTGACTGATTTCACTTAGTATAATCCTCTTTAGATCCATCTGTGTGGTTGCAAATGGCAAGATTTCATTCTTTTTGTGGCTGAGTAATATTCCCCTGTGGGTGTGTACACATCTCTCATCTCATTTTGCACTTTATTAATGGACACTTGGTTTGCTTCCATATTGTGATCTTGTAAATAATGCTGCAAGAAACATAGGGGTGCACATATCCTTTGAGTTACTGTTTTCGTATGCTTTGGGGAAATACCCTGTAGTGTGGTTGCTGGATCCTGGGTAGCTCTATTTTGAATGTCTTGAGGCCCCTCCATACTGTTTTCCAGAGCAGCTGCAGAAGGTCACTTTTCAACTAACAGTGCATGAGGGTTCCCCTTTGTCCACATCCTCCCAGCACCTGTTGTTCTTTGTGCTGTCGATGGGAGCCATTCTGACAGTATGTGCTAATATCTCATTATACTTCTGACTTGGATTTTCCTGAGCTTGGGGGATGGTGAACATCTTTTCATGGGACCATTGGCTAACTGTATTTCTTCCTTGGAGAAATGTCTGTTCATGTCTTCAGACTGTTTTTTTACTGGATTGTTTGTTTTTTGGTGTTAAGTTGTATCCACTCCACATATTTTGAACACTATCCCTTTACTGAATAGGATATTTGCAAATATCTTCTCCCTTTCAGTAGGTTGTCCTGTTATTACTACTTCTTCCTAGCTCTTCTGCTGTGGTGAAACTTTTTATTTTGATACAGTCTAGGTAGTTTATTTTTGTTTTTAATTCCTTTGTCTTAGGAGACAGTCTAGAAAAAAATGTTGTTTTGGTTCATGTCAGGAAGTTACTGTCTGTGCCCTTTTATAGGATTTTTATGGTTTCAGGTCTTCCACTGAGGTCTTGAAACTGTTTTTGAGCTTATGTGTCTGCATGGTGTAAGGAAGCAGAGTAATTACATTCTTCTGGGGTTAGCTGTCCAGTTTTCCCAACACTGTTTGTTGTAGAGATGGTCCTTTTCCTTTTCAATACTCTTGCCTGCTTTGGGGAAGATTAATTAGCCACATAATTGTGGGTTTATATCTGAGCTGCTATCCTGTTTCCTTGGTCGCTGTGTGTATTTTTGTGCCAGTGCCATACTGTTAGGATGACTACAGCTTTGTAGTATAACTTGAAATCTGGAATTGTGACACCTGCAGCTTTGTTTTTCTTTCTCAACATTGCATTGGCTATTCAGTATCTTTGGTGTTTCCATACAGATTTTTAGGAGTGTTTGCTTGAGTTCTTTTTGTTTAACTGAATGTCAATGAGCCAACTTATAGTACATCATTAGTTTCAGATGTAGTGTTCAATAATAGATGAGGTGTGTATAACACCCAGTGCTCATTGCATCACGTGCCCCCTTAATGCCCATCACCCAGTTATCCCATCCCCCATCCACGTTCCCTCCAGCACCCCTCAGTTTGTTTCTGTAATGAAGAGTCTCTCGTGGTTTTTCTCCCTCTCTGATGACTTCCCATTCAGTCTTCCCTCCCTTTCCCTGTGATGTTCTGTGGTGTTTTCTAGGGTTGGCTTGGCTTAATTTATTGGTCTTTTAATGCAAGATGTCCATGCTTAAGTAAGACACTGTCTTAGGAATATTTTACAGTGAGTAAAGGTTAGTATGTAACCGAAATAGTTACAGAGAGGAACCAAATGTTCCAAAGCAGCACTTAAGGCAATATTTCTTGCCATTTATGTGTTACGGTCAAAATAAGTATAAATCGAGTTCTCTGTGACTCTTCTCCCAGATGAATTCGCTGGCCCTGTCTTTCTCGTCTTGGCTAAAAGCATCTTCTCAGGACGCTTCCTTTATGTGCCTCTCTGAATAGAATGGCTCTCTTAGCCCTTAGCCTGCACTCCTTCCTATCCTTGATCTATTGATTATATCCCATGTTCTTTGCAAGCCCCCAGTTGGGACTAGAGCCATACATTTGCACTAAGTACATACTCCATAAATATTTATTAATTGAACAAGTATGGCTTTCTTTTTAATAAAAAAAATCTATGTTTCTTCCGTGAATTTTTTACCATATCAGAATATATTTGGAGAAAGCTATTGATCAATGAATATACATCTGTCAAGGCTGTGGCAAGAGTATGTCCCGTGTCATGCTTCCCTGAGCTAGCCAGAGCACTCATGACCCATATGTGAAGCTCAACTTCAAATATTAAGGGTGAGTTCTGTGAAGGCTCTGGGAGGCTTTGGGGGGCTAGTCCTGCTGGACACCACCGTGTCATCTGGGGCCAGATGTGACCTGAGCACCCCCTCTTTCCCCAGCTTTTTCCATCTTCCTCACCCTCTGTCAGCATCTGGGTTTCCCACCAACCCTATCTTTGCAGACAAACTCTGAGATGGCCTATGATTGGGACTCCATTGACATCACAGAGTCTCATTATAACCAGTGTCAGAGGTTTCTGTGGCCCTGACATGACCTTTGTTCCCAGAATATGTCCCATGAAGAGTTCCATGAGGGTCAGGGAGTCCAGGAAAGATAAATGGGTGATTACAGCTCTAGCTAAAGCAACTCTGGGGGATAATGCTGGAGGCCATCTCCAGTCTCAGTCTGGCTCTTCCGCTGATTTCCAATATGACCTAGGAGAGTCACTTCATCAGATCTTCAGGCTCATCTTTTCTAAGGTGAGGAAATGTTTTTAGATTAACCAATTTATGCAAAACTATGGGATGAACTCCTAGGAAGTTGTGGGCAGTCTCCAAGATTGATTCTACCTCAGAAGTTCTAACACTCATCATCCCTGCTTCTATTGAGTTCCCCCATTGGACACGATGGCTGTTCCATGGAGATTCACCAGAGCAACACTGGACTAGCCAGTGTCTTCAGGGTCTGCCCCCATGCCATCTGATGTGGCTGAGGAGTCATGGACAATTCTGAACCCAAACCAAAGTTTTGGCTGTGCTGTCTTGCACAAAAATAGCAGTGCCTGGGTCAGGCCTTCACTGCAACAGCTGAGTCAGCTTAGTGAGGACCTTGCTCGGGACTCTAACCCATGACAATGAGAGGGCACAGGAAAGTCAGGCAATGAGACAAGGAATTCTATGTCAGGGTAGATGATGCAAGGTATCATTTCACAGCAAACATGACCAAAATGATCACTTAAATGACAGAATAGTAAGTAGTTCAACGTACTCTATATGATGGCAGTGATGGGAAAAGTGAACGATGGGGTCAGAAAGGGGAATGGGAGTTCCAAGAAACAGGCTGGAGTCCTCACGGGGTAGGAGGTGTTTTGTGGAGGAAGGGGCCAGGAGTCTCGTCATGGGTGCCAACAGGGCAGCATCATGGTGTGCGCTGGGCCTGACCCACGATCCCCAGGGGCACCGGGGGTATTCTACCTCCAGAGGATCTACAGAAATGCAAATTAGTCTGAGCAGAGCCTTCATGGTCTGTCTTCTTGGTTCCTGGGTGTGGCTCTTTCTCTGTTTCTAGAGGCTGTTGATTCTCCTTTGTTTTCCTCTGAGCTGCACTATTTTGTGTGGATTCAGTACTGGTAGTTGACACAAAGTCTATCTGCAAAGAAGTGGAATAGAAGCCATCCTTGTTTCCTAAGTAGACCTGAATAGATTCAATGGTAACAGCCTTTTCCCAGGCCCTGGGCCTTCATCTCCTCGCCAACTCTAAGATTTTAGAAAACATCTTCTATTCTTAACAGGTAGAAAGAATTAGTTTTGTTTTTAAAAAATTCGAGAAAGTCACACTTTTCATAATCTATACCGTGATCTGTAAACATTGAATGAACAAGGTTTGACAGGATGAAGGAAGAATCGGCCTTGCAGTGGGGTTTGCCGCACTGTCTACTCACTGTTGCCCCCATGTGGCCACTGTACAGATAGCACGTGACCAAATGTGTTTTGATTTACTAGATTTGAGGGAGAGTAAGACAGAAGGTCAGTCCCGGAATTCCTTACCTCCTAAAAACCATCCTCTAACTTACAGACAATATTCTAAATCGAGTATATTTTAATTAGATATTAGGGCTAGGGCCAGGGTCAAGTTACACACATTAGCTATGGACAACTTTTTGTATGTCAATCTTACCTGCCTAAGGTGTTTTAAAAAAAAAAAAAATTATGGGAGAGGATTAATTCACCAAAGCACTGAGCACATTACCTGGCCCCAGAAATAGGTAACTAAACATAATAACTGTTTCATCTTAGCTGAGACCAGAAGCACACCCTCTGTTCTGCTCAAGGGCAGCAAACAGACGGACCAGGTACAGCTGGGACTCCCTCCTGTCAGGCATGGCTTGCTTCCGACAGGTAGAGAAGTGGGCCAGCTCACTTGCATGTGACATGTTGTTTTGGTTCCTTGCTGTCTGCCTCCCTTTTCTGTCACCCGGGTCCTGAATCTTTAGCTCGTGTGAGAACTTGGGTTTGCAGATTCCTGTTGACATTTCGAAGTCTAGGTCTGTGTTGCCTTTGTTCCATGTCATTAGCTTGGAGACGAAGGTGGGAAAGGGGTCCTACTCTGAAAGCAGCTAAAGAAATTTCAAGCGTGCTCTGCCCCCAGGACCTTGGGCTTGAAAGCAATGGCCAACTACGTACTTCCATGTTCGACAGAATCAGCTTTAGGAACTCAAAGATGCATGTAGCATGTAATCGTACTGAAAGAAATCTTGTTACTGAACTTTTGCCTTGCAGAAGACAGTTTAGGGACACTGCCCCTTGCCCGCCCTGTCATTTCCCGTCTGGCCAATGCCCAGTCACACTGACACATGTAGCCACACCAGGGCACAGCTGTGGCATCCTCCTGGAGCACTCCTTGTCCCCCTGCCACCCTGACTGGCCAACCCTGCACACTCCCATTCCTCCTGAGTGTCCCCTGTAGTGGCACTTGTCACACAAGGCTGTCATTTGTTGTCTCTCTGTCCTTTCTGCTTGGAGATCTTTCTCACATATTCCTGGCTGGATGATGGGGGTACAAATGGTTTTGGGATCTTTTGTCCTGGAACAACAGGCATCCTTCAAAGCCCTGATGGGCAGGGGGAGTCTCTGTCCCTCTCTGTGTCCCCAGCTCAGTGAAACATAGTGTCCAGGATAAGGGATTTGGGAGTCCTCCCAGAGGAAGATTGTTCTATGAATGTGGTTTCCTTCTAAGATAATTATGGAAGCACGTTGTGTGGACATTATTGTGGGACAGAAATCATGCCACTGTATTGTGTTCTCCTTACACACTGTGGATAACAGAGGAAACACATGCTCACACTCACAAGGCACACTTACACCTCTGTTTCTGAGCATCATTGCCATGGAAACGACAGTGAATTCCCATTAGATGCAGACCTGTAGACACATCAAGGTGTAAACAGAGGAGGCATGAGATGGAGTTCTGGCTAAGAGGATGAAAGTTATTGCCTCTGGGGGTGAAGAAATTAGATTTGACCCAGAAAGCACTATGTTCTACTGAAAGAAGGGGCACGATCCTAGGATCTTTGAGACCAGGGATTGGAAAAGGCTTTTCTGGAAAGTCATCTGTAAAGATTTTCTGTTAGGTGTTGCAGTCCATGTGGTGTCACTGACAATGACTCTGCTCTTGCACTGTGACTTGAAAACAGCCACAGACCATCCATGACTAATGCTCCAGCCACACTTGTTTGATAGAATACAGGAGGAGGTCCCATTTGGCCCACGGATGGTAGTTTCCCACACCCCAGATTTGCAACATGATGGATGATGCAGGAGAGTGTTCTTTTCCAATGGCAGAGTGGGAGTACACTTTTCCAGTGTATGGGTGGGAGTACACTGGGATCTATCCTGCTTGACCCCTGTCCCTCCACTTGAAAGGGAAAAAAAGATGATAGTGAGACTGGCCAACAGTTAAGGCCTCGGGAATTCTCCAGCTTTTCTCTGTAGGCCTCAAGCTTCCCACAACATGTTTGTCTGTGGTTGAATCCCTTGTAGGTATTGTTTGGCTGAGTCAGTCCCTATGGCCTGGCGGGTATATCTTGCAGATTATGTACCACACAGATGATCATCTTGTTCAGGCCAAGACCATGAGCACATTTGGGGTTCCCTTGTGTTAGTGGAGGATCTAGCATGTGTGGGCTTCAGGACGAGTCTGTTTGAGCCCTCAGCAATGTTATGGAGCCCCTGGCTTCCTGGGCCCTCTGTGGCACTGGCACAGGCCTGGTCTAGGCCACTTGTGCAGTCCCGATGGAAAAGCCCCTGGCCTGCGTGCTCCATCCCATGCTTCGCTCTGCAGGCTGAGACCTCAGGTTCCTCCCACCTCCCTGGCTGGGACCAGGTCACATGCCCATGGATGAGCCAATCCCTGGAGCCAGGGAGTGGAGCCGTGGAGATTGGCACAGGCTTTTAGGACCCCTGTTGTAAAGACTTTTCTAATAGCTGTGGTGGCGAGATCTGGGATACATGTTTTTTAATAAAATGAATATTAATATCTGATAGTAAGTGGGTCCAAGGTGCTGCTTAGCACCTAGCACCTCGCACCTCAGTCCCAGCACCTCAGGACAACTGTACTCCTCTGCAGAGCCAATGGCTGTGAATGAGCAAGGTGGATGGAAACTGGTCTGGAGTGCACAAGGGAAGGGTGTGTGTGTGTGTAGGGGGTTGAGGTTAATAGATCTGGCCAAGCTGTATCTCCAAAATACCTAGGTTCAAGAAGGTGTGGGGAATCCATGGTGTTTCATCCTCCATCGTTTTGTGGATGAAGAATATGCCTTTTGCATGGAGTATGGCAAGACTTGTTCCAAGTATTCTCTAGTTGGTACAGAACTCAGGAAAAGCAGAACACTCCATCTGTTAGGAGAGTCGTGAGAGGCTGAGTGCTCTTAAGAAGGTGTCCGGCTTTCACAGAGCTCACTGTGAGCCTGCACACAGGACTGATGAGGACAGTCACGGTTTTGTTCTGAGGATGGAATACTGGAAGAATGCAGTGTCCTCTGTAATCCGTGTGGCTCTGGGATCCCCAATCTAGAGAGTTTGGGGGCCAGAACTCTGAGGACGGATGCAAAAATTCTCATAAACATACTAGCCAATAGGACCCAACAATCCATAAAAAGGATGACGCACCATGACCAAATCACATTTCTTTCTGGGCTGCAAGGGTGGCTTGACATCCACAAATCAATCAATGGAATCTACAACCTTAATAGAAGAAGAACCATAAGATCCTCTCAATACATGCAGAAAAAGCATTCAACAAATTAATGCATCCCTTCTTGATCAAAACTCTTCACCATGGAGGGATAGAGGGTACATTCACATCATAAAGACCATCTATAAAAACCTACAGAGAATATCATTCTCAGAGGGGAAAAACTGAGAGCTTTTCCCTTCAGGTCAGGAACATGACAGGGAGCCCATTCTCATCACTATTGTTCAACATATTGTTTAACTAGAATTTCTAGCCTCAGACATCAGACAGCAAAAAGAAATAAAAGGTGTCTTAATCAGCAAAGAAGAAGTCAAACTCTCATCATTTGCAGACAATAGGGTACTTTCTGTGAAAAACCCAAAAAACTCCACCCCAAAATTGCTAGAACGCATCCAGGAATTCTGTAAAGTGGCAGGATATAAAATCAATACACAGAAATCACTTCCATTTGTCTGCAGCAACAATGCAACAGAAGAAAGAGAAATTAAGGAGTCCATCCCATGTATAATCGCACCCCAAACCATAAGATACTTAGGACTCCATCTAACCAAAAAGGCAAAGGATCTGTACTCAGAAAATCATACCACAGTCATGAATGAAATGGAGGAAGACACAAAGAAATGGAAAAACTTTCTATGGTCATGGATTGGAAGAACAAATATTGTGAAAATGTCTATGCTACCCAGAACAATCCACAGATTCAATGCAATCCCTATCAAGATACCATCGATATTTTTCATGGAACTGGAATGAATAATCCACAAATTTGTATGGAAGCAGAAAAGACCCCGAATAGCCAAAGGGTTACTGAAAAAAATAACCAATGCTGATGGCAACGCAATTGCAGACTTCAAGCTCTATTACAAAGCTGTAATATCAAAACAGTATGGTCCTGGTACAAAAACAGACACACAGATCAATGGAACAGAATAGAGATACCAGAAATGGACGCTCACCTCTAGGGTCACCTTATCTTCCTCAAAGAAGGAAAGAATATCCAATTGAGAAAAAAGTGTCTTCAATAAATGGTTTTGGGAACATGGTACAGCCATATGCAGAAGAATGAAACTGGACCATTTCCTTATACCATACACAAAAAATAGACTCCAAGTGGATGAAAGACCTCAATGTGAGACAAGAATTCATCCAGATCCTTGAGGAGAAGAGATACAGGAACCTCTTTGATTTCAGCTACAGCAACTTCTTGCTAGACACATCTACAAAGGTGAGGGAAACAAAAGCAAAAAATGAACTTTTGGGGTTTCATCAAGATAGGAAGCTTTTACACAACAAAGGAAACAGTCAACAAAACCAAAAGACAACAAAAAGAACAAGAGAAGCTATTTTCAAATGACATATCAGATAAAGGGATTGAATCCAAAATTTAGAAAGAACTTACCAAACTCAATACCCACAGAACAAATAATCCAATCAAGAAACAGGCCAAAGACATGAACAGACATTTCTCTAAAGAAGACATCCAAATGGCCAATAGGCACTTTAAAAAGTGCTCAAGATCCCTTGATATTAGGAAAATACAAATCAAATCCATAATGAGATACCAACTTACACCACTCAGAATGGCTAAAATAAACAAGTTAGGAAAAGACAGGTATTGGTGAGGATGTGGAGAAAGGGGAATCCTTTTATACTCTTGGTGAAAATGCAACCTGGTGAAACCACCCTGGAAGGCAGTGTGGAAATTCTTCAAGAAGTTGAAAATAGAACTACCCTACAACCCTGCAATTGCACTGCTGGATATTTAACCCAAAGATACTAATGTAGTGATCTGAAAGGTCACCTTCATCTCAATGTCTATAGCAGCAATTCCCACAAGAGCCAGAGTATGCAAAGAGCCCAGACATCCATCAACAAATGAGTGGATGTATATGGATATATGTACCACTGAATATTATGCAGCCATCAAAAAATGAAATCTTGGCATTTTCAATGACATGGATGGAACTAGAGGATATTATGCTAAGTGAAATAAGTCCATCAGAGAACGACAATTATCATATGATCTCACTGATATGTGAAATTGAAGAAACAAGACAGAGGATTGTAGGGGAAGAGAAAAAAAAAGGAATTCAAATGAAACCAGAGAAGAAGTCAAAGCAAGGAGACACTTAATCTCAGGAAACAAACTAAGGGTTTCTGAAGGAGAGGAAAGTGAGGGAATGGTGTGGCTGGGTGATGGGCACGGGGAGGGTATGTGCTGTGGTGAGCACTGTGTGCTGTGTAAAATGAAAAGATCTCAAACTTGGGCCCCTGAAACAAATAATACATTATATGATCATAATAAAAAAGAAGTGAAAAAAAAGCATTTAGAATACAAATGTAATTAAGTAAAAATAAATAAATAAATAATCTCATTGATAGAAAGCAAGCAAGCAAGCAAGCAAACAAGGGACTAAGCAACCTGAAGTCACCATACTCCAATTCAAGTTAGATTACAAAGCTGTTGTCATCAAAACAGTACAGTACTGGCATAAAAGCAGACATGCAGGTCAATGGAACACAACAGAAAGCTCAGAAACTGATAATCATGGTACTTTTGGCAAAGTATATTCATTCATATATTAAAGGTATATTTAAACTTAGCTCTGATAGAATTATTAACTCTGAATGGGAATTAATAATATTCATGCCCTGTTCCTACATTTGCTTCTAATAATAGCATTTTTAAATGCGAGTTTTATATACATGTATTTTATATAATAAGGATGGTTTAGAATCTACCCTTTTAGGAAAGTTTAAATTCACTTTAATAAACCTACCACAGAAAAGGAAATTTAGATACATCATCACAACTGAGAACATCACAAAAGAAGACAATCAGACACAATCTGGTATCTGATGGAAGAATAGAATACTACTTAAGTAGTTCTGCCCAAATGTTCAACCTGCTGAAGGCTATGCATCAAGCTACTCATATACAAAAACAGTGATGTCAGAATAAAGTCCTACCAAAGTATATGAAGACATCATCAATGAAGACCTCACTACATATACTCCGACAGGAAAAATATTTTCCCAACAAATAAACTGTAAAATTAAAAAAAAAAAAAGAAAGAGGAAGGAAGGAAGGATAGAAGGAAGGAAGGAAAGAGAGGAAGAAGAAAGGAAGGAAGGAAGGAAGGAGAGAAAGACAGAAAGGAAGGAAGAAAGAAGCCTCAGAAACTAACCCACACATGTATAGTCTTAACTTATGACACAGCAGAAAATATACAATAGGGGAAAGGCATGTCTCTTCAGTGAACAATACTGGGAAATCTGCACACTAAATGCGGAAGAATGTGACTGGATCACTTCCTTATACCACACATACAAATTATGAATGGATGAGTGACTTGAACATAAGAACTGAGTCCATAAACCTCCAAGAAGAAAACCCAGGTAGCAAGTTTCTCCATACTGGTTTTGGAAAAGAGACTTTTACATCTGACACCAAAAGCAAAGGCAACGAAAGCAAAAATAAACAAGTAGAAAGACATCAAACTGAAATTGCTGCATGACAAAAGAAACCATCAAACCCTTCAGCAGGTCCACTGTGAAAGACACTTTCCTCAGCAGATGGAACACAGACTGCCTCCTAACCCCAGAAACCTCCTCCTTCACCTCTCTCAGGACAAACCACAAGAGCTCGGAGTTACCTCAATTCCTCCTTTCTCCCATTCCCAATAACAAACTCATTGACATATCCTGTGAGCTCCATCTTCAATCGGGACCCAGAATGGCACTAACCCCTCCTTCCAAGGCTGCCTGTCTGGTCCACACTGGAGCCCATCTCTTGCCTGACTTCCTGGAAAAGCTTCATCATTGACCTCCCTTGCCCATCCTCAACCCTGTGTCATCTGTTCTCAACACTGTAGCCAGGATGACCCAGTGAAACAGGAACCCATGGGGCCACAGCCCTGCCATGGCTTTCTGCCACCCTACTGTCACCTCCCAGAGGTCATGTCCTAAGCTGTCTCCTGTGGCCACAGGGCTTGATTCTCCTGGACATAAATGGTATGCTCTTGCCCCAGGGCCTTTGCATATGTTTTCCCTTCCATTTAGAAGACACTTCATTGATATCACTCACCTTTTTATAAACATGACTCAAGCTATCACCTTCCTAGTGAAGACTCATCTGGACCCTATATGAATAGCAAGCATCAATGACACCTTCCCTTCAGCACCCTAGTCCTGTCTCCTACTTTCTATTTCCAGACCAGTTATCATAGTCACCAGGCAATCTTGGCAAGGGGGTAACAGAGCCCTACTCAGATGGTTTCACTACAGACGCCCTCTGATTTCCCAGTCCAGAGTCCTGGGGGAAAAGGTGACCAGAGCTCTTGCACAGCCAGGATGCCCAGGACAATTGGTCCCCCTCAGGCACCCTGAAGAGCATCAGGAAAATGAGCCATAAGAGGAATCCACGTACACATGAAACCTGAAACCAGACACTTTCCTCAATTCCAGGCGAGCACACACATATATCCTCCCCTTGCCTGATGTACTCATCTGAGAAAACTGAGCAGAAAAGCATCCCAGGATCCAAATCTCCCTCTGGCCAAGGTCCTGGGAAACAGATATCTCTACTCTCTGCACCAGCCACCTGTGATGATGTCCGGCATCCTCCTGTGCTAGGGCAGAATGCTGCACCTGTCCCTCTTTCCTGGGACGTCATCACAAACCAGACTTCGCTGCACACTTTTCAGGAAGGAACCTGCAGCAGCAGCAGCAGCAGCAGCAGCAGTAACAGGCCACCCAGTATCGGTCTCAGTCTCACAGGTCAGGCCCCATGTGGAACTAGAGCTTCAAGGGGACTGGTGTGCTGTGTGGCCTTGGAACCTCATGGCAGGAGCTGAGATTTCAGTTCCAAATTAAAACTGGCCTCTCCCACACAGCACAGGAAAGTAGAGGATTTCTCAGGAGTGTGGCTCTGGAAGAAGTGCTTCTGCTGGCTGAATTCACAGACACCAGGCAGAGGACACATGTGGAGCTTTTATCCCAGGAAGCAAGGGGCACACTGGGCAGGAATCCATAATGCTGCCTGTGAGCTGCTTCCCACCAAGGCCCCTACTGAGACAAGGACTGAAGAACAAAACAGGAAGCAGTTTCCTATCACATCTGCAGTGGGAGGGCTGGCTGGGGAGCAGAGCCCTGTCCCTGGAGCAAGCTGGCGTCAAGAGTGAAGGCCACCACCATGGCCTCACAGTCTCCCAGCAATCTGATCTGACTCCCTGCCAGACTCACACCTCTTGATATGGTGACTCCCAAGACCCAGAGACTGCTTTCCAGCCCAGCTCAATGCTGCTCACAGAGAAGCCAACTCCAGTCTCAGAAACGTGTTCATCATTAGCTCTGTAATTCCCTGGGTTTGTGTACACTGGCCTACACAGGTGTCCCTGTGTAGATCATTCCTTTAGTGTCCTAGGGTTTCGAGCAACCTTCAAGTTGCCCTTCAAAAGGCAGGAATGGGTCCGTTTAGGCAGACCAGCCAAATGACTCTGTGCAGGAAACTCGGACCACATCCTCCCTGAACACCAATGCTTTGAAGTCCAAGCTTCAAACCCTCACTCACTGGGCATGGAGCACGACGTCAGCATGAACACTGCTCTTTCAACTCTCTTGTCTCCCATTCCTTCAAATCAGAAACAAAGCACCAGTCACCACTCTATTTTCCCCTCAGAGAAGTAAGGAAAAGGATAGACGAAAACACTTCATGTGGAGGGAGGAGCAAGATGGCGGAGGTGTAGGAGATCTAAACCTCATCCTGTCCCAGGAGTTCTGCTAGGTAGTTATCAAACCATTCTGAAAACATACAAACTCAATAGGAGGTAGAAGAGAAGAAGAGCAGCAATTCTAGGAACAGAAAATTGAACACTTTCCAGAAGGTAGGATGTGCAGAGAATTGGATCCAAGGCAACCTACAGGAAGATAGACCGTGGGGGGAGGGGCCAGGTCCTGACAAGTGATAGAGCAGCAGAGCACAAAATCAGAACTTTTAGAAGTCTGCTCCACGGAGGGACGTCACTCCAAACACTCAGTGTGGGGTGGAGCCCTCGCGGGGACAGTGTGGTCTCAGGACCTGCAGGGTCACAAAAAGACCAGGGTTTTCTGAGGGTGGCAGAGCTCCCAGGTATTGGAGTGGGGAAGCCAGCTCCAGAGATGGAGCCGAGGAGTCGGTTCTAAGCTTGGGCTTACCTTAAACCATGATCCTAGGCACCGTTGGGACACTGCTCTTCAAGAAGTGTCCCCACAAGTGGCAGATCTATGGAGACCCCCTCCTTCCTGGCATGGGAGTGAATAGCAGGAATCAATCTGCTGAGTTTGAAGACTCCAAACGGGGCGTGTGCCTGTGATAGAAACGCTCGGTCATAGGCTGGGAGAGCACGGAGTGCGGCCGGAGGTGAGGAAGATGGGAGGGATTGACAGCTTTTCTCTGAGGGCACACTGAGGAGCCGGGCCCAGAGCTCTTGGCTGCTATGGGGCCAGAGATTGGGAGGTCGCCATTTTCATTCCCGTCCTCCAAAGCTCTACAGAAAGCGTTCAGGGAACAAAAGCTCCTGGGAACAAAACTATGCAGAGTATAGCCTGGCTCCTGGCAAAGGCGGTGCAACTGCACCTCAGGCAAAGACATTTGAAAATCATGGCAACAGGCCTCTTCCCCAGGAGATCAGCAAGAACATTAAGCCAAGTTCACTGATCAGTGAGAGCTGCAGGACTCCACAGCTTGGAGAAGGCAACACATAGAATTCATGGCTTTTCCCCCATGGTTCCTTAGTCTTTCAAAGTTAAATTTTTTTAATTTTATTTTTTCTTATTCTATTTTTTTAATTCTTCCTCTTTCCTATTTTAACTTTCTTTAACTATTTCATCTTATCAATACCTTTTTAAAAATCTTTTCAGGGGCACCTGGGTGGCTCAGTGGGTTAGAGCCGCTGCCTTCAGCTCAGGTCATGATCCCAGCGTCCTGGGATCGAGCCCCGCATCGGGCTCTCTGCTCAGTGGGGAGCCTGCTTCCTCCTCTCTCTCTGCCTGCCTCTCTGCCTACTTGTGGTCTCTGTCTGTCAAATAAATAAATAAAATCTTTAAAAAAAAATCTTTTCAAATTTTTTATTGTTATAGTCATATTCTCTCCCTACTTTGTATTTAACCTTATTTTTTGTATACATATAGGTTTCTTTTTTCTTTAAAATGTTGGGATGCAATTTCTTCTAGTAGATCAAAATATATCCTAAATCTAGCACATGGCTTTGTTCTAGTCTCCAGCCTGATCACGTTCTTTCCTCTTTTTTTTTTCTTTTTCAACCAACTTCTTAATTCCTTTTTTAGAATACTTTAATTTTCATCTTTACAGTCATATTCCACCCCTTCATCGTGTTTACTCTTATTTTTGTTATATATATATTTTTTTTTTCTTTCTTTCTTTTAAATTTTGGGAAGCAGTTTCTTCTAACAGACCAAAATACACCCAAAATCTAGTGTGTGCCTCTGTCTAATATATAAATGTGTGTATATATATATATATATATATATATACATATTTCTTTCTTTTTTTCCCCCTTTCTTCTCCCCCGGTTTTGGGTCTCTTCTGATTTGGTTAATATATATATTTTCTGGGGTCATTGCTACCCTTTTAGTATTTTGTTCTCCTACCCATCTATTCTTATCTGGATAAAACGGCAAGGTGGAAAAACTTACCACAAAAAAAAAAAAAGAAAGAAAAGAAAAGAAAAAAAAGAATAAGAGGCAGTACTGACAACTAGGGACCTCATCAATATGGACATTAGTAATATGTGAGAACTAAACTTCAGAATGATGATTATCAAGGTGCTGGATGGGCTCAAAAAAAGCATGGAAGATATTAGAGAATCCCTTTCTGGAAATATAAAATCCCTTTCTGGAGAAATAAAAGAATAAAAATCTAGCTAAGTTGAAATTAAAAAAGCTATTAATGAGACGCAAACCAAAACGGAAGCTCTTACTGCTAAGATAAATGAGGCAGAAGAGAGGATTGGTGATATAGAAGACCAGATGATACAGAATAAAGAAGCTGTGCAAAAGAGAGACAAACAAGTACTGGACCATGAGGGGAGAATTTGAGAGATAAATGATACCATAGACAAAACAATATTAGAATAATTGGGATCCCAGAAGAAGAAGAGAGAGGGGCAGAGGGATATTGGAACAAATTTTAGCAGAGAATATCCCTAAGTTGGTGAAGGGAACAAGGATCAATATCCAGGAGGCACAGAGAACACCCCTCAAAATCAATAAAAGTAGGTCCACACCTCGTCATCTAATAGTAAAACATACAAGTCTCAGTGACAAAGAGAAAATCTGAAAGAAGCTTGGGACAAGAAGTCAGTAACGGTAGAAATATTAGATTGGTAGCAGACCTATCCACAGAGACCTGGCAGGCCAGAAAGAACTGGCATGACATATTCGGAGAACTAAATGAGAAAAATATGCAGCCATGAATAGTTCAACCAGCTAGGCTGTCACTGAAAATAGAAGGAGAGATAAAAAGCTTCCAGGACTAACAAAAACTAAAGGAATTTGCAAACACCAAACCAGCCCTACAGGAAATATTAAAAGAGGCCCTCTAAGCAAAGAGAGAGCCTAAAACTAACAGATCAGAAAGGAACAAAGACAATATACAGTAACAATCACCTTACAGACAATGCAATGGCACTAAATTCATATCTTTCAATAGTTACCCTAAACGTAAATGGGCTAAATCCCCCAAACAAAAGACACAAGGTACCAGAATGAATTTTTAAAAAAGGACCCAATGATATGCTGTCTACAAGAAACTCATTTTAGGCCCAAAGATACCACCAGATTTAAAGTGAGGTGGTGGAAAACAATTAACCATGCTAATGGACATCAAAAGAAAGATGGGATGACAATCCTTATTTCAGATAAATTAGATTTTAAGCCAAAGACTATAATAAGAGATGAGGAAGGTCTGTCCAACAAGGAGATAATGATTTTAAATAACTATGCTCCTAACATGGGAAAAGCCAATTATATAAACCCATTAATAACAAAATCAAAGAAACGTATCAACAATAATACAATAATAGTAGAGGAAATTAACACCCCCCTCACTGAAACGGACAGATCATCTAGGCAAAAGATCAACAACAAAATAAAGGGTTTAAATGGCACACTGGACCATTTGGACATTACAGATATATTCAGAACTTTCCATCCCAAAATAACAGAATTCACATTCTTCTCTAGTGCACATGGGACATTCTCCAGAATAGATCACATCCTGGGTCATAAGTCAGCTCTCAACCAGTACCAAAAGATTGGGATCATTCCCCACGTATTTTCAGATCACAATGCTTTGAAAGTAGAACTCAATCACAGGAGCAAAGTTGGAAAGAACTCAAATACATGGAGACTAAGGCATATCCTACTAAAGAATGAATGCGTCAAACAGAAAATTAAAGAAGAATTAAAATAATTCATGGAAACAAATGAAAATGAAAACAAAGCTGTTCAAAATCTTTGGGATGCAGCAAATGCAGTCCTGAGAGGAAAGTCTGTAGCAATGCAAACCTTTCTCAAGAACCAAGAAAGGTCTCAAATACACAACCTTTCCCTACCCCTAAAGGAGCTGGAGAAAGAGCAGCCTAGAAAGCCTAAACCCAGAAGGAGAAGAGAAATGATAAAGATTAGAGTAGAAATCAATGAAGTAGAAACCAAAAGAACAGTAGAACATATCGATGAAACTAGGAGCTGGTTCTTTCAAAGAACTAATAAGATTGATACACCCCTGGCCACACTTCTCCAAAAAGAAAAGAGAAAGGACCCAAATTAATAAAACCATGAATGAAAGAGGAGAGATCACAACCAATACCAAAGAAATACAAACAATTTTAAGAACATATTATATGCAACTGTACACCAGCAAATTTGACAATCTGAAAGAAATGGATGCATTCCTGGAGACATATAAACTACCAAAACAGAATCAGGAGGAAATAGTAAACCCGAACAGACCCATAACCAGTAAGGAGATTGAAACAGTCACCAAAGATCTCCCAACAAACAAGAGCCCAAAGCCAGACAGATTCCCAGGAAATTCTACAAAACATTTAAAGAAGAATTAATACCTATTCTCCTGAAACTGTTCAAAAAAAAAACAGAAATGGAAGGAAAACTGCCAAACTCATTTTATGAGACCAGCATTACCTTGATCCCAAAACCAGACAAAGACCACATCAAAAAAGAGAATTACAGACCAATATCCTTGATGGACATGGATGCAAAAATTCTCACCAAAATACTAGCCAGTAGGATCCAATAGTACATTAAAAGGGTTATTCACCATGACCACAACCAAGTGGGATTTATTCCTGGGCTGCAAGTTTGGCTCACTGCCCACAAATCAATTAGTGTGATACAATACATTTATAAAAGTAAGAACAAGAACCATATGATACTCACAATAGATGTTGAAAAAGCATTTGACAAAGTATAGCATCCTTTCTTGATCAAAGACCAAACTCAAACTTGATCAAAACTCTTCACAGTGTAGGTATAGAGGATACATACCTCGACATCATCAAAGCCATCTATGAAAACCCATAGTGAATATCATTCTCAAAGAAGAAAAACTGAGAGATTTTCCCCTAAGGTCAGGAACATGGCAGGGATGTCCACTATCACCACTGCTATTCAACATAGTTCTAGAGGTCCTAGCCTCAGCAATCAGACAACAAAAAAAAATTAAAGGTATCCAAGTCAGCAAAGAAGTCAAACTCTCACTCTTTGCAGATGATAGTATACTTTCTGTGGAAAACCCAAAAGACTCCACTCCAAAACCACTAGAACTCATACAGGAATTCAGTAAAGTGTCAGGATATAAAATCAATGCACCAAAATCAGTTGCATTTCTACACACCAACAGCAAGACAGAAGAGAAAGAAATTAAGAAGTTGATCCCATTGGCAATAGTACCCAAAACCATAGGATACCTAGGAATAAACCTAACCAAAGAGGCAAAGAATCAGTACTCAGAAAACTCTGAAGTACTCATGAAAGAAGTTGAGGAAGACACACACACACACACACACACACACACACACACACACACAAAGTGGAAAAACGTTCCATGCTCATGGATTGGAAGAACACATATTGTGAAAATGTCTATGCTACCTAAAGCAATCTACACATTTAATGTTATCCATATCAAAATACCATCAGTGTGTTCAAAGAAATGGAACAAATAATCCTAAAATTTATATGGAACCACAAAAGACTCTGAATAGCCAGAGGAATGTTGAAAAAGAAAGCCAAGGTTGGTAGCATCACCATTCCAGACTTCAAGCTCTATTACAAAGCTATAATCATCAAGACAGTATGGTACTGGCACAAAAACAGACACATAGATCAATGGAAAAGAATAGAGAGTCCAGAACAGGACCCTCAACTCTATGGTCGACTAATCTTCAACAAACCAGGAAAAAATGTCCAGGGGAAAAAAGACAGTCTCTTCAATAAATGTTGCTGGGAAAATTGAACAGCCACATGCAGAACAATGAAACTGGACTGTTTCCTTACACCACACACAAAAATAGACTCAAAATGGATAAAGACCTCAATGTGAGACAGGAATCCAACAAAATCCTTGAGGAGACCATAGGTAGCAACCTCTTTGCAGCAACTTCGCCCTAGAAACATCGCCAAAGGCAAGGGAACAGGAGCAAAAATGAACTACTGGGACTTCATCAGGATCAAAAGCTTCTGCACAGCAAAGGAAACAGTCAACAAAATCAAAAGACAACTGACAGAATGGTAGAAGATATTTGCAAATGATCTATCAGATAAAGGGCTAGTATCCAAAATCTAGAAAGCGCTTATCAAACTCAACACCCAAAGAACAAATAATCCAATCAAGAAATAGAAGACATGAACAGACATTTCAGCAAAGAAGACATCCACATGGCCAACAGTCCCATGAAAAAGTTCTCAACATCACTCGGCATCAGGGAAATACAAATCAAAACTAGTGAGATACCACCTACACTAGTCAGAATGGCTAAAATTAACAAGCAGGAAATGACAGATGTTGGCGAGGATGCAGAGAAAGGGGAACACTCCTACACTGTTGGTGGGAATGCAACGGGTGAAGCCACTCTGGAAAACAGTATGGAGGTTTCCCAAAAAGTTGAATATAGAGCTATCCTATGACCCAGCAATCACACTACTGGGTATTTACCGTAAAGATACAAATTTAGGGATCTGAAGGGGCATGTGCACCCAAATGTCTATAGCAGCAATGTCCACAATAGCCAAATTATGGAAAGAACCTAGATGTCCATCTACAGATGAATGGAGAAAGAAGAGGAGATATATAGATACAATGGAATACGATGCAACCATCAAGACCCCTGAAATCTTGCCATTTGCAAAGAGGTGGATGGAACTAGATGGTATTACGCTAAGTGAAATAAGTCAGTCAGAGAAAGACAGTTATCATATGACCTCTCTGATTCGAGGAATTGGGGAGGCAGGGGAGGGGGTCATAGGGGGTAGGGAGGAAAAAATGAAACCAGATGGGATCAGAAGGAGACAAACCATAAGACTCTTAATCTCACAAAACAAACTGAGGGTTGCTGGGGTTGGTGGGGTAGGAATAGTGTGGCTGGGTTATGGACATTGGGGAGGGTGAGTCCTGCAGAATGTGTAAACCTGGGGATTCACAGACTGATTTCCGTGGCATAAATAATACATTATATGTTAGTTTTTTAAAAAAGGAATAAAAAAATTCTTTGGAAATAAATAAACTTCTCTTACAATGCACACACACAAATCTGCAGGGATGTAAGCTGGAGCAAAATTGAGATTCTTCCTCATATCTAGTCACCAAAACTTCGTTCTTCATTCTATATACTTAATTTGCTCTTAATTCTTCTGTTTATGAAAAAGTAAGATAATATAATAAGAAAATATAATTTGGGCTTCCTCCCCTCTGATTTTTATATACAGAACTGATTGTAGTATATTTCAGCCAATAATAGTAATTTATATTTATTAATCATTTACTATGTGCTAAGCACAGTTTTAAATATCATATATCCTGATCAATCCTCACAAATATATGAAATATTTACTGAGATCTTCAGTCCCACCTAAAGGTAAAGGAAATAAGTCATTGAGACTTTAGGTAAATTTCCCAAGACAAGGCAAATAGTAAGTGGAAGAACTGAGATTTGAACCAATGCAGTCTGGGTACAGACTCTTTGCTGTTCAAGTTCATTCTATTTTGTCTGAATTAGATTCTACAGTAGGGATCATGAATGCAAAAAGAAGGCAAATTGGGACTGTGGAATTTAGAAACAGGTATATTAGTTAACTGTCAACAATTTTTAATAATTGAAGTCATTATGGCGATGATTGTCCTGGGTTATTCCCTCTCTTCTTTTATTACAATTAATAGTGCTTCTTTTATTTTCAAATTTTTCTTGTTTGGGAAATTAATTACAAATTCGTTGTATAATAATGCATTTGTGCTATTAGAACATAAGCTAACATTTCAAGGTTATCAAACAGGACTTGACATGTTGAAATTATTCTTATCACAGATTCTCTTTTATTCTTTGGGGGAGAGTCAGTCATTGTACTTCAAATTAAATCAAAGTATGGTAAGTTAAATATATAAAATATTTGGGTACACATATAGGTAGAGATTACTCAGTGATACTGTTGATGGAACTGATGTGGGCTCAATACGTTTCTTCACATATTTATACAACAGGGAACGTAATCATTGACTTACTTCCTGTTTTTTATTTAGTGATGCGTTTCAGTTTATCCACTGTGGTTTCCCATCTTACCTCATATTGATGAACCATGAAAGATACCTAAAGCTAAAAGAACAGATTGAGCTTCCAGCTTGAGAAAAAATACATTGTATTCATTTAAAATATTTTAAAACTCACCATCCTTATTCTCCACAACTCCAAACTATAGGACCGTTTGTTCAAGACGTGACATGGGTAACTTCGGATGCCTTTTGGTAAGGAGAGACTATGACATTATTTATGTGGATTATAGCTGTCATAAATCTATTGTTGTATCAACTGAACAACCTTATCAACCCCTCCCTTCCCCAAGAAAAAAGTAGAAAAACTTTTGGGGAATATCTTATGGGGCATGAATTAAATAATAAAGTAAATCTCTCATTCATAGAACATGGTGGTTAGAATAAATTATATCTTTTTTTAATTTGACTCATCAATATATATGAGTTTTTATATATAGACCAAAAATATTTAATGTAAAGTACTTAAACCTGATTATATAAAACCAGTAGGCTACATAAAACAAGTAGCACACATAGAAGCAAAAAATAAAAAAGATTTTTATGAAAAAATAACAAAATTTTGACAACGTTGCTCTAAAAACTAAAGCGCGAATGTGTACAATTTGCGTTGGGTAATTGGTACCATCACTCAGGACTGGCTGACAAGTTTTTGTATGTGTGTATGTATGTATGTATGTATGTATATATGTATTTTGTAAATCTCATGTTGTTTTTCATTTTTCCAGTCTCTGTTTTGTCTTGTGGGTGATGGTCTTTGTTATATAAGGTTATCAGTGATGTTAATGAGATTTGCCTTGTCATTACTAGGGCACAAAATTAAAGTTCCTTCTTAGCAAAGCACAAAAGGGAAATCAGAAGAAGTGATTTAGTATTTTTAGCTGCTTAAATGCATTTTGCAATTTACTGTTTCCAAGTGAGAAAGCAAAGCATGAGTGTTTCAACAGGGGCAGGGTTCTCTTCAAATTTTCCAAAATTTATGTACATTTCTAATAATATTGCAAGTAAAGAGTGCTAGCAACTCAAATTCAAAGCAATACTGAAGAGAAAATTTAAAGGTCAGTATCCAGTAGTATTTTTGTTGAAATACTATCAATAGAAAATCTCAATTTATTAGACTCCTCTAGTTCATAGCCATGTTACCTCAAAACATTGTATTTCTTCCTTAAGATGATATTTCATTTCACCTTCTGTCTAAAAGGGTAAGGATTTTCCTCCCAGATAAATGAATGTAATTAAAGTGAATATATTAAAAAAAAAAAAAACTACATCAGCTTTCTATCTTTTCATTTGGTGAAGTCTCCCATATCTTTCAAGATATGTCTCCCCTTTAAAATAAAACAAATAGTAACTCTATCCATTTTAAGCAAGCTATCTCCCTATATTAATGCATGCATTATGTTTCTCTTTGTAAGCCTGCAAATGTCTCAATGAGTCTTCCTTGTCAACTGGTTATTAAAAATAAAGCATGATTTTCTTCCACCTCTTTGTTCTACTTTACAATGCCTTTAGAGTCAGACCAGATCAGAAGTAGAAAGAGTGTACAGATAAGTGAGAAACAAGGATTGCATGAACAAGAATAAGCATGTTTTGAAACTAATCAAGAACCTTAGTCATTGGACACGAGCATTCCAAAGGAGGTGCAGGAATGAGCTAATATGTACCAGCAGGAATACGATGGTGCTTGCTTAAGGGTTGTCAGGGCAGAGAGGGACAGAACTTGAGGCTGGGTAAACACGAGTTCACAGACTTGGGGACACTTTCCCAATCTAGAGTTTAACAACCAGTGAAGTCCCAGAAAATAGGACAAGTTCACTGCCAAAGTGGCCCTTAAAATCCTGGAGAGAACGATTGCCCACACTGAACAAAGTGGGAATGCCTGAGTTTCCCTGGGATGCAGCTCTAGAAGGGGTCAAAATGGCTCAGAAAAGTGACTTTGCAGGAGGGAATATATTATGTGAGACCAGACCACTCAGTGGAGGATTATATTCTGTAAGAACGCCCAGAGGGAACAACCATTTACCAAAGTCATCAGGCACACCACTCGTGAAAGGGGTACTGGTACCATTTTGTACTGTAGAGACTTTCTTCTGTAGGCCAGGACTGATGGTAAGAAAGACGATCACAGAGTTTAGCTTTATAGCAATAGAGAAGATGGAACACCAAAGCAGTAGTGAAGAGATGGGAGTTTATAACTTCCAGAAGCCGAGGAACCACAATTACTATAGTGACCTGCATATCAGAACCATAAACAAGGGTCTCCACCCACAGGAAGTTAAGGAGATGGTTAGTAAAACATAGTGTCTTGGGAAGCAAAAGAGGTGGGCAGAAAATGGATTTGGATGCAGATAGCCTTTTCTTCTCTTTTCATATCACTTGTCTAGTATTTGTGTATCTTCCTTTTCCTCTCCTTTGATGTATGTTTATTCTCACACTGTAAACCTCTCCAAGATTATAATTGACCTATATGTGTATGTATTATATACACAGCCATATCAGTATTCTCCACCAAACTGAGAGAAGTCTCACATGTAAAAGAAAATCACCAGTGTCCATTTTTCTCTTTATAAATTCTAGCCTTCATTGTTTGGTGTTTATCTCCACCATTTCTTGGCACTCAATAACCTTTTCTGCCTTTATTTGTTCACTCGGCAGATGTTCACAGAGGGTATATAACATGCTAGTTTTACTGGAGACACAAAAGTGAACAAAACCAAATTTGTGCCCATTTGATACTTCCATTCTCGGAGAGAGAGAGAGAGACAGTAGAGAAACAATCACGTGAAGTACCAGCTAGTGTTTGCTGTTCTGGAAAAATTCAAGTGAGGTCAGTGGGATGAGGCACCAGAAGCTGGCGGGGAGGTATGGTTTTATTGTATTCTCCTCTCCTCTCTGTTAAACCGTGGCTTTAAAAGGAACAGTGTTCATCTCAGCCTGTGGAGGTTGAAAAAGATTACTAAGGGATAGTAGTAATTGTGATTTTCATTGATGGTGAAATGTAAGATTCCATCCTTTTTGGGTCCAGGAAGCATTTGAAGAGATCACACAAAAGATCCCAATTCTCCTCTTTGGACCAGCACTGAGTCCTCTGCTTATGTATTACCTTCAACCCTTGCATCAATATCTTGAACATTTTAATGTAAATTATAAAGATGATAAAAACACAAATGATCTAAACTTCTCTTTGATCCTTACATCGGAGCACCCACCACAAGATCAAAGTTTTCTCCAAACACATAGGTTTTACTATTTCTATGAGATGATGTCTAGACAAGCATGCAGATAAGTCAACCAGACATGCAAGCTCTAGTCTCCTGTTTTGAATTCTGTGAGGCATTTAAACATTGCCAGGGTAAAGGGGCTGTCACTGCCAGTAAAGGCTGATGTCATAGGCTGTTCTGCTCAGATGGTAGCAAGGTAGAATTTGCTGCCACTTTTATGGTAATAGTTAAGAATCTCACCTACTGTTAAATTCAGTCACCATACTAATAGCCTATTTAGGCAAAGCCAATGCCACACTGATCTTCTAGTTCAAAGAAGAGATATATTGCCTCCAAAATAATAGGTAGAATCAGTGGCCCTTCTTTCTTCCTCTCTTCAGCACCAGAGAGCATCTGGTCTGTTTTTCTCTTGCTGTTTGAGCCACAGTGATTCTACCCTGAACAGATACCTGAGTCTTCACTGACATTTGCTGCTGTTCTGAAGAAGACATTTGGCAGCAATTTGAAAAATTACAGTGGGGTTATTTAGAAGACCTGATGTCCCATGGCATTTCTTGGTCATGCTGCTTTTCCCTGGTAGCACTAATAGGACAGGATGCTACATAACCTCTGTGCCCTGAGAGCGATTAGCTTGCCTGGGCCTCACACCATCATCTGTAAAATGAGCCACACAGGAAAGAAATGGCAAAACCGTACTAATCCTATGAATTACGGGACATTCTATTTTGGCAGAATTTCATCTTGAGAGATACATTTCAAACTGTACTTTATTTCATTTTTATTTGGAAAACAAGATTGTAATCTCAAAAAGATGGCAAACATGTATTGGAGTTAGATGAGGGATTTTGTTATTATGTGAGACCAATAACATGTTGGAAAGCATTATCATTAAATCACTGGGAACGCCAAGAGTGCTGAGGAAGTCAAAGTTGCCTGAAAGGCATATTTCAAGTTGGGACACATGCACGTTGCTGCGGCCACTTGCAGCCAATCTATGCTAGGTGATGGGAAAGTGAAAGAACCTAATGCTGGAGTCAACTCCTTCCCTTAAATACTAGATGCTGGTAGCTGTGGCCAGATTGCTTATGCTCTAACTTAAAATCAGTAAAACTCTCAGTCGTTTATTTACTCCCATAAGAGGGCCTAAAAACAAAAGAGGCCAAATTTGAGTGTCCAGGATAAGAAATACGGCTATGTTTAAATGGCTCTGGACCGGGGTGCCTGGGTGGCTCAGTGGGTTGAAGCCTCTGCCTTCGGCTCAGGTCATGATCTCAGGGTCCTGGGATTGAGCCCCGCATCGGGCTCTCTGTTCAGCAGGGAGCCTGCTTCCCTTCCTCTCTCTCTGCCTGCCTCTCTGCCTGCTTGTGATCTCTGTCTGTCAAATAAATAAATAAAATCTTAAAAAAAAATAAAACCTGTTTAAAAAAAATAAAATAAATAGCTCTGGACTGAAAGAAATCTGATTAGAGGCAAGAAGAAGACTGCTGGTCAGCAAATCATAGAGAAGGAAAAGAATGGCTTCCATGTTTTGTCTTGCATTGCTTTATTTTTTATTGTTTTCTTTTTCTTTTTTAATCTTTTAAATTTTATTTATTTCTCTCTTTAACATCTTAATTTAATTTTATTTTTTTCAGTGTTTCAAGACTCACTGTTTATGCACCACACCAGTGCTCCATGCAATATGTGCCCTCCTTAATACCCACCACCATTGGTCTTGTACTGAGAGAGCAGATTTTCAGCTAAGAATATCTACGCTGTCATCCTAGTAATGCATGATATGAGCTACATCTCTCCTTGCTTGGCTCCTAAAAATATATTAATGTCATCATGACAAAGGCAAGAACAAATGGGAGAAATAAAACTCTATCAACACCATCAGCATAGTGGGGACTACAAACCAGAGCAGAGAAGAGCATTCCTCCTATTTGCAAAGCCTTCCCCTTCTTTGTCTGATTGCATCCATCTCCTGCATATTAAACACACTTGGAATCCCAGTGAATACTCTGTAAAGAATTCAGCAGAAATCATTGATTACAGTGCCATCGTTGTGTGAGCTACAATTTTTTTTTTTCCTGCCTAAGTGCCTAGACAATCTCAGCAATCTGTGGATCCTTTACACTGATTTTGATTTTGTTAGTTTTCTCTGAGCGATTAAAATCTTGGGAAACATTTCTTCACAGGAAAATGGAATAGGGACACGGTTAGTGGATTTCCTCATTTCTCTGAATTAAAATTCACCCTAAAGCATTTCAACAACAAATTATAATACTAAATGTTCAAAAAGGAACCCAAAATACTAGCAGTGAAACAAAGAGGTGCTAGCATATATTTATCTCTTCTGAAGCCTGAAATGACAGTAAGTAGCATAATGACACATGAGAACAATCTGGAAATATTCTGAGTACTCCAAAATGTGCAATACTCACTTCTTGACTACACAAGTATACCATTCTGGTGATGCTTTCCCCCTTCCTTCTGCATATTTTATTTTTCCTACTCTACTGGTTTATCACCATCAGCAAATGCTTCCATTTCAAAGCCATTTCTGACCTGATCTTTGCTTCAAGTCGCTGCCCATTCCTCTGTTGTACATTTCATTGGGAGTGCTATTTATCGTTTCTGCCTATGCTGCCCCCTCTATTTCTCATTAACCCTCTCTAATCAGGTTTTCACCCCATGATAACACTATAACTTTTTTTTGTCAAAGTAACCAGTCAGCCTCCGTGTTACTTAATTCAATATCAGGGGCACTTGGGTGGCTCAGTCGGTTAAGCATCTGCCTTCCACTCAGGTCGTGATCCCAGGGTCCTGGGTTGGAGCCCTGAGTTAGGCTCACTGCTGAGCAGGGTGTCTGCTTCTCTGTTTTCCTCTCCCTCTTCCCTGGCTTCTGCACGCTCGCTCTCTCTCTCTCTCGTGTGTGCGCATGGAAATAAAGAAATAAATACAAATATATTTTTTAAAAATCCAATATAAAATCTCAGCCATACTCTTAATATGGAATTTTGGGAATATTCAGAAGCTGGTTCTGAGAATCAAGAGACAATTGCTCTTCAGCCACTATGCATGTTGTTCCCTGATCTTTAACCTTCATGAAAGCTAATGAACTTGGAATTTTGTGAAGGCTATTGTGCTTTATGAGTTTGATTATCAATCAGAACCCAAGACTACTGCTGCTATTTAATCACTGCAGACCTCACAGGCTGGCACCTTGAAGAGGAAGGATTGACTTTCAGACCTATGACTCAACATAGCAAGAGTACTTTGTGGTTAGGCAAGGACGATGGAAGAAAGAGCTCAGGTTTCAATGCCGGGACAGTTGCTGACCCACTCTCAGTACAAAGCAGCAAAACTTCTGTGGTAGAGGTTTGTTTGTTTGCTTCTTATTTATGAGTGAAAAGTTTTGACTCCTGTTGAGCTGGTAAAAGAAGTTCATAAGGAAAGGATGATTAAGAGGAGGAGACTGAGAAGGACTATAACTTGGTTAGTACTTAATTGATTTTTAGTGTAAGTAGAATTGCTGAAAAAGGATGAAAAGAGTCAATCATAGTAGGTAATAAATCTTCATTCTCTCAGATTTGTTAGTTAAATGATCAGGAGACTTACAATTTAATGGTAGATTTAATTGCATAGAATGGACTAGTCAGGCTGAGTCCCAGCAGAATTCAACACACAGAAAATTCTCTAGAATTTAGGTGTAATTGAATTGACCAATTTGGAATGAATTAGGTCATGAATTGAAAATTTTACCCCTTGATTGTCTTGCCTTCTTTAAATAATGAAATATCCCCTGAAGTCCTTAAAATGTTACATGTACAAGCAAGATGAGATTGGTTTTATGAAGAGAAACAATCACCCAGGCAAAATGATGTGCCTCTGGTCCAAACAACCATATACCTGTGATACAGGCAGTTCCCTCTGCCTGGGCCACCCTATTTCAACCTCATGTTCAGAGGGTGATAAACCACTAGGAAACAACCTCTTGCTATCATGGTTGCCATGTATTGCTTTAGTAATGAGAAGCCATTCCAAAGAACAAAGAAGGCTAACAGAAACATAAAAATGATAATGAGATAAATGGAAAAAAATTGGTTTAGGTGAGTCAACTGTTCAGGTGGTGGATAAAGAACAGGATGAAAATCAGAATGAAATTGGCACTGTTGTTCTTAAATACTGTTGACACATAATCACCAGATCACAGTGGTAAATGAATCCCAGCTCAGATGACTGCCTCTCTTCAAAGGCACCATATATCCTTCCCCATTTAACCTAAGCTGGAGAAATAGAAGTCCTGTGATGCTTAAGAAGAATGGAGTGGAGGGCACCCTGGTGGCTCAATGGGTTAAGCATGTGACTCTTGATTTTGACTCTGGTCATTATCTCAGAGTCTTGGCATGGGCCCCTGAGTCAGCCTCCACATCCAGCTTGGAGTCTGTTTGGGATTCTCTCTAACCCTCTCTCCCTGCTGTTCTCCCCACTCATGTGCTCTCTCTCTCTTTCTAAAATAAATATATAAAATCTTTAAAAAGAGGGGAAAAAAGAATGGAGAAACGAAACAGAAATGGTGTGATACATTAATGTGGGCTTTCAACTGCCAGCCTGTGCTCGGATATCAAGCAATGCTCTTCTTTGCTACCTTTAATGGTCATGCCAAAAAGAAATCTTTTTTTTCTTTCCCAAACAGTTTTATTGAGATATAATTTACATACTATATGATTTGGTCAAACCTCTCTTTGCAGTTAATATTAAGCAGTACTGAATGTCAAGATTTATGTCTTAATTCTATTTTGTATTATATAATCAAATATCTTCCCCATTCACCTTTCCTTTGGTTAATAAATATTTTTACATTCCTTTGATTTTAAAATTTTAAAAATATTTTACCTTAAATATATTTATTATATTCTGTATATGGCAGGTTTTCTCTTTCTTTTTTTTAAGATTTTATTTATTTATTTGACACAGAGAGAGAGATCACAAGTAGGCAGAGAGGCAGTCAGAGAGAGATGGGGGAGCAGCCCTCCCTCCGAGCAGGGAGCCCAATGTAGGGCTTGATCCCCGAACCCTGAGACCACAACCTGAGCTGAAGGCAGAGGCTTAACCTGCTGAGCCACCCAGGCACCCCAGGTTTCTCTTTCATTCTATTTTAATAGTCTCTTCTTTGAAATAGATGATTTTAATATGCTTTTATTTTATATTTTTTAATGAAAGTTTCTTTTATAGTTATTTTTCAATTTAAACTATAAATACCTCTTTCCAATTCCAAATTCTTCATTTGTTTTCCCATCCTTTGAACATAAGCAGTAAATTAGCATGTTTTATCTACCAACAGAAAACCACTCATAGGGGCACCTGGGTGGCTCAGTTGATTAAGTGGCTGTCTTCTGCTCAGGTCATGATCCCAGGGTCCTGGGATGGCCCCCTGCATTGGGCTCCCTGCTCAGCAGGAGGGCTGCTTCTCCTCCCACTTCTCTGGCTTATATTCCTTCTTTTGCTATCTCTCTCTCTCTGTCCAAAAAAAAAAAAAATCTTAAAAACAAACAAGCAAAAAACCACACACACACACACACACACACACACACACACACATATAATTTTTATGGTTGTCTAGAATTTTGGTGCCATTGAAAATATGAACTTATTATGTAGTAAATATGCACCATTGGCCAATAGTTCCTGTTTTTTTTTTCTTTTTTGTAATTTACCACTACCTTTAAGACAAAAAATATTGTTTCATGTTTGAATCTGTTGCATTTCAGTACTCAGTTTTAATAAAACCAATAAAATATCTTGGAAGTTAACAAATTGAATAGCTTTCCTTTTCAGCGTGTACATTGAGGACAACTTTTTCATCAAATTTGTGGAAGTTAGAGAATTCATTAGTAGGCAATCCTGAGCTACATTGATGCTATTGCTACTGATTGTATTGTCTCTGGTTTGAGATGTTTCCCCCATCCCAGATTTGTGTTAGGACCAATTTAATGTTAAAACCTGTTTAACTATTAGGGCCTGCTTAGCCAGAGCAACTCCATATTGCTCAGGTACCCATATTGTTGTTTACATCCACGGACTTCATTCTGGGAATAAACGCCCCCATAGGTCCTGGTATGGTTCCGGGTATTGATTCTGGGAGTAAATGCCTTAACAACAGAAGCCATGTACCTTGGGTCTGCCGTTATGCCCTATAAAACCAGCCTGTGAGATCAGGAAGGGGTCGCTCTCTTCAGAGGTGGCCCTGGCCGGTCAGTCTGATTTCTAATGCTTGACATAGAATAAAACTTCACATAACTTTCACTTTGTCTCAGTCTCGTTCCCCTGGTCAGTCAGTCTAACTTCTAATGCTTGGCATAGAATAAGGCTTTGCATAACTTTCACTTTGTCTCAGTCTCATTCCTTTGATAACAGACCCCAGCATTCTGGGGGCTTGTCCGCGATCTAACAGTAACTGAGTCAGCATCAGAATTTCTGGGAAAAGCCTCCGGAGGTAGGATCTGGTGTCTGTCTGGTTGTGGAGCTCCAGGGTATAGCCCACCGGGGAGAAGCTGGATGCAGCATTGCTCCCCAGGGCTGGAGTGGATGCGGGGATGCCCCATCCCTCCACTGGGAGATTGCCAGGGGGTTTGAATCCCCCTAGGTGATCAGGGGAACTGCCAGGGGGTTCGAGTCCCCCTAGGTGGTCAGGGGACCAAGAAAATCCCCACCAGCGGCAGGTTGTATTTTTGAGTTGGGATTATATCTTGCACACCCTTAGACTTGATATCTGGTTGAGGAAGGGCTGCTGGGTCTGGTGTGTGGTTGTCTTTGTCTTGTCTTTTTGTTGTCTGTTGTGTTGTTTGTTGTGTTTGAAGAAATGGGGCTAGCAGAGAGTAAGGGACCTATGACACCCCTAAGTCTTGTTCTCCAGCATTTCAAGGATTTTCAAGGTAAAACCACCCAGCTGGGTGACAAGGTTTGCCCAGGAAAACTCTCTAAAACTGGGAATCCTTTCTCTGCCTTCTGGCAGCACTCCCCGTTCTGTTTCTGCACCAACTTGGGTGTGGCCTGCATAACTGGCCTCTAGACCGACCTTGGTGCTTCCTGCACCATGGCTCCTTCCCTCTTCACTGTCAAGGAGCAAGAAGAGCAGCCCCTGGACCTAACACCCCCCACTCCAGATCTTCCCACCCATGTCTCAGGTAAACATTAAAAGTGGAGTGGGTCCAGGTGAAACGTAAATCAGTATTTGAACTAAGTTAAGTTTGTTGGTTGAATTAAGATAGACATGTCTTTAAGGTTACAGCAGTGTGAAACTTCAATAAAAATTTACTGAAGGTCAAATAAGCTCATGCTATTTGTTAAAATCTGTTAGCAAAGAAATAACTGAACTGATGGTTAATTGTCTGTCTCAAAGTTTTAATGGGTAATTGTTAAAGTAACTTTCAAAGTCTTTGGTAACCTGAAACTTTAAAGTTTTGGTTGGATGACAAATGGAATTAAATTATGGACATCTAGGTCTTAACCTAGATGAGATAATACGCTAAAGCATTGAGTACTTGATGTAGGTTTATGCTTTTGACTTCTTATTGCAATTCTGTTGTAACTGTTCACAATTGGTTAATCTTAACCATCACTAGAGACTGAAGTGTTTCTAAGAATAGAAAATTCTGCTAACTGTAACTAAGACTGATGGAAGTAATGGAAATAACCCTATATGTAAAAAAGTAGGAGATACATAAGAAAGATAAGGAATGGGAATACATTTTGTTAAAGAAAAAGGTATTTTGTCCTAAATGAGATGGTTGTTTGGAAGGAAATGACTTGGGACAAAACCTGGATACAAAAGAAAGTTGTAAAAGGTTTGTGAAGGGAAATTTTCAGAAAAAAAAAATTTTAGATATGGTCAGGATGGACTACCAAAAGAAAAACACTATAAGATTTTTATTAAATATTTTAATGTTGTCTGAAAAAACAGAGGAAAGGCAGTTGACTGATAGTAAGTTTTTAAAAAACTGTACACACAAAAAAAGAGGGCCTAAGAGAGTAAATAGTTTTGTCTTAAAGTAAAAATATCTGGTTGCACCAGAACATGAAAGGAGATAATAAAAGCTAAACTTGAAGGTATATAGTAAGTCATAGAAGGCTTGGGGAAAGTGACTTTTATTTGCCTTGGTTTATAGGTTTGAGAGGAAACAATGAAATATATTAAAAATTTGACCACATTAGATCAGTTTTGATGGATTTATTCACAAGAAGGAAAAAAAAGACTAATAAATATTTTCCTGTAAAATGTTTCTGTTCAAATGAGGCATAGTATTTAAGGAAGGAAGACTAAAGCTCTGGACCATGGCAAATCTATATTGGTGATCCATTCAAGTAAGTGTTAAAATCAGAGGGCAGTAAATCTTGCCTTTGCCAGTCAGTCAGCCCCAGATATAAGGAAGAAACCAGAAAATTGAAGGATTTGAAGGTAGGAATCTGAGTGAGTTAGTGGGAATAGCAGAAAAGGTGTTTAACAATAAGGATACACAAGAAGATGAAAAACAGACTAAAAAATTAGTTAAAGTTTTGGCATTACATGAGGTGGGAAGGAGACAGGGAAAAAAAAAAGGGTTAGTGGAAAAGAAAAAGGCAGGTAGGAGATGGTCAATAGAAAGAAAAGCCTAAACACAGAGAAAGCAGGTGGGAAGGCTTCGATTCAGATCAGTGTGCTTACTGCAAGGAAAAAGGACACTGGGCCGGAGAGTGCCCTAAGAAGAAAACAGCAATGCTGGCCACCAAAGGCTGAAGGGGCCATGGTTCGGAGCCCCTCCCCAAATCTCAGGTTAAAATTGAGGTGGAGGGGAAATCAATTGATTTTTTGGTGGACACAGGAGTCCAATTTTCATCATTACTAAAGCCTATGGGAAAACTATCTGGAGGGGAAGTCAGGGTACAAGGGGCAAATGGCACGGAAAGGCAAAAAAAATGGACAACAGAAAGGACTTTAAATTTGGCCTTGGGAGTAGTCAAACATCGATTCTTGGTCCTCCCTAATGACCCGTATAACCTGATGGGAAGAGATCTCCTCCACACACTACAGGCTGGCCTTCAGTTCTCGAAAGGAGACATGACTGTGACTTTGGGACAACCCACCGTGCAGATGCTTGTGGCAGCAGTAGATGAACATCTCCTTTACAAGCCAGTCTCAAAACCAGAGGAGATAAGGGAGGGAAGCCTTCACCAAACCCTACAGGTCAAATTTCCCGAAGTCTGGGCCGAAGGGAAGCCCCCTGGCTTGGCCAAGGGACAACCTCCAGTGGTAGTACAATTAAAAGCAACAGCTATGGGGCGCCTGGGTGGCTCAGTGGGTTAAAGCCTCTGCCTTCGGCTCAGGTCATGATCCCGGCGTCCTGGGATCGAGCCCCACATCGGGCTCTCTGCTTGGCAGGGAGCCTGCTTCCCCCTCTCTCTCTGCCTGCCTCTCTGCCTACTTGTGATCTCTGTCTGTGAAATAAATAAATAAAATCTTAAAAAAATAAAAAATAAAAAAAAATAAAATAAAATAAAAGCAACAGCTACGGCTGTTCGAGTCCGGCAGTACTCCCTCCCCTGGGAAGCAAAGGAAGGGATCAGAAAACACATTAACCGCCTCCAAGGAGACAGGATCCTAGTTCCTTGCAAGTCTCTATGGAACACACCTTTACTGCCCATCAAAAAGGCTGAAACTGGGGATGCCTGGGTGGCTCAGTTGGTTAAGCGGCTGCCTTTGGCTCAGGTCATGATCTCAGGGTGCTGGGATCGAGTCCCACGTTGGGCTCCTTGCTCAGGAGGGAGCCTGCTTCTCCCTCTGCCTCTCCCTGCCACTCTGTCTGCCTGTGCTCACTCTCTCTGACAAGCAAATAAATAAAATCTTAAAAAAAAAAAAAAAGGCTGAAACTGGGGAGTACCGACCCATTCAGGACTTGAGGGAAGTTAACAAATGGGTTGAAGATATCCACCCGACGGTGCCCAACCCCTATACCTTACTCTCCTTCCTAGGCCCCAAAAGAACTGTATATACCATCTTAGATCTCAAGGATGCATTTTTCTGCATACCTTTGGCAAGGGAGTCTCAACTCCTCTTTGCTTTTGAGTGGTCTGACCCACAGGAAGGGTTCCAGGGCCAGCTCACCTGGACAAGACTTCCCCATGGATTCAGAATTCACCCACCATTTTCGAAGAGACCCTACACGAGGATTTGCGTGAGTACAGAATCACCAACCTGGGGAGTCACTCTGTTACAGTATGTTGATGGCTTGCTAATAGCCACTGAGGACTATGAGTCATGCTTGGGGTGGGGGGTGGGGGCGAAAACTCTCTTACAGACTCTGCAGGAAAAAAGGTATCAGGTGTCAGCAAAGAAAGCACAGCTTTGTCAGAGCCACACCACTTATTTAGGCTTTGATCTCCACGAGGGAGTGCGTTCACTGTCTGAGTCCAGGAAACAGGTGATCACCCAATACCCCCGCCCCACCACGCCCCAACAAGTGAGGGAGTTTCTTGGGACAGTGGGCTACTGGAGGCTGTGGACACTGCAGTTCGCGGAGATTGCCCGACCCCTCTACGAACTAAGGGAGGACTCACTACGGTAGAGTGGACAGCTGAGGCAGAAGGAGCATTTTGAAAATTACAAACAGCCTTACTGAGTGCCCCAGCACTGGCCATCCCAGATGTTACCAAGCCCTTCCACTTGTATGTAGATGAAAAGGCAGGGGTGGCCAAAGGGGTTTTGACTCAGACTCTGGGGCCTTAGCAAAGGCCAGTAGCCTATCTTAGCAAGAAAAACTACATCCAGTAGCGGCTGGATTCCCCCCTTGCTTCCGCATAATTGCTGCCACGGCCTTCCTGGTCAAGGATGCAAGTAAATTAACTTTGGGTCAAAATCTCATCTTGACCACTACTCACGCTATTGAAGGCCTCCTCCAGACCCCACCAGACCGGTGGATGACAAACGCCTGAGTGACAGGGTATCAAGTCCTCCTCAATGAACCGAAAGTGATTTTCAGGCCCCCAGCGGTGCTAAATCCAGCCACGTTGCTGCCAGAAAAGCTAGCTGACCACCCACACGACTGCAGGGAGGTCCTAACCCAGATCACAGAAATAACGCCTGACCTCAGAGACACTCCCCTCCCGGATGCGGAGATGACTCTGTTCACAGATGGGAGTAGCTACATGGCCGATGGAAAGAGGTATGCGGGGGCTGCGGTGGTTTCTCCTGAACAGGAGCTCTGGAAGGCGGCCCTACCACATGGAATCTTGGCGTAAAAAGCAGAGCTGATTGCACTCACCAAGGCACTGCAGATGGCCAAGGGTAAGACTGCCAACATCTATACGGACAGCAGGTACAGCAGGTACGCCTTTGCTACTCTCCATATACATGGGGCTATTTATAAAGAAAGAGGCATATTAACAGCAGAAGGAAAAGAAATTAAAAACAGAAAAGAAATATTGGCTCTCCTCCAGGCTATTTGGGACCCAAAAGAGGTGGCCCTTATGCATTGCCTGCAGCACCAAAAGGGGACTAATCTGGTTTCAAAAGGAAACCAATTAGCAGATCGAACAGCAAAGCAAGCAGCCAGGGAAACGGCTCAAGAACTGGTTACACTCCTGGCTCCAGCCCTACCAGAAAAACCAGATTATTCAGAGGAAGGTTTAAAATATTTACAAAAATGGACTAATTTAGACTATGAAGGGATTGGGCTAAGACTAGGGAAGGAAAGTTAATTCTTCCTCGAAGACTAGGGAAAAAAAATTAGTAAGCCAAATACATCAGGGCACTCATTTAGAGACACGCAAGATTAAGGAGCTCATGGGTAAACAGTTCCAGGTTTCTAAATTAGGGCATATGGCTCAGGATGTGGTTGATAAGTGTGTTCAATGTCAGGTGGTAAATGTGGGAGGAATTAGCATGGGAAAAGGAAAAAGGGAAAGAGGAAGGGAACCAGGAATTTATTGGGAAGTAGATTTTACAGAGATTAAAAAGGGAAACTATGGACACACATATATGTTAGTTTTTGTGGATACCTTTTCAGGCTGGGTAGAGGCTTTTTCCGCCAAACATAAAATGGCAGGAATGGTAGCCAAAAGCTACTAGAGGAAATAATTCCTAGGTGTGGGTTGCCTCTTGAGATTGGGTCAGACAACAGCCCTGCACTTGTGAGTTCAGTCTCACAGGCATTGGCCAAGACCGTGGGCACTAGTTGAAAACCACACTGTGCCTACCGGCCCCAGAATTCTGGACAAATAAAAAATGAACCGGACTCTTAAAGAGACCTTGACAAAGTTAATTCTGGAGACTGGCAATGGAGGGGTGGACCTTCTTCCTTTCGCCCTCCTTAGGGCGTGATATACACCCTACTTAAACAAGGTTACCCCATTTAAAATAATGTTCGGGAGATCCCCTCCACTCTGCCCACAGCTACAAGAGGTTGCCCTAACGGAAATCACTGATCAGTCTGTACTCCAGTCACTGTAGGCACTACAGTCTGTCTTAAAAAGAGCCCACACAGGGATCTGAGCTGCCTACACTGAGACAGAGACGGAAATAAAACCGCATTCTTACCAACCTGGAGAATTGGTTTGGATACATCACCACCGAATGAAAAACTTGGAGCCTTGCTGAAAGGGACCATTCACTTCATCCTGACCACCCCCATGGCAGTAAAAGTAGAAGGCATCAGGGTTTGGATTCACACGTGTCACATCAAATAAGCCGAAAACAAGGACACCCCCCAGAAATGGGAGCCACTGCCGGTGGACCCCACTAACTGTGGACTAAGACTAAGACTCAAAAGGGTTTCATAACTTGGTCACTTTTAACCCTGTTCCTACTCAGCAGCAGCCAGGGGAAACCTCATTGGCCTAAAACAGCCCAATAGCAAATCAGAAAAACAGCGGATGGAACAACACTCAAGGTCAACGACACCTCAGGTCAGCCTGTTTTCACCCTCAAGAACTGGCTGAAGAGTCAAAGAATTGACTAATCTCCAAAGAAAAGGGGGGAATGTTAGGGCCAATTTAATGTTAAAACCTGTTTAACTATTAGGGCCTGCTTAGCCAGAGCAACTCCATATTGCCCAGGTAGCCATATTGTTGTTTACATGTACGGACTTCATTCCGGGAATAAATGCCCCCTTAGTTCCTGGTATGGTTCCGGGTATCGATTCCAGGAGTAAACGCCTTAACAATAGAAGCCACGTACCTTGGGTCTGCAGTTATGCCCTATAAAACCAGCCTGTGAGATCGGGAGGGGGTCACTCTCTTCAGAGGCGGCCCTGGCCAGTCAGTCTGACTTCTAATGCTTGGCATAGAATAAGGCTTTGCATAACTTTCACTTTGTCTCAGTCTCGTTCCTTTGATAACGGACCCCAACAGTTTGTAGGTTCCTATTGAGATATTCTCAAGGGCAGAGATTTTTTTCCTCAGCTGTGTCCAGTCTACTAACAAGCCCATCAATGATGTTTTTCATCTCTTCTTCTTTATTTTTTTATTTATTTTTATTTGTTTATTTGACAGACAGAGATCACAAGTTGGCAGAGAGGCAGGCAGAATGAGAGGGGGAAGCAGGCTCCCCACCGAGCAGAGAGCCCGATTTGGGGCTCATTCCCAGGACCTGGGGCCATGACCTGAGCCAAAGGCAGAGGCTTTAACCCACTGAGCCACCCAGGCACCCCTGCTGTTCTTCATTTCTATCACAGTGTGTTGTCTCTAACATTTCTTTTGGGTTCTTAGGATTTCCATTTCTCTGCTCACATGGCCTGTGTATTCTTGCATACTATCTGCTCCATCCATTATAACACTCAGAATATTAATTACAGTTGTTTTAAATTGCTGGTTTGATAATTCCAATATCCTTACCAGGTCTGTTTCTGATGCTTTCTCTGTCACTTCAAATTGTGTTCTTTGCCCTTTTGGTATGCTTTTTTTTTTTTTTTTTTTTTCCTTATAGCCAGACATGTACTGGGTAAAGGGACCAGCTATAAATAGACTTTTGCCGGGTGCCTGGGTGGCTCAGTTGGTTAAATAGCTGCCTTCAGCTCAGGTCATGATGCCAGGGCCCCGGGATCCAGCCCCACGTGGGGCTCCCTGCTCCGTGGAGAGCCTGCATCTCCCTCTCCCTCTGCTTGCTGCTCTCCCTGCTTGTGTTCTCTCTCTGCGTGTCAAGTAAATAAATGAAATCTTTGAAAAAATAAATAGACCTTTGGTGTTGCAGTATGAGGTATGAGGAAAGAGGAAGCATTCCATAATCCTAATTAAACCTCGTGATATTTTAGAGAGTCTTTTAAAGTATGTCTCTTCTGAACTATGAACTTCATAAGCAATTTTCGTTTTGACTTATTTGCTTTTTTCCTTTCCTTTAGGTAGTACAGGATGGCTAGAATGGTCTATACTTGGCTATTTCTCTTCTTTTCCATAGAAAATTAGACAGGCTGGACTTGGTTATTTTTCTTTCAGCAGGTGAATTGGATTTCCTAACACCCCAGCAGGTTAGACTCTGGTTAAATAGTTTCCCTTCAGAGCAGGCTTTGTTGAGGGGAAAGCAGTTTGCTCTGGTTAGTCTTTTCTCTTTTCAATTTTTTATTTATTTATTCATTTTTTTTAATTTTAATAAACATATAATGTATTTTTATCCCCAGGGGTACAGGTCTGTGAATTGCCAGGTTTACACATTTCACAGCACTCATCATAGCACATACCCTCCCCAATGTCCATTTCCCCACCACCCTCTCCCGTTCCCCCTCCCCCCAGCAACCCTCAGTCTGTTTTTTGAGATTGAGTCTTTTATGGTTTGTCTCCCTCCCAATCCCATCTTTTCATTTTTTCTTTTCCAACCTCCCCCCAACTCCCCCGCATTGCATCTCCACTTCCTCATATCAAAGAGATCATATGATAGTTGTCTTTCTCCGATTGACTTATTTCGCTAAGCATGATACCCTCTAGTTCCATCCACGTCGTCACAAATGGCAAGATTTCATGTCTTTTGATGGCTGCATAGTATTCCATTGTGTATATATACCACATCTTCTTTATCCATTCATCTGCTGATGGACATCTAGGCTCTTTCCATAGTTTGGCTATTGTGGACATTGCTGCTATAAACATTCGGGTGCACGTGCCCCTTCGGAGCACCACGTTTGTATCTTTAGGATATATACCCAGTAGTGCAATCGCTGGGTCATAGGGTAGCTCTATTTTCAGTTTTTTGAGGAACCTCCACACTGTTTTCCAGAGTGGTTGCACCAGCTTGCATTCCCACCAGCAGTGTAGGAGGGTTCCCCTCTCTCCGCATCCTTGCCAGCATCTGTCATTTCTTGACTTGTTAATTTTAACCATTCTGACTGGTGTGAGGTGGTATCTCATTGTGGTTTTGATTTGTATTTCCCTGATGCCGAGTGATGTGGAGCATTTTTTCATGTGTCTGTTGGCCATCTGGATGTCTACTTTGCAGAAATGTCTGTTCATGTCCTCTGCCCCTTTCTTGACTGGCTTATTTGTTCTTTGGGTATTGAGTTTGATAAGCTCTTTATATATTTTGGATACTACCCTTTATCTGATATGTCGTTTGCAAATATCTTCTCCCATTCTGTCAGTTGTCTTTTGGTTTTGTTCACTGTTTCCTTTGCTGTGCAAAACCTTTTGATCTTGATGAAATCCCAATAGTTCATTTTTGCCCTTGCTTCTGTTGCCTTTGGAGATGTTCCTAGGAAGAAGTTGCTGCGGTTGAGGTCAAAGAGGTTGCTGCCTGCATTCTCCTCAAGGACTTTGATAGATTCCTTTCTCACATTGAGGTCCTTCATCCATTTGGAGTCTATTTTCGTGTGTGGTGTAAGGAAATAGTCCAATTTCATTTTTCTGCATGTGGCTGTCCAATTTTCCCAGCACCATTTGTTGAAGAGGCTGTCTTTTTTCCATTGGATATTCTTTCCTGCTTTGTCGAAGATTAGTTGACCATAGAGTTGAGGGTCTATTTCTGGGCTCTCTATTCTGTTCCATTGGTCTATATGTCTGTTTTTGTGCCAGTACCATACTGTCTTGATGATGACAGCTTTTTAATAGAGCCTGAAGTCTGGAATTGTGATGCCACCGACTTTGGCTTTCTTTTTCAATATTCCTTTGGCTATTCGAGGTCTTTTCTGGTTTCATATAAATTTTAGGATTATTTGTTCTATTTCTTCAAAAAAAATGGATGGGATTTTGATAGGGATTGCATTAAATGTGTAGATTGCTTTAGGTAGAATAGACATTTTCACAATATTTGTTCTTCCAATCCATGAGCATGGAATATTTTTCCATTTCTTTGTGTCTTCCTCAATTTCTTTCATGAGGACTTTATAGTTTTCTGAGTATATAGATTCTTTGCCTCTTTGGTTAGATTTATTCCTAGGTATCTTATGGTTTTGGGTGAGATTGTAAAAGGGACTGACTCCTCAATTTCTCTTTCTTCCATCTTGTTGTTAATGTAAAGAAATGCGACTGATTTCTGTGCATTGACTTTATATCCTGACACTTTACTGAATTCCTGTATAAGTTCTAGCAGTTTTGGAGTGGGGCCTTTTGGGTTTTCCACATATAGTATCATATCATCTGCAAAGAGTGATAGTTTGACTTCTTCTTTGCCAATTTGGATGCCTTTAATTTCTTTTTGTTGTCTGATTGCTGAGGCTAGGACTTCTAGTACTATGTTGAACAGCACTGGTGATAACGGACATCCCTGCTGTGTTCCCGACCTTAGCGGAAAAGCTTTCAGTTTTTCTCCATTGAGAATGATACTTGTGGTGTGTTTTTCATAGATGTCTTTGATAATATTGAGGTATGTGCCTTCTATCCCTACACTTTGAAGAGTTTTAATCAGGAAGGGATGCTGCACTTTGTCAAATGCTTTTTCGGCATCTATTGAGAGTATCATATGGTTCTTACTCTTTCTTTTATTAATGTATTGTATCACATTGGTGGATTTGCGGATGTTGAACCAACCTTGCAGCCCTGGAATAAATCCCACTTGGTCGTGGTGAATAATCCTTTTAATGTACTGTTGGATCCTATTGGCCAGTATTTTGGTGAGAATTTTCGCATCTGTGTTCATCAGGGATATTGGTCTGTAATTCTCTTCTTTGGTGGGATCCTTGTCTGGTTTTGGGATCAAGGTGATGCTGGCCTCATAGAATGAGTTTGGAAGTTTTCCTTCCATTTCTATTTTTTGGAACAGTTTCAGGAGGATAGGAATTAATTCTTCTTTAAACGTTTGGTAGAATTCCCCTTGGAAGCCGTCTGGTCCTGGACTTTTGTTTGTTTGGAGATTTTTGATGACTGTTTCAATCTCCTTACTGGTTATGGGTCTGTTCAGGTTATCTATTTCTTCCTGGTTCAGTTGTGGTAGTTTATATGTCTCTAGAAATGTATCCATTTCTTCCAGATTGTCAAATTTGTTGGCATAGAGTTGCTCGTAGTATGTTCTTACAATTGTTTGTATTTCTTTGGTGTTGGTTGTGATCTCTCCTCTTTCATTCATGATTTTATTTATTTGGGTCCTTTCTCTTTTCTTTTTGATAAGTCTGGCCAGGGGTTTGTCAATCTTATTAATTCTTTCAAAGAACCAGCTCCTAGTTTCGTTGATTTGTTCTATTGTCTTTTTAGTTTCTATTTCATTGATTTCTGCTCTGATCTTTATGATTTCTCTTCTCCTGCTGGGTTTAGGCTTTCTTTGTTGTTCTCTCTCCAGCTCCTTTAGGTGTAGGGTTAGGTTGTGTATTTGAGACCTTTCTTGTTTCTTGAGAAAGGCTTGCACCGCTACAGATTTTCCTCTCAGGACTACCTTTGTTGTGTCCTACAGATTTTGAACCATTGTGTTTTCATTATCATTTGTTTCCATGAATTTTTTCAATTCTTCTTTAATTTCCTGGTTGACCCATTCATTTTTTAGAAGGATGCTGTTTCATCTCCATGTATTTGCGTTCTTTCCAAATTTCCTCTTGTGATTGAGTTCTAGCTTCAGAGCATTGTGGTCTGAAAATATGCGGGGAATGATCTCAATCTTTTGGTACCAATTGAGACCTGATTTATGACCCAGGATGTGGTCTATTCTGGAGAATGTTCCATGTGCACTAGAGAAGAATGCGTATTCTGTTGCTTTGGGATGGAATGTCCTGAATATATCTGTGATGTCCATCTGGTCCAGTGTGTCATTTAAGGCCTATATTTCCTTGTTGATCTTTTGTTTAGATGATCTGTCCATTTCAGTGAGGGGAGTGTTAAAGTCCCCTGCTATTATTGTATTACTGTCGATGTATTTCTTTGATTTTGTTATTAATTGGTTTATATAGTTGGCTGCTCCCATGTTAGGGGCATAGATATTTATGATTGTTAGGTCTTCTTGTTGGACGGACCCTTTGAGTATGATATAGTGTCCTTCCTCATCTCTTATTATAGTCTTTGGCTTAAAATCTAATTGATCTGATATAAGGATGGCCACCCCAGCTTTCTTCTGATGTCCATTAGCATGGTACATTGTTTTCCACCCCCTCACTTTACATCTGGAGGTGTCTTCGGGTCTAAAATGAGTTTCTTGTAGGCAGCATATTGATGGGTTTTGTTTTTTTATCCATTCTGATACCCTGTGTCTTTTGATTGGGGCATTTAGCCCATTAACATTCAGGGTAACTATTGAGAGATATGAATTTAGTGCCATTGTATTGCCTGTAAGGTGACTGTTACTGTATATTGTCTCTGTTTCTTTCTGATCTACTACTTTTAGGGTCTCTCTTTGCTTAGAGGACCCCTTTCAATATTTCCTGTAGAGCTGGTTTGGTGTTTGCAAATTCTTTCAGCTTTTGTTTGTCCTGGAAGCTCTTTATCTCTCCTTCTATTTTCAATGATAGCCTAGCCGGATATAGTATTCTTGGCTGCATGTTTTTCTCGTTTAGTGCTCTGAATATCTCATGCCAGTTCTTTCTGGCCTGCCAGGTCTCTGTGGATAGGTCTGCTGCCAATCTAATGTTTTACCCTTGTATGTTACAGACTTCTTTTCCCAGGCTGCTTTCAGGATTTCTCTTTGTCACTAAGACTTGTAAATTTTACTATCAGGTGATGAGGTGTGCACCTATTTTTATTGATTTTGAGGGGCATTCTTAGCATCTCCTGGATTTTGATGTTTGTTCCCTTTGCCATATTAGGGAATTCTCTCCAATAATTGTCTCCAATATACCTTCTGCTCCCCTCTCTCTTTCTTCTTCTTCTGGAATCCCAATTATTCTAATGTTGTGTCATCTTATGGTGTCGCTTATCTCTCGAATTCTCTCCTCGTGGTCCAGTATTTGTTTGTCTCTCTTTTGCTCAGCTTCTTTATTCTCTGTCATTTTGTCTTCTATGTCACTAATTCTCTCTTCTGCCTCATTTATCCTAGCAGTGAGAGCTTCCATTTTTGATTGTGCCTCATTAATAGCTTTTTTTATTTCAACTTGGTTAGATTTTAGTTCTTTTATTTCTCCAGAAAGGGCTTTTATCTTTCCGGAGAGGGTTTCTCTAATATAGTCTATGCCTTTTTCGAGCCCGGCTAGAACCTTGAGAATTGTCATTCTGAACTCTAGATCTGTCATGTTACCAATGTCCGTATTGATTAGGTCTCCAGCCTTTGGTACTGCCTCTTGTTCTTTTTTTTGAGGTGAGTTTTTCCTCCTTGTCATTTTGTCCAGATAAGATTTGCTTTCTCCTCCTGTGGAATTCCACTGTTCTTGGTGAGCGAAGTTGGTTTTGGCTGGGTTTCTTGTTGATCTTCTGGGGGAGGGGCCTGTTGTAGTGATTCTCAAGTGTCTTTGCCGCAGGCGAAATTGCACCGCCCTTGCCAGGGGCCAGGATAAGTAATCCACTCAAGTTTGCTTTCGGGCGCTTTTGTTCCCTGAGCGCTTTCCGTAGAGTTCCGGAGGATGGGAATGAAGATGGCGGCCTCCCGATCTCTTGGCCCGGAGGAGCCGAGAGCTTGGGGTTCCACTCCTCAGTGCACCCTCAGAGTAAAGCGCCCAACCGCCCCGCCTCTCTGGCCTGCGGTCGCGCCGGTAGGAAAGCAGTCAATTGCTGGAACCTGGAGAAAAGCGCCCAATCGCTTCCGTCTCCATGGCCTCCGGCCGCGCTCCGAGCCCACCAAGCCTGCAACCGGCACAAGGTAACCCCGGGCTTAGAGCTCACTCCTCGGCTTTGTCGCTGTAGCCGGCTTCCCCGCTCTAATACTTGCAAGCTCTGCAGCACTCAGACACCCCCGGTCCTTCTGTGACCCCGCGGGACGTGGGGTTATGCTGACCCCACCTGGGTTTCCCCCCGGTTTAGCCTCTGGAGCGATGTCTCCCAGTGGAACCGACTTTTTAAAAGTCCCGATTTTGTGCTCCATTGCTCTGCTGCTTGCCGGGAGCCGGCCCCTCCCCCTGGGGTTTATCTTCCCATCGCTTTGGATTCACTTCTCCGCAGGTCTTACCTTTCAGAAAGTGATCGATTTTCTGTTTCTAGAATTGTTGCTCTTCTTCTCTTTGATTTCCCGTTGGATTTGTAGGTGTTCACAATGGTTAGATAAGCTATCTAGCTGATCTCCTGCTACCCAATGTCATCTCAGCCTGCTACTTCTCTGTCATCTTGACTCCTCTCCTTCAATTTTTTTTTCTTAAGCTTTCTATCACTGTTTTAATCACTGTGGAAAATTTCAAACATTCACTAAAGTAGAAGGAATAGTATAATTACTTCCCAAATACAGAGCATTTCATCCTGAATAATTATCTACACTGACCAACTTCAAATTTTTCCCGGCCCCTGCCCGAAACACAAGTGGGGGACGTTTTCTCGATTTCTTATGGAGAAAACCTGGTCAAGCTCCTGGAGGTGTATCTGGTGGTGGCATTTTATGACTCTTCTCCCCGGGAATTTATTTATTTATTTAATTTATTTTCAGCATAACAATATTCATTGTTTTTGGACCACACCCAGTGCTCCATGCTATAAGTGCCCTCCCCAATACCCACCACCTTGCTCCCCCAACCTCCCACCCCCGCCCCTTCAAAACCCTCAGGTTGTTTTTCAGTGTCCATAGTCTCTCATGGTTCTCCTCACCTTCCAATTTCCCTCAACTCCCTTCTCCTCTCCATCTCCCCATGTCCTCCATGTTATTTGTTATACTCCAAAAATAAGTGAAACCATATGATAATTGACTCTTTCTGCTTGACTTATTTCACTCACCTTAATTTCTTCCAGTCCCGTCCATGTTGCTACAAAAGTTGGGTATTCATCCTTTCTGATGGAGGCATAATACTGCATAGTGTATATGGACCACATCTTCCTTATCCATTCGTCCATTAAAGGGCATCTTGGCTCTTTCCACAGTTTGGCGACTGTGGCCATTGCTGCTATAAACATTGGGAAAGAAGAAATAACACCTATTCTCCTGGAGCTTTTTCAAAAAATTGAAGCAGGAGGAAAACTTCCAGACTCGTTTTATGAAGGCAGCATTACCCTGATCCCCAAACCAGGCAAAGACACACCAAAAAGGAGAATTTCAGACCTATATCACTGATGAATATGGATGGTAAGATTCTCAACAAGATCCTAGCAAATAGGATCTAACAGCACATTGAAAAGATTATCCACCATGACCAGGTGGGATTCATCCCAGGATTACAAGGATGGTTCAACATTCACAAATCAATCAATGTGATAGAACAAATCAATAAGAGAGGAGAGAAGAACCACATCATCCTCTCAATTGATGCAGAAAAAGCATTTGACAAAATACAGCTCCGTTCCTGATTAAAATGCTTCAAAGTATAGGGATAGAAGGAACATTCCTCAACTTCATAAAATCTATCTATGAAAGACCCACAGCAAATATCATCCTCAATGGGAAAAAGCTCGCAACCTTCGCGTTGAGATCAGGAACACAACAAGGATGCCCACTCTCACCACTCTTGTTCAACATAGTATTAGATGTCCTAGCAACAGCAATCAGACAACAAAGAGAAATAAAAGGTATCCAAATTGGCAAGGAAGAAGTCAAACTCTCTCTCTTCGCAGATGACATGATTCTTTATATGGAAAGCCCAAAAGATTTCACCCCCAAACTACTAGAACTCATACAGCAATTCAGTAAAGTGGCAGGATACAAAGTCAATGTACAGAAATCAGTGGCTTTCTTATACACTAACAATGAAAATACAGAAAGGGAAATTAGAGAATCAATTCCATTTATTATAGCACCAAGAACCATAAGATACCTGGGAATAAACCTAACCAAAGAGGTAAAGGATCTGTACTTGAGGAACTACAGAACACTCATGAAAGAATTTGAAGAAGACACAAAACGATGGAAGACCATTCCATGCTCTTGGATCGGAAGAATAAACATTGTCAAAATGTCTATACTGCCTAGAGCAACCTATACTTTTAATGCCATTCCGATCAAAATTCCACAAGCATTTTTCAAAGAGCTGGAGCAAATAATCCTCAAATTTGTATGGAATCAGAAGAGGCCCTGAATTGCTAAGGAAATGTTGAAAAACAAAAATAAAACTGGCGGCATCACGTTACCTGAAATCAAGCTTTACTACAAAGCTGTGATCACCAAGACAGCATGGTACTGGCATAAAAACAGACCCATAGACCAGTGGAACAGAGTAGAGAGCCCAGATATGGACCCTCAACTCTATGGTCAAATAATCTTTGACAAAGCAGAAAAATATACAGTAGGAAAAAAGACAGTCTCTTCAATAAAGGTGCTGGGAAAATTGGACAACTATATGTAGAAGAATGAAACTCGACCATTCTCTTACACCGTACACAAAGATAAACTCAAAGTGGAGGGGAGACAAGATGGCGGGGAAGTAGGAGGAGGCGCCTTTTCAACCTGCACCCTAAAGTGAGCTGATTACCTACCAAAGAACTCCGATCACCCATGAAATCAGCCTGAGATCAGAATTATACACGTCTGGATCTCTACGGGGGCCAGAAGACGCCAGTGGGCAGGTAAAGTGGAGTGGGAACGTCGGACTGATATCGGAAGATAAACAAAAGGGGGAGGGAGCCACCAGAGGCGACCGACTGGAAAATAATACCCCAATACGAGAGTGCCCGGCATCTGGGGACCAGCATTAACTTGGAGTCTTGTTGAAAGCACTCAAAAGAGCAAAGACTCGCGCGGGGAAATTGTGGGAATCGGGGCGGATAGGGATAGGGGCTTAAGTCCCCAGACCCAGGGCAGCATCCCCTGGCGCTGAGCCGGAGAGTGCGGCGGAGAAACCTGGTCTTTGTCCCGGAGCCGCCAGTGCGCCCGAGAACGGGTGGAGTCCGGCTCCCGTGAGGGGCTGGGGCCACGCCAGACGGCAGAACGCGCACCTTAATGGAGATGCGCGCGTGCCTCAACCTCCCCTGAGAGAGGTGCACGAATGCCCAGCCTGGTGTCCTGGGACCCACGCGGTGATAGACCCACGCGGCGATAGAGCCGATAGAGCTGGAGGCGCCGCGCCCCAAACCATCCCCTGGGAGAGGTGCGCGCAAGACCTGAGCTCTCAGCCCCAGCCAGCGGGAAAATCTCAGTGTGCGATTGCTGCTTGGAACGTCTCTGGCGGTCTGGAGCTGCCCAGACAGCCACAGCTGCCTTGGTTTTGCGTACAAGCAGGAGATCCTGCGTCCCCAGGGACCGTGACTCAGAACCTGCTCTGCCAGCGGCCCAGCGGCTGCAGCACCTGCAGGGGAGCAGACTGAGGCTTCTCTCTGAGAGGGAGGTTGGGGTGCAGTTTTCTTTCCTCTAAACCTCCAAAAACCATCAAAAGCTGTCAAGGCGAGAGAAAAGAAGTGAACAAACATAAAAACCTCCAGAGAACAAAAACCTGAAAAAAACGTTTTTCTCAGAGCCCACCCCCTTGAGGGGGTTGGGAGGACTTAACTCAGGGAACATCATTGACTGAAAACCCACGTGGCAGCCCCCTCCCCCAGAAAACAAATCAGGAAAAAAAAAAAAAAAGACTACAAGAGAACAACCACCACTACTTCATAGATACAATTTTTATTTTTAATTCTTTCCCACTATTCTGGTTCATTTTTTTTCTTTTTTTATATAGATAATTTTTTAACCTATTTACCATCACAGTGAGATGTCCAGTACATCAAATTCCATGATAAACTTCTAACCTGAATTTTTTGATACATACACATGTGTTTTTCTTTTGCTTTTCTATTTTCTTAATTTTTAAAAAAATTTTTAATTTAGTTTAGTCCAGTTTATTCCTTTTTTATTTTTATTTTCTAATATTCATATAGAGTTAAACTTCAAGGTAACCCCCTTTCTCCAAGCAATGCTACCCCTATAGGTGAACCAATTTTTAATCCCCCTTTTTCTTAGGAAAGTTGAGTCCTTTAACAAAGATATCAAGATACATCCAGGAAGAATCAAAATAACCTTCCTCGCCCACACCGAGAATCTATAACCATGCTCCCATCTTTTTCTTCTGCCAGTGTCTCTGTGTATTTATGTTTGTCTGGATAGTATATAAATCTTATACTTGGGGTTCTTCTTGACGAGGCTCCTCCTTTTTTTTTGCTTATATATATATTTTTTTTCTCTCGTCATATACTTTTATCAGTCTTTTTGTTTGTCTGTTTTTGTTTGTATACGTCATAAACCTTACCCTGGGGCCCATTTGGGCTGAACCTTCACTTTTATCTTCCCTTTTTTTCCTGTCTCTCTCTCTCCCTCTTTTTTCTTTTTCTTTTCTTTTTTCTCTCATTTGGGTGGGGAATCCTGAGTGCTCAGAAGCGTTCCAGGGTGCACCTTGACTGCACCACGGTCAATACATCCAGCTACATCTGTCCAGTCATCTCTCACCAAAATGACTAGGAGGAGGAATCCCCAACAGAAGAAAAATACAGAGGATGGGCCTTCTGCAACAGAGCTAACGGCTATCAACATAGACAATATGTCAGAAAGAGAATTCAGGCTAACAATTATCCAGGCAATAGCTAGGTTGGAGAAAGCCATGGATGACCAAACAAAATTGATTAGGGCAGAATTGAAAGCGACCAGAGAGGAGGTTCATAATGTTAGGGCAGAGCTGAAGGCCACCAGGGATGAGGTTCACAACGCTCTCAATGAGTTCCAATCTAATCTAAATTCTCTAAAAGCTAGGGTAACTGAGACAGAAGATAGAATTAGTGATCTGGAGGACAAACAAATAGAGAGAAAGGATCAGGAGGAAGCCTGGAACAAACAGCTTAGAAGCCACGAAAACAGAATCAGGGAAATAAATGATGCCATGAAACGTTCCAACGTCAGAATTATTGGAATCCCTGAAGGGGAGGAGAAAGAAAGAAGTGTAGAAGATATAGTGGAACAAATTTTTCATGAAAATTTTCCCAATCTTGCGAATGGAACAAGTGTTCATGTACTAGAAGTAGAAAGGTCCCCCCCCAAGATTATAAATTCAAAAAAAACATCCAGGCACCTCATAGTAAAATTGAGGAATCATAATTGTAGATACAATCTCTTGAAAGCTGCTAGGACAAAGAACCTCCTTACATACAGAGGAAAGCCCATCAGAATAACGTCAGACCTGTCCACAGAGACCTGGCAAGCCAGAAAGGGCTGGCAAGATATATTCAGGGCACTAAATGAGAAGAACATGCAGCCAAGAATACTTTATCCAGCAAGACTGACATTCAAAATGGATGGAGAGATAAAGAGTTTCCAAGACCGGCAAGGCTTGAAAGACTATGCAACCACCAAGCCGACACTGCAGGAAATATTAAGGGGGGTTCTATAAAAGAGGAAAAATCCTAAGAATAGCATTGAACAGAAATATAGAGACAATCGACAGAAAGAAAGACTTCAAAGATAACACAATGTCAATAAAAACGTATCTCTCAATAATCACTCTCAATGTGAATGGCCTAAATGCACCCATAAAACGACACAGGGTTGCAGATTGGATAAAAACGACAGGACCCATCCATATGTTGTCTACAAGAGACCCATTTTGAACCTAAAGATACACCCAGACTGAAAGTGAAGGGATGGAGAAGCATCTTTCACGCCAATGGGCCTCAAAAGAAGGCCGGGGTAGCGATTCTCATATCAGATAAATTAGATTTTAAACTAAAGACAGTAGTCAGGGATACAGAAGGACACTACATCATTCTTAAAGGGACTATCCACCAAGATGATCTAACAATTGTAAATATCTATGCCCCCAATATGGGAGCAGCCAATTACATAAGAAAACTATTAATCAAGATAAAGAGTCATATTGATATGAATACATTAATAGTAGGAGATCTTAACACGCCTCTCTCAGAAATAGACAGATCATCGAAGCAGAAAATCAATAAAGAAATAAGAGCATTGAATGACACATTGGACCAGATGGACCTCATAGATATATACAGAACATTCCACCCTAAAACAACAGAATACTCATTCTTCTCAAGTGCACATGGAACCTTCTCCAGAATAGACCACATACTGGGTCACAAATCAGGGCTCAACCGATACCAAAAGACTGAGATGATTCCCTGCATATTCTCAGATCACAATGCTTTGAAACTGGAGCTCAATCACAAGGAAAAGTTCAGAAGGAACTCAAATACCTGGAAGCTAAAGACCACCTTGCTTAAGAATGCTTGGATCAACCAGGAGATCAAAGAAGAACTTAAACAATTTATGGAAACCAATGAGAACGAAGACACTTCACTCCAAAACCTATGGGATACAGCAAAGGCGGTCCTAAGGGGGAAATTCATAGCCATCCAAGCCTCCCTCAAAAACATTGAAAAATCCAGAATACACCAGCTGTCTCTACACCTTAAAGAACTGGAGAATCAACAACAAATCAAAGCAACTCCACACGTAAGAAGGGAAATAATCAAGATTAGAGCAGAGATCAACGAGGTAGAAACCAGAGATACAGTAGAACGTATCAACGAAACTAGAAGCTGGTTTTTTGAAAGAATCAATAAGATCGATAAACCATTGGCCACACTAATCCAAAAGAAAAGAGAGAAAGCCCAAATTAATAAAATTATGAATGAAAAGGGAGAGATCACAACTAACACCAAGGAAGTAGAAACAATCATCAGAAGCTATTATCAACAGTTATATGCCAATAAGCTAAGCAACCTAGATGAAATGGATGCATTCCTGGAAAACTATAAACTCCCAAAATTGAACCAGGAAGAAATTGACAACCTGAATAGACCGATATCTAGTAACGAGATTGAAGCAGTGATCAAAAACCTCCCAAAAAACAAGAGCCCAGGACCTGACGGATTCCCTGGGGAATTCTATCAAACTTTCAAAGAAGAAATAATACCTATTCTCCTGAAGCTGTTTCAAAAAATTGAAGCAGAAGGAAAACTTCCAGACTCTTTTTATGAAGCCAGCATCACCCTGATCCCCAAACCAGGCAAAGACCCTACCAAAAAGGAGAATTTCAGACCGATATCACTGATGAATATGGATTCTAAGATTCTCAACAAGATCCTAGCAAACAGGATCCAACAGCACATTAAAAAGATTATCCACCATGACCAGGTAGGATTCATCCCTGGGTTACAAGGATGGTTCAACATTCGCAAATCAATCAATGTGATAGAACAAATCAATAAGAGAAGAGAGAAGAACCACATGATCCTCTCCATTGATGCAGAAAAAGCTTTTGACAAAATCCAGCATCCGTTCCTGATTAAAACGCTTCAAAGTATAGGGATAGAGGGAACATTCCTGAACTTCATCAAATCTATCTATGAAAAACCCACAGCAAATATCATCCTCAATGGGAAAAAGCTTGCAGCCTTCCCATTGAGATCAGGAACACGACAAGGATGCCCACTCTCACCACTCTTGTTCAACATAGTATTAGAAGTCCTAGCAACAGCAATCAGACAACAAAGAGAAATAAAAGGTATCCAGATTGGCAAGGAAGAAGTCAAACTCTCTCTCTTCGCAGATGACATGATTCTTTATATGGAAAACCCGAAAGACTCCACCTCCAAACTACTAGAACTCATACAGCAATTCAGTAATGTAGCAGGATACAAAGTCAATGTCCAGAAATCAGTGGCTTTCTTATACACTAACAATGAAAATACAGAAAGGCAAATTAGAGAATCGATTCCATTTACTATAGCACCAAAAACCATAAGATACCTCGGAATAAACCTAACCAAAGAGGTTAAAGATCTGTACTCGAGGAACTACAGAACACTCCTAAAAGAAATTGAAGAAGACACAAAAAGATGGAAGACCATTCCATGCTCTTGGATGGGAAGAATAAACATCGTTAAAATGTCTATACTGCCCAGAGCAATCTATACTTTTAATGCCATTCCAATCAAAATTCCACCAGTATTTTTCAAAGAGCTGGAGCAAATAATACTAAAATTTGTATGGAATCAGAAGAGACCCCGAATTGCTAAGGAAATGTTGAAAAACAAAAATAAAACTGGTGGCATCACGTTACCTGATTTCAAGCTTTACTACAAAGCTGTGATCACCAAGACAGCATGGTACTGGCATCAAAACAGACACATGGACCAGTGGAACAGAGTAGAGAGCCCAGATATGGACCCTCAACTCTATGGTCAAATAATCTTTGACAAAACAGGAAAAAATATCCAGTGGAAAAAAGACAGTCTCTTCAATAAATGGTGCTGGGAAAACTGGACAGCTATATGTAGAAGAATGAAACTTGACCATTCTCTTACACCGTACACAAAGATAAACTCGAAATGGATAAAAGACCTCAACGTGAGACAGGAATCCATCAGAATCCTCGAGGAGAACATAGGGAGTAACCTCTTTGATATCAGCCATAGCAACTTCTTTCAAGATATGTCTCCAAAGGCGAAGGAAATAAAGGCAAAGATGAACTTCTGGGACTTCATCAAGATAAAAAGCTTCTGCGCAGCAAAAGAAACAGTCATCAAAACAAAGAGGCAACCCACGGAATGGGAGAAGATATTTGCAAATGACAGTACAGATAAAAGGTTGATATCCAGGATCTACAAAGAACTCCTCAAACTCAACACACACAAAACAGATAATCATATCAAAAAATGGGCAGAAGATATGAACAGACACTTCTCCAATGAAGACATACAAATGGCTACCAGACACATGAAAAAATGTTCATCATCACTAGCCATCAGGGAGATTCAAATCAAAACCACATTGAGATACCACCTTACACCAGTTAGAATGGCCAAAATTAGCAAGACAGGAAACAACGTGTGTTGGAGAGGATGTGGAGAAAGGGGAACCCTCTTACACTGTTGGTGGGAATGCAAACTGGTGCAGCCACTTTGGAGAACAGTGTGGAGATTCCTCAGGAAATTAAAAATAGATCTTCCCTCTGACCCTGCAATTGCACTGCTGGGTATTTACCCCAAAGATACAGATGTAGTGAAAAGAAGGGCCATCTGTACCCCAATGTTTATAGCAGCAATGGCCACGGTCGCCAAACTGTGGAAAGAACCAAGATGCCCTTCAACGGATGAATGGATAAGGAAGATGTGGTCCATATACACTATGGAGTATTATGCCTCCATCAGAAAGGACGAATACCCAACTTTTGTAGCAACATGGACAGGACTGGAAGAGATTATGTTGAGTGAAATAAGTCAAGCAGAGAAAGTCAAGTATCATATGGTTTCACTTATTGGTGGAGCATGACAAATAATATAGAGGACAAGGGTAGATGGAGAGGAGAAGGGAGTTGAGGGAAATTGGAAGGGGAGGTGAACCATGAGAGACTATGGACTCTGAAAAACAACCTGAGGGTTTTGAAGGGGCGGGGTGGGAGGGTGGGGGAACCAGGTGGTGGGTATTAGGGAGGGCACAGATTGCATGGAGCACTGGGTGTGGTGAAAAAACAATGAATACTGTTACGCTGAAAATAAATAAATAAATAAATAAATAAATAAATAAATAAATAAATAAAAAAAAAAGAAAAGCAAAAAAAAAAAAAAAAAAAACTCAAAGTGGATAAAAGACCTCAATGTGAGACAGGAATCCATCAGAATCCTAGAGGAGAACATAGGCAGTAACCTCTTCGATATCAGCCACAGCAACTTCTTTCAAGATATGTCTCTGAAGGCAAAGGAAACAAAAGCAAAAATGAACTTTTGGGACTCCCCGGGAGTTTTTAACTGTCAGAGTAGTTTGTGTTGAGCCTGTAGGAACTGAGCCACTACGCTTGGTGTTTTCCTACACTAGTTCTCCTTCAGTGGTGGGTCTGCTAAAGTTTCTACTGCGGTTAAGTCATAACTCCCATGTTTTCCTGTGTTTGTCTCTCCAGTGCTGGGGGCAGGTGATTTGTTTGCCCTGTGTCCTGTCTTCTCTTAGAGAGCCATGAAGAGTTACTGATTTTTCAGACAGTTCAGTGTTTTTATTTTTATAACTTAAGTTCTTTACATGTAGAGCTGGGACTGGATATTAGGGTTTTTTTTTAATTAATAGATTATAATTTTGGCTAGTTTTGGGTTATAGAAAAATGAAGCAGAAACTGTGAATTTGGTTTATATTCTTTTCCTCCACATATAGTTTCCTTTAGTTTCCCATGTTAGTAATTTCTTGCATTAGTGTGATACCTTTGTCAAAATTGAATCATTACTGATATGCTATCATTTCCTGAGGTACATAGTTTATGTTAGAGTTCACTCTTCGTGTTGTATATTCTGGAAGTTTTGATAAATGCATAGTATCATGTATATAGTTCATTACAGTGTGCTACAGAATATTTTCACTGCCCTGTACTTTCCTGTGTTCTATCTACTTATCTTTCACTCATATCCCTAATCCCCAGCAACCACTTATCTTTTTACTATCTCCATATATTTGTCCTTTCAGAATGTCATATAGTTGGATGGATACTGTAGGTAGTCTTTGTGGACCGGCTTCTCCGTAATAAACATTTAGGGTTTCTCCCTGTTTTTTTCAAAACTTGATAGTTTGTTTCTTTTTATTGCTGAATAATTTTCTGTTGTTAGGATGTACCAATTTATCTGTTCACCTATCGTATGACATTTTGGTTGTTTCCCATATTTTACAATTATGAAGGAAGTGATAGAATCTTTATGTGCAGCTTTTTGTGTGAACATAAGTTATCAAGTCATGTGAGTAAGTATTTAGAAGAGTAACTGATGGATCATGTGATAAGACCGTGACGAACTTCGTTAAAAACAAACAAACAAAAACTTCCAAACTGTATTCTACATGTAAGCAGTTAGACCATTTTCTTTCATGCAAGCAATGACTGAGAGTTTCTGTTGCTCCACATTCTCATCAGTATTTTGGTGTTCAGTGTTTTGGGTTTTAGTCATTCTGGATGCACAGTGGTATCTTGTTTTAATTTTCAGTTCCCTAATGCCCTAAGATACTTAGCAGTTTCTTTCTTTCTCTTTTGTTTTTTTCAAGATTTTATTTATTTATTTGCCAGAGAGACAGGCACAACGAGAGAGGGAACACAAGCAGGGGGAGTAAGAGAGGGAGAAGCAGGCTTCCCACAGAGCAAGCAGCCCAGTGTGGGGCTTGATCCCAGGATGCTGGGACCATGACCTGAGCTGAAGGCAGACGCTTAACGACTGAGTCACTCAGGTGCTCCGATACTGAGCAGTTTCTCATGTGCTGTCATTTGCCTTTTATTTTTTCTTCTCAGCTTGCATCCCTTTTCTGTACTTTTTTTTCTTACTGTGTTAGCAAGGACTTCCAATACAATGCTTAGTAAGGGGAGTGAAAGGAGATAGCCTTGCCTTGTTGATGATCTTAGGGGGAAAGTATATGGTTTCTCACCACTAAATAGGACATTAGTTTTAATTTAAATCAACTTGATTACTTTCCCCTCTATTCTAGTTGGAAGTTTTTTGTTTTTTTAATCATTAATGGTATTGCATTTTTCAAATAATTCTTCCATATTAATACAATTTTTCATGTTTAACATGTTGTGATGGATTATAATAATTAACTTTAAAATGTTATACAGCCTTATATACCTGGAATCCATTCCACTTGTTCATGGTGTATAGTTGTGTTCATACAGGGTTGAATTTTATTTACTAATGGCTTGTTGTAGGTTTTATATCTGTTTTTGTGAAACATCTTGGTTTGTAGTTTTTCTTTCTTTTTTTTTTTTTATGTTGCTATCCAGTTTTGTTGTCTTGAAATAATTACTGGGTCTTAAGTGGCATTCTTTAGTGATTCATTAGTAGCCTGGTACTATTTTAAAATGGCACTTGGAGATCTGGTCTTGAATTGGTTGTACTTGAAACTACTGTGAAAATCAGTGTATCAGTACTTGTGCTAAAATACACACTGTGGGTATTTTAGTCACCCCTAACTGCATCCTCAAAATTATAGTTTCCTTGAGCAAACTCTGGGGGATGGAAGAATAAAAAGAAAAGACCATGTAACATGTATACTGGGAAATACAGGTTTATGTTTTCTAAGGAATCAGGCAGTAAGGCTTCCCAAGTGGGTCTAATAGACACTGAAAAAAATACAGAGTTGATAAATTTGGGGCCACTCCATGTAAACATTCATTCCTGTTATTAGAGTGAAAATGAGAACAAGTCATCTTATAGGAGGTCATTGAGTGGACAATTCTTATATATTGCCAAATATGTTATTAATCAAATTACTCTGATTTTATACTATGCAAATAAAAAAAAGTGACAATCACCAAAAAACAACAACAAATATAGAAAGGACATTGGGGTGTATCTGCTTGACCAGTAAAAAAACCTGTCAATCTGAAAAGAGGGAGCCAGGCCATACTTTAGAAGAGATAGTTGATTAATAATCAGAAGATAACTTATTTTGGTGAAGTACCATTGTTTTATTTTTACTTTTGTTTCCCTTGCCTCAGGAGACATATCTAGAAAGAAGTTGCTATAGCCCATGTCAGAGTTTACTTCCTGAGTTCTCCTATAGTACTTCCATATTCTCCTATGGTTTTATATCTCATATTTAGGTCTTCAACCCATTTTGAATTAATTTTTGTGTATGGTATAAGAAAATGATCCACTTTCATTCTTTTGTATTTTGTTACCAAGTACTTTGTCAAAATAAAAGCTTCTGCACAGTGAAGGAAACAACAAACTAAAGGCAAATTACAGAATAGGATAAGATATTTGCAACTGACATATTTGATGAAGGGTTAGTATCCAAAATATATAAAGAACTTAAGAAACTCAAAACCCCAAAATGAATAATCTAATTAAAAATGGGCAGGAGACATGAATAGCCCTTCTTCCAAAGAAGACCTACAAATGGCCAACAGGCACATGAAAAGATACTCAACATCACTGATCATTAGGAATATACAAATCTATGATCAGCTATCAACCCAAATCTGTCAGAATGATTAACATCAAGAACAAATGAAATAACAGGTGTTGGCAAGGATGTAGAAAAAGGGAAACCCTCTTGCATTGTTGGTGAGAGTGTAAAATGGTGAAGCCACTCTGGAAAATAGTATGGAGTTTGGTCAAAAAGTTAAAAATAGAACTATCATACAATTCAGCAATTTTACAGATAAGTATTTACCCAAAGAATCCAAAAATACCAATTCAAAGTGATACATGGAGCATTATCTACAATAGCCAAATTACAGAAATGGTCCAATTATCTGTTGACTGATGAATGGATGAAGTGGTGGTGGTGGTGGTGGTGGTGGGTGTGTGTGTGTGTGTGTGTGTGTGTGTGTGAGTGTGTGTAATTTCATTATTTTTATGGCTGAGTAATATACAGTGGAATATTACTCAGCCATAATAAATGAAATATTGCCATTTGCAGTGACGTGGAGGGAGCTAGAATACATAAGACTGAAAAAAAAAAAGCCAGTCAGAATAAGACAAATAGCATATGATTTCTGTCATGTGTAGAATTTAAAAATCAAGTGAGCACAAAAAAAGGAGAGAGAGAGAGAGGGAGAAAGAGACCAAGAGACAGACTCTTAACTATAGAGAAAAATGGATGGTTATGAGTGGGGATGGGTGAAATAGGTGATGAGGATTAAGGAAGTCACCTGTCATGATGAACACAGGGTATCTTACAGAAGAGTTGAATCCCTATATAGTATACCTGCAACTAATATTACACTGTATGTTAGCTAGCTGGAATTCAAATAAAAACTTAAATTCATTTTTAAGTTACTTTTTTAAGTTCATAGTAGAACACAAATTCATGAAATTCAAGCAAAAATTCATAAGGAAAGAAAAGAGATGAGAGGAAAAGAATGTCAGAAAAAAAGGAAGTGAGTGAATAAAGCAAAATTTAAATTACTTAGTAATAAAATGATGTATTAATGTAGTTATTGTAAATGAGGCAGTGAGACAGAAATTGAGCTTTAAAAAATCAAAAAGACACTAATCATTGAAAATAGCGTGGAAGAAAAACATGGTTGTCAAGGTGGTAATATTTCCAAATTGAGAGTTTTTTCAGTGATAGATAATAGAACAATTGGAACAGACAAATGTAAATCATAATTTTGAGATGAATGTAAGGTTTCAAGACCATTTTAAAAAAATTTTTAATGATTATTTGACAGAGAGAGAGCCACACAGTGAGAGAAGGAATACAAGCAGGGGAAGCGGGAGAGGGAAAAGCAAACTTCCTGTGGAGCAGAAATCCTGATGCAGGACCCAATCCCAGGACACCGAGACCATGACCCGAGCTGAAGGCAGACACCCAATGACTGAGCCAACCAGGCACCCCAAGACCATTTTTTATTTTATGTAATAATAGTCTTACTGTATTTTAGAACATTTTTAACAACCACAGAAAGAACAAAGAACTATTCTTATCATGTAGAAATAATCATGGTTTTCAAGTACAAAATTCTACAAAATTGTCACCATATCAAATTTATATTTCCAAGTAGAAATTACTCTAATTTTATAATCAACATAATAAAGACTATTGTGTTCACTATTCATAACCTAAAACAATAGCTTTGATATAGTAATTGTTACTAAACATTTATAAATGAAGAAACTTTTTGTTTGAAAGACTATCATTTATAAAAGCAAAAAAAGAAAACACATCTGTAACCACACTGCAGCTATACTCAGTGTTAATTTTTGATCTATAGCTTCCCAGACTTTATCATAAATGTGTATGTATATTTATTTTTTTAAAAAAGATTTTATTTATTTATTTGACAGAGATCACAAGTAGTCAGAGAGGCAGGCAGAGAGAGAGAGGGGGAAGCAGGCTCCCTGCCAAGCGGAGAGCCTGATGCAGGGCTCGATCCCAGGACCCTGAGATCATGACCTGAGCTGAAGGCAGAGGCTTTAACCCACTGAGCCACCCAGGCACCCCATATGTGTATGTATATTTAGAATGACACTATATGTACAATAAAATGCATATTTAGTATGATTTGAGTATATTCCTCAATCCTTCTTAGCACAATATTTCAGAGATTCTCAATGCCCAAGCTGGTTTGAAAGAGGGGATGTTTAGCTCCAAACTGGTGGAGTCCAAATATTTGAGGAGCTGAACAAAAAGCATTGAATGGGCTTCCCCATCTTCCTTTGATCTTGCTCATGCATGAAAATGAAATCTGGTGTTTCACTAATATCAAATCTTTATTTCCCCCTAAGGGAAAACATGAGTATGAGTGTCCTCCAACAACTCTTGAGTTACACATAAAAATGTTTATTTTCTTTCTTTTGTTTACTTTCTTTTATTTGCTTTCTTTCAAAGTTATTTCTTTGAAAAATGGTTTGCTTTCTATTTAGCCCATCTGGTGTCATAGGAAAAATCAATTTTGGGCTGCCTGGGTGGCTCAGTGAGTTAAGCCTCTGCCTTCAGCCCAGGTCATGAGCTCAGGGTCCTGGGATCGAGCTCTGCATTGGGCTCTTTGCTCAGCAGGGAGCCTGCTTCTCCCCATACCCCCGCCTTTCTTTCTGCCTACTTGTGATCTCTCTCTCTCTGTCAAATAAATAAATAAATCTTAAATAAGGAAAAAAAAGTCACTTTTTTTTTGTATAACAATATTTACCTTGCCTATTTTATAAAAGTGTAGAAGAACATGGTAAAATGCCCTATTTGAAAATACATTAGAATGTAATTCATTTTATAATAATGATTATCAGTTCCAAGAAAGAATCCTCCTAAGATTCTTCATAAAATATGACATATGCAGCTTCATTGGGCAGAGACCTGTTTTACTGCTTTCCCAGTGAAATTATCTGTGTAGCATTCATAAAATGTTATACTAAATATTCTTTATGCCAAAAAACAATTCTTAAGCTCCCAATCCATATAATATGTAAAACATCTGATGATAACATAGTACCTGAGTTAATCTGATATGAAGCAGAGCATTATGATCCAACACAGTGTGCATCTCTGACAGGTGCACTACAAATGGCTTTATAATCTGAGGCCAGTAGACATATTAAATTCTTGATTTACCAATCTACATTTTATAGTTAGAGGATTCATATCTTAACTCTGTTCAGATAAAAATAGCCATACTGGTAGTAGTAAGAAATATTTCTTATTGAAGTGTAAATCAAAGCAGGAGGTAAATTGAAGTGGTAATCATTTCAGCTCTTTTCTGACCATATTGTCTCTCAAGGTGATTGAAAAATGTTTTGCAGGAAGTACTGGAATGGTTTTATATGTAATTTATCTCAGTGTGGATTTGTTTAATCTGAAGTGGCTGAACTGATGAATGCACACAATAGAATATAGCCAACACCAACATGTATCTTTCTTTGTGTGTCTCTGCAGTAAGAGAGTGAATGAAAAGATCAAGTTGGGAAATCAAGTTCCATTAATAAAGATTTTGAGCATGCACAGAACAATAGATATTTTAATGAAGAAACATGGAAAAGTATAAACCACTTGAATGAGAATTATAAGCACCAATTTCAATATTGTTTACAGCTGAATTTGGAAAGAAATATTTAACCTGAGTCTATAAAACATACACATGTGTGATAAGTCTCCTAGGGTGCTCATGGAGAAAGAAGTAATGTACTGGTGTTTCAAATTTAAACCTAGTTCAATAGTAGGAAGTAACTTATAACTTTCCTCTGTCAACAAAGAATGATTTGGGCCATTTCCTGAGTATACGCACCATCTAAAATTTTGTTTTAAAAAAAAAAAGTGTAGCAGGGCACACAGTATTTCCTCCAAATTGATGAAACAATGTGGTACCAGAGAAGTGACCTTCTTTTTTTTTATAAAGTATAACTCAGAGCAATTCTATTAAATATTGTCTACGCATCTTTGTAACATTCTATTTTTTATAGAAATATTTCTAGAAACCTACACTTTAGTCTATTTGGCCAAATGATAGTGACACTTTAAAAAATTACAATTGTTAGGTTTATTTGAAATTGTTATCTGCATGTAGCAGCGTTTAGATGTTTACTTGTAAAAACAAATCTGGTTGAACTCAACAATAGTCGGTGAAGCTGCTGCCTTCCACTCAGGTCATGATCTCCATGTCCTGGGATCCAGCCTTGGATCTTGCTCCTTGCTCAGTGAGGAGTCTGCTTCTCCTTCTCCCTTTGTGTGCTTGCTTGCTTGCTCTCTGTCTCTCAAATACATAAATAAATCTTTAAAATAAATCTTAAAAAAAAAAAAAGCCAATACCTTCTGCGAGGCAGTCTCATGATCCTTAAAAATGCAAGGATGTAAATCTCAGGTTAGGAAAACCTGAAAACTAGTTCTTACACTTTAAGTGCTGTTACTTCATGTATGTGTAATGTGTGTGCGATGCAAATTAAAATCATACAAAAATACCTGCTGTTATATAATATGTATGTAAAATTATATGTACATAATGTGCATGATACCTAAATATCATGGTTACTTTTACTGGGAGATAAAAAATGAGAAGGCTCCTATATATAAAATACTTGTTGATCAACAAGTCACAGATTTAAAATTTCAGCAGTAAAATAGTTTTCATTTGGGTTAAATTGCATTTTCCAAAACTTTCACCAAAACCAGTTTACTCTGTTACCCAGGCTCCCCCAATGTAGTAATATATTAATAAATGATGAAAATTACCATGGATTAATTTATTTTAATCTAGTTTTATTTAGCAAGTTTTTGATGGGTGAATGGTGTACTGTGTAAGAAACAGTATCTGATAAATGTGCCAAGGTCATAGTCACAGAACAAACGTTGTACGGTAAGAAAAAAAAAAGAAATGCAAAGAAGTGTCTATCAGGAGCTGAGATTTATACCCAAGCTTTGTTTTGAGAAACAGGATGAACACACTAAGGTATACCTTCTGTACATACAACACACATATGTGCATGCATATTTTCACACATGTGCTTATATGTGTGTACACATACTTTTGATATTTCTTAAAATCTTTAAAATTCTATACAAATGTATAAAATGTGGCCAGTTAAATTCAACAGGGGATATACTTTTGTATATATTGATAAATATATTCATCTAGTCGATTAAGTTCTGAACTCTAATAATTTTATGGTCATTAAATGTCAACATAATCAAAAATAAAACAACTTTCTGAGGGAGGCATAATATTCCATTGTATATATGGACCATATCTTCTTTATCCATTCATTTGTTGAAGGGCATCTTGGCTCTTTCCACAGTTCAGAAATTGTGGCCATTGCTGCTATGATCATTGGGGTACAGATGGCCCTTCTTCTCACTACATCTGTATCTTTGGACTAAATACCCAGTAGTGCATTTGCAGGGTCATAGGGTAGCTCTATTTTTAATGTCTTAAGGAATCCCCACGTTGTTTTCCAAAGTGGCTGCACCAACTTGCATTCCCACCAACAGTGTAAGAGTGTTTCCCTTTCTCCACACCCTCTCTAATACAGGTTGTTTACTGTCTTGTTAATTTTGGCCATTCTAAATGTATAAGGTGGTATCTCAATGTGGTTTTGATCTGAAACTCCCTGATGGCTAATGATGATGAACATTTTTTTATGTGTCTGTTAGCCATTTGTATGTCTTCATTGGAGAAGTGTCTGCTCATGTGTTCTGCCCATTTTTTGATCTGATTATCCGTTTTTTGAGTGTTGAGTTTGAAGAGTTCTTTATAGATCTTGGATATCAGCCTCTTGTCTGTAGTGTCATTTGCAAATATCTTCTCCCATTCCGTGGGTTGCCTTTTTGTTGACTGTTTGCTGTGCAGAAGCTTTTGATCTTGATGAAGTCCCAAAAGTTCATTTTTGCTTTTGTTTCCTTTGCCTTTGGAGACATTTCTTGATAGAAGTTGCTATGGCCGGTGTCGAAGAGGTTACTGCCTATGTTCTCCTCTAGGATTTTGATAGATTCCTGCCTCATGTTGAGGTCTTTGATACATTTTGAGTTTATCTTTGTGTATGGTATAAGGGAATGGTCAAGTTTCCTTCTTCTATTTGTAGCTGTCAAATTTTAAGGGAAAAAATTCTCACTCTTGGGTAAAATAAAATAGCCCATATATAGCACAGGTCAGCATGTTTGGAACTTACGTTCCCTGTATGTGTTTCAGCAGTAATCAGAGTTCTGATCTTCAGAGAAACTTAAGTGAGATAACTTTAAGTCCTCAAATCTTAATTACTGAATATAATTAAAAGATGAACTTTGGTGTTGGTAATTTTTCAGTGGATACCATGATCAACAAACCAACTACTTTTGATGAACTAATCTGCTTTTTTTAAAAACCAGCATTTTTGAAAGATGGAGGCTACAGGTGGATAATTTTCTCTCTCTTATCCATTGGGAGAGATAGCAAATTACCTCATGTACATACCTGGCCTTTGATCTTGGAACACTAGGACTAAATTAGTTTAGAAAAATAATTATAGTCTAGATAAAGCTAAGATTCTTGTTTCCTAAGAGCAAAGAAATAATAAAGCAGATTAATTTTAATACATTAGTTCTAAAGCCTACATGGCCAGAGGTATGACATAATCTGTTTAAATTAAAAAAAATTTTTTTACCCAACAGACAGAGATCACAAGTAGATAGAGAGGCAGAGGAGCAAGCAGGCTCCTTGCTGAGCAGAGTCACTAAGAGGAAGTAGCAGAGCCAGGATTAGAACTCTGACATCTGCCAAGGTTCAGAAAGTTCCATTGACAGCCCCAAACTCATGGTCACCCTGGGCGAGTATGGTCAAGGTGCCTCAAATCCCACGCCTTCCAGGAAAGATCAGTGGGAAACAGGTCTCCCCTGCCCAGGCAGGGCCCTGGGATCATGACCTGAGCCAAAGGCAGAGGCTTTAACCCACTGAGCCACACAGATGCCTCTTCAAAATTGGTTTTCAGAAGTCTTTTTAACAGAGCTGAAACATGACACAAACACAAAAATAGTCCCCATTTTTAACATCAGAGGAAACTATTTGTAAGTGCATATCTTCTAGACTTCACATCCATACCTGGGCTAAAGGAAATGTTGAATATGACTTATTAAAATAAAAGAGAAAAAATATTTAAAACTCTAGAAAAAAATCACCCCTATATAATCTTCCCTTTTCTAAACTATGTATTTTAAGTATTAAACTCAGTCACTATTCATATAAATTTTGCTTTTGGTCTCTAGGGACCCAAGAAATAAGAACTGTAGGAAAAAAATTAAGAGAAAAAGTCAAGACTTTAGGAGAATAAAAATAGAGTAATTCAGATTTTTCTTCCAGAAAGTCACTTGTGTTCTTTCTCTAAGCACACCGTTTGTTGAAGTCCCAACTGCATAATTTGCAGGACCCAATAGAAAATGAAAATGTAGGGCCTTTTGTTAAATGACTAACATGTACAAGACAACCACAGCAGAGCATGAAACCAAGTGTGAGATTCTCCTCAGCTTGGGGCTCTGTGTGACTAAGTCACACACCCATGAAACCTACTACTTAGGTATTTTCCACATAATTGCTTCTGATTGTAAAATCATTTGTCAGTTCCTCACCTTCTTCCATCTTAAAACCATACTAGCTCGTATTAGAAAGCAGATAAATATTGATTAAAAACACTAAGCATGTCCATAATTTTTGATGTGAAAGAAGAATAATGTTATAATACATTTGGTGAGTTTATTGGTTGGCAGATATATTCAAGAAAATTATCCTTGGTTAATTCCTTATAAATACTGGCTGAAGTAAAGTCAATGATGAACTTCCTAGTTGAACTGATGTCAGTTGCTCTGTAATTGATTTATTTAGATAAAATCATTTAGCTCTTGTCTATTGCACTGAAGACAGTATTTTATCTAATATCATTGCAATGTGGACTAAGTTTTGTTAAGTACCCACTGACAAATTGAGGCCAATTAAATGTAATAAAGAAATGAACACTATAATATTTATATGCAAACTGTTAAATTTGAGTACAAGCAGAACATGTGAGTAAATTGAGAGTGAGTAAAGGTCACTACTGAAAGTGATAGATTTATTTTAAATTAACATAGGAAAATTATCCCTTTATGGCCCATAATAATAAATTTCACCTATATTTGAAGTATATCTATAGTAAGTTATTAATTTCATAATTAAAATTTCAAAAACAGACATTTATACAGTGCATTGATTTGTATTTTCATATTTAATATACGAAGGGGATATGCATGGCACAAAAAAAATGAGGGATCATAATTGAAAGCCAGAGTCCTAGCCCAGTCCAGTGCTAATTCTCACAAATCTGACTGTTACCTCCGTATCACTGAGTAACATGGTCTGTGTTCTTTGTTTATCTTTAGAAATTTTCTCAGGACTTGCTGCTAGGATGGCTAAGAGTGCAGATCAAATTCACCATCCTGTCACTGTTCATATCATTTTAAATTTTTTACTTCTGTGATATTTAAAGGATACATGGTAACTTCTATTTTTTGTCCTTACTGGTTTACATGTTGCCTCTTGATGTGCCTCTAAGATGAAGAAAATTCCTCTGTCTACAGTTCTTTCTCCTTCCCACCAATCCTTTTCTGGCAGTTGTAATCTTTGCTTTCATGTTGTCTAGGTTGATTAAAATTTACACTGCTGAATATTGAAGTTTCCAGCCAAGATGAAAAACAATAAATATTAAAATTCTATGACTTAGAACCATGCTACTTGCATAGGCAGCAGTGTCCCAATGCCAAACTTGTCTCTCTGTGGGTCAGTGTCCTAGCTCTGAGCTGCTCAAGAATGGAACTCACATCCTGTTGAAATGGATTCTGTCTTCTTACCCATCATCAAGGTCTCAAAAGTGATTTTTTGCAGTTATTTTATATTCAAATCAGGTTTGTCTTGTCTTTTTCCAGAATTTCTATTTCATTTTTATGCTGTCCTTATTGACTGAAGGAAAGTGAGGTTTCTTTAGCATGGACTATTTATTCCATACGTATTTTTTGGTATTTAATCGGTTGCTTTTCTTCAAGACTATTTTTCCTTTAGATGTCACTCAACTTATGTTCTTATTCTAATGTTGTATTTCAAGGTCTCCTTAGGGCACATACCAAGTTACCATTTCCATTTTGCTGGAACTCTAGGTGAACTTCACTATTGTGGGTATAGCTTTCCTTTATTTTACTTTTCACTTATATTGCCCTTATTAAAATGTTCAGACAACATCCTTAAAAAGAAACAAATATAGGAAAAGAGGCAGGCAGGCAGGAAGATACACAGAGCATGGAAGACACAGGAGGAGAGAAAACATAGGAGGTAAATTTCTGTCTGATGGTCTTGGTAGACAGAGAATTTTAGGTTCAAGTCATATTTTAGAGTCAAAATGTTAAAGGTACACCACAATTTTATCTGTAGATTCCACTCTGATGAAAATCTGCTGCAGTTCTCCTGTACTTTCTCTCTAGAAACCTAATGTTCTGCACTTCAAAGTTATGTATCAAGGGGAAGATTTATTTAGTTATATTTTCCACCTATTCTCAAGGGCACTGAGCAGTCCCTTTTATTGTGAAATTTGTGGGATGTTTTTTTCTCTTCAGCTTTTATCAATGACTTCTCTGCCTGCTGTAGGTATTTCTCCTTCTCCATTTTTTTCCCTCTTCTCCACAGCTCAAATTCATCCCATTCATATATAGACACTATTGAAATGCTGCATTAGGCTGCTTTTCTCTCAAAATCAATCTCTTTTAGTCTTTTTTTTTAACTCTGAATAAAATTTCCTTCTTTTTTTTTGCAATTTTTAATGTTTTAAAATTTTTAATTTACATAATGAGTATATAATTTTAAAACTCTCTTCCCCACCTCATCCTACCTTTTTTGGCAGTTCATTTTGTATAATATTCTGGCGTGTTGTAACCAATACATTCTTGAGTCATTCTGAAAATAGGAATTTGAAATATTTAAATGTTCTCTTCAACCTTGCAATTCTAATTGTTTTCATTCCTTTCATGCTATTAGTTCTTCTTGGTCATTCCTTACTCTGCTACTGATTTCCATCATGCATGTAGTAATAAGAAGACAATTTAGATTCCGGAAGCAGCATCTACCATAGGATCTCTCATTCTTTCAGGAATTGTGATAAATTTCTATTGAGGCATGTAGTTCTCCACTGAAAAGGGTAAAGTCTGTCCTCTGGGTAATATCTGTCCTCTGTGTAATATAAAATGGCCAGATACAGGATACAGGATCAAGAGTGTGAGTGGAGGGGCGCCTGGGTGGCTCAGTGGGTTAAGGCCTCTGCCTTCGGCTCGGGTCATGGTCCCAGGGTCCTGGGATCGAGCCCCGCATCGGGCTCTCTGCTCAGCAGGGAGCCTGCTTCCTCCCCTCTCTCTCTCTGCCTGCCTCTCTGCCTACTTGTGATCTATGTCTGTCAAATAAAGAAATAAAATCTTTAAAAAAAAAAAAAAAAAAAAGAGTGTGAGTGGAGGGGTGTCACTGATTTCACTTGTTCCATATATGAACTTTCTAGAAACCACTCTCAATCCCTTCTCTCCCTCCACCCCCAAGCTTTCTGCCTCTTTTGCTTTTTTCCAGAGCTGGATCCAGGAGCCTTTCCAGATGACCTGCCTGGCCTCTTCCTCCTATGCTTCATCACTAAAGAAGTGTCCCCCCTCTCTTATTCTCCCATAAATAGATTTAATTCTGTTACCCACTGTGCTCCCTCCCCATCCCCAGCTCTCTCATACATCCCCAAGTTTCTTGGCTATGACAAGTACCTTTAATGACCCTCATTTTTAAGTGGGTCTAAAGATGGATACATGTCAAAATATGTGCTCAGACGCCTCTTCAACAATTATCTTTGTTCCTATTTTATCCATTCCTCTTTGGAATGTTCTTTTTCTATTTTCTTTTATTTCTTTTCAGCGTAACAGTATTCATTGTTTTTGCACCACACCCAGTGCTCCATGCAATATGTGCCCTCCTGAATACCCACCTCCTGGCTCCCCCAATCTTCCACCCCTCGCCCCTTCAAAACCCTCAGGTTGTTTTTCAGAGTCCATAGTCTCTCATGGTTCACCTCCCCTTCCAATTTCCCTCAACTCCCTTCTCCTCTCCATCTCCCCATGTCCTCCATGTTATTTGTTATGCTCCATAAATAAGTGAAACCATATGATACTTGACTCTCTCTGTTTGACTTATTTCACTCAGCATAATCTCTTCCAGTCCTGTCCATGTTGCTACAAAAGTTGGGTATTCATCCTTTCTGATGGAAGCATAATACTCCATAGTGTATATGGACCACATCTTCCTTATCCATTCATCCGTTGAAGGGCATCTTGGTTCTTTCCACAGTTTGGTGACTGTGGCCATTGCTGCTATAAACATTGGGGACAGATGGCCCTTCTTTTCACTACATCTGTATCTTTGGGGTAAATACCCAGTAGTGCAATTGCAGGGTCATAGGGAAGCTCTACTTTTAATTTCCTGAGGAATCTCCACACCGTTCTCCAAAGTGGCTGCACCAGTTTGCATTCCCACCAACAGTGTAAGAGGGTTCCCCTTTCTCCACACCCTCTCCAACACACGTTGTTTCCTGTCTTGCTAATTTTGGCCATTCTAACTGGTGTAAGGGGGTATCTCAATGTGCTTTTGATTTGAATCTCCCTGATGGCTAGTGATGATGAACATTTTTTCATGTGTCTGATAGCCATTTGTATGTCTTCGTTGGAGAAGTGTCTGTTCATACCTTCTGCCCATTTTTTGATATGATTGTCTGTTTTGTGTGTGTTGAGTTTGAGAAGTTCTTTATAGATCCTGGATATCAACCTTTTGTCTGTACTGTCATTTACAAATATCTTCTCCCATTCTGTGGGTTGCCTCTTTGTTTTGTTGACTGTTTCCTTTGCTGTGCAGAAGCTTTTGATCTTGATGAAGTCCGAAAAGTTCATTTTTGCTTTTGTTTCCTTTGCCTTCAGAGACATATCTTGAAAGAAGTTGCTGTGGCTGATATCAAAGAGGTTACTGCCTATGTTCTCCTCTAGGATTCTGATGGATTCCTGTCTCACGTTGAGGTCTTTTATCCATTTCAAGTTTATCTTTGTGTACGGTGTAAGAGAATGGTCGAGTTTCATTCTTCTACATATAGCTGTCCAATTTTCCCAGCACCTTTATTGAAGAGACTTTTTTCCACTGGATATTTTTTCCTGCTTTGTCAAAGACTATTTGACCATAGAGTTGAGGGTCCATATCTGGGCTCTCTACTCTGTTCCACTGGTCTATGGGTCTGTTTTTATGCCAGTACCATGCTGTCTTGGTGATCACAGTTCTGTAGTAAAGCTTGAAATCAGGTAACGCGATGCCGCCCGTTTTATTTTTGTTTTTCAACATTTCCTTAGCAATTCGGGGCCTCTTCTGATTCCATACAAATTTGAGGATTATTTGCTCCAGCTCTTTGAAAAATGCTTGTGGAATTTTGATCGGAATGGCATTAAAAGTATAGATTGCTCTAGGCAGTATAGACATTTTGACAATGTTTATTCTTCCGATCCAAGAGCATGGAATGGTCTTCCATCTTTTTGTGTCTTCTTCAAATTCTTTCATGAGTGTTCTGTAGTTCCTCAAGTACAGATCCTTTACCTCTTTGGTTAGGTTTATTCCCAGGTATCTTATGGTTCTTGGTGATGACCTTATTATTTTGAAGCAACTGCCTATTTAGAAATAGCACAGTAATTTTCAATTAAATAATTTTTTTAAAAATTGTATTACTTGTTCTGTCACCATTTCTTCTTAAATCTCTTCTTTTCATTCTAGGCTTGGTGTTGTCTTGACATAAACTGTGTGTAATACTTTCTACCATATTCTCCATTAGTAAACTTTCTTGTGCATTCTTTTGTCTGGAAATGCTTTTTTTTCTTAGTCTTGAGTGATACCTGAGTGGCATATGAACACCTAAGTTGTTATCAGTGAGCACATGGGAAATGTTCTCTAAGGTCTGGTCTGTATTGTAAACGTGAATCCTGACATTGATCTAAATTTTTATCATGTTGTGTTTAGAATTACTACCCTTTCTCTTTGCCTTAATATTCTTTGCTTTAATTTTCTCCTTTTTTTACTATAATGTACACATATAAGGAGTTCACCTGTGCATGTGTGCATGTGTATGGAGAGAAAGAAAGAGATACATGTACCTCCATATGTATATATTTATGGTGAGAATAACTTAAGCTTCCTTAATGTGAGGATTGATATTTTTCAAAAGTTCTAGAAAATTATTATTTCTTTTAATACCACCTCTCAAAAATTTATTTCATTTTGTTGAATTTATACTATAATTTCCATTCTATTTTGGTGTCTCTTATCCTTTTTTCCTATTTTTTACAGTTTTTGGAAATGATACTTATTAGATGTGATGGAACCACTAGCTAATAATACAGTGGTAACTGTGTTGCAATATATAAATGGATAAAATCAATATATATACACCTTCAACTTCTGCAATGTTGTATGTTGAATAAGTGTAAATGAATCTGGGGGAATCCCTATGGGCTCTGCTGAGGTCAGTTGGTTCAGTGCTACTTACTTACTTTCCAGACGTTATAAAGATATTCTTCAGTTTTGCCCTTTTTTCTAAGTATTCTGCTGAATTTGTAACTTACAAGAGCTGTATTTTAACTTACAGAAATTCTAATGGTTATATTACCCATCTCCTTGCCAATTTCCCTGTTGTCAAACTTTTTTTTTAAATTAAATTTTTTATTTATTTTCAGCGTAACAGTATTCATTGTTTTTTCACCACACCCAGTGCTCCATGCAATCTGTGCCCTCCCTAATACCCACCACCTGGTTCCCCCACCCTCCCACCCCGCCCCTTCAAACTTTTTAATATATTTTCTTTTTAAGGTTTGTAAGCTGAGTCATTGTAGAATCTTTCCAGATTTTCTCTTACTTTTTTTTTCAGTGTTCCAAAATTCATTGTTTATGCCCCACCTTTTTTTTTTAAGTCTTTATTTTAATTCTAGCATAGTTAGCACAGAGTGTTAAATTAGTTTCAGGTGTACAATACAGTGAGCAGTTCAACAACTCTATACCTTACTCAGTGCTCATAGTGGTAAGTGCACCCTTTAATCCCATCACCTATTTCTCCTCTTCTCCCTGACCCACCTCCACTCTGGTAACCATCAGTTGGGTCTATATAGTTTGTTTCTTGGTGTTTCTCTCTCTCTTTTCTCCCCCTGTTCATTTTGTTTTTAAATTCTACCTGTGAGAGAGCGCCTGGGTGGCTCAGTGGGTTCAGCCTCTGCCTTCAGCTCAGATCATGATCTCAGGGTCCGGGGATGGAGCCCCACATCAGGCTCTTTGCTCTGCAGGGAGCCTGCTTACTCTGCCCCCTCTCTCTGCCTGCCTCTCTGCCTATTTGTGATCTCTGTCAAATAAATAAATAAAATCTTTAAAAAGCAAATTCTACCTGTGGGACATCTGGATGACTCAGTCAGTTAATCATCTGCCTTCAGCTCAGCTTGTGTTGCCTGGGTCCTGTGACTGAGTCCTGCACCGGGCTCCTTGCTCAGCAGGGAGCCTGCTTTTCCCTCTGCCTGCTGCTCCCCCCACGCCACTTATGCATGTTCTCACTCTCTCTCTGACAAATAAATAAAATCTTTAAAAAACAATAAAAATAATAAATTCTACCCATCAGGAGCTCTATGGTATTGATCTTTCTCCAACTTCTTTCACTTAGCATTATATTCTCTAGCTCCATCCATACTGTGCACATGGCAAGATTTCATTCTTTTTATGGCTGAATAATAATCCATTGTGTGTAGTATGTACACACACACACACACACACACACACACACAGCTTTTTTTTTAATCCATTCATCTATCTGTGGACACTGGATGCTTCCATAACTTGGCTATTGTAAATAATGCTACAATAAACAAAGGAGTGCATGTGTCCTTTTGAATTAGTGTTTTTGTATTTTGGGGGTAAATACCCAATAGTGTGATTACTAGATCATAAGGTAGTTCTGTCTTTAACTTTGTAAGGAAATTTCATACTCTTTTCCACAGTGGCTGCAGCACTTCATGTTCCTGCCAACAGTGCACCAAGTCTCCTTTTCTTGCACAGTGTGAGCAACACATGTTGTTTCTTAATTTTTGTTTTTAGTCCTTCTAACAGGGGTAAGGTGACATCTCATTGTGGTTTTGATATGCATTTTCCTGGTCATGAGTGATGTTGAGCATATTTTCATGTGTCTGTTGGCCATCTAGCTGTCTTCTTTGGAAAAATGTTCATGTCTTCTGCCCATTTTTAAACTGGATTGTTTGCTTTTGGAAGTTGAGTTGTAGAACTTTTCTTTAAATATATATATGTTGTATATTAACCTTTTATCAGATATGTCACTTGCAAATATCTTCTCCCATTCAATAGGTTATCATAGTTTTGTTGATTGTTTCCTGTGCAGAAGCTTTTTATTTGATGTATTCCCAATAGTTTATTTTTGCTTTAATTTCCCTTGCTGCAGGAGGCATATCTAGAAAAAGGTTGCTACAACCAATGTCAGACATCACTGCCTGTACTCTCTTCCAGGATTTTTATATTCTCAGGTCTCACACCTAGTTCTTAATTCATTTTGAGTTTATTTTTGTGTGCACTGAAACAAAGTGGTCCAGTTTCATTCTTGGGCATGTTGCTGGCCAGTTTTCCCAACACATTTGTTGAGGAGACTGTTTTGCTGCCGGTCAGATATTCATTCCTCCTTTAGAAGATTAATTTACCATATAATTGTGGGTTTATTTCTGTTCTGTTCTGTTGATTGATGTGCCTGTTTTTGTGCTACTACCATATTCTTGATTATTATAGTTTTGTAACATAACGTAAAGTCTGAAATTGTGAGACCTCCAATTTTTATCTTTTTCAAAATTACTTTGGCTATTTGGGGTCTTTTTGTTTTTTGGTTCCATATAAATTTTAGGATCGTGTGTTCTAGTTCTGTGAGAAATGCTGTTGCTATTTCAATAGGGATTGCATTAAATCTGAAGATTGCTTTTGGTGGTATAGACATTTTAACCATATTTGTTCTTCTGGAACACCTGGGTGGCTCAGTCTGTGAAGCATCTGCCTTCAGCTCACATCAGAATCCTGGGGTCCTGGGATCCAGCCAGGCATCCAACTCCCTGCTCAGGAGACTGCTTCTCCCTCTCCCTCTGCCACTCCCCCTGCTTGTGCACACTCTCTGTCTCTCTCTGTCAAATAAATACATAAAATCTTTAAGAAAATTAAAAAAACAATACTTTTTCTTCCAATTGAAGAGCATGGAGTGTTCTTCCATTTCCTTGTGTTATCTCCAATTTCTTTCATCAGTGTTGTATAATTTTCAGAGTACAGTTCTTTTACCTCTTTGGTTAAGTTTATTCCTATATATGTTATTGATTTTGGTTTACATTTTTCTCTTAAGTTTCTGGGTTCTGTTCCTCCTTTACGGGCTGTCTTTGATGCTAATTGTCAATTTTTTTTTTTAATTTTGGGTTGTAAACTGATCTTGAATGTAGATTGGTTAATTTATGGCAGTTCTATGAAGGCTTGATTGTGGAAATACCTCTCTGTATAGCAGGTGGATTTGATCATAATCATATTTTGGTTTGGCAGTGTAAGTTCAGACTCTGACTTTTTGGTGGCTTAGGCCAGAAGTTTGATTTTTTTTTTTTATAACTGACAATTTGTTTTGGTTTTTATTCTTCTTCCCCTCCTAGAGAACCTTGACCCTGAGTGCTTAATAACCTCCCTCATGGCTTCTTGGTCAGTGGGGGGAGTTCTGTATCCTGTCCCTTGGGGCAGTCTCAGGAGAATCTGTGTAGAAATCTCACTTGCAGTTCCCTGGTATGTGCAGAGGTAAAACCTTATTTTATAATTTTCTTCCATATTGTCCAACGTTGTGGGATCTTTTGGCAGAAAATGGTCTTATTCAGTTCACCATACTGTCAGAGCATTCTTAAGAATAGGTTACAAATTGAATTTTCCGTTTCCCCACACATAAAGATTTTTGTTCTAGATTTGGCTTTTTCTTTAAATGCCTAGATTGCAAGTACTTTAGGCTTTGTGGGTCCTACAGTCCTGTATCTACTCTGTAATTATAGAAGGAAAGCAGCGATGAATAATACACAAGATAACTAAGTTAGGCTGTATTCCAGTAAAACTTCATTTCTAAAATCAGCTACTGGGCTGGATTTTTCCCAAGGTCATATTTTGCTGACCTCTGGTTAAATGAAATTCTTATTCTGATTCTCTAAATGGAAATCAGGAATATGTGGTGCTTTATAAAAACATGAATTTGCAAGAGTTTTTTAATGTACGCAAGTCCAAATATATGCAAATGTGTATAATAGTGTCTGTGCGTGAGTATACGGATATGGGTAAGAGTGTGTTGGATGGGATAACATGCATGCACCTGTAATGTTTTCTCTAGGGAATGTCTACATCTTTTTTCAAATTTTTGAAAATCCGAGGTGCAAAAAATATTAATGATATCATGCAAATATTTCTGAATTCTGAAACTCAAGAATTCCCTGATAAGCTTTTATCTTAACACATTCCCTTTTCAGCATAAAAATAAGTCATTGCATTTTAAATTACTTTAATACTCTGGTCCCCCTTTTCACCTGAATGTGGACAAGGAAGGGAGAGTAGGTTGGAGAGAAGTGAAAGGCAGTCAGACAAGACAAGATGAGAACATTATTTTTGGATAATTTTAAAGCCATGCCGTGCCATTTAAAGAACTTAAGGTCAACTTATTGAACAGAATACTTGTCTCTCACTAATTTAAACTGCTAATTTTAAGCTCCTATCAGCAAAACCACATACTTGATGTTCAACTTGTGATGCAGAGTTCAAACCACTAATCTGGACTGACTATTATTTTCACCATTAATTGTTGGTTCCAAAATTTAAAAAATTGTGCAATCATACCTTTATTTTTTGAGTGTGGTACACACTTCTCTTTCTTTTTCATTCCTTCCTTCTTTCCTCCCTCCCTTCCTTCCTTTTTTCCTTCATCTCTTTATCTCTCTTTCTTTTTCTCTTGGGCTAAGATAGATCTACTAGTAAATGCAGGTGTTTATTTCTGACTTTTATCCAAAGTTTCTGTTTAAGGTGGTTGAATTGGGTAGGTCATCACTGGCAGGTGTTTTTTGCTTAAGTTGTTTCTTATAGAATAAAAGTAAATGAAGAATGTTCTCTTAAGTTCTTTCTGAGCCTCTGTTAGGATTTAATTCTCTGTGTATTCTTAGTTAATCATTAACAATTATAAGTTAATTGTCTCTTATGATGTGTCTACCTACAAATTTACTTAGAAATATTAAACTAGGGGCAGCTGGGTGGCTCAGTGGGTTAAACCTCTGCCTTCAGCTCAGGTCATGATCTCAGGGTCCTGGGATTGAGCTCCATATGGGGCTCTCTGCTCAGCAAGTAGCCTGCTTCCCCCATCCCTGCCTGTCTCTCTACTTGTGATCTCTCTCGTTGTGTGTCAAATAAATAAGTAAAATCTTTAAAAAAATATTAAACTAATATTTGAGTACAATATAACAATAAGTATTGATAAGGTTTAAAAACCCAGCTTGAACAGTCTGACAGTCAAAATTAAATAACATGTCATATGTGAATATTAACTTTTTTAAAAAAATTATTCTTAGAACAATAAATTTCAAGAATATATCTTAGTTTTATAACAACCAAAAGTATAATATTTATACATAATAGGCCATGTAAAAAAATAATAGGCCATGTAATATTTCTTCCTACACATTAAAAAAAGCTAATTCTAAAATTCTTGTTCCTCTAATTTCACGTAGTGGTCCTTCTAGAGTAATTACACCTAAGTTGTTTATTTTTTGTTTTGTTCTTATCATCCCTGAGAAAAAACAGAATACGTGCTTTAAAAATACATATTTAATATGATTGTCTGTTTGTGTGTGTTGAGTTTGAGGAGTTCTTTATAGATCCTGGATATCAACCTTTTGTCTGTACTGTCATTTGTAAATATCTTCTCTCATTCCGTGGGTTGCCTCTTTGTTTTGTTGACTGTTTCTTTTGCTGTGCAGAAGCTTTTGATCTTGATGAAGTCCCAAAAGTTCATTTTCGCTTTTGTTTCCTTCGCCTTCGGAGACATATCTTGAAAGAAGTTGCTGTGGCTGATATCAAAGAGGTTACTGCCTATGTTCTCCTCGAGGATTCTGATGGATTCCTGTCTCACGTTGAGGTCTTTTATCCATTTCGAGTTTATCTTTGTGTACAGTGTAAGAGAATGGTCGAGTTTCATTCTTCTACATATGGCTGTCCAATTTTCCCAGCACCATTTATTGAAGAGACTGTCTTTTTTCCACTGGATACTTTTTCCTGTTTTGTCGAAGATTACTTGACCATAGAGTTGAGGGTCCATATCTGGGCTCTCTAATCTGTTCCACTGGTCCATGTGTCTGTTTTTAATGGGCAGAAGATATGAACAGACACTTCTCCAAGGAAGACATACAAATGGCTACCAGACACATGAAAAAATGTTCATCATCACTAGCCATCAGGGAGATTCAAATCAAAACCACATTGAGATACCACCTTACACCAGTTAGAATGGCCAAAATTAGCAAGACAGGAAACAACGTGTGTTGGAGAGGTTGTGGAGAAAGGGGAACCCTCTTACACTCTTGGTGGGAATGCAAGTTGGTGCAGCCACTTTGGAGAATGGTGTGGAGACTCCTCAGGAAATTAAAAATAGAGCTTCCCTATGACCCTGCAATTGCACTGCTGGGTATTTACCCCAAAGATACAGATGTAGTGAAAAGAAGGGCCATCTGTACCCCAATGTTTATAGCAGCAATGGCCACGGTCGCCAAACTGTGGAAAGAACCAAGATGCCCTTCAACGGATGAATGGATAAGGAAGATGTGGTCCCTATACACTATGGAGTATTATGCCTCCATCAGAAAGGACGAATACCCAACTTTTGTAGCAACATGGACAGGACTGGAAGAGATTATGCTGAGTGAAATAAGTCAAACAGAGAGAGTCAAGTATCATATGGTTTCACTTATTTGTGGAGCATAACAAATAATATAGAGGACAAGGTAGATGGAGAGGACAAGGGAGTTGAGGGAAATTGGAAGGGGAGGTGAACCATGAGAGACTATGGACTCTGAAAAACAACCTGAGGGTTTTGAAGGGGCGAGGGGTGGGAGGTTGGGGGAACCAGGTGGTGGGTATTAGGGAGGGCACAGATCGCATGGAGCACTGGGTGTGGTGAAAAAACGATGAATACTGTTACGCTGAAAATAAATAAAAAATTTAATAAAAACATAAATAAATAAAAATAAAAATACATATTTATAGGGGCACTGTGTGGCACAGTTAGTTAAGCATCTCACTCTTGGTTTTGGCTCAGGTCATGATCTCAGGGCCATGAGATTAAAATCAGCATTGGGATCCTCGCTCAGCAAGGCGTCTGCTTCAGATTCTGTCCATCTCCCTTTAATCCTTCCCCATGAACTTCCTCTCCCTCTCCCTAAAACAATTAATCCTTAATAAATACATATTTATACATGTGTATATATGTTTATATGTGTGTATATATGTTTATATTATAAATTGTTATATATTAATATACAAAACACAATAAATTATGTTATTATAAATTACATTATATAAATTATTATATATATATATTTATTGACTGATTACTAAGTGTAACTGGACCATGTGGACAAAGACTAAACAATCACCTGCTAATGATGATGTAGTTTTATTTATAGGGGGAAAATCACAATTGACAAATATTAATCTCTCATAAATTTCTTCCATTTCAGATAGCTATAAAAGACATTTTTTTCTTTCTTTTCTTAATTGTGTTATGTTATTCACTATAAGAGACATTATTAGTTTTTGATACAGTGTTCCAAGATTCATTATTTATGTATAATACCCAGTGCTCCATGTAATCCGTGCCCTCCTTAATACACACCACCAGGCTTAACCCTCATCCCCTCCTCTCCCCTCTAAAACCCCCAGTTTGTTTCTCAGAGTCCACAGTCTCTCATGGTTCATGTCCCCCTCCAGTTTCCCCCAACTGACTTTTCCATTCCTTCTCCCAATATCCTTCATGTCATTCCTTATGTTCCACAAATAAGTTAAACCATATGATAATTGACCTTCTCTGCTTAACTTATTTCACTCAGTATAATCTCCTCCAGTCCCATCCATGTTGATGCAAAGGTTAGGTGTTCATCCTTACTGATGGCTGAGTCATTTTTTTCTTTCTATGCACTGTCATCCAGGCAAGGTTGTCTGATCATCAGCTTCAAATTTATATACCCCATATAAGCATTTCATATTTATGTTTTCCTTTTAAAGCTGGATGAATTTTTCTATTTAGATAAATTTGAAAACCTGTCATATTAGCCATTTAAGGGTCCAGATTAAAGCCATGCTTTAAGAAGTGGGTCTGGCAGGGAAGGCTCAAAGGAAATGAAAACCTTGAAAAAGACTTAAATGTTTAACCACAATCCCCCTTTCTTGTTCCTCTGTTCACCTACTAATTAATTCATCCTGATAAATGTTTATTTATACTTATGCAATGCTAGACTCTATTCCAGAAGTAAAGATTAATTAAGTGAACAGAACAGACAAAAGGCTCTACCATTTTGGAGCTTATATGCTAGTAGAAGAGGTCACACCAGGAAGTCCTACAGAACATACACAATATTGTCATATGGTCATGAATGCTAGGGAAAAATAAAAATCAGGAAGGAGGATAAGGACTTTGTGCAGGGAGGGACAGAGGAGAGAGGAGAACTCTATGGGTATTAGAACAAAGGCAGTGAAGAATGTTACAGATGTGGGTTTCTTAGTGATAACCTACAGAAACAGGACTAAGGAGCACAACAAAGGCCTGATGGTCTCAAGGCTAATAATCATGTCCAAGACACAAGGAACCCCTTTTTGTGAAAGTTGCTTGTCTTTTTATTCTCTTATCTTTTTTAGTAACTTGTGAGAGCTCATTTTTTTTCCTTCTGTTCAACGTGCTTTAGTAGAATTTTCATGTCAGTTCTTGGCCAGTAGAGGCCCCATTGCACTACTTACTGGGAGCAATACTTCCTGTTCCTGACCTTTTCTGTGTAATACACTGCTGTGAAGATAAGAAGGGTGTGAGATTTTACACTAGACACTAACAATTTAGCCTGCCATAATTTTACAGATGGTGGCAGAACGTAAAAGACGCCTGGGCCAGAGACAAAGAACTGTATTACTCCTGGCCTAGCAGGAAACACAACGTGGTTAGGATGGGAGAGCTGGCAAACCTGCTTTACCTTTTCCTCAAAAGGAGACATTATCTTGAATAACCCAGCAGAGAAATGTATCTGCCTCTACCCTGGAAAGAGACACTCTCTCTTTCTTCTAAGGCTGTTTTCGATATAAAACTTGGAAAAGGTAGTAGAGAACAAAAGCTGTCAGCTGCTCTTCACAAGATGTGTAGAATCACAAAGACCTGTGGAATATTGTTTCCCCACCAGCTTCTTAACTGATTGGCAACATTCCAAGTACCAAGACTTGCATGCTATCCTTGAGATTTGTCATCCTGACTACTTTTCTCTTAGCCATCCTGTCTTAATCTCTGACAACTTCCCTAATTCTGTGGAGCTTACAAATCCAGGATTCTGTACCTATTATTTTATAATAAAATTTAATTAAAATTATATTGAAATACAACTGACCTGCATCTTACAGAAATCGGATGAAGCAGAAGTTTGTTTTAAATAGTCAAAGCTTCTCTTGGGGTACCTGGTGACTCAGTGGGTTAAGCCTCTGCCTTCGGCTCAGGTCATGATCCAGGGTTTTGGGATTGAGCCCCACATCAGGCTCTCTGCTGAGCGGGGAGTCTGTTTTCCACCCCCACCCCCCACCTGCCTCTCTGCTTACTTGTGATATCTCTCTCTCTCTGTCAAATAAATAAATAAAATCTTTAAAAAAAATAGTCAAAGCTTCTCCTATAATATTTTGTGGTAGAATATGTTTTACCTATTTCCTTGTCTTAAGGAAGGGTTGTGAAAAGTAATTTATTTTAGTGATGATGGATTGAATTAGTTACCCCTGCAAGGACATTTGTGGTTTTTTGTTTTTGTTTTTTTTTTAAGATTTTTTAAGATTAAGAGAGAGAGAGAGATAGCAAGAGAGGGAACACAAGCAGGGGGAGTGGAAAAGGGAGAAGCAGGCTTCCTGCTGAGCAGGGAGCTCGCTGTGGGGCTTGATCCCAGGACCCTGGGACCATGACCTGAGCTGAAGGCAGACACTTAACCGACTGAGCCACCCAGGTGCCCCAGACATCTGTGTTTTAACAAGCGTATAGTCATAACCAAAGGAACTGTCATTATTTGTACTAGAAGTAAAGGTTAATGTTGCCTATTAAGCCTAGGAAATCAATATGCTTCTCTGCGCATATAGTCCATAGTTGTTCTCTTTTCAGAAAGATAGATAAGATGGATAGATAGAAGGATCAGAAAGAGTCTTTTGTGACCAATCTATGGAACTCCATCTAATTTAGAAAAGGACTTCATCATGTGAGTAGAGTGCATGACCTTAGCTGCCTAAAGCAGGCCTGGTGACCCAGACCTGCTTTATCCAGAGCAGCTCTACTTTCTTGTTATGTGGTGGATCCCCACTAAGGATTTCTTTGAATTAAGAGCTTTCCAGCTCAAGAAAGGACAACAGCAGCAGCAACAACAAAAAACATTTGAAGGTCGCTGATCTAATTTATTGATGATTTGGAGCTGTCCATACCTGAGTTCTTGCCTCTTCTCTTTTAAACATCCCTGAGGTGAGGAGACAGTATTTGGAACAGATTATTTCTACCTTTGTTTCTTATTAACCACAGGACTAAGTTTTTAAATCCAAACCTATCTCATTAATATCTGAAAAAAATATTCAAAAGTTCATGGTGAGGCAGTCGATCTATATTCTAGACAACAAATGTTTGATGGAATATAAAAACATTTAAAAGCATTCAGATCACCTGGGAAAAACATGTCTTTCAATTAAGGGGCATTTACTGCTAATTTCTGCTATACATGTTCATAAAAGACACATTTTCTTTCTGTTATATTTGGTGGGACAGAATGCAGTGTCCATGAGTACTGGAAACTTGCAACAATCTAAGACTGTGACTTTGGAGTTGTAGAGTCAAGCCAAGTAGGATATGCATAAATGGTGGAAATTTGCATTATGACTTTCCAGAAAAATTGATTCTTCCTTCTATGATTGTATTCCCAGAATACCCAATTATTTCTTTTTTTGTTGTTGTTTGTTTTGTTCTTTTTTTTTTAATTTTTTATTTCTTTTCAGCATAACAGTATTCGTTGTTTTTTCACCACACCCAGTGCTCCATGCAATACATGCCCTCCATAATACCCACTACCTGGTTCCTCTGACGTCCCACCCCCCTTCAAAACCCTCAGGTTGTTTTTCAGAGTCCATAGTCTCTCATGGTTCACCTCCCCTTCCAATTTCCCTCAACTCCCTTCTCCTCTCCATCTCCCCATGTCCTCCATGTTATTTGTTATGCTCCACAAATAAGTGAAACCATATGACAATTGAATCTCTCTGCTTGGCTTATTTCACTCAGCATAATCTCTTCCAGTCCCGTCCATGTTGCTACAAAAGTTGGGTATTCGTCCTTTCTGATGGAGGCATAATACTCCATAGTGTATATGGACTACATCTTCCCTATCCATTCGTCCATTGAAGGTATCTTGGTTCTTTCCATAGTTTGGCGACTGTGGCCATTGCTGCTATAAACATTGGGGTACAGATGGCCCTTCTTTTCACTACATCTGTATCTTTGGGGTAAATACCCAGCAGTGCAATTGCAGGGTCATAAGGAAGCTCTATTTTTAATTTCCTGAGGAATCTCCACACCGTTCTCCAAAGTGGCTGCACCAACTTGCATTCCCACCAACAGTGTAAGAGGGTTCCCCTTTCTCCACATCCTCTCCAACACACGTTGTTTCCTGTCTTGCTAATTTTGGCCATTCTAACTGGTGAAGGTAGTATCTCAATGTGGTTTTAATTTGAATCTCCCTGATGGCTAGTGATGATGAACATTTTTTCATGTGTCTGATAGCCATTTGTATGTCTTCGTTGGAGAAGTGTCTGTTCATGTCTTCTGCCCATTTTTTAATATGATTGTCTGTTTTGTGTGTGTTGAGTTTGAGAAGTTCTATAAGATCCTGGATATCAACCTTTTGTCTGTACTGTCATTTACAAATATCTTCTCCCATTCCGTGGGTTGCCTCTTTGTTTTGTTGACTGTTTCCTTTGCTGTGCAGAAGCAAACATAGGCAGTAACCTCTTTGATATCAGCCACAGCAACTTCTTTCAAGATATGTCTCCAAAGGCAAAGGAAACAAAAGCGAAAATGAACTTTTGGGACTTCATCAAGATCAGAATACCCAATTATTTCAACTCAACGAGGTATACCAAAGACCTCTGTTCCAGTGATTCAATCATTAAACTGCATGACAGAAAGAAACTTGATTATAAGATCCAGTAGAATTACTATTTCTCAGAATTAAAAAAAAATGCCATTTTTTCCTTGAGCCATTATTTTTCTTGTGGGGAAAAAAAAAGGCATTAAAAAAACAACAGGCTTTCCTTTTCCTCTCCCCTCCCACAAGTAATCACTTTTAAAATTTAAAGCTAACTTTTATTTCAAGTTGGTTATTAACCTTAAGGAGAAAGGAACTTTCAATAATTATTTAAATAGTGTCCATGTTTTTGATGTCTGTAGAAACAGAAGCAAAGTACTCCTAGTCCATAGTAAATTCTTCCTGGTCAGGCTCACTCCACTGCCCTTCACCTTTGGGGCTGTTTGTTTTTAGTCTGTATGATCATTTGCTAAACATGTAGTGATTATCTGTCTACTTTGGTTGACAGCACTGAGTTCTGTCTAGGGATAGGCTGCCTCCCTCCAGGAGTTACATAAATCAATTTCTGTCACTTTTACTGCCTATTAAACCTAGGAAATCAATATGCTTCTCTGGGCATGTTGGGTCCCAGGACGACTTCTAAAAACTGTCAAATAAATACTGCTTGATAGATGAGCTAGTTCCAGTTTCAAGCATGTGAACTTGCTGTTCTGGACCACACTGCAAATGCAAAATGTTACTACAAATTTAATGTGGATATTTTTTAAAAAACTACATACTCACAGGAATTCTTATAGATGGGCTCCATTCTCCAAAATGTAAATACCATTTTGCTTTTGTCTCATTGAGTTTCCTGACAATTTACTCTGCATATCTCTGCAATTGCTCTTCAAAAAATTGTAGTAAATTTATTTTAATTTTTTAATTTCCTTTTATTGTCTGTATTTCAACCTTATATAGTATTGAAATTATCAATCTTGCAACTCTTCAGTTAGTTTTAGCATTTATATCTATCTAAAATTGTCTTTTACATCTATACTTTCAAATTTACTAGTTTAAAATTTAAATATAAAAATATGTTCATTAAAAAATAACTTCTAATTTATAATGTTCATTTGGGCTTCCTAACTTTTAGCCACACTTTGCTAAAGAGTTAACTGATTTTCTTTTTTAAAATAGATACTATGGTTGATTGCTTTTTCCTAGTTTATTAATACGCTTCTGTTTTTAATTTTTTTTAATTTTGCACTAAATAATCAGAAACTGTGAAATAATCCATATTTGGAAGAAAATTTGTATCTTTAAATTCAAATGTTAGAAAAAAATAAATACTGAACTAAGTTAAATATCTATTTTATAAAGAAAGAAAGCAAACTGAAAAATTAAAGAAAATTAAAGGTAAAGATGGCAGTTAATGATATTAAAAACAAAATATGAATAGATGAATCAGTTAAAAAATTGATCTTTCAAAATGACTAATACAATTGACAAAAATAAAACTAAAATCAAAATATTTAAAAGATGTTACTACCTATCACACATATTTTAAAAATGAGAAAATATTATGAATAACTTCCTGCTAGTAATTAAAAAAATAGACCATGTACCAACAACTCCTAGGAAAATACAGTTTATCAAAACTACATGAAGAAAATTTGAAATCTAATATTCCTGTAACTACGAAAGAAACATCCATAATTTCAAATTCCCCCTCAAAGGAAACTCTGGATTAAGGCAACTATTCTGAATAAATAAATGAATAAGTAATACCAATGTTTCATAGAATACTATGGAGAATAAACCTTTAACATAAACTTTTCAGGTCAACACAAACCTGAAAACTAAACACAGTTCAATACTAGAAAGATGTAAATACTCCCCAAGTTACTTTATATCTTCAGTGTAATCACAGTATTCCAAACTTTATTACATTTTTATTGTAGAACTTGACAAGTGATTTTAACTTTATATGAACTTCGAAGGCCAAGGATAGAATGGGACAAATAGAATGTAACAGAGATATGCTTTACTGCATACCCAAAGTTTTGAGAAAGTAGGATTTGGGGTCCTAAAAAACAGAAATAATCTAGTGGAATTCAAAAGAGAGTTCAGATCAAGCCCCAGTCATGAGTTAAAGGGAAAAAAATGGTATTATAAAATATTGGGAAAGAATTGTTGTTTTCAGAAAATGGTGCTAGATCAATTGCATAACTTTGTGGAAGAAAATAAAGCTTGGGGTTTACCTTACATCACACACAAAATTCAATCACAGCAGAAATCAATAGGTAAAATGCAAAATAATTCTTGGTTAAACCAAATTGATTTCACTGGGATTTAACCATAATGTATTTGGGTTTCTTCTCCTTCGTGCCCACCTCTAACCCTTGTGCCACACATCACCATGGCAGCATTACTTGTCCCCTGTGACAAAGATCTTGGGAAGCTTTGTCATCTTTCTGAGTATTTTTTTTTCTCATCAGGGAACTATACCATCTGAGTAACAAGATAGTTCCTAATATTAAGGATGATCACCGGATACTCTACAGGAACTGTACTTTTTGCATAGAAGATAGTTGACTTGGAATTCTCCTTTACACATTTTCAAAAGCACAGACAGACAACTGGCAAAGAACAGACGGGCTGTTCTGAAATAAATATCCTTTCCCCTTTTCCAGAAAGAAATCATGTATACATTTAAAAAAAAAAAGTGGAGAAGAACCAACTTGCATGGGACAACGTTCCCAAAACCCTGAAGCAGGTCTACTTTCCATTCAAGTAGACCAGAGGTGAAAGTCTTGACTAGGTCCAACGCTGGCAGTCTTCTCTGTGTGGACGACACTGAGAAAGTCCACTCTGGCCCTAGACGATCTGGACTAGCAGACAAGTGTTCCTCAGAAAGATCAACAACGACTCAGCTCGAAAGGGCCTGAGCAATTTGTGCAAATCTGCGTTAGTTTAAGACCAGCTCCACTGCAGAGCCAGGATTCACCCCTGAATCTAAGCCAGGATGGTGACAGATACCATTTCCAAAATCTCTGTTGCAGGCCATGGCACGCTCCACAGGAGGGAAAACAGGCGCATGAATATCAATTGAGAGAAATATCAATCAACACTCAAGACGCATCACTAAATAACGTCCACCAACTACTAAAATGCAGGCAAGTTCTCATTCAAAAGCCATGTTCTGAGGAACACAGAGTTCTACATCTTCATGATCTGGGGTTGGAAGCTGGTTATAAAACCGCACCAACAACCCAAGAATAAACAGATCAACTAGAATTCATCGTGTTAAAAGCTTTTTGTTTCCAGGGACACCATCAAGGAAGTGAAGTGAAAAGACAATCCACAGAATGGGAGAAATATTTTTAAATGTGCATCTGAAGAGGTCTGCTATCTACAATGCAGGTAAAGAACCCCCCTACAACGAAGCAGTCGGTAAAAAGACAGCCAATATAGGAATGGGGAAAAGAGCTTGAGTAGACTTTCTCGAAAGGACAATACCATTGCAACAATGAACATGTGAAAAGATGCTCACTTTCATTAGTCCTTAGGAAAACACAAATCTAAAGCACGGTGAGATCCCACGTCACCCCCACTAGCATGACTTCAAGCAAAGAGACAATACATGTGTCGGGAAGCTTGTAGAGAAATGGAATTCTTACACATTCCTGGTGGGAATGTAAAAGGGCGTCCTTGTTCTGCTTTGGAAAAGAGGTTGGCGGTTCCTCAAAGAGTTAAACACAGGGATCCATTCGAAGCAGCCATGCCTCTCTTAGGTAAATAGCTAAGGAAACTGAAATGAAATGGCCACCTAATAGGAAAACAAGTCCACCTAACACAGACATGCACTAAGAAGAATACTGAGAGAGTTGGGACAGGAAAACAGTTTTCTTCCCTTTCTTTTTTGCCTTTTGTAAGTCCTTATCTATGTATTTATTTGAGGGGGGCAGAGCATGCGAGAAGAGAGTGAGAGAGAGCACGAGAGCGAAGAAGGCCAGAGGGAGAAGCGGACTCCCCGTGGAGCTGGGAGCCTGATGCCACACTTGGTCCCGGGACTCTGGGATCACCACCAGAGACGGAGGCAGTCGCTTAACCAGCTGAGCCCCCAGGGGCCCCAGAAACGGTTTGGAAGATTCACTGCATACACTATGTCAGGGTTCTGTTTTGTGTTTTCCTGGGGGTTTTTTGTTTTGGTCAGTTTGGGGTTCTTTTGTCATTGTTTTTTGCTTTCTTTCGTTTAGATTTTGCTGTAAAGGAAGCTTTACTTACTACATACATCCTAAGAAAGTACTGTAAATGGAGGAAGGTCCGAATACATGGAAAACCTTTTCCAATACAAAGCAACGAAAGATGGCTAAACGGCTAGCATGTTTCTCTTGTGTTTTAATGGGTAGAGGAAAAACCTAGAGAAGACCTGGAGAAGAACATCCAGATAGTCTTTGACTTTAGAAATTTCCCTCACTAGAAAAGCCTTAAGGTCTGTTGAACCGCTGTTGAGAAGTGGGATGAGCTCATGAGAGCCCTTAAGGACACCTGTTGGGAAGGGCGCCTGAGTGGTTCCTTTGGTTGAGCATCTGACTCTTGGTTTAGGATCGGGTCACGGTCTCATGGGTTGTGACACTGAGCCCCTTATCACACACTCTCCTCTACCCATGGCCCCATTCTCTCTCTCCAAGAAAGAAAGAGAAAGAAAAAAAGAAAAAGAACAAAGGAAACTTCTTGGGACGCTATTTCTGCCTGGCGTTATTCTACACACATAAGAGAACGAACAACGACAACTATGCTGAGACAATGTTTTAGAAAGAGATGGGAACCGTGGTATCAGCACAAGGGTAGACAACTACTGACAGTGGCCACCGAGGGGTGGGCCCCATCAGTGGTGACCTTCACGGGAGACCAGGCAGCCTTGTGCATCAGCATGGTCTCGGCAACTGGAAGGCAGGGGCTCCCCAGGTTCCACTGACACCCTGGACATTCCATTCTGTTAGTGCAAGTGCAGACCAGTAGCTGGCATTCTGGGTGCTCCCTCGGTCATTGCGGCTGGAGTCGGAGCAACGAGCAGTGCCTTCGGCTCCCACCTCTGGCATCTGGAACCTTGGTTGTCTCTCAAGTGCTGTGGGCTGTGGCTCCAATTGTTGCCAACAGTAAGTCAAGGATTCCTGTAACCTCACCCCTCAGTCCTGATTAAACCAACTTGATGTCACTGGTTTTTAACCCATCGTGGGTTTGGGTTCCTTCTCCTCGGTCCCCAGCTCTACCTCTTCTGCCACAGGTCGCCATGGCAGCCCATCCTGGCCCTCTGTCCCAGGCAGGGGCAGAAAGCAGCCTCCAGGAAGTCAACCGGCAGCTTCGGTCGCAGCTGGAAAAAACCGGCCAGGACTTCCCAGACCTCAAGGAAAGATTCCTTGTATCCGAAGCTACGGCCTACTCCCTGGCCAACCAACTGCAGAAATACAGTAAGTCCTGCAAAGTCTTGGTCCCCAAAGCCATAGCTGTGTGTACTCCTTCTGAGAAATGCAAGGCCTCTCCAGATGCTGTCTCCCCCACTTCCAATGACACCACAAATTTCATTCTGACCACAGTCCGTGAAAGGTAGAAGTGGGAATTTGACCCTCCGTTTGCTGAGGATGGGAAAACTGAAGACAAGTGTGTTAGCATCCTCCCCAGGTTAGCAGTGACCTACAGGGTGGCTTAGAGTTTCCATCCCAGTTATTGATTCCTGGTGCAGACCCAGAGATGACAGGTCCTCTCAGGACCCTGTCTGTCCTGTAGCAGTCCTTCATCTCAGTTGCTGTGGGACTAAGGAACTCCATCAGGTCTCAGTTCTCGGATGTCCCACCGGCAAAGCACCGAGCTGGATGCACTGTGGAAATATGCTGATGGTCAAGGCGGCACCGGGGTTGTGGGGACGGGGGAGGACTACAGCAGGTGACACTACGTGCTTTCGAGGAGATGGAGGTGGGGTCTGCCTTCCCTGAAACTGCGGTATCCATGAGGGATGCCAACCACACAGGGACTCCCCAGGTGAGAGGGAACCCGTGCTCATGGTTTTCCTCTCCCAAGTCCACGGAGGCCATCTGAAGCCCGGTGGTAAGGCTGGCAGCATCTTGGGGGGCATAAGACAATCTGTGCGACCTCCTCTGTCTACCCCTGAGCTGCAGAACCTTCAGTGATGCGGCAAAGTCAGCAGGCCCAGGCCGAGGCCACTAGACACTTGGCCAAGTGAGAATGAGGGTGAGTGGGGGACACCACAGCCCCAGACACCGCCCAAGCCACTGTGTGCTGTAGTTCCTCTCCCACAGGCAGCCTGAAGCGGGGAGCTCAGCTGCCTGTTCATGAGGAGGGGGCTTCGGAGACAGAAGGAGCCCTGAGATCGGGGCACGCGCACAACCCAATGACAGGAAGGAATCCTGACAATGCTGAGGCTGAACTTTGGCCACTTTCTCACACTTTGCCTTCCATACAGCAAGGGAAGGTAGAATTAAAAACAACTGAGGCGGCAAAAAGTAAGAATTGAAACCTGCTCTTTAGGGAAGTGAGGAGATGATGACCTTTCATGGAAGGACAAGCCAAGTTTTGACTACAGCTTTCCTGATAATCATCACCTAACTGAGGGAAACCAGGTGTGAAGATGATGAAAACAGTTACCACCCGAGGGCTTGGCGTGGAGGTAACACAGCACAGGGGTGAAGAGCGTGGGCTCTGGGTCAGTCCGCCTGGACTCAAATCCCTGCTGCCTATCTTCCTGTGCCTCAGCTTCCCTCTCTGTTAGACTACTACCGTCCTGCAACCTACTTCTCCAAGTCACAATGCATACTGAGGACTTTCTCGTAAAGCTCTCAGAGCAAAGCCTGGAAGCATGTAAACTCTGTTCATAAGTCTACTGCTTCTACTTACATAAACTTTATTAGGATTTGGCCATGTTCCTTGCAGGTCCCTCTGGTTCCCCGCCTTCTAGTTTACACTGGTGTATCTGGATGAAGTTTTACCGTTGAGACACTTGTGCAGTAGAGAAATCCCGGCTCAGGGGACCCATCGGTCCTGGAATCCTGGCGGCTTTACTTAAGGTCCCTCCTTAGTGTTTAACGAAGAGGCAGCGAGGCTTGCTAGAGTGGCCCAGATTGCGGTTGGTGTCAGGGGATACGAATTCTGACTCTGCCAAATACCAGTTAATCGTGGAGCGGAGCTCCTCTCTATGTCTCGGGACTGCTCTTTCCTGACCTCTAAAACGGGGAGTGATCCAGTGTCTTGTCGTTGGGAGACTCCGGAATGAGGCGTGGAGCTCCCAGCACACAGCCCGGTTGCCGGGTTCCATTCATCCTGGGGTGCAGCCTGCCTCCTCCCTTGAAAGCAGCGGGCATCGCGGCATGCCCAGCTTTCCACTGAGGCAGGCATCTCTGTTTCTCAGAGTGTGAACAGTCCAGCGACCTCATCAAATCCGTGCTGGGGGAGAAGGTGCTGTGTGAGAAGGGCAAGCGGGCAGACACGATGCCTGAGAAGCTCAGGTAAGGAGGGCTCTGGGGGGGAGGCTGGAGGGAAGCTGTGGGCCTCTGTCACTGGCGGCAGCAACAAGTCTGGGCCCGGAGAAGGGCAGAAACCGTCATGACAGGCACGTTATTCAAACATATCTAAGACAATTTAGACCACAGTGATTGGTCAACGATGGACTCCAGTGACTCAGAGCCTCATTCTCTCTTTTTAAAAAGGATATCAGGGGCGCCTGGGTGGCTCAGTGGGTTAAAGCCTCTGCCTTCGGCTCGGGTCATGATCCCAGGGTCCTGGGATCGAGCCCCGCATTGGGTTCTCTGCTCAGCGGGGAGCCTGCTTCCTCCTCTCTCTCTGCCTGCTTCTCTGCCTACTTGTGATCTCTGTCTGACAAATAAACAAATAAAATCTTCTTTAAAAAAGGAAAAAATAAATAAATAAATAAAAAATAAAAATGATATCAAAGTCACCAAATTCAAGGGGCAAGGGACAATTGGTGACCTTTGGCACAGTGAGCACACGAGCAAGGGTATGAGATCAACACTTCATTTACCTTTCACACGGTCAGGACCTGGCTGACGACAGCCTGCCATCCTCTCTTCTCGCAAATGCTGTCTTTTTGACCCTGCCATTCTCCTGGGCACACCAGTTAACACCAGCCGTACTGTCCACGCTTCTGGGTCTGGCACTGTGTCCATTCACGGCACGCTGCCCCCTGTGGAGTTTTCTAGGGAAATGCGTGTGCCCCCAAGTGAGCAGCTGAAGGGGCATCTCTCTGAAGTGTGCTTTGAGGACCCCTTGCTTTGTTTATAGAAGGAAAGTTGCACGGGATATCCAGGGTATGAACAGGAGCACACTCTGATACAGAGCAGGCCTTGATTAACCTACTTTCTCTGCAACAGACAGGTCACCACACAAGCCAGAATTCGGTTTTGAGGGCTCATTGGGTAAATTCTGCCAGAAATCTCCCCAAAAGCTCTTATCATCTATTGTTCCACTCTTTGTACTTTAAAATTTTCTCTGTCCCACCTTAGGCAATGCCATATCCTAATCAAACATCAAAATAAAGACCTGACTCACGTGTATTGAATTTACGGGAAGGGAAAGATGTTTCCCAACTGCTCAGTCAGCACCTCTATGACCTCCTCACCCATGATGGTGCTGAGCATTCCCAAGGGCAGAGCTTGCAAGGGCAACTGGCTGAGGGACACAGGCTGGCCAAGTGCCTTGCCAGAAAGCTCAGCCCAGGTAAGACAGCCATGGGCCCTGATTGCACTGTGCTGCTCCAAGTTCCTCGGCTTCCAGGAGATTCCCCACCTGCCCTCACACTGTTTGCAGCAGCTGTCCTGGGTTCCCCATTGCATTTGGGGCCATGAGAGAACCAGGACTGGGAGGTGGTAGCAGAGAGGAGCAAGGCACAGGGTGGAGGTCACAGTGGTCCACCTCTCTGCTTCCCCCCATCAGGGGATACAGCTTTTGGGGTAGGAGGCAGCATTGACCAGTGTTAGAACATGAAAAGAAGAATGTGACAGAAGGCAGCTTGTTAGTATGCAAGGATCCCTGCAGAAGTGGGAGCTTCCCAGACTCAGCCCGGTCTGTATTAAGTCTAGGTGAGAGAGTGAGTTTTACTTTCTCCATAGCTCTCCCCTCATCTGTCATGCACATCAAATGTTGTCACTGTAGTGATTAAAAGGGAAAATTCTTGAATGCACTTCAGTGAAAAAGAAAGGCTCTGTCCGTGTGGAGTTGGTGCACTTTGCTCAACTCCTATCTAAACAACAGCACTTTTATATCTGAGCCACTGCCCATCACTACTCTCAAGGCAGTCCTGCCAGAATCATGTACCTCTCTACCCAGTCACAGAACGTCACTTCCAGACTTCCTAATTTTGAATTCATCTCTTGTGTCTCTTGCAAGGATCTAATTTCCATTCTTCAACATGATCCCTGAATTTCAAAGCCTGCAAAGGCAGGTGACAACATTTTCTATATCCTTGGAGATGTCACTACCCCCGTTCACTCTTCTCACTTAGACAGTATCTTTATTTCCCTTGTCTCTTCACAAGTCAGCGGAGAATCAGAACTGGACCCATGCTACCATGCAGTGTATGTTTCTCTGGAGCAAGGCAGGATCCTGAAACTTCCCTCACCCATAAAGAGCCCCTGTTTCTTTTTTTTAATTTTTAATTTTTAAAATTTCTTTTCAGTGTACCAGAATTCATGTTTATGCATCACACCCAATGCTCCATGCAATACATGCCCTCCATAATACTCACCACCAGGCTGGCCCAAATTCCCACCCCTGCCCCTTCAAAACCCTCAGATTGCTTTTCAGAGTCCATAGTCTCTCATGGTTCACCTCCCCTTCCAATTTCCCTCAACTCCCTTCTCCTCTCCATCTCCCTATGTCCTCCATGTTATTTGTTATGCTCCACAAATAAGTGAAACCATATGATAATTGACTCTCTCTGCTTGGCTTATTTCACTCAGCATAATCTCTTCCGGTCCTGTCCATGTTGCTACAAAAGTTGGGTACTCGTCCTTTCTGATGGAGGCATAATACTCCATAGTGTATATGGACCACATCTTCCTTATCCATTCATCCGTTGAAGGGCATCTTGGTTCTTTCCACAGTTTGGCGACCATGGCCATTGCTGCTATAAACATTGGGGTATAGATGGCCCTTCATTTCACTACATCTGTATCTTTGGGGTGAAGACCCAGTAGTGAAATTGCAGGGTCACAGGGAAGCTCTATTTTTAATTTCTTGAGGAATCTCCACACCGTTCTCCAAAGTGGCTGCACCAACTTGCATTCCCACCAGCAGTGTAAGAGGGTTCCCCTTTCTCCACAACCTCTCCAACACAGGTTGTTTACTGTCTTGTTAATTTTGGCCATTCTAACTGGTATAAGGTGGTGTCTCAATGTGGTTTTAATTTGAATCTCCCTGATGGCTAGTGATGATGAACATTTTTTCATGTGTCTGATAGCCATTTGTATGTCTTCATTGGAGAAGTGTCTGTTCATATCTTCTGCCCATTTTTTGATATGATTATCTGTTTTGTGTGTGTTGAGTTTGAGGAGTTCTTTATAGATCCTGGATATCAGCCTTCTGTCTGTACTGTCATTTGCAAATATCTTTTCCCAATCTGTGGGTTGCCTCTTTGTTTTGTTGACTGTTTCCTTTGCTGTGCAGAAGCTTTTGATCTTGATGAGTCCTAAAAATTCATTTTTGCTTTTGTTTCCTTTGCCTTTGGAGACATATCTTGAAAGAAATTGCTGTGGCTGATGTCCAAGAGTTTACTGCCTATGTTCTCCTCTAGGATTCTGACGGATTCCTGCTTCATGTTGAGGTCTTTTATCCATTTCGAGTTTATATTTGTGTATGGTGTAAGAGAATCATCGAGTTTTATTCTTCTACACATAGCTCTCCAATTTTCCAAACACCATTTTTTTTTATTCTTATAATCTTTTTTTTTTAATTTTTTATTTATTTTCAGCGTAACAGTATTCATTGTTTTTTCACCACACCCAGTGCTCCATGCAATCTGTGCCCTCCCTAATACCCACCACCTGGTTCCCCCACCCTCCCACCCTGCCCCTTCAAAACCCTCAGGTTGTTTTTCAGAGTCCATAGTCTCTCATGGTTCACCTCCCCTTCCAATTTCCCTCAACTCCCTTCTCCTCTCCATCTACCCTTGTCCTCTATATTATTTGTTATGCTCCACCAATAAGTGAAACCATATGATACTTGACTTTCTCTGTTTGACTTATTTCACTCAGCATAATCTCTTCCAGTCCTGTCCATGTTGCTACAAAAGTTGGGTATTCGTCCTTTCTGATGGAGGCATAATACTCCATAGTGTATATGGACCACATCTTCCTTATCCATTCATCCGTTGAAGGGCATCTTGGTTCTTTCCACAGTTTGGCGACCGTGGCCATTGCTGCTATAAACATTGGGGTACAGATGGCCCTTCTTTTCACTACATCTGTATCTTTGGGGTAAATACCCAGCAGTGCAATTGCAGGGTCATAGGGAAGATCTATTTTTAATTTCCTGAGGAATCTCCACACTGTTCTCCAAAGTGGCTGCACCAGTTTGCATTCCCACCAACAGTGTAAGAGGGTTCCCCTTTCTCCACATCCTCTCCAACACACGTTGTTTCCTGTCTTGCTAATTTTGGCCATTCTAACTGGTGTAAGGTGGTATCTCAATGTGGTTTTGATTTGAATCTCCCTGATGGCTAGTGATGATGAACATTTTTTCATGTGTCTGGTAGCCATTTGTATGTCTTCATTGGAGAAGTGTCTGTTCATATCTTCTGCCCATTTTTTAATATGATTATCTGTTTTGTGTGTGTTGAGTTTGAGGAGTTCTTTGTAGATCCTGGATATCAACCTTTTATCTGTACTGTCATTTGCAAATATCTTCTCCCATTCCTCAACTCTATGGTCAAATAATCTTTGACAAAACAGGAAAAAATATCCAGTGGAAAAAAGACAGTCTCTTCAATAAATGGTGCTGGGAAAACTGGACAGCTATATGTAGAAGAATGAAACTTGACCATTCTCTTACACCATACACAAAGATAAACTCGAAATGGATAAAAGACCTCAACGTGAGACAGGAATCCATCAGAATCCTCGAGGAGAACATAGGGAGTAACCTCTTTGATATCAGCCACAGCAACTTCTTTCAAGATATGTCTCCAAAGGCGAAGGAAACAAAGGCAAAGATGAAATTCTGGGACTTCATCAAGATAAAAAGCTTCTGCACAGCAAAAGAAACAGTCATCAAAACAAAGAGGCAACCCACGGAATGGGAGAAGATATTTCCAAACACCATTTATTGAAGAGACTGTCTTTTTTCCACTGTATGTTTTATCCTGCTTTGTCGAAGATTATTTGATCATAGAGATGAGGTTCCTATCTGGGCTCTCTATTATGTTCCACTGGCCTATGTGTCTTGTTTTTATGCCAGTACCATGCTGTCTTGGTGATCACAGCTTTGTAGTAAAGCTTGAAATCAGGCAATGTGATGCTGCCAGTTTTTCTTTTTCATCATTTCCTTAGCAATTCGGGGTCTCTTCTGATTCCATACAAATTTTAGGATTGTTGGCTCCAGCTCTTTGAAAAATGCTTTTGGAATTTTGATCAGAATGGCATTGAAAGTATAGATTTCTCTAGGCAGTATAGACATTTTTTTTAAGATTTTCTTTATTTATTTGACAGAGATCACAAGTAGGAAGAGAGACAGGCAGAGAAAGAGGAGGAAGCAGGCTCCCCGCAGAGCAGAGAGCCTGATGCGGGACTCGATCCCAGGACTCTGAGATCATGACCCAAGCTGAAGGCAGAGGCTTAACCCACTGAGCCACCCAGGCGCCCCCAGTATAGACATTTTACAATGTTTATTCTTCTGATCAATGAGCATGCAATGCTGTTCCATCTTTTGTGTCTTCTCCAATTTCTTTCATGAGTGTTCCGTAGTTACTCAAATAGAGATCCTTTACCTCTTTGTTTAGGTTTAATCCCAGGTATCTTATGTTTCTTGGTGCTATAGTAAATGGAACTGATTCTCTAATTTCCCTTTCTGTATTTTCATTGTTAGTGTATAAGAAAGCCACTGATTTCTGGACATTGACTTTGTATCCTGCCACATTACTGAATTGCTATATGAGTTCTAGTAGTTTGGGGGTGAAGTCTTTTGGGTTTTCCATATAAAGAATCATGTCATCTGTGAAGAGAGAGAGTTTGACTTCTTCCTTGCCAATTTGGATACCTTTTATTTCTCTTTGTTGTCTGATTGCTGTTGCTAGGACGTCTAATACTATGTTGAACAAGAGTGGTGAGAGTGGGCATCCTTGTCGTGTTCCTGATCTCAATGGGAAGGCTGCAAGCTTTTTCCCATTGAGGGTGATATTTGCTGTGGGTTTTTCATAGATAGATTTGATGAAGTTGAGGGATGTTCCCTCTATCCCTATACTTTGAAGCATTTTAATCAGGAATGGATGCTGGATTTTGTCAAATGCTTTTTCTGCATCAGTTGAGAGGACTATGTGGTTCTTCTCTCTTTTCTTATCGATTTGTTCTATCACATTGATTTGCAGATGTTGCAACCCAGGGATAAATCCCACCTGGTTATGGTGGATAATCTTTTTAATGTACTGTTGGATCCTATTAGCTAGGATCTTGTTGAGAATCTTAGCATCCATATTCAACAGGGATATTGGTCTGAAATTCTCCTTTTTGGTGGTGTCTTTGCCTGGTTTGGGGATCAGGGTAATGCGGGCTTCATAAAAAGAGTGTGAAATTTTTCCTTCTGCTTCAATTTTTAGAAAAAGCTTCAGGAGAATAGGTATCATTTCTTCTTTGAAAGTTTTGTAGAATTCCCCAGGGAATCTGTCAGGTCCTGGGCTCTTGTTTTTTGGGAGGTTTTTGATCACTTCTTCAATCTTGCTACTAGATATCAGTCTATTCAGGTTGTCAATTTCTTCCTGGTTCAATTTTGGAAGGTTATAGTTTTCCAGGAATGCATCCGTTTCATCTAGGCTGCTTAACTTATTGATATATAACTGCTGATAATAATTTCTGATGATTGTTTCTATTTTCTTGGTATTAGTTATGACCTCTCCCTTTTCCTTCATAATTTTATTAATTTGGGCCTTCTCTCTTTTCTTTTGGATTAGTTTTGCCAATGGTTTATCGATCTTATTGGTTCTTTCAAAAAACCAGCTTCTAGTTTCATTGATGCATTCTACTGTATCTCTAGTTTCTATCTCATTGATCTCTGCTCTAATCTTGATTATTTCCCTTCTTGTGTGTGGAGTTGCCTAATTTGTTGTTGATTCTCCAGTTTATTAAGGTGTAGAGACAGCTGGTGTATTCTGGATTTTTCACTTTTTTTGAGGGAGGTTTGGATGGTTATGTATTTCCCCCCCAGGAACGCCTTTGCTGTATCCCATAGGTTTTGGATGGAAGTGTCTTCATTCTCATTGGTTGCCATGAATTATTTAAGGTCGTCTTCGATATCCTGTTCGATCCAAGCATTCTTAAGCAATGTACTCTTTAGCTTCCAGGTGTTTGATTTCCTTCTGAACTTTTTCTTGTGGTTGAGCTCCAGTTTCAAAGTATAGTGATCTGAGAATATGCAGGGAATAATCTCAATATTTTGGTATCAGTTGAGCCCTGATTTGTGACCCAGTATGTGGTCTACTCTAGAAAAGGTAGGTTCCATGTGCACTTGAGAAGAATGAGTATTCTGTTGTTTTAGGGTGGAATGTTCTGTATACATCTATGAGGTCCATCTGGTCCAATGTGTCATTCAATGCTCTTGTTCCTCTTTATTGATTTTCTGCTTGGATGATCTATTACTGAGAGTGGTGTGTTAAGATCTCCTATTATTAATGTATTCATATCAATATGACTCTTTATCTTGATTAACAGTTTTCTTATGTAATTGGCTGCTCCCATATTAGGGGCATAAATATTTACAATTGTTAGATCTTCTGGGTGGATAGTCCCTTTTAGAATTATGTAGTGTCTTGAAGAAGTCCCAAAAGTTCATTTTCGCTTTTGTTTCCTTTGCCTTTGGAGACATATCTTGAAAGAAGTTGCTGTGGCTGATATCAAAGAGGTTACTGCCTATGTTCTCCTCGAGGGTTCTGATGGATTCCTGTCTCACGTTGAGGTCTTTTAACCATTTTGAGTTTATCTTTGTGTACAGTGTAAGAGAATGGTCGAGTTTCATTCTTCTAAATATAGCTGTCCAATTTTCCCAGCACCATTTATTGAAGAGACTGTCTTTTTTCCACTGTATATTTTTTCCTGCTTTGTCAAAGATTATTTGACCATAGAGTTGAGGGTCCATATCTGGGCTCTCTACTCTTTTTCACTGGTCTATGGGTCTGTTTTTATGCCAGTACCATGCTGTCTTGGTGATCACAGCTTTGTAGTAAAGCTTGATTTCAGGTAACGTGATGCCACCAGTTTTATTTTTGTTTTCCAACATTTCCTTAGCAATTTGGGGCCTCTTCCGATTCCATACAAATTTGAGGATTATTTGCTCCAGCTCTTTGAAAAATGCTTGTGGAATTTTGATCGGAATGGCATTAAAAGTATAGATTGCTCTAGGCAGTATAGACATTTTGACAATGTTTATTCTTCCGATCCAAGAGCATGGAATGGTCTTCCATCTTTTTGTGTCTTCTTCAATTTCTTTTAGGAGTGTTCTGTAGTTCCTCGAGTACAGATCCTTTACCTCTTTAGTTAGGTTTATTCCCAGGTATCTTATGGTTCTTGGTGCTATAGTAAATGGAATCGATTCTCTAATTTCCCTTTCTGTGTTTTCATTGTTAGTGTGTAAGAAAGCAACTGACTACTGTATATTGACTTTGTATCCTGCCATATTACTGAAATGCTGTATGAGTTCTAGTACTTTGTGGGTGGAGTCTTTTGGGTTTTCTATATAAAGAATCATGTCATCTGCGAAGAGAGAGAGTTTGACTTCTTCCTTGCCAATCTGGATACCTTTTATTTCTCTTTGTTGTCTGATCGCTGTTGCTAGGACTTCTAATACTATGTTGAACAAGAGTGGTGAGAGTGGGCATCCTTGTCGTGTTCCCAAAACAGTCAACAAAACAAAGAGGCAACCCATGGAATGGGAGAAGAAATTTGCAAATGACAGTACAGACAAAAGGTTGATATCCAGGATCTATAAAGAACTTCTCAAACTCAACACACACAAAACAGATAATCATATCAAAAAATGGGCAGAAGATATGAACAGACACTTCTCCAACGAAGACATACAAATGGCTATCAGACACATGAAAAAATGTTCATCATCACTAGCCATCAGGGAGATTCAAATTAAAACCACGTTGAGATACCTACCACCTTACACGAGTTAGAATGGCCAAAATTAGCAAGACAGGAAACAAAGTGTGTTGAAGAGGATGTGGAGAAAGGGGAACCCTCTTACACTTTTGATGGGAATGCAAGTTGGTGCAGCCACTTTGGAGAACGGTATGGAGATTCCTCAAGAAATTTTATAAATAGAGCTTCCCTATGGCCCTGCAATTTCACTACTGGGTATTTACCCCAAAGATACAGATGTAGTGAAAAAGAAGGGCCATCTGTACCCCAATGTTTATAGCAGCAATGGCCACGGTCACCAAACTGTGGAAAGAACCAAAATGCCCTTCAATGGACAAATGGATAAGGAAGATGTGGTCCCTATACACTATGGAGTATTATGCCTCCATCAGAAAGGACGAATACCCAACTTTTGTAGCAACATGGACAGGACCGGAAGAGATTATGCTGAGTGAAATAAGCCAAGCAGAGAGAGTCAATTATCATATGGTTTCACTTATTTGTGGAGCGTAAGAAATAACAGGGAGGACATGGGGAGATGGAGAGAAGGGAGTTGAGGGAAATTGGAAGGGGAGGTGAACCATGAGAGACTATGGTCACTGAAGAACAACCTGAGGGTTTTGAAGGTGTGGGGGTTGGGAGGTTGGGGGAACAAAGTGGTGGGTATTGGGTAGGGCATGTATTGCATGGAGCACTGGGTGTGGTGCAAAAACAATGAATACTGTTATGCTGAAAAGGAAAAAAAAAGAATTATGTAGTGTCTTTCTGTATCTCTGACTACGGTCTTTAGTTTAAAATCTAATTTATCTGATATTAGAATTGCTACCCCAGCTTTCTTTTGAGGCCCATTGGCATGAAGGATGCTTCTCCATCTCTTCACTTTCAGTCTTGGTGTATCCTTAGGTTCGAAATGGGTGTCTTGTAGACAACATATGGATGGGTCCCATTGTTTTATCCAATCTGCAACCCTGTGTCATTTTATGGGTGCATATAGGCCATTCACATTGAGAGTGATTAGTGAGAGATACATTTTTATTGACATCGTGTTACCTGTGAAGTCTTTGTTTCTATAGATTGTCTCCATATATTTCTGTTCAATGATTTTCTTAGTATTTTTCCCCTTTTATAGAACCCCCCTTAATATTTCCTGCAGTGTCGGCTTAGTGGTCGCATACTCTTTTAAACCTTGCTGGTCTTGGAAGATCTTTATCTCTCCATCCATTTTGAATGTCAGTCTTGCTGGATAAAGTATTCTTGGCTGCATGTTCTTCTCATTTAGTGCCCTGAATAAGTCTTGTCAGCCCTTTCTGGTTTGCCAGGTTTCTGTGGACAGGTCTGACATTATTCTGATGGGTTTTCCTTTGTAGTAAGGAATCTCTTCCCCCTAGCTGCTTTCAAAAGCTCCTGTCTAAAATTACAATTCATCATTTTCACTATCATGTGTCTTGAGGTCTTTCTAGATTCTATGATCTTGGGAGTAGACCTTTCTGCCTCTAGTACACGAACACAGGTTCCACTCACGAGATTGGGAAAATTTTCATTGAGAATTGTTCAACTATATTTTCTAGTCTTCTTTCTTTTTCCTCCCCCTCAGGGATTCCAATAATTGTGATATTGGAACGTTTCATGGTGTCATTTATTTCCCTAATTCTGTTTTCATGGCTTCTAAGCTATTTGTTCCAGGCTTCCTCCTGATCCTTTTTCTCCATCTGTTTGTCTTCCAGATCACTAATTCTATCTTCTGCCTCCGTTATCTTAGCTTTTAGAGAATTTAGATTAGATTGGAACACATTGAGAACATTGTGAACATCATCCTTGGTGGCTTTCACTTCTGCCCTAATCAATTCCATTTTGTCATCCATGGCTTTCTCCAACCTAGCTATTGCCTGGATAATTGTTAGCTTGAATTCCCTTTCCGACATACTGTCTATGTCCATATCCAATAGCTCTGATGCAGAAGGCCCAACCTCTGAATTTTTCTTCTGTTGGGAATTCCTCCTCCTAGTCATTTTGATGAGAGATGGCTGAATGGATGTGTAGCTGAATGTATCGACCATGGTGCAGGCAAGGTGCACCCTGGAATGCTTCTGAGCAATCAAGAGTCCCCACCCAAAAGAAAGAAAAAAGGAAAAAAAAGAGAGAGACAGGAAAAAAAAAAGAAATATAAAATAAAAGAGAAGGCCCAGCCCAAACAGATTCCAGGGTAAGATTTATGAAGTATACAAACAAAACCTGACAAACAAAAAGACTGATGACAAGAGAAAGTAGATGACAAGAGAAAGAAAAATAAATAAATAAATAAATAAATAAAAGCAAAAAGAACCTCATCAAAAAGAACCCCAAGTATAAGATTTATATACTACTAGGACGAAAACAAATACACAGAAACACTGACAGAAGATAAAGATGGGAGAGTGGTTATAAATTCTCAGTGTGGGCGAGAAAGTTTATTTTGATTCTTCCTGGATGTATCTTGATATCTTTGTTAAAGGACTCAACCTTCCTAAGGTAAAGGGGGATTAAAAACTGGTTTACCTATAGGGGTAGTTTGACTGAGGAAAGGGGATTACCTTGAAGCTTATCTCTATATGAATATTTTTAAAAAAGAGTAAACTAAAATAAAATAAAATTAAATTAAAAAACTTAAAAAATAGAAAAGCAAAAGAAAAATACACAGGTATATGTATCAAAAAGTTCAGGTTAAAAGGTTACTATGGAATTTGTTGTACTGGACATCTCACTGTGATGGTAAATAGGTTAAAAAGTTATATATAAAAAAATGAACCAGAATACTGGGAACAAATTAAAAATAAAAGTTGTATCTATGAAGTAGTGGTGGTTGTCCTCTTGTCTTTTTTTTTCTTTTTCTTTTTCTTTTTTTTTTTTTTTTGGCTTTCTCGGGGAGGGCCCTGCTGCGTGGGTTTTCAGGGAGTCTTGTTAGAGTTAAGTCTTTCCACCCCATCAAGTTGGTGGGCTCTGAGGAACTAGTTTTTCAGGCTTTTGTTCTCTGGAGGTTTTTTGTTTGTTTTTTCATTAGTTTTCTCTCCCCTTGGCGGCTTCTGATGGTTCTTGGAGATTTAGAGGAAAGCAAACTGCACCCAGACCTCCCTCTCAAGAGAGACGCCTCAGTCTGTTCCCCTCTGGGTGCTCCAGAGCACATAAATTCCCCATCGGCCACTGGCAGAGCACATTCTCAGTCATGGCCTCTGGGGCACAGGAACTCCTGGTTGTACCCAAAACCAGAATAGCTGAGGCTGTCTGGGCAGCTCCAGACCACCACAGAGCTCCCAAGCATCGAAAGCGCACTGAGGTTTTCCTGCTGGCCGGGCTGAGAGTGCTAAGACTCTCCAGGGTTCAAAAGAGCTCTGGCTGGTGCCTGCACGCACCTCTCTCAGGGGAGGGTGTAGGAGCATGACTCACACTGTGGTACTGTGGCGCGTGCGTGGAGAGCACAAAAGGCTGTGGTTCTGCCGGCTGGTGAAGCACCCTCACCCTCATGGGAGCCATAACCCAGACACTCTCATGCACGCTAGTGACACAGGGACCAAGACCTGGCTTCTTCACTGCACTCTCTCTGGCTCAGCACTAGCAGTGGCTGTCCTGGGTCAGTGGACTTAAGACCCTGACCTTAACCGCCTGATTCCCACAATTTCCCCCCACGATCCTTTGCTCTTCTTGAGTGCTTTCAACCAAACTCCAAGTTAATGCTGGTCCCCAATCGCAGGGCACTCTCGTATTGGGTATTACTTCCTAATGGGTTGCTTCTGGTTCCTCCCTCACCGTTTGGTTAATCTTCCAAAATCATTCCAATGTTCCCACTCCACTTTACCTGCCCACTGGCATCTTCTGCCCCGTAGAGATCCAGAAGTGTACAATTCTAATCTCAGGCTGACTTCATGGGTGATCAGAGTTCTTTGGTAGGAAATCAGCTCACTTTACGGTACAGGTTGAAATGGTGCCTCCTCCTACTTCCCTGCCACCTTGTCTCCCCCTCCTGCTTATTTTTGATTTTTTCCTTTTCTAAGGTAATAAAGGTCCACATTGTTCCATTAACTATACACGTCACTCCCTTCTCTCATCCTCCGTCTAGTCCATCTTCTCCCTTCATCTCCAGGGCCTCATGCCCAACCTCCTGCTCATCAGGATCCACCTCTGCTCAGATGTTCTGAAGACTGAGCTTTTCCACCCTCCTCTGCATCCTGTCTTCCTTACCCTCCAGCACTCAGAGTCCCTTCCTGGAGCCTGGGCTGCCTTGGGGCTCCTCTGTCAGGAGCTGAACTCCCTGAGAATTGAGGAGACGCCGTTCCCAGGGGGAGGCCACATCAGTAGCAGCACTGTGGCACCAGGGAGGGCCCTGGAGAAAGAGCTCAGTGAGTGCTCGGGGAAGCCCAGCCCCGACCAGGTCCTTAGAACTCGCCGCCCTTACTGTCTTCTCCCTGCGGCCTCTCACTTCTCCTCGGCGCCCACCGTCCTGGCCCCGACTCACCCCCTGACCCCCTCCCTCTCTCTGTGACTCACCTCCCACGGAGGCCTGAGCAAGAAACAAAGCTCCATGCCAGCTCCCTTAGTCCGCTCTGGTTATTATAACAAAAATGCCTCCGACAGGCTGACTTCTTAACAACAGAAATCGGTATCTCACCGTTCCGGAGGCCCGCCAGAACCGCAACCAAACAGGGACACATTCGGGGCCTGGTGACACTGCCTTCCTGGCTCAGAGGTGGCTGCCTTCTGGCTCTGTCCTCACAGGGCAGAGAGGCGACAGAACTCTGTGAGGTCTCTTATATAGGGCGCGAATCCCTTCTAGGGGAGGATCTGCCTCCCAAAGGCTCACCCCATCATACCATCACACTGGGGGATTAGGTTTCATCCTATCAGCTGGGGGTGAATACAAACTTTCATGCTGTGGCAGATGCCTTTACTCTGACTTGTTCCCACCGGCTCCCCCATGGAATACTTTCATGGTCACCTGTTTCTCACCACTGCTTTTCTCATTCTTTTGGATTCTGTGTGTGTTCTTTTTCTCGCTGCAGCTGAGCAGAGTGGGTTAGAACCCTATGGTCCTGGTCCACAAATCCCTAATTAATCACTGATGCCCTTAGATACATACATATGTACATACAGACACAGACATTTACACCTTAGGTCACACACATGATGCCTATTCGGTGTGTATATTATACACAGTGCACATGTATGAAACGTTGGCCATGTTGATGCATGTTGTATACCTTCCCCAGCTTGCTCTTCCCTGGTTGCCCCCTAAAGCCTTCCTTTCAACCTAGACTTTGCTGAGCTCTACAGTCTCCTCTCTACAAGAGTACAGCCTCGTCCCAGCACGATTTCCTTGCGTGTGGGTCTTCTCTTTCCCAGAACTGTTTCGTTTTACCGATTGTTTCTGTGATTTCACTTTTGTCCCTTGTGAACCTGTTGGCCTCCTGGCACAGTGAGCCTTACTTGAGTATGAGACAGATAGCCAAAACTGGAAATAATCCAATTGTGTCCACGGGCCTGTGATCTGTCAGATGGCCTTTCTCATTCTGTCCACTGTACTTCTTTGACATCAATGTAGGTGGAGGCTCAGAAAGACCATGAATCACAGCGGATCCTGTCGATGTGCTTTTCCTTGCAGAACTGGCTTTGGATGCTTCCATGGGCATGAAGAACCCTCCCAAGCCGGAGCGTGGTGCTGGGGAGGACTCGAGGGACAGACAGCATGGCTGTCAAATCTATGGCCACATGAAAGCCCTCGGTGTCATGAAACAGAAGATTCCCAAGAGAATACTGCAGTTCGGCCACTGGAGACTGGCATGCAGATTCCCTGGCCTTCAAGCTTAGGGCCCAGAGGTAATCATGTCTTTGGCCCTTGGGGCATGGATTCCTATTGCTCTCCTTCTGATTATACCCCCACCACCCCACCACCCCACCACCCCACCGCCCCGACCAAACACACACACTGTCTGTTCTCTTGCTCTCCCTCCTTTGGCCATTCCCACAGCTGGTGCTACCCCTGTTTCGCATGGGGACTTGCCACCCTGCTGGCCCTTGGTCTCCATCACTGGGATGCAGCTCAACTCTGCTGTGTTCCTGCTGGGGCTGTCCTGCGATTCCCTCTCCCCTCTCTCCACGCCCATGGGGAAGCCGGCCCCATGCCCTCCTCAGCAGAGCAGCATTATTACACCCATCAAACACTTAGAGCTCAGCCAGAAATCACACTCTCTCTTGGCTTCCTTGCCTTCCTTCCCCGCTTCTCCAATTCCAAGCCTCGTTCTCCCAGGACCGTTGTCTGAATGAGTCACTTGCACAAGCATTCTCCTCTTGGGACCTTCAGGGAATCTGAGCTAGGACGACACAGAACCCTCAACTTCTCCATGTGAATAAGAAGTGTTAAAGCTGACAAGAAAGAGCCCCCATGACAAAATGGAATGAGAACCCGAGTCTCAGGTGGGAGTGCCACCCGGCACCGGCTGGAGTCAGGCTTCTCCTCAGCCCCTATAATACACGATGCAGTGAGAAAGGAATATGGCATAGAAACCCAGTGTCCAAAACATGATCCCTCCCCTGATCGAGGTCAAGGAATTTCAGGTTTCTTGCTTCCTGTGGCAATAAAAACCACAGTTCACAAAGTCACTACGAGGACTTCCCAGCCCCCTGACAGGTTCACTACAGATGGAAAGAAAATAATCACCTGGTGTCATTATGCAACATCTCGGTAAACAATCTCAGGTCTCCTTCTCCTAGCTATCCATTTGCAGGCCCTTCAGAACACCACTGGAAACACTGAGAGGCTCTATGCTTATGGAAAGTTGGGAAAAGAAGGGATGAGACTCTAGAAAGCAAACATTAATCCTTTTCCATGTGCGCTTCACAGTTTGGTGAAGCTTATACTTACTCAGACTACTGCTACAAATGCCCCAAGGTCTATCCTGTGTGAGAGAACATTCAGAGAACATTGTTGTCCCTGAGGGAAAATGACGTGTCCCTGATAACACCCAGGCTGTCCTTTTGTGAATTCCCCTTGGGGTTTCTCCTCCTTGGGCTCTTCCCGCAGCACCTTTGGGCTTGCTCCTGGGAGGCCAAAAGTGACCGACAGTATCTACTGCCTGCCCACACCTGCAGATCAGGGGCTGTCCTCTCCCTCCCCCCAAAGGTTTGCACAGGGCCTGAGCCTGGCTTTCAGCCCAGGGTTTTCAGACACAGGTCACATGGCTTTCAGTGGTCCTTAGCCCCTGCGGCCACAGCTCCTCCTCTACACAGGGCAGAAAAGAAGTTGGAGATACTCAGAGGCCCCTGTTGGCTCTCACAGTCTAGGACTCATTCCAAAGCCTGGCCTCCTTTTCAGAAGACTGGGACAAGGCTGAAAAGGGGATGTGCTTGGCTGCCACGGGTCCCCTCCTTCTTGCAGCAGTCTGTCTCGGAACGCGCGCGGTGCGTGCTAGGTGCCCACCTCCCCGGGAGGCGTCAGAAAGCCATCACTTGGCTTCTGATGGCAGGGCTCAAGGGTGAAGTGGCTGCAGAGGAGGAGGTAGTTGGGATCTGGCAAAAGCTCACAGCAGCTTTGAGCTGGGACATCACTAGCCCCCTGCTGGGGGAGCCCAGGGGCCCCTGGATCCTCCAACACAGCCTGCCTATCAGTTTGGTGAAGTTATTACTTCTGACTTGGGGCTCTCAACTCCCCCTCTGCCTGGGTGCGGCTCCCCCTGCAGCTGCTCCTCTGCAGAGGGCTTCAGCGTGCTCCTGGCCTCTGTCACCAGGCCGCCCCACCCCTCCGGGCTCAGCCATCAGTAGCATCTGACCAAGACTCACATTTGATTTCTCTCTCTCTCTTCCTCTCTCAGATGCCAAATACTTCAGAAACTAAGAAAAGAGATGCCTCATGTGAATGAAAACCCCATCCTGAAACCTCACCCTAAAACCCCTTCATTTTCCACTTGATGAAAGGAAATCTAAAGCAGCACATCCAGTTAAAGCCCAAACAGAGCACGGGAGGGACCCTTTGCTGAGAAGCCACATCACGGTCACAAGCCATTCTCGATGATTTTTACTGCAAAAGACCCATCGGAGGAGAGAGATTCGAGCCCTTCAGCTCCAGTTGTGATAAACCCCTCAGGAGACCAATGCCTGCCTAGATCACACCCCGTTTCCAGAGACCTTCAGTCTTGCTGCTCTCAATTCCACTCTGCAGAGAACCGGAGTCAGCAGCACCACGGGAAGACGCCACACGTCAAACTGGACATTCTGGGACACCAACTGGGCTGTGCCAGAAGCAGACAGCATTCACGACGCCGTGTTCTTGCTGGAGACGTTCGGCCTGAATTTGAGCACGAGGGAGTTATCAGACACCTTCAGCATGCAGACCATTGAACCAGATGACGGGTCTGTCTTTCTTCACAAAGCCCTGTCACCACAAATAAGAGATAACAACATGGAGGAGAGATAGGTTGGGTTCCAAGGGGCTAAGAGAATGTGTTGCTGTATTTTCTTATTCCTTTGGAACCCAAAATATCTCCTCACCATTAGGTGGCTGTCTCTGGTGGTGGTGACATTTCCTTGTTTGTAGGGGACAGGCCACATGTCTAGCTTAATGGCCTCCATTCTGCAGTTGTCTGATCAGTTCCTCCTGATTAAATTCAGCCTGTGCCTTTGGCCAGGACACTCCATGGGCAATGCTGCGTGTGTCCCAGCCCAGCCTACCCGGAGACCAAGAGGGTCCAGTTTGCCCATCACCATTCTTGTGAGAGCAGCTTTGGTTACTTTGCTATGGAATGCCTATCAGATAGATCTGTGCACAGCAAGACACATACTTTGCTTTCTAAAATCAGGAATCTAGTACGTGGTGGACCCTGAGGATGGGTGACGAGCCTCTTCTCTTAACATCTTTCACTAAAATGCTGCCATCTTTTAATGATCCCTGTGGTACCTCATAACCCTATCTGTGTGTGTACATTGGAAGAATGCTAACGTTTGGATATCTATACAATGTGTATTTGCTGGCACCGCAGTGTGGAAAAGAACGTTCTGTCCCCCTTCTATATCATTAAAGTTTTTGCTTCGGACAATCACTATGAACTTGTGAATTATTGACACTGGATGCTCTAATCTCTCACTATCATGGTGATCTGGAGGATCTGGACATACGGTCATGGAAATGTTCTTGGTTCTCATCGTCAGACTTATACTGAGTCTCCATCACCTTTAGGCTCTATTTACCCTACGGGGAGGAAATGTTTCCGTCTTTGTCTCTCTGTGGTATTTGTTTTCTTTTCTGCGTGTGCATCTGTGTGCCTCTATGCCAGTCTGCTCTTTAGGAAGGTCGTATATGTAGAGCTGAGCATTGCACCGAAAGTCCGTGGACATGTTTGGTTCCATATTAAAAGTTGCCAAACTTGGGGCACCTGGGTGGCTCAGTGGGTTAAAGCCTCTGCCTTCGGCTCAGGTCATGATCCCAGGGTCCTGGGATCGAGCCCCGCATCGGGCTCTCTGCACCGCGGGGAGCCTGCTTCCCTTCCTCTCTCTGCATGCCTCTCTGCCTGCTTGTGATCCCTGTCTGTCAAATAAATAAAATCTTAAAAAAAAAAAAAAAGTTGCCAAACTTTTCCACTTCAGTTGCTAAGGGTGAAGGGATCGCTCGACCTCAAACTTTTGACATTATTGTATTTTCTCTTTCCTTCTGTATCAACCTGACTCTTGGTATTCTATTGTTTCCACCCAGTGAAACAAATGTTGTTCACATCCTCTTTTTCCCACCTACTCCACTCCCAGAGTTTTGTTGTACAACTGCCATTAAGTCTATCCAACAGTGACCAGCTGTTTCAAAGTCAAATTTCCTCTGTCATCTCTCATTGGGGGAAGTTCACCTTCAATGGACTCCTAGTGAGGGAATGAGGACTCTGTGAGGGCTGCATATTCAATACTCTTTTTCTACTGCCTGCATATGAGGACATCCTCGCTGAATAGAAAGTACTTGCACAACCAGTTTTACGGAGTGTTGAAAATAGAGTGCCGTATCAGGGAAATACAAATCAAAACCACAGTGAGATACCACCTCACATCAGTCAGAGTGCCTACAGTTAACAACTCAGGAAACAACAGATTGTGGCAAGAGTACAGCGAAAGGGGAACCCTCTGACACTCCCGGTGGCCATGCAAACTGGCGCGGCCACTCTGGAAAACATTATGGAGGTTCCTCAAGAACTTAACATCCCTGACTCCTAGATGACCCTCTATGTGTAAGTTGCTTTCCTTGCTGTTCTGATTATGTCATAGGGACCACGTTTCACTGGCATCGAGTCCCATATCAGACTCCCTGCTCAGTGGGGAGCTTGCTTCCCCTTCTCTGACTCCTCCCCATTTATGCTCTCTATTTCAACGAAGCAGGTAAAATCTGAAAAATAAATAAATAAAACAAATAAAAAACAAAAAACAAGCAACCAAAAAAACCCAACAACATATCCACTCCCACCTGTCAGAATGACTAAAATCCAAAATATAGGAAACAACAAGTGTGGGCAAGGCTGCGGAGAAAAGGGAACCCTCTTGCCATAGTGGTGGGAACACAAACCGGTGGAGCCATTGTGGACGACGGTATGGAGGTTCCTCAAAAACGTAAAAACAGAACTCCCCTATGATCCAACAGTCCTACTACTGGATATTTACTCTCAGAAATACATAAGCACTAGTAAGCAGGAATACATGCATAACCAAATTCCGGAAAGAGCCCAGATGTCCGTCCACAGATGACCGGTGAAGACAATGCAGTATATTTATACCACGGAATATTATTCAGCCATAGGAAAGCATAAAATCTTTCCATTTGAAATGAGACAGAGGGATCTAGAGCGTATTATACTAAGTGAACTAAGTCTGTCAGAGATAGCTCAGTACCGTTGGATTCCACTCATATGTGGAACATAAGAAACAAAATATATAAGCAAAGCAAAAGAAAAGGGCGACAGACAAACCAAGAAACAGGGCTCTTAACTAGAGAGAACAAACTGGTGGTAGCCAGAGGGGAGGGCGACCAGGGAAGGGGGAACGTGCTGGGGGTCAAGAAGCGCATTCGTGCGAAGGAGCACTGGGCAATATATGGAAATGTTCAATCACCACTTTCGACTCCTGAAACTTATGTTAACACTGTAAGATAACTGTACTGAAATTCAAGTTTCAAAAAGGTAAAAACAAGTTTCAGAGGATGGAGCACTGCTTGATAGATTCCTTTGACTTGACCTCATGCCATTCACCTGACGTCGTATTCCTCTAACCAAACATGGACACTGCAGGAAGTTAAAATGGGGTCAGATGGGCCAGGTCTCCTTCCATCTGAGAGTCCTCCACCTCTTCTCCTCTGTCGAAGAGACTCGATTGAAAAGATCCTCGTTCTGCTATTCCTACTTTGCGGTTTTAGAGGAACGTTATACGACTCAGTGTTCCCTACTCATAAATTCATCACTGTATCAGAACAGCCTCGGGGAGTTAGTACACATGCAACCTCGTCCTTTTGGTTTCTAGGAATTCTGATCCAGTGGGCTGACGTGGGGTCTGGAATCTTCTTATTAAAGTCAGGTGTTTAGTCAGTTTGGCAACTCCCTGAGATCATGGATGTCACCTAGAGTTCTTGAGACTCATGATTTCCTACATATTAGCACTCCTAGTCTTCACAGTCCACTTGTTAATGGGAGCTTTCCTTTTTCCTGGTTTGCAGATGAAGAAACGAAGGCACACGGAGGACCCAGTTCCCCTGTGACTGGCCCAGGGACCCCTTGCTACGGGGGCTGGAGGCAGGTCTCAGGGAGAGTCCTCTTCTACGCCAAATCCCGTGCCCCCATTTGCCAATTCGCTCCTATACCTTTCTGTATAGATGCTTCCTCTACCTAGACCTCATTTCTGCCCGGAACCTCCGGGAAAAATTTCCTCACAACGTGCTAAGAGCATCATGTTGGGAACACTGGCTACTGATGTGAGACACCGTGCTTGAAAAATATACTTTGGGGCACCTGGGTGGCTCAGTACAGGAGACTGAATCACTTTAAAGTGTACAATTAAGACTATACTTTCAATATCCTTTCTAGAGCTAGTTACTAGAGAACGTCCTCTGAACGTGTACAGTCCCCAGATGCATGAGGAGGAGGCCCGGTGTTCTCTCCTGAGCGCAAAACTGGCTTTAGGTGTTGTTTCCACAACGGCCAACTGCCATCAGTGACTGCTCTTCTCCTCCTTGGGAGGAGTGGGAGAGAGAGAGACGCAGTCTGAGTGCTTTCTCAACAAAATAAAAATTAAAAAATTATAAACGGTACGATCAAATGCATTTTCACAGATGTACATTTCATTTTCCTTGCTAAGTACTATTCCTCTATACGGATACACTCTGTCTCTCTCTGTACATTCACCTACTGATGGACATCTATGCAGTTTCCAGGGTTTAGCCATTGCAAATAAAGCTATGATGAATATTCACGTGCAGTGTGTGGCGTGGGGTGGACATATTGTCTGAACACCTAGGAGACGAACGGCTGTTCGCGTGACTGGTAAGTGTTTACCTGTGGCTCGGCTTTTCTCAGGGGCTCGACCGTTTTTCATTCCCCAAAGTGTAAGAAACGTCCAATTCCTTTACATCCTCACCACATATGTTTTCAGTCTTTGTAATTGTAGGCACAGGGACGGAGGTGCCATGGGAACTCTCTGCAGTATTAATTGATCTTCCTGATGCCTGAGCATGCTGTCCAAAACTGACCTCTGTGCTTCAGAGCCAAAAGAGAAGACGAAGACAGAGTTTGCAATAATGACGAACGATAGCTTTCCAGGCCAAAGGACGCTACAGCAGGCTACGGCTCTCAACAACTGGAAGCCCCCTGCCCCTGGAGGAAGGGGTGGGGAGGGCGGCGATGTGGAAATACAGCATCTAGCCAGCTTCCACAGAAGTTGTGCGCCTGTTGCCAGCCTCCTCCATCATGTCTTTAGGGTGCACCAAGTTCCTGAAACAGAAGGCTAAGAAGGGAGGAGAGGAGATTGGCAGACGTGAAGAAAAAGGTCACTTGGCTTAAAATTGAGCCTCCTGGAGACACCAGTGAAGCCGTTTTGATTTTTGTTCAACTCTATTCTTTAAGTGGTTTCAGGTGGAGCATCTTTTCAAGGGCTTCTGGCCATTTAGGTATCTTCTTCGGTAAACTAGTTCTTCCTCAAGCCTTTTCACCAATTCTCCTATTGCATTGTCTTACCAGACACAAAACGGGTCATAACGGTACACTGAGACCAAAGAGCATTACCAGTTAGAGAACCAGTTAAAGAACTCAATACACGGAAAGAGAAAATCTGTTGTGGACTGGAAGACTCCTAATGACCGCGACCTCAATTCTTCCCACAATGATCAACACATCTCCCACAATGCCAATCAACATTCCAGCAGACACTTTAGTAAGCATTTAAAAGCTGATCCAAAGGCGTCCATGGAAATGCAAATGGCCTTGAAGTATCTATGTTAAAAAGATGAAGTGGCAGACTTACATTGCCTATTCCAGAATGACTATAGAAAGAAGTTACACAAACTAAAAGGGATTTGTTGTATTAATCTTCAGGTGTAAGGGCTTCTGCACATTCTCAGTGCAGCTTGGAAGTTGCCTTCATCCGTTTTCACTTTACTTACTTGATCTACAATCTGGCCACTATTCACATTTTTGGAAGACTTCAAGTATATTATTTGTCAGAGAGAGACACAGTGACAGAGGGCACACAAGCAGGGGCAATGGGTGAGGAAGAAGCAGGCTCCCCACTGAGCAGGGAGCCCGAGGTGGGGCTCCATCCCAGGACCCTGGGATCAAGACCTGAACTGAAGGCAGAGGCTCAATGACTGAGCCACCCGGGCACCCCTATTTACATTATTTTTATATGGAGAGAGAATACTGAAGTCTGGAAAGCACTGAAGTTCTCAGAGACAAAGGCACAACATCACTGATCATTAGGGCAAGGATGCCCCTATTAGACTTTGTCAACTTGCCTCGATTTCTCCAGCTGGCCAAGACAGAGACGGGAGCTACCGATACCAGCAGTTTCCTCCGGAGACCTTGGAAGTATCGGCCGCTTTGGGCCACCTTGGAACCCAGGTGTTGGCAGGTAGTGTCCCGAGGAGAGGAAATCTGCTCGCAGTCTAGGGTCCCTGGGCCAAGATAGGTCAAAGACACCGTGAGAGACCGGGACAACCACTGACGTCATTCCCCAGGCAGCCCTGGCCACTTCCTCCCAGGAACTCACCACACCCCCTCTTCTCACCACTTCTGCTTACTAGACTGAAAGCCCTGTGACAGTTGCCATGATGTTGTATTGACCTCTGTATTCATGGCTCCAAGGACCAAGCCAAGCACTGAGGAAGCTCTCAGACACATTCCTTCCCTGATCCAACAGAAGTGGTCGACAATCTCGAATCTCAACTGCAGTCCTGGACCGAATGTCCTGCAGGAATGCTCTCTGCTTTCTCCCAGGAGGCAACAAATCCCCTGCCTTAAAGAGGAGCCTCACCACACTCTCCATGTCCCGTGACATGCCCCTGCGGTGAGCTCTGGTGAAGAAGGGACTGTCCTCTTGCATTCTTCTCAAAGGCTCACTCTGTCATTAGGATTCCAGGGACTTGGCCTAGCCCCTACGCCCTTCTGCTGAGCAGGGAGCCCCCTGCCCCTCCCCCTCACCATGGGACTTGATCCCGGGGACCTGGGATTAGGACATGAGCGGAAGGCAGGCTCTCAAGGGACTGAGATACCCACATGCTACAAGATTTTGTTTGCACTCTCCCACTCACTGCTTGACCTCCTCCGTGAAATCGTCTTGATGGCAGAATTCCACGTTCTTAACACAGACTAAGGAAAATGAGACCCTGAACATATAGACAAAATATATTGTGCATAAAGCCCTTTACCACCGTAAATTCCAAAGAATATTATTGGTATCGCTGTCTCAGAAGCAAGAGCCCCCTACTGTGGTCGTTTCTGACCTTACAACAAGAGTCTGCACTAAGGGTGGACCTCTGCAACTCTAATTCAATCGTCACTGATCCCCCTAAGCCCACACTTACTTGGAAGACATCCACCGAAAGGGCAGCTCCAAGGTTGAAGCTCGGGGTCTGGGGCACAGCCTCATGGGCACCTCCTCCTCCTCTGGGAACTGGTACAGTTCTCCAGCAGTACAAATGAATCCGATGCATCTCGTGGGGCTCCGCGGCAGGGGCACAGGCTCACGGTGGACTACGTAACTCTCCGAGTCCTCTCCGCTCAGCTCACGCTGCTCCCAGCAGACTTCGATGCTGCCACACCTATTCCTCGGTTTCCCTTCAGTTTTCTGGACTCCACTTGTGCTTTTTCTTCCCGCCTCGGGCAACCACCTGCTCCACCATGGCCTTGTTCTTCTTGGCATTATTCTCATCTTCCAAACTTCCTGATATCCTGTCTTCCAGCTCCTCTCTCCATTCTCCGTTTTCAGTGTGGACTCAGCTCAGGCTCCTGCGGGAGACGCACAGAGAAGGGACCGAGTCAGGTCTCGGCTACGGTCCCCAGGGCTCCAGAACAGGCTCCTCAGTCCCTCGTGCACGCGCAGACACTGAGCAGGAAGGGACTTTGGAGAATTTGAATATCAACTGTACCTTACACATGGGGAAACTGAGGCCCACAGAAATTAGGAGAATTTCCCCCACCACCTGAGAGCAGCAGAGCCCCCACCCAGGCCTTGGCTGCAAACTTCCCTGTCCAGGCTCCTCACATCCCCTCCAGAAACCCACCTCTGAATATCAGGGGACACTGGTCAATCAAGATTCCACTCTTAAAACAAAATGGCCAGAAGGACTTTTCCCTGGAATATGGTTTTGTCACAATTCTACACTCCTACAGGTTATACTCCGTTGGTTTACAATCCCGCGTGAACTACAGTAAGTACACCCTCAAGATGGGAGAGCAGGAAGGCCTCGAGATGGCAAATGCATCGGCGTTAGGAGTGTCTTTTCTTTTCCTGTCTCACAGATTATGGGTCATAGCTAAGGTGGTCTCAATTGAGGTTGTCTCCAATCATCTAAGGAACTCAACCTACTGGTCAGTAGGGGCAGGTTGGGCCCTAGCCAAGGTCTTCCTGGACCTGTCATTGCCATCTGCCCCCACTGGGGGGACTGAAACCACCATGCAAATATAAAGAAGCCATAGCTGATTGATTGCAGGACCCAGGCTGGACAGGAGAGCACATGCTCTGTACCTGCCGTTCTTGACCTGATAGCCCAGGAGGGGTGGGAAACCACGAAAGCGCTGTGACATCGTGACCCCTGGGTCCTGGGATCCAGCCCCGCATTGTGCTCCCTGCTCGGCAGGGAGCCTGCTTCTCCCTCTCCCTTGCTGCTCCCCTCCTTGGATTCTCTCTCGCGCGCGCTCTCGCTCTCTCTGTCACTGTCAACTCCATAAATCAAAACTTAAAAAAGAGATTGAGAGCTCCTATGCTCCTGAACTTCCAGGGAACTGATGACAAGGACCACAAAGGAGCAGGCCAATATGCCTTGGGGCTTTTCGAGTTGCAAATGGGCACGTGCAAAGGCATGATACATGGTTTTGGAAGCTACCTCAGCAACAGATTTGGCCATCACGGCCACAAAATCCATGATCCACCAATCACTCTGTACACAGATGATCCTGCTTTAACTTTGGCCGATGGCAATTATTTCAAGAAACAACAGAGGATTCCATAAGAGCCCATCCAACAAATATGGGAATGACATAAAGGGTTGTATTACTAAATCAGTCCCCCAAATCATAAATCGTACCCAATATCAAGTTTACTCACATTTTCAAGGGTCAACTTTTGAGGTACCAGCAAAGCACCTGAGATCCCGGCAACACTAACTGCAGGAACCTGGCTTCCCACAGGATGACACGCTCTGACCCAGACAAAACATATATTATCTCTAAGTTTTCTTCTTTTAACTTTTGTTTCTTTATTTGACAGAGAGAGACACGCAGCGAGAGAGGGAACACAAGCAGGAGGCGCGGGAGAAGGAGAAGCAGGCATCCTGCTGAACAGGGAGCCTGGTGTGGGGCTCCATCCCAGGACCCCGAGATCATGACCTGAGCCGAAGGCAGACACTTAACCACTGAGCCACCCAGGTGCACACCATGGAGCTGTTTGGGGTGATTTCCCATGGCCGTGCTTACATAGCTGATGTGACCACTTCTAGCAAATGTGGCCATATTCATCAATGGATTCCAAATTTGGTTCCTTAAATAGTTCTACACACATCAGATACACCCTCCTGAGAGCATGCCAGAGAGGGGCCCTCCCAGGGTTCGCCAGCTTCTGGGAGGGTCTTCACTAGATGTTAACAAGGAAAATTGACCTGGGTACTTCCTCTTTCTTCTTTCTCTCTTTCTTTCTCTTTCTCTCTCTCACTCGCTCTCTTTCTGTCTTTTTCTTTCGTTCTGTTTCTCCCTTCCTCCCTACTTCCCCTCTCCCTCCCTCCCTCCTTCCTTCCTTCCATTCTTACCTTTTCTTTGTTCTCTCTTCCTCCCTCCCTCCTTTCTCATTCTTCCTTTCTTTTCTTCCTTCCATCCTCACTCCCCTCCTTCCTTCCTTCTTCCTTTCCTTCTTTCCCTCCTTCTTTCTCTCTCTCTGCCTTCTTTCTCCCTCTCCCTCTGCCCATCAACCTTGTTATACACAATAAGCAAACAAAGAAAGAAAGAAAGAAAGAAAATCTTAAAAAACACGGCATAAAAACATCAACACCAAGATTTACATGAAACTAATACATGCCGTATGTTAAGTGCAGCAGATTTTTTTTTTTTTAATTATTTCAAGGGATACCTGGGAGGCTCATTTGTTTAAGTGTCGATCTCTGGCTCAGGTCAGGATCCCGGGGTCCTGGGATAGGCCCCATGTCCAGCTTCCTGCTCAGTGGTGAGTCTGCTTCTCCCTCTCACCCACCCTCCCCCCGGCCACCACTCCTGCTCTCTCAAGCACTCGCTCTCAAATAAGGAAATAAAACCCTTCTTAAAAACACTGGGTGAGCCTGGTGGTGGGTATTATGGAGGGCATGTATTGCATGAAGCACCGGGTGTGGTACATAAACAGTGAATTCTGGAACACTGAAAGGAAATTTAAAAAATAAATAAAAATTAAACAACAACAACAACAATGCCATTGTCCTCTCTGGAACCAACCAGCTTATAGGCCTACTTGCCTGTTCCTGTTGCCTAGTCCACCCTCCATTTCTCTTCACGACCTACCTGACCTACATCCTTCCCCAGGAATGGAGACAGCTCAGAGGCACGGCTTACCCTGGAGGTGGGGCCAGAGAGAAGTGCACACATGGTACGATGGGCTGCCTTCGGAGTCAGCCATAACGTAGCTACAGGCACTTAGAAATGGGCCCAACGTACCATTAGGAATGAGCACTGTGACATTCGGTGGCATAGGTTTTACGTGTGGTATTGACATCATCTTCCTTGCACAAATACGTGTAGACTCAAGCAGGAGACCATGGGATCAGAAGATTGAAAGAAAACTGTGTCAATGGGAAAGACCCTAAGGTACCAGAGTTACTCTGACCTGTAGAACTGTTTTGTGTGTTAGCCCTCATCTCCACCACAGAAGCCAGAAAACGTTCAACAGGGTCTCCACTTGCCTTCAAATTCAATCCGAGAATATAGCAATTTAAACTGTGAACCCAAACCTTCCATTTTTTTTTCCTAACCTGTGTTGACTACCAGGGATTTCAATTGCCCTTGCCCATTTCCAGTGAGACTGCAGTCAGGGCAGCCAATAATGTGGTGCATCCAGGGAACATTCTGTTTCTTGGTCTCCTTCTGTTCTTAGTGTGCCAACTTTAGTCGGCCAGTGCACTTCGGAGTGCACATGGGAAACCCAGCAAATACTAAAAGGGCAGGGTCTCTGGGTTTCTCTTGGGAAATGTATAGCAACAATTAGGATTCTCCGAGGGCTCTGAATGGCTCTTGATCTGCACAGACCAAGCTGCCCCATCCTTTCTTCCTTTCTTTCTGTCTTTCTTTCTTTATCAATTTCTTTCTTTCTTTCTTCCTGACTTTCTTTTATTTTTTAAAAGATTTTATTTTCTTATTTGGCAGAGAGACGGACAGCACAAGTAAGCAGAGTGGCAGGCAGAGGAGGAGAGAGGGAAGCAGGCTCTCTGCCAAGAAAGGTCTCCACGTGAGGCTGGATCCCAGGACCCTGCAATCATGACCTGAGCTAAAGGCAGCCGCTTCACTAACTGAACCTCCCATCACCCTGGCCCCATCCTTTCCTTGCGGGGGGGGGGGGGTATTTCCAGATTCCTGATGCACGCACCTATTTATTTTTTCTTTATGGTGTGTTTTGTTTTGTTTTGTTTTTTCTGCATGTGTTTTTGTTTTTGTTTTTGAGCTAGTCTCCATCACCCACGTGGGGACCCTGAGGTGAAGAGTTGCACACTCTACCAACTGAGCCAGCCACGTGTCCTTTCATGCACCTTTGATATCCAGGCACATATCATGATGTTCATGTTGGCAAAAATAGATCAAACTCTGGGAATTGATTCCACCTGCTCTACTCCCTCTGGGCATGTTTCCTGAGTTACTGGTGTGTGGGAGTCCTGTTTCCCACCCACTGATGGAAGACCCTGTAGGAAAGCATACCACATCCCCTGGGATCTCTTTTATCCTTTCCGTGTAATCCTCTCTGGCTCTCAGTGTGTCTGTGCTCCTAAAGACACCTCTGACTAGGACTGCCCTGGGCTCCTGGAGCTACTTTGTACCCAGTTACCCAGTCCGAGAGAATGAGGTGCAAGTGCCATATATGACCATCAGGCCCATTGAACTCCCCTCCCCAAAGGCACTCAGACGTCCCTTAAGAGGTACAGGAGGGCGGAATCCCCTTTCCCGGCCTGGGGGAGACTAACTCAGAAACACAAGTTACCTCTCGGTTCTCTTGCCCCTGTCAGGACAAACTTCCCCCACAGTGGTTGCTGAAAACCATCCCTTTTGCAGCCATGAACTCAAAATGGTCACAGGCTTAAGGAGAAGAGCCATAGAAACCATTCAAGATGATTACGCAATAGACAATGGTCTGGACTTTGCATGAAGTGAAGAGTTCTGTCACTGTAGCAAGAGTAAAATATGTAAGAGGAAAACTTAAGGTGAACAACCTTGTTGCATCCAACGTTACCACTGAGAAAAGGAACAGAGAAGCCACTGATAAGGAGACAATATTTGCGGATTAAATACCCAATGAGGACTCCCATTCGTAAGACATAAGGGTACTTTGAACTCAATGAATGGGCAGAAGGAACACACTGTTAATAAAAAGCCAGCATAAGACTCGGATACACATGTTACCAAAGAAGACACATGCATGGTTCATAAGCCCATAAAACGGTCATCAATGTGACTAGTCTGCAGGGCAATGTATGCCAAACCAGGGACCATTTTCCACGAATGAGTGTGATTCTGTACAAAAGACAATGCCAGATGTTGCTGAGAAGCATTTCTATTCTTTTTTTTTTCTTAGATTTTATTTATTTATGGAGCAGAGGAGAGAGCACAAACAGGGTAGAAGCACTGGGAAAGGGAGGAGCAGGCTCCCTGCTGAACAAGGAGCCCAACGCAGGGCTGGATCCCAGACCCCAGAATCACGTCCTGAGCCGAAGGCAGACACTTCACCAACAGAGTCACCCAGGAGGCCCTGGCCATTGATTTCTTAGATAGGATACCAAAATTCTCACTAATGAAAGAACAGGTTGATAAACTGGACAGCATCACAATTTAAAACTTTGGTGCTCCAGAAGACACTGGTGAGAGAATGCAAAGTCATGCCACACATAGGGAGAAACTAGGCGTAATTTCCATATCTGCTGAAGGTCTCGTAAGAGAACACTGAAAGAATGCTCAAAAGTCAATAGGAAGAAGACAAACAATCCAATTTTAAATGGGTCAAAGAAAAGTGCCTGCATGACTCAGTTGGTGAAGCGGCTGCCTTTGGCTCAGGTCGCCATCTCAGGGTCCTGGGGTCTAAAACCCGCCCCCCTCCATCGGTCTTCCCGCTGAGCAGGGAGTGTGCTTCCCCTCTCCCTCTGGCCTGCTCACCCAACCCCACAGCCCCACTCTTGCTCTCCTTCCCTCTCTTGCAAATAAATAAATAAAACCTTTCAAAAAGGAAACAAAATAAAATGGATTCAAAGATTTGTAAAAACACTTTATCAAAGAATACACATGGAAGGCACGTAAGAACACGGCACAACCTACATCATTAGTTACTAGGAAAATGCACATTTAAACCACTATCTGCCAATGAAAATGGCAAAAATGAATGGAATCTCCATTCTGAGTTGTAAAAAGAAGGTAAGGGAGCTACATTTCTCATACGCTGTGTATGGGAATGTTAAATTCTACAACCACTGCAGAAAATAGTTTGGAAATTCTTTTTTTGTTGTTTTTTTATGTTTGATTGACCAGAGACAGAGAGAGTAAAAGTGAGAGGAGGGAGGGGCAGAGGGAGAGGCACAGAAGCTCAAGTAGACTCCCTGCTGAACACTGAGCCCTACCTGGGGCTCTGTCTCACCACCAACGAGGTCATGACTTGAGGCAGAATCAATGGCAGACGCTTAACTGACTCAGTCACCCAGGCACCCTAACAGTCGGGAAATGCTTCAAAATATTAAACCTATACCTACCATAGGCCATCACCATTCCACTCAAATGAAAAAAGAAAAGGTACATTCCAAAAAAGCTACTGTCTATTTCTAATTGTCATTCATCTCCATCCACAGAGGAATGACCACCACAAATTGTGACATGTCCACCTCATGGAACACTATTCGGTTTCGCAGAGTAATCTCTTCGCATACATAACACTATGGGAAGACATTTTCTTTTGCTCTGATAATTCCTCAGAGCCAAAAAACAAGATTGCATGGAGCACTGGGTGTGGTGCAAAAACAATGAATACTGTTACGCTGAAAAGAAATAAAAAATTTAAAAAAAATAATAATCTAAATAGCATATGATTTTGTTAATGGAAACCTTAGAAATTGCAAATAATTCTACTGTAACAGAAAGCCAATCAATGCTTTCCTGACGTGCGAATGGGAGGGAGGGATTGCTAGAAGGACAGGAAACTTGTGGGGGCGATAGATACATCCACTACCGGGGTGATGCATATATATGTCCAAACTTAATAAATGTACGACTTTAATTATGTCTACTTTACTGCATGGAAATTCTATCTCAACGTCCCTGTGGAAACAGTTTAATATACAAAAAAGACCTTTCGCACACTGAAACTCAATAAGTGGTTTTGATATTTTCCCAAAAAAATCAACCATATGATTTGCAAGCTCAAAGGAGGCAATGAATCATATCTTGGGATACGAAAATGAATTTATCTATCTTTATCTCAACCTCAAGAGAACATAAAGGGAAGCCACAGTATGGAAGCATGTTTCTCTCTGACAAAGGATTTTTCTCCAGAATTGGGTATCATCTAGTCTGAGAAGATAATCAACAGAATAAAAGAAGTGGCCGAAAGACTCGAAATGAAACTTCACAAAACAAGACGTATCATTGGTTCTAATACTAGCACACGAAGAGACACGCAACTCATCGGTCATGAGGGAAAGAAATCAGTATACAACGAGATACCATAGCATATGGTAATTGCTTAATGAGCATAGGAAAACCCAATGGGATACCTGTTACATTGGTTTCTTTTCTTTTCTCTTTTCTTTTCTTTTTATTTATTTATTTTTATTTTATTTTATGCCGAGACCCAACATGGGGTTCTAGTTCAGGACCCTGAGATCAAGACCCGAACTGGGATTAAGACTTGGATGCTTATCTGTCTGAGCCAAACAGGTGCCTCCAGAAATGGTTTCAAATGCTCGCTCCTCTCTTCACTACATCTGTGACCTGTGACCTGTGACCTGTGACAAAGATCTTGGGAAGCTTTGTCATCTTTCTGAGTATTTTTTTTTCTCATCAGGAAACTATACCATCTGAGTAACAAGATAGTTCCTAATATGAAGGATGATCACCAGATACTCTACAGGAACTGTACTTTTTGCATAGAAGATAGTTGACCTGGCATTCTCCTTTACACATTTTCAAAAGCACAGACAGACAACTGGCAAAGAACAGACGGGCTGTTCTGAAATAAATATCCTTTCCCCTTTTCCGGAAAGAAATCATGCATACATTAAAAAAAAAAAGTGGAGAAGAACCAACTTGCATGGGACAACGTTCCCAAAACCCTGAAGCAGGTCTACTTTCCATTCGAGTAGACCAGAGGTGAAAGTCTGGACTAGGTCCAATGCTGGCAGTCTTCTCTGTGTGGACGACACTGAGAAAGTCCACTCTGGCCCTAGACGATCTGGACTAGCAGACAAGTGTTCCTCAGAAAGATCAACAACGACTCAGCTCAAAAGGGCCTGAGCAATTTGTGCAAATCTGCGTGAGTTTAAGACTAGCTCCACTGTAGAGCCAGGATTCACCCCTGAATCTAAGCCAGGATGGTGACAGATACCATTTCCAAAATCTCTGTTGCAGGCCATGGCACGCTCCACAGGAGGGAAAACAGGCGCATGAATATCAATTGAGAGAAATATCAATCAACACTCAAGACAAATTACTAAATAACGTCCACCAACTACTAAAATGCAGGCAAGTTCTCATTCAAAAGCCATGTTCTGAGGAACATAGAGTTCTACATCTTCATGATCTGGGGTTGGAAGCTGGTTACAAAACCGCACCAGCAACCCAAGAATAAACAGATCAACTAGAATTCATCGTGTTAAAAGCTTTTTGTTTCCAGGGACACCATCAAGGAAGTGAAGTGAAAAGACAATCCACAGAATGGGAGAAATATTTTTAATTGTGCATCTGAAGAGGTCTGCTATCTGCAATGCAGGTAAAGAACCCTCCTACAACGAAGCAGTTGGTAAAAAGACAGCCAATATAGGAATGGGGAAAAGAGCTTGAGTAGACTTTCTCGAAAGGACAATACCATTGCAACAATGAACACGTGAAAAGATGCTCACTTTCATTAGTCCTTAGGAAAATACAAATCTATTTTGTGTGTGTTGAGTTTGAGGAGTTCTTTATAGATCCTGGATATCAACCTTTTGTCTGTACTGTCATTTGCAAATATCTTCTCCCATTCCGTGGGTTGCCTCTTTGTTTTGTTGACTGTTTCCTTTGCTGTGCAGAAGCTTTTGATCTTGATGAAGTCCCAAAAGTTCATTTTCGCTTTTGTTTCCTTCGCCTTTGGAGACATATCTTGAAAGAAGTTGCTGTGGCTGATATCAAAGAGGTTATTGCCTATGTTCTCCATGAGGATTCTGATGGATTCCTGTCTCCTCAAACTCAACACACACAAAACAGATAATCATATTAAAAAATGGGCAGAAGATATGAACAGACACTTCTCCAATGAAGACATACAAATGGCTACCAGACACATGAAAAAATGTTCATCATCACTAGCCATCAGGGAGATTCAAATTAAAACCACATTGAGATACCACCTTACACCAGTTAGAATGGCCAAAATCAGCAAGACAGGAAACAATGTGTGTTGGAGAGGATGTGGAGAAAGGGGAACCCTCTTACACTCTTGGTGGGAATGCAAACTAGTGCAGCCACTTTGGAGAACAGTGTGGAGATTCCTCAAGAAATTAAAAATAGAGCTTCCCTATGAGCCTGCAATTGCACTACTGGGTATTTACCCCAAAGATACAGATGTAGTGAAAAGAAGGGCCATCTGTACCCCAATGTTTATAGCAGCAATGGCCACGGTCGCCAAACTGTGGAAAGAACCATGATGCCCTTCAACGGATGAATGGATAAGGAAGATGTGGTCCATATACACTATGGAGTATTATGCCTCCATCAGAAAGGATGAATATCCAACTTTTGTAGCAACATGGACAGGACTGGAAGAGATTATGCTGAGTGAAGTAAGTCAAGCAGAGAGAGTCAAGTATCACATGGTTTCACTTATTTGTGGAGCATAACAAATAATATAGAGGACAAGGGGAGATGGAGAGGAGAAGGGAGTTGAGGGAAATTGGAAGGGGAGGTGAACCATGAGAGACTACAGACTCTGAAAAACAACCTGAGGGTTTTGAAGGGGCAGGGGGTGGGAGGTTGGGGGAACCAGGTGGCGGGTATTAGGGAGGGCACAGATTGCATGGAGCACTGGGTGTGGTGAAAAAACAATGAATACTGTTATGCTGAAAACAAAAATAATAAAAAATTTAAAAATTAAAAAAAAAAGAAAATACAAATCTAAAGCACAGTGAGATCCCACGTCACCCCCACTAGCATGACTCCAAGCAAAGAGACAATACATGTGTCGGGAAGCTTGTAGAGAAATGGAATTCTTACACATTCCTGGTGAGAATGTAAAAGGGTGTCCTTGTTCTGCTTTGGAAAAGAGGTTGGCGGTTCCTCAAAGAGTTAAACACGGGGTTCCATATGACGCAGCCATTCCACTCTTAGGTAAATAGCTAAGGAAACTGAAATGAAATGGCCACCTAATGGGAAAACAAGTCCACCTAACACAGACTTGCAGTAAGAAGAATACTGAGAGAGTTGGGACAGGAAACAGTTTTCTTCCCTTTCTTTTTTTCCTTTTGTAACCCTGGAATCCTGGGGGCTTTACTTAAGGTCCCTCCTTAGTGTTTAATGAAGATGCAGCAAGGCTTGCTAGAGTGGCCAAGATTGCGGTTGGTGTCAGGGGATACGAATTCTGACTCTGCCAAATACCAGTTAATCGTGGAGCGGAGCTCCTCTCTATGTCTCGGGACTGCTCTTTCCTGACCTCTAAAACGGGGAGTGATCCAGTGTCTTGTCGTTGGGAGACTCCGGAATGAGGCGTGGAGCTCCCAGCACACAGCCCGGTTGCCGGGTTCCATTCATCCTGGGGTGCAGCCTGCCTCCTCCCTTGAAAGCAGCGGGCATCGCGGCATGCCCAGCTTTCCACTGAGGCAGGCATCTCTGTTTCTCAGAGTGTGAACAGTCCAGCGACCTCATCAAATCCGTGCTGGGGGAGAAGGTGCTGTGTGAGAAGGGCAAGCGGGCAGACACGATGCCTGAGAAGCTCAGGTAAGGAGGGCTCTGTGGGGGGAGGCTGGAGGGAAAATGTGGGCCTCTGTCACTGGCGGCAGCAACAAGTCTGGGCCCGGAGAAGGGCAGAAACCGTCATGGCAGGCACGTTATTCAAACATATCTAAGACAATTTAGACCACAGTGATTGGTCAACGATGGACTCCAGTGACTCAGAGCCTCATTCTCTCTTTTTAAAAAGGGTATCAGGGGCGCCTGGGTGGCTCAGTGGGTTAAAGCCTCTGCCTTCGGCTCGGGTCATGATCCCAGGGTCCTGGGATTGAGCCCCGCATCTGGTTCTCTGCTCAGCGGGGAGCCTGCTTCCTCCTCTCTCTCTCTCTGCCTGCTTCTCTGCCTACTTGTGATCTCTGTCTGACAAATAAATAAATAAAATCTTTTTTAAAAAAAAGAAAAAATAAATAAAAAATTAAAAATAAAAAGGATATCAAAGTCACCAAATTCAAGGGGCAAGGGACAATTCGTGACCTTTGGCACAGTGAGCACACGAGCAAGGGTATGAGATCAACACTTCATTTACCTTTCACACGGTCAGGACCTGGCTGACGACAGCCTGCCATCCTCTCTTCCCGCAAATGCTGTCTTTTTGACCCTTTATTTGTCTTATTCTTACTGGCTTATTTCATTTAGCATTATGTATCCTATCTCCATTCACGTCACTACAAATGGCAAAATTTCATTTTTTATGGCTGAGTAATATCCCACTGTATATACAGTGGGATATATATACAGTATATATACATACAGTATATGTATATGTGTATATATATGTATATGTATATATGTATATGTATATATATACAGTATATATACAGTGGGATATTACTCAACCATAAAAATAATGAAATTACACACACACACACACACACACACCCCACCCCTTCATCCACTCATCAGCTGACAGACAGTTGGACTGTTTCTGTAATTTGACTCTTGTAGATAATGCTCCATGTATCCCTTTGCATGGGTATTTTTTGATTCTTTGGGTAAATACTTAGTAGTAAAATTGCTGAATTATATGGTATTTCTATTTTTTAACTTTTTGACCAAACTCCACACTGTTTTCCATTTTACATTCCCACCAGCAATGCAAGAGTGTTTCCCTTTCTCCACATCCTTGTCAACAGTATTATTTCATCTGTTCTTGAGGTTAGTCATTCTGACAGGTTTGAGTCGATAGCTGATCGTAGTTTTGTATATCCCTAATCATCAGTGATGTTGAGTATCTTTTCATGTGCCTGTTGGCCATCTGTATGTCTTCTTTGGAAAAAGGGCTATTCATTTCTCCTGCCCATTTTTTATTTCAATTATTCATTTTGGGGTTTTGAGTTTCTTAAGTTCTTTATATATTTTGGATACTAACTCTTTATCAAATATGTCACTTGCAAATATCTTTTTTTTTAAGATTTTATTTATTTATTTGACAGACAGATCACAAGTAGGCAGAGAGGCAGGCAGAGAGAGAAGGGAGGTAGCAGGCTCCCCGCTGAGCAGAGAGCCCGATGTGGGGCTCAATCCCAGGACGCTGGGATCATGACCTGAGCCAAAGGTAGCAGCTTTAATCCACTGAGCCACCTAAGCACCCCACTTGCAAATATCTTATCCTATTCTGTAATTTGCCTTTAATTTGTTGTTTCCTTCACCGTGCAGAAGCTTTTATTTTGACAAAGTACTTGATAATGACATGCAAAAGAATGAAAGTGGACCATTTTCTTATACCATACACAAAAATTAATTCAAAATGGGTTAAAGACCTAAATGTGAGACATAAAAACATAGGAGAACTATAGAAGTACTATAGGAGAACTCAGGAAGTAAATTCTGATATTGGCTGTAACAACTTCTCGATATGTCTCTTGATGCAAGGGAAACAAAGGTAAAAATAAAACAATGGGACTTCACCAAAATAAGTTGTCTTCTGATTATTAATCAACTATCTTTTCTAAAGTATGGCCTGGCTCCCTTTTCTCAGATTGACAGGTATTTTTACTTATCAAGCAGATACACCCAATGTCCTTTATGGTTACTGTTGTTTTTTGGTGATTGTCCCTTTTTTTGATTTGCATAGTATATAAACAGAATAATTCCATTAATATGTATTTGGCAAGATATAAGAATTGTCCACTCAGTGACCTCCTATAAGATGACTCCTTCTCATTTTTACTCTAAGAGCAGGAATGAATGTTTACATGGAGTGGCCCCAAACTCATCAACTCTGTATTTTTTTCAGTGTCTATGAAACTCAGTTGGGAAGATTTACTGCCTGATTTCTTAGAAAACATAAACCTGTATTTCTCAGTGTACATGTTACACAGTCTATTCCTTTTTCTTCTTCCATTCCCAACAGTTTGCTCAAGGAAACTCTAATTTTGAGGATGCAATTAGGGGTGACTAAAATACCCACAGTGCATATTTTAGCACAAGTACTGATATACTGATTTTCACAGTAGTTTCAAATACAACTAATTTAAGACCAGATCTCCAAGTGCCATTTGAAAATAGTACCAGGCTAGTAAAGAATCACTAAAGAATGACAAGACCCAGTAATTATTTCAAGACAAGTAATACTCAAAATTATAGTTATTTTATGCCATTAGAAAATAGACATGGGAATATGAACCCTGTGAATACAGAAAAGTAACAAGTCCTCTGCTAGATGAGATCCATGGTGGATTTAACCTTTAAAAGAGAAGTCAGAAGAAGAAACCTCCCTAAGTGCTATTAAGAGGAAAACAGCTGAAATTTAAACATGGGAAATGACTGTCTATCCCTGGAGTTGAGGCAGGAGAACTAAGGGTCACTTGTTCTCAAGGGACAGCAAGGGGCCTGGTAGAGTAAGGATGTATGAAGAGGAAAAGGAGAAAGTTAACAAGTGGCTGAACCTTACACAATGCATCAGGGACTCTATCCCTCAATCCCAGATGAGTATCTTGGCAGATGAAACAGTCTCATTCTTATAGGAAACAATTTTATCAGTTTTTTATACAAAGTCCCTCACATTTAATAAAATATTAATAAATATGAAAACATATTACTATCATAATAATGCTATCAGACCCAAAAATGTCCAGATGTTGGAATTATCAGAAATGGATTGAGATAATTATGATTAATGTGTTAATTAAGAGAAGTAAGCAACATGAGGGAATAAAAAGTGCTTTTCAATAAAGGGACGGAAATTTTCAAAAGCACTGAATGGAAATGCTACGATAAAAAAAAATCACATTAGGTATTAAAATTTATTTTGGGGAGCTTTCAAGAGAACTGTAAATAGCAGATAAAGATCAATGGATACATATATTTCAGACAATATGTGGAAGAATTTATCTCCAGCAGACCTGCTTATTAAAGTCTGTTAAAAGAATTTCTTTAGACTGAAGAGAAAAGATGCCATATAGAAAACTAATTCTGAACAGATAACAATGCCTGGAAGAATAAATATATGGTAAATACAACAATCTCAAAAAAAGAAAACTAAAAAAACCTCTTCATAAATTAGTAGTTGGCCTCATTAATATCCTTCTTCCAGTCTTTAATTAGGCAAAGGAAGTCAGTAAATATATAGCAGATTGGAAGAGCTGTACCATTCTGACTTAACTGATATTATATAACATCACACCGAATATTGGTAAAATACACATTTCTCTCAAATGTACTGGAAATACTCAGTGATAAAAGCCGTATGCTGAGCCACAAAACAGGTCACATTTTGTTAGAAGAAAATTTGTATAGAATTTGTTCTGTACTACAGTAGTATCTAATTCTACGTCACTAAGTAGTATATATCTACAAAATCTCCACATGCTTGAAGATTATACAATCTATTTCTAATGGATCATGGGTCTAAAAATAAAAAAATATCAAAAATAATTGAGGAAAACACAACTTATTAAAAGTTGTCTAATAAGCTAATCAGTGCTTAGATTTATACCATTAAGTGCAATAAAGAAAAAGGAAAAAGGAATCCAATCTAGGATATAAACCCACATTAGTGGAGGGATGCCTAGCTGGCTCGATGAGTAGAGCATGTGACTCGTGATTTGAGTTCGAACCCCATATTGGGTATTGAGATGGCTTAATAGAAATTAAAAATAATGGTAAATTTTCTCAACCTCCTAAATTAAATCTCAAAAACAAAATTGAAACCAAAATCTATGACTGATACCATAATTAATGCTGAAATACAGACCATGTTACCCATGATCAGGAACAAGGCAACATGTTTCAGTCTTACCAGGGAAATTAAACAGTGTACCCAAGACCATATAGCTGGTTCAGTAAGTCAATAGTCCTAAAGTCAAATTATACCTCAAAATAATATTTTAATAGCTAAGAAAATAAGAACCAGAATGGTATTTTGAAAATAAGATATTACAAAGACTGAACAACAACCACCACAGTAAACCACATAAGGAATAATCATTTAAGGCTCTCATTCTCATGTTTTCCATAGATAGATAGATAAATACACACACACACACACACACACACACACACACGTATCTCCAACTCTTGTCAATACCAATATTATCTGAGGTTTTCCAAAATTAAATATAAGGCTGTATCAACATTTTAAAATTAATTATTATAATCCATCACAACATGTTAGACATGAAAACTTGTATTGATACAGAAGAATTATTTGAAAAATGCAATACCATTAATGATTTAAAAAAAAACAAAAAACTTCCAACTAGACATAGAGGGGAAAGTAATCAAGTTGATTTAAATTAAAACTAATGTCCTATTTAGTGGTGAGAAACCAGATACTTTCCCCCTAAGATCATCAACAAGGCAAGGCGATCACCTTTCACTCCCCTTAAAACTTGTTGTATTGGAAGTCCTTGCTAACATAGTAAGAAAAAAAAGTACATAAAAGGGACACAAGTTTAGAAGAAAAAATAAAGAGCAAATGAAAGCACAGAAGAAGCTGCTCGCTGTCTTAGGGCATTAGGGAACTGCAAATTAAAACAAGATACCACTGTGCATCTAGAATGATTAAAACCCAAAACACTGACAACACCAAAATACCGATGACAATGTGAAGCAAGAGAAACTCTCATTCGTTGCTTGCACAAAAGAGAATGGTCTAACCGCTTACATGTAGAATACAGTTTGGACGGTTTTTTACAATGTTCGTCACAGTCTTATCACGTGATCCATCAGTTACTCTACTAAATACTTACTCACATGAGTTGAAAACTTACATTCACACAAAAGCTGCATATAAAGGTCCTAGCACTTCCTTCATTATTGTAAAATATGGGAAACAACCAAAATGTCATACAGTAGGTGAACAGATAAATTGGTACATCCTAACAACAGAAAATTATTCAGCAATAAAAAGAAACAAACTATCAAGTTTTGAAAAAACAGGGAGAAACCCTCAATATTTACTACAGAGAAGGCTGTCCACAAAGATTACATACAGTATCCTTCCAACTAAATGACATTCTGAAGAGACAAATATATGGAGATAGTAAAAAGACAAGTGGTTTCTGGGTATTAGGGGTAAGAGTGAAAGATAAGTAGACAGAGTACAGGAAAGTACATGGCAGTGAAAATATTCTGCAGCACATTGTAATGCAACATATACATGATACTATGCATTTATCAAAACTTCCAGAATATACAACACGAAGAGTGAACTCTAACATAAACTATGTACCTCAGGAAATGATAGCATATCAGTAATGATTCAATTTTAACAAAGGTATCACATTAATGCAGCAAATTACTAACATAAGAAACTATATGTGGAGGAAAAAGATATATAGCAAATTTGCAGTTTCTGCTTCATTTTTCTGTAACCCAAAACAAGTCTAAAATATAATCTATTAATAAAAAAAAAAAACCTGATTTCCAGTCTCAGCTCCACATGTAAAGAACTTGGAATTTCTTGCTAAGTTATAACAAATAAAAACACAGGAAGACACGGGAGTTACGACTTACCGCAGTAGAGACTCTAGCAGAAATCACCACTGAAGGAGAACTAGGGTAGGAAAACCGGAAGCTTAGGAAAACCCGAAGCGTAGTCACTCTGTTCCTACAGGCTCAACACAAACTACTCTGACAGTTAAAAACTCCCGGGGAGAAGAGTCATAAAATGCCCCCACCGGATATACCTCCACGAGCTTGACGAGGTTTCCTCAATAAGTAATGGGGAAAACTTCCCCGACTTGTGTTTCAGGCAGGGGCTGGGGAAAATTTGAAGTTGATAAATGTAGATAATTATTCAGGATGAAATGCTCGGTATTTTGGAAGTTATTATACTATTCCTTCTACTTTAGTGAATGTTTGAAATTTTCCACAGTAATAAAAACAATGATAGAAAGCTAAAAAAGAATTTTTGGAAAGAAAAAGAATTAACCAGAGCAAACTGCTTTCCCCTTAACAAAGCCTGCCCTCAAGGGAAACAATTTAACCCCAGTCTAACCTGCTGGGGTGTTGGGAGATCCAGCTCACCTGCTGAAAGAAAAATAACCAAGTCCAGCCAGTCTAATTTTCTATGGGAAAGAAGGGAAATAGCCAAGTACAGATCATTCTATCCATCCTATACCACCTAAAGGAAAGGAAAAAAGCAAACAAAACAAAACTGAGAAATACTTCTGAAATTCATAGTTCAGAAGAGACATCCATTAACTAAAAGACTCTCTAATATATCATGAGGCTTAATCATAGAACTATAGAATGCTTCCCCTCTCCTCATACTGCAACACCAAAGGTCTTTTTTTTTTAATATTTTATTTATTTACTTGGCACAGAGAGAGAATACAAGCAGGCAGAGCAGCAAGCAGAGGGTCAGGGAGAAGCAGGCTCCTCACGAAGCAGGGAGACCCATGTGGGGCTCTAACCCAGGACCCTGGCATCATGACCTGAGCCGAAGGCAGCTGCTTAACCAACTGAGCCACCCAGGCACCCTGCAAAAGTCTTCTTATCTTGGTCCATTTACACAGTACATCATCTCTGGCTATGGCGGGGGCGGGCCGGGGGGGGGAAGCATACCAAAAGGGCAAAGAACACAATTTGAAGAGACAGAGAAAGCATTGGAGATAGACATGGTAAGGATATTGGAATTATCAGACCAGACCAGGAATCTAAAACAGCTGTAATTAATATTCTGAGTGTTATAATGGATGGAGCAGATAACATGCAAGAATATATGGGCCATATGAGCAGAGAAATGGAAATCCTAAGAACCCAAAAGAAATGTTAGAGACAGAACAGACTGTGATAGAAATGAAGAACACCCTGGATGGGCTTGTTAGTAGACTGGACACAGCTGAGGAAAAAAAATCTCTGCCCTTGAGAATATCTCAACAGGAGCATCCAAACCTTAGGGGAAGGGGAACACCTCAAAACAGACACAATACAATCAATAGTAATAACATAAATGTAGCTCAGGATTGCCTGCTGATAAATTCTCTAACTTCCACAAATTTGATGAAAAAGTTGTCCTCAAAATACACACTGAAAAGGAAAGCTATTCAATTTGTTAATTTCCAAGATGTTTTATTTGTTTTATTAAAACTGAATACTGAGGGGTGCCTGGGTGGCTCGGTGGTTTGGGCCTCTGCCTTCGGTTCAGGTCATGATCCCGGGGTCCTGGGATCGACACCCGCATCCAGCTGGGCTCTCTGCTCAGCAAGGAGCCTGCTTCCCCCACTCTCTCTGCCTGCCTCTCTGCCTACTTGTGATCTCTGTCTGTCAAATAAATAAATAAAATCTTTTAAAAAATAAAAAATAAAACTGAATACTGAAATGCAGCAGATTCAAACATAAAACAATCTTTTTTGTCTTAAAGAATGTGGTAAATTACAAAAAAGAAAAAGAAGAAAAAAGAAAGAAAACAGGAACTATTGGTCAATGGTGCATATTTACTACATAATAACTTCATATTTTCAGTGGCACTGAAATTCTAGACAACAATAAAAAGAATATATATATATATATACACACATACATATGTGTATGTATGTGTATATATGTATATACACATATGTATGTGTATATATATATATATATTTGTGTGTGTGGTTTTGGGGGGGTTGGTTGTTTGTTGTTTTAAAGAGTTTTTTTTATTTATTGGGCAGAGAGAGAGAAAGAAGGAATACAAGCCAAGAGAGTGGGAGAAGGAGAAGCAGCCCTCCTGCTGAGCAGGGAGCCCAAAGCAGGGCTCCATCCCAGGACCCTGGGATCATGACCTGAGCAGGAGACAGCTGCTTAATCAACTGAGCCACCTGGGTGCCCCTGTGTGTGGATTTCTGTTGGTAGATAAAACATGCTAATTTACTGGTTATGTTCAAAGGATGGGGAAAATAAGTAAAGAGTTTGGAATTGGAAAGAGGTATTTATAGTTTAAATTGGAAAAATAACTATAAAAGAAATTTTCATAGAAAAATATAAAATATAAGCATATTAAAATCATTTATTTCAAAGAAGAGACTATTAAAATGGAATGAAAGAGAAAACCTGTCATATACAGAATATAATAAATATATTTAAGGTACAATATTTTCAAAATTTTAAAATCAAAGGAATGTAAAAATATTTACTAACCAAATGAAAGGTGAATGGGGGAGACATTTGATTATAAAATACAAAATAGAATTAAGACATAAATCTTGACATTCGGTACTGCTTAATATTAACTACAAAGAGAGGTTTGACCAAATTATATAGTCTGTAAATTATATAGTATGTAAATTATATCTAAAGTATAGTAAATTATATAGTATGTAAATTATATCTCAATAAAACTTTTTTTTAAAAAAGGTTTCTTTTTGGCATGACCATTAAAGGTAGCAAAGAAGAGCATTGCTTGACATCCAAGCACAGGCTGGCAGTTGAAAGCCTACATTAATGTATCACACCATTTCTGTTTCTTCTCCCCATTCTTTTTTTTCTCTTTTTTAACATTCTATATATTTATTTAGAAAGAGAGAGAGAGAGCACACGAGTGGGGAGAGTAGCAGGGGGACAGAATTAGAGAGACTCCCAAACAGACTCCAAGCTGAGTGCGGAGCCTGACTCGGGGCTCCATGCCAAGACTCTAAGATCATAACCAGAGCCAAAATCAAGAGTCACATGCTTAACCCATTGAGCCACCGGGGTGCCCTCCACTCCATTCTTCTTAAGCATCACAGGACTTGTATTTCTCCAGCTTAGGTTAAATGGGAAGGATATATGGTGCCTTTGAAAAGAGGAAGCCACCTGAGCCGGGATTCATCACCATCGTGATCTGGTGATTATGTGTCAACAGTATTTAAGAACAACAGTGCCAATTTCATTCTGATTTTCATCCTGTTCTTTATCCACCACCTGAACAGTTGACGCACCTAAACCAACTTTTTTCCATTTATCTCATTATCATTTTTATGTTTCTGATAGCCTTCTTTGTTCTTTGGAATGGCTTCTCATTACTAAAGCAATATATGGCAGCCATGGTAGCAAGAGGTTGTTTCTTATGTGGTTTATCGCCCTCTGAACATGAGGTTGAAATAGGGTGGCCCAGGCAGAAGGAACTGCCTGTATCACAAGGTATATCGTTGTTTGGACCAGAGGCACATCATTTTGCCTGGGTGATTGCTTGTGGACATAAAACCAATCTCACCTCACTTGTACATTTAGCATTTTAAGGGCTTCAGTGATATTTCATTATATAAAGAAGGCAAGACAATGAAGGGGTAAAATTTTCAGCATAAACTTGCTCAATTCATGACTTCATTCATTCCAAATTCGTCAATTCAATTACATCTAAATTATGGGGAATTTTCTGTCTGTTAGTTCTGCTGGGACTCAGCCTGACTAGTCCATTCTGTTCAATGATGTCTACCATGAAATTGTAAGTCTCTTGATCATTTAACTAACAAATCTGAGAAAATGAAGATTTATCAGGGACTTGTTAATATTTTCAAACAAAGTGTCACACTCCTTTGAACTATATTCACAGGCTTCTGTGGTCCCCTCTCTCCTGTGTCATATGCCTGGGAGTATGGCTAGTGACTATTGACCATAGCTGAAAAGATCATAAATGATTACAGTATTTCTCAAATTCCCAACAGAACCTTCCTTGTACAATAACACTTTTTTCAGTTGTCTGTTTTACCTACTATGATTGACTCTTTTCTTCTGTTTTCAGCAATTCTACTTACACTGAAAATCAATTAAGTACCCAGTTAGTACTCAACTCCTCAGTCTCCTCCTCCCAATTGTCCTTTCCTTCTGAATTTATTTTGTCAGCTCAACAGGAGTCAAATCTTTTCACTCATAAATAATAAACAAACATACGAACAAACCTCTACCACAGAAGTTTTGCTGCTTCATACTGAGAGTGGGTCAGCAACTGTCCTGGCATTAAAACCTTAGCTCTTTCTTCCTTCCTCCTTGCCTTACCACAAAGTACCCTTGCCATATTGAGTTGTAGGTCTGAAAGTCAATCCTTCCTCTTCAAGGTGCCAGCCTGTAAGATCTACAGTGATTAAATAGTAGCAGTGGTCTTGGGTTCTGATTGATAATCAAACTCATAAAGCACAATAGCCTTCACAAAGCACTAAGTTCATCAGCTGTCATGAAGGTTAAAGATCAGGGAACAACATGCATAGTGGCCAAAGAGCAATTGTCTCTTGACTCTCAGAACCAGTTTCTAAATATTCCCTAAATTCCATATTAAGAGTATGGCTTATGGATCCTGTCTGCTAGGCTCTTGTTGAGAATCTTAGCATCCATATTCATCAGTGATATTGGTCTGAAATTCTCCTTTTTGGTAGGGTCCTTGCCTGGTTTGGGGATCAGGGTAATGCTGGCTTCATAAAAAGAGTCTGGAAGTTTTCCTTCTGCTTCAATTTTTTGAAACAGCTTCAGGAGAATAGGTGTTATTTCTTCTTTGAAAGTTTGGTAGAATTCCCCAGGGAATCCATCAGGTCCTGGGCTCTTGTTTTGGGGGAGGTTTTTGATCACTGCTTCAATCTCGTTACTAGATATGGGTCTATTCAGGTTGTCAATTTCTTCCTGGTTCAATTTTGGGAGTTTATAGTTTTCCAGGAATGCATCCATTTCATCTAGGTTGCTTAGCTTATTGGCATATAACTGTTGATAATAACTTCTGATGATTGTTTCTACTTCCTTGGTGTTAGTTGTGATCTCTCCCTTTTCATTCATAATTTTATTAATTTGGGCTTTCTCTCTTTTCTTTTGGATTAGTGTGGCCAATGGTTTATCGATCTTATTGATTCTTTCAAAAAACCAGCCTCTAGTTTCATTGATACATTCTACTATATCTCTGGTTTCTACCTCATTGATCTCTGCTTTACTCTTGATTATTTCCCTTCTTATGTGTGTAGTTGGTTTGATTTGTTGTTGATTCTCCAGTTCTTTAAGGTGTAGAGACAGCTGGTGTATCCTGGATTTTTCAATTTTTTTGAGGGAGGCTTGGATGGCTATGTATTTCTCCCTTAGAACTGCCTTTGCTGTATCCCATAGGTTTTGGAGTGAAGTGTCTTCATTCTCATTGGTTTCCATGAATTGTTTAAGTTCTTCTTTGATCTCCTGGTTGATCCAAGCATTCTTAAGCATTCCCTTACACCATACACAAAGATAAACTCGAAATGGATAAAAGACCTCAATGTGAGACAGGAATCCATCAGAATCCTAGAGGAGAACATAGGCAGTAACCTCTTTGATATCAGCCACAGCAACTTCTTTCAAGATATTTCTCCAAAGGCGAAGGAAACAAAAGCGAAAATGAACTTTTGGGACTTCATCAAGATCAAAAGCTTCTGCACAGCAAAGGAAACAGTCAACAAAACAAAGAGGCAACCCACAGAATGGGAGAAGATATTTGCAAATGACAGTACAGACAAAAGGTTGATATCCAAAATCTATAAAGAACTCCTCAAACTCAACACACACAAAATAGATAATCATATCAAAAAATGGGCAGAAGATATGAACAGACACTTCCCCAATGAAGACATACAAATGGCTATCAGACACATGAAAAAATGTTCACCATCACTAGCCATCAGGGAGATTCAAATTAAAACCACATTGAGAGGGGTGCCTGGGTGGCTCAGTGGGTTGAGGCCTCTGTCTTCGGCTCAGGTCATGATCCCAGGGTCCTGGGATCGAGCCCTGCATCAGGCTCTCTGCTCAGCGGGGAGCATGCTTCCCTTCCTCTCTCTCTGCCTGCCTCTCTGCCTATTTGTGATCTCTGTCTGTCAAATAAATAGGTAAAATCTTTAAAAAAAAAAAAAAAACACATTGAGATACCACCTTACACCAGTTAGAATGGCCAAAATTAGCAAGACAAGAAACAACATGTGTTGGAGAGGATGTAGAGAAAGGGGAACCCTCTTACACTCTTGGTGGGAATGCAAACTGGTGCAGCCACTTTGGAGAACAATGTGGAGATTCCTCAAGAAATTAAAAATAGAGCTTCCTTATGACCCTGCAATTGCACTACTGGGTATTTACCCCAGAGATACAGATGTAGTGAAAAGAAGGGCCATCTGTACCCCAATGTTTATAGCAGCAATGGCCATGGTCGCCAAACTGTGGAAAGAACCAAGATGCCCTTTAACGGACAAATGGATAAGGAAGATGTGGTCCATATGCACTATGGAGTATTATGCCTCCATCAGAAAGGATGAATATGCAACTTTTGTAGCAACATGGATGGGACTGGAAGAGATTATGCTGAGTGAAATAAGTCAAGCAGAGAGAGTCAATTATTTTTTTATCTTATTTTTTATTTATTTTTCTATTATTTATTATTTGTGGAGCATAACAAATAACATGGAGGACAAGGGGAGATGGAGAGGAGAAGGGAGTTGAGGGAAATTGGAAGGGGAGGTGAACCATGAGAGACTATGGACTCTGAAAAACAACCTGAGGGTTTTGAAGGGGTGGAGGGTGGGAGGTTGGGGGAACCAGGTGGTGGGTATTAGGGAGGGCATGTATTGCATGGAGCACTTGGTGTGATGCAAAAACAATGGATACTGTTACATGAAAAGAAATTAAAAAACAAAACAAACAAACAAAAAAAAAGGTTCAAGGGATTCAAGATGGTGGAGGAGTAGAAGGTTGAGATGATATCAGGTAGCAGGAGTTCAGCTAGATAGTTATCAAACCATTCTGAACACTTACAAATCCAACAGGAGATCAAAGAGAAGAGCAGCAATTCTAGAAACAGAAAATTAACCACGTTCTGAAAGGTAGAACCTGCAGAGATGAGAAGATAGACTGCATGGGGGGCGGGGGGCTGCATCCCAGCAAGCAGCAGAGCAATGGAGCACAAAATCAGAAGTTTGTTTGTTTGTTTTTTTTTTAAGACTTTATTTCTTTATTTGACAGAGAGAGAGATCACAAGTGGGCAGAGAGGCAGGCGGGGGGATGGGAAGCAGGCTCCCTGCTGAGCAGAGAGCCCGATGGGGGGCTTGATCCCTGACCTCTGGGATTGTGACCTGAGCTTTAACCCACTGAGTCACACAGGTGCCCCCCAAATGAGAACTTTTAAAAGTGTGCTCCACTGAGGGGCGTTGCTCCAGAGGCTAAGTGGGGGTGAAGCCCTTGCGGGGACACATGGTCTCAGGTCCCATGGGGTCACAGAAGGATTGGGGGTGTCTGAGTGTAGCAGAGCTCACAGGTATTAGAGTGGGGAAGCCAGCTACAGAGACAAAGCAGAGGAGTGAGATCTCAGCTGAGGGTTACCTTAAACTGTAATCCGTGGCACAGTCAGACCACTGCTCTTTGAGCAGGCACCCCACAAGTGCCAGATCCAGGGAGACCCCCCTGGAAGGGCGGCAGGGATCTGCTGGGTTTCGAGACTCCAAACAGGGCTGTGTGCCAGAGACAGAAATGTTCGGTCACAGGCTTGGTGAACATGGAGGGCAGCCGGACACCAGGGAAACAGGAGTGATTGAGCGCTTTTCTCTGAGGATGCACTGAGGAGTGGGGCCCCTGAGCTCTCAGCTCCTCCAGGCCAGAGACTGGGAGGCTACCATTTTCATTCCCCTCCTCCAGAGCTCTTCGGAAAGCGTTCAGGGAACAAAAGCTCTCAAGAGTGAACAGGAGCAGATTACTTAGCCTGACCCCTGGCAAGAGTGGTGCAATTACACCTCGGGCAAAGACATTTGAGAATCACCACAACAGGCCCCACCCCCAGAAGATCAGCAGGAACATCCAGCCAAGACCAAGCAACCTGATCAAGGAGAACAGCGAAATTCCAGAGGAGGGGAAAGCAAAGCATGGAATTCATGGATTTCTCCGCATGATTCTTTAATCTTGCAAAGTTAATTAAATTTTATTAATTTTATTTTTTCTTATTCTAATTTTTTAACTTTTACTCTTTCCTCTTTTAACATTTTTTAACTGATTTATCTTCACAATACCTTTCTTTTAAAAAATCTTTTTGAACATTTATTATTATAGTCATATTTTATCCTTCATTGTATATAACTTCAGCTTATGTATACACATAGGGTTTTTTCTTCTAAAAATTTTGGGATACAACTTCTTCTAATAGATGAAAATATACCCTAAATCTAGCACAAGGTTTGTTTTAGTCTCCAGCCTGAGCAAATTCTCTCCACTTTCTTTTTCTTTCTTTTCCCAAACAACTTATCTTATTAACTCCTTTTGCTAGAATTTTTTTAAAATCTTCATCTTCATAGTCATATTCCATCCCTTCATCATATTCACTCTTATTTTTGTGTGTGTGTATATATATGTGTGTGTATGTATATGTGTGTATATATATATATACACACACATATATATGTATAGAAAGAAAGAAAGAAGAAAGAAAAACATATATATGTTTATGTTTATATAAAACATATATATGTTTATATATATATATATATATATATATATAAACATATATATATTTTTTTCTTTCTTTCTTTAAAATTTTGGGAGGTAGTTTCTCCTAAGAGACCAAAATACTCCCAAAATCAAGTGGGTGGCTCTGTTCTATTCACCAGTCTACTATATATATTTTCTTTCTTCTTTCTTTTTCTTTATTTTTTTAACTTCTTTTTACCCCCTTTCTTCTCCCAGTGATTTGGGGTCTCTTCTGATTTCGTTAACGTGCATTTTTGGGGGTCTTTTGCCACCCCTTTATATTTTATTCTCTCATTCATATATTCTTTTTTTTTTAAATTTATTTCCAGCATAACAGTATTCATTGTTTTTTCACCACACCCAGTGCTCCATGCAATCTGTGCCCTCCCTAATACCCGCCACCTGGTTCCCCCAACCTCCCACCCCCTGCCCCTTCAAAACCCTCAGGTTGTTTTTCAGAGTCTGTAGTCTCTCATGGTTCACCTCCCCTTCCAATTTCCCTCAACTCCCTTCTCCTCTCCATCTACCCTTGTCCTCTATATTATTTGTTATGCTCCACAAATAAGTGAAACCATATGATACTTGACTCTCTCTGTTTGACATATTTCACTCAGCATAATCTCTTCCAGTCCTGTCCATGTTGCTACAAAAGTTGGGTATTCGTCCTTTCTGATGGAGGCATAATACTCCATAGTGTATAGGAACCACATCTTCCTTATCCATTCATCCTTTGAAGGGCATCATGGTTCTTTCCACAGTTTGGCGACCGTGGCCATTGCTGCTATAAACATTGGGGTACAGATGGCCCTTCTTTTCACTACATCTGTATCTTTCGGGTAAATACCCAGTAGTGCAATTGCAGGCTCATAGGGAAGCTCTATTTTTAATTTCTTGAGGAATCTCCACACTGTTCTCCAAAGTGGCTGCACCAGTTTGCATTCCCACCAACAGTGTAAGAGGGTTCCCCTTTCTCCACATCCTCTCCAACACATGTTGTTTCCTGTCTTGCTAATTTTGGCCATTCTAACTGGTGTAAGGTGGTATCTCAATGTGGTTTTGATTTGAATCTCCCTGATGGCTAGTGATGATGAACATTTTTTCATGTGTCTGGTAGCCATTTGTATGTCTTCATTGGAGAAGTGTCTGTTCATATCTTCTGCCCATTTTTTAATATGATTGTCTGTTTTGTGTGTGTTGAATTTGAGGAGTTCTTTATAGATCCTAGATATCAACATTTTGTCTGTACTGTCATTTGCAAATATCTTCTCCCATTCCGTGGGTTGCCTCTTTGTTTTGTTGACTGTTTCCTTTGCTGTGCAGAAGCTTTTGATCTTGATGAAGTCCCAAAAGTTCACTTTCGCTTTTGTTTCCTTCCCCTTTGGAGACATATCTTGAAAGAAGTTGCTGTGGCTGATATCAAAGAGGTTACTGCCTATGTTCTCCTCGAGGATTCTGATGGATTCCCGTCTCACATTGAGGTCTTTTGTCCATTTTGAGTTTATCTTTGTGTACGGTGTAAGAGAATGGTCGAGTTTCATTCTTCTACATATGGCTGTCCAGTTTTCCCAGCACCATTTATTGAAGAAACTGTCTTTTTTCCACTGGATATTTTTTCCTGTTTTGTCGAAGATTATTTGACCATAGAGTTGAGGGTCCCTATCTGGGCTCTCTACTCTGTTCCACTGGTCCATGAGTCTGTTTTTATGCCAGTACCATGCTGTCTTGGTGATCACAGCTTTGTAGTAAAGCTTGAAATCAGGTAACGTGATGCCGCCAGTTTTATTTTTGTTCTTCAACATTTCCTTAGCAATTCGGGGTCTCTTCTGATTCCATACAAATTTTAGGATTATTTGCTCCAGCTCTTTGAAAAATACTGGTGGAATTTTGATTGGAATGGCATTAAAAGTATAGATTGCTCTGGGCAGTATAGACATTTTAACGATGTTTATTCTTCCGATCCAAGAGCATGGAATGGTCTTCCATCTTTTTGTGTCTTCTTCAATTTCTTTTAGGAGTGTTCTGTAGTTCCTCGAGTACAGATCTTTAACCTCTTTGGTTAGGTTTATTCCGAGGTATCTTATGGTTCTTGGTGCTATAGTAAATGGAATCGATTCTCTAATTTCCCTTTCTGCATTTTCATTATTAGTGTATAAGAAACCCACTGATTTCTGTACATTGACTTTGTATCCTGCCACATTACTGAATTGCTGAATGAGTTCTAGTAGTTTGGGGGTGGAGTCTTTCGGGTTTTCCATATAAAGAATCATGTCATCTGCGAAGAGAGAGAGTTTGACTTCTTCCTTGCCAATTTGGATACCTCTTATTTCTCTTTGTTGTCTGATTGCTGTTGCTAGGACTTCTAATACTATGTTGAACAAGAGTGGTGAGAGTGGGCATCCTTGTCGTGTCCCTGATCTCAACGGGAAGGCTGCAAGCTTTTTCCCATTGAGGATGATATTTGTTGTGGGTCTTTCATAGATAGATTTGATGAGGTTCAGGAATCTTCCCTCTATCCCTATATTTTGAAGCGTTTTAATCAGGAACGGATGCTGGATTTTGTCAAAAGCTTTTTCTGCATCAGTTGATAGGATCATGTGGTTCTTCTCTTTTCTCTTATTGATTTGTTCTATCACAATGATTGATTTGTGAATGTTGAACCATCCTTGTAACCCAGGGATGAATCCCACCTGGTCATGGTGGATAATCTTTTTAATGTGCTGTTGGATCCTGTTTGCTAGGATCTTGTTGAGAATCTTGGCATCCATATTCATCAGTGATATTGGTCTGAAATTCTCCTTTTTTGTAGGGTCTTTGCCTGGTTTGGGGATCAGAGTAATGCTGGCTTCATAAAAAGAGTCTGGAAGTTTTCCTTCTGCTTCAATTTTTTGAAACAGCTTCAGGAAAATAGGTGTTATTTCTTCTTTGAAAGTTTGATAGAATTCCCCAGGGAATCCGTCAGGTCCTGGGCTCTTGTTTTGGGGGAGGTTTTTGATCACTGCTTCAATCTCGTTACTAGATATGGGTCTATTCAGGTTGTCAATTTCTTCCTGGTTCAATTTTGGGAGTTTATAGTTTTCCAGGAATGCATCCATTTCATCTAGGTTGCTTAGCTTATTGGCATATAACTGTTGATAATAACTTCTGATGATTGTTTCTACTTCCTTGGTGTTAGTTGTGATCTCTCCCTTTTCATTCATAATTTTATTAATTTGGGCTTTCTCTCTTTTCTTTTGGATTAGTGTGGCCAATGGTTTATCGATCTTATTGATTCTTTCAAAAAACCAGCTTCTAGTTTCATTGATATGTTCTACTATATCTCTGGTTTCTACCTCATTGATCTCTGCTCTAATCTTGATTATTTCCCTTCTTACATGTGGGGTTGGTTTGATTTGTTGTTGATTCTCCAGTTCTTTAAGGTGTAGAGACAGCTGGTGTATTCTGGATTTTTCAATTTTTTTGAGGGAGGCTTGGATGGCTATGTATTTCCCCCTTAGGACTGCCTTTGCTGTATCCCATAGGTTTTGGAGTGAAGTGTCTTCATTCTCATTGGTTTCCATAAATTGTTTAAGTTCTTCTTTGATCTCCTGGTTGATCCAAGCATTCTTAAGCAAGGTGGTCTTTAGCTTCCAGGTGTTTGAGTTCCTTCTGAACTTTTCCTTGTGATTGAGCTCCAGTTTCAAAGCATTGTGATCTGAGAATATGCAGGGAATAATCTCAGTCTTTTGGTATCGGTTGAGCCCTGATTTGTGACCCAGTATGTGGTCTATTCTGGAGAAGGTTCCATGTGCACTTGAGAAGAATGAGTATTCTGTTGTTTTAGGGTGGGATTCTCTCATTCATATATTCTTATCTGGATAAAATGACAAGGTGGAAAAACTCACAAAAAAAAAAAAAAAAAAAAGAACAAGAAGCAGTACCAAAGGCTAGTGACTAATCTATACAGACGTTGGTAATATGTCAGATCTAGAGTTCAGAATAACAATTCTCAAGGTGCTAGCTGGGCTCAAAAAAGGCATGGGAGGTATTAGAAAAACCCTGTCTGGAGAAATAAGAGCCCTTTCTGGAGAAATAAAGGAACTAAAATCTAACCAAGCTGAAATCAAAACAACTTATTAATGAGGTGTAATCAAAAATGGAGGCTCTTACTGCTAGGATAAATGAAGCAGAAAAGAGAATTAGTGTACCCAAAAAGGATGGAATCTTATGTTTCACCATGAATGAAAATCACAAATACTACTGTCCCTTAGTGTCTTTTTCAACCTCCACAGACTGAGATGAAAACTGTTCCTTTTAAACCACAGTTTAACAGAGAGGAGAAGAAAATACGATAAAACCACACCGCCCCACCAGCTCCTGGCACCTCATCCCTCTGACCTCACTTGAATTTTTCCAAAGCAGCAATCACTACCTGGTACTTCACGTGATTGTTTCTCTACTGTCTCTCTCTCTTTCTGAGAATGGAAGTGCCAAACCAGCACTAATTTTGTTTTATTCACTTTTGTGTCTCCAGTAAAACTAACATGTACTATACCCTCAGTGAACATCAGCTGAGTGAATGAATAAAGACAGAAAAGGTTATTGAGTGCCAAGAAATGGTGGAGATAAACACCAAACAATGAAGGCTAGAATTTATAAAGAGAAAAATGGACACTAGTGATTTTGTTTTATATCTTAGACTTCTCTCAGTTTGATGCAGAATACTGATATGGCTGTGTATATAAAATATACACATATATGTCAAATATAATCTTGTAAAGGTTTATATTGTGAGAATAAATATACATCGAAGGAGAGGAAAAGGAAGATACACAAATATAAGACAAGTGATATAAAAAGAAAAGAAAAGGCTATCTACATCCAAATCCATTTTCTGCCCAACTCTTTTGCTTTCCAAGACACTATCATTATTAACCATCTCCTTAACTTCCTGTGGGTAGAGACCCTTGCTTATCTTTCTGATATGCAGGTCACTATAGTAATTGTGGCCCCTCAGCTTCTGGAAGTTATAAACTCCCACCTCTTCACTACTGCTTTGGTGTTCCATCTTTTCTATTGCTATAAAGCCAAACTCTGTGATTGTCTTTCTTACCATCAGCCCTGGCCTACAGAAGAAATTCTCTACAGTACAAAATGGTACAAGTACCCCTTTGACCAGTGGTGTTCCTGATGACTTTGGTAAATGGATGTGCCCTCTGGGCATTCTTATTGAATATAATCCTCCATTGAATGGTCTGGTCTCACATAATATATTCCCTCCACAAAGTCACTCTTCTGAGCCATTTTGACCCCTTCTAGAACTGTATCCCAGGGAAACTCAGGCATTCCCACTTTGTTCGGTGTGGACAATCATTCTCTCCAGGCTTTTTTTTTTTTTTTAAAGATTTTATTTATTTATTTGACAGAGATCGCAAGTAGGCAAAGAGGCAGGCAGAGAGAATGAGAGGGAAGCAGGCTCCCTGCTGAGCAGAGAGCCCGATGCGGGACTCGATCCCAGGACCCCGAGATCATGACCTGAGCCGAAGGCAGTGGCTTAACCCACTGAGCCACCCAGGCGCCCCCATTCTCTCCAGGCTTTTAATGGCCACTCTAGCAGTGAACTTGTCCTATTTTCTGGGTCTTCACTGATTGTCAACTCTAAATTGGGATAGTGTCCCCAAGTCTATGAATTCTTGTTTAACCAGCCTCAAGTTCTGTCCCTCTCTGCCCTGACACCCTTACGCAAGCACCATCATATTCCTGCTGGTACATATTAGCTCATTCCTGCACCTCCTTTGGAATACTTATGACCAATTACTAAGGTTCTGGATTAGTCTCAAAACATGCTTATTCTTGTTTATGCAATCCTTGTTTTCCCACTTATCTGTACACTCTTTCTACTTCTGATCTGGTCTGACTCTAAAAGCATTGTAAAGTAGAACAAAGAGGTGGAAGAAAATCATGCTCTATTTTTAATAACCAGTTGACAAGGAAGACTCATTGAGACATTTTCAGACTTACAAAGAGAAACATAATGCATGCATTAATATAGGGAGATAGCTTGCTTAAATGGATAGAATTACTATTTGTTTTATTTTAAAAGGGAGGCTTCATCAAATGAAAAGATAGAAAGCTGATGTAGGTTTTTAAAAAATATATTCACTGTAATTACATTCATTTATCTGGGAGGAAAATCCTTACCCTTTTAGATAGAAGGTGAAATGGAATATCATCTTTAGGAAGAAATACAATATTCAGAGGTAACATAGCTATGAACTAGATGAGCCTAATAAATGGAGATTTTCTATTGATAGTATTTCAACAAAAATACTACTGAATGTTGACAAAAAAGAGATTGGAAAAATGAAAAACAACATGAGATTAATAAAATACATACATACAGGGGCGCCTGGGTGGCTCAGTGGGTTAAAGCCTCTGCCTTCAGCTCAGGTCATGATCCCAGGGTCCTGGGACCGAGCCCCGCATCGGACTCTCTGCTCAGCAGGGAGCCTGCTTCCTCCTCTCTCTGCCTGTCTCTCTGCCTACTTGTGATCTCTGTCTGTCAAATAAATAAATAAAAATCTTTAAAAAAAATACATACATACATACGTACAAAAACTTTTCATCCAGCCCTCAGTGATGGTACCAATTGCCCAATGCAAATTGCATACATTCATGCTTTATTTTTTAGAGCAATGTTGTCAAAATTTTGTTATTGTTTCATAAAAAAATTTTTTTTGTCTGTTCTGTTCACATTATTAATTTTCACTTCTAGTAGAGTCTAGCATGGCATAAGTAATAAATAAACATTAATCAGAATGAATTAATTAGTAGGTGAACAGAGGAACAAAAATGGGAGTTGGGGTTAAACATTTCCGGTTTTTTCAAGACTTTCATTTCCATTGAGTTTTCCCTCCCAGACCCAATTCTCTCTCTTTTTTTTTTAAGATTGGATAAAACAACAGGACCCATCCATATCTCTCTACAAGAGACCCATTTTGAACCTAAGGATACATCCAGACAGAAAGTAAAGGGATGGACTCTGAAAAACAACCTGAGGGTTTTGAAGGGGCGGGGGGTGGGAGGGTGGGGGAACCAGGTGGTGGGTATTGGGGAGGGCACAGATTGCATGGAGCACTGGGTGCGTCGAAAAAACAATGAATACTGTTACGCTGAAAATAAATAAAAAATTTAATTTAAAAAATATGACTATTAACACACACACACACACACAAAAAGTAAAGGGATGGAGAAGCATATTTCATGCCTATGGACCTCAAAAGAAGGCTGGGGTAGTGATTCTCATATCAGATCAATTAGATTTTAAACTAAAGACTATAGTCAGAGATACACAAGGACACTACATCATTCCTAAAGGGTCTATCCACCAAGAAGACCTAACAGTTGTAAATATTTATGCCCCCAATATGGGAGCAGCCAACTACATAAGACAACTCTTAATCAAGATAAAGAGTCATATTGATACAAATACATTAATAGTAGGGGATCTTAACATGCCACTCTCAATAATAGACAGATCATCCAAGCAGAAAATCAATAAAGAAACAAGAGCATTGAATGACACATTGGACCGGATGGACCTCATAGATATATACAGAACATTCCACAGTCCTCTGAAAAGATTAAAATTAAAAAGTATTCTAAAAAAGGAATTGATAAGAAAAGAAGTTAGTTGAAAAAAGAAAAAAAAGAGGAAAAAATGTGATCAGGCTGGAGACTAGAACAAAGCCATGTGCTAGATTTAGGGTATATTTTGATCTATTAGAAGAAATTGTATCTCAACATCTTAAAGAAAAAAGAAACCTGTATGTATTCAAAAAATAAGGTTAAATACAAAGTAGGGAGAGAATATGACTATAACAATAAAAATTTTAAAAGACTTTAAAAAGGTATTGATAAGATAAAATAGTTTAAAACGTTTAAAATAGGAAAGAGGGAAAATTTTAAAAAATAGAATAAGAAAAATATAAAATTTGAAAAGTTTAACTTTGAAAGACTAAAGAATCATGGGGGGAAAGCCATGAATTCTATGTGTTGCATTTCCCTTGCTGTGGAGTTCTGCAGCTCTCACTGATCGGTGAACTTGGCTGGATGTTCCTGCTAATCTCCTGGGGAAGGGGCCTGTTGCTGTGATTCTCAAATGTCTTTGTCTGAGGCAGAATTGCACCACCTTTGCCAGGAGCCAGGCTAAGTAATCTGTGTAGTTTTGGTCGCAGGAGCTTTTGTTCCCTGAACGCTTTCCGTACACCTTTGGAGGACGAGAATGAAAATGGCGGTCTCCCAATCACTGCCCCATAGGAGCTGCGAGCTCAGAGCCCTTCTCCTCAGTGCACCCTCAGAGAAAAGCAGTCAATCCCTCCTGTCTTCCTTATTTCCGGCCACACTGCATGCTCGCCCAATCTGTGACTAAGCGTTTCTATCACAGGCGCACGGAACCCTTTTGGAGTCTCCAAACTCAGCAGATTCCTGCCATTTGTTCCCACGCCAGAAAGGAGGGGATCTCCATAGACCTGCCACTTGTGGGGACCCTGCTTGAAAAGCAGTGGCCTGTATGTGCCTTGGATCACAGTTTAAGGTAAGCCTGAACTGAGAACTGACTCTTTGGCCCCGTCTCTGGAGCCAGCTTCCCTGCTCCAATACCTGGGAGCTCTGCCACCCCCCTGGTCCTTTTGTGACCCTGTGGATCCTGAGAGCACACTGTCCCCGCAAGGGCTCCACCCCACCCCCCCCCCCACCACCGAGCCTACCTCAGTGGAGCAGACTTCTAAAAGTTCTGATTTTGTGCTCTGCTGCTCTATCACTTGCTGGGAGCCAGTCCCTCCCCCCACTGTCTATCTTCCTGTAGGTTGCCTTAGATCCACTTCTCTGCACATCCTACCTTCCAGAAAGTGGCCGATTTTCTGTTCCTAGAATTGCTGCTCTTCTTCTCGTCTACCTCCTACTGAATTTGTAGGTTTTCAGAATGGTTTGATAACTATCTGGCAGAACTCCTGGGACAGGATGAGATTTAGATCTCCTACACCTCCGCCATCTTGCTCCTCCCTCCACATGTAGTGTTTTATTCTATCCTTTTCTTTACTTCTCTGAAGGGAAAATAGAGTGGTGACTGGCACTTTGTTTCTGATTGAAGGAATGGGAGACAAGAGATTTGAAAGAGTAGTGTTCGTGCTGATGTGGCACTCCATGCCCAGTGAGTGGGGGTTTGAAGCTTGGACTTGGAAGCACTGGTGTTCAGGGAGGATGTGGTCTGAGTTTCCTGTACACAGGGTCACTCAGCTTGTCTGCCTGAATGGACCCATTCCTGTCTTTTGAAGGGCAGCTTGAAGGTGCCTCAAAACCCTAGGGCACTGGGAGAATGATCTGGAAGGGTCACCTGGGTGGGCCACTGTAGACAAACCTAGGGAATTCCAGAGCTAACGATGAATATGTTTCTGAGTCTGGATTTTGCTTCTCTGTGAGTAGCATTGAGCTGGGGTGGAAAGCAGTTTCTGGGTCTTAGGAGTCACCGTGTCAGCCGATGTGAGCCTGGCAGGGCAGTCAGATCGGATAGCTGGGAGACTGTGAGGCCGGCCATGGCTGTAGGCCTTCACTCTTGATGCACAGGCCAGCTTGCTCCATGGACAGGGCTCTGATTCCCAGCCAGCCCTCCAGCTGCAGATGTGATAGGAAACTTGCTTCCTGTTTGGTTCTCCAGCCCTCATCTCAGCAGGGAGCTTGGTGGGAAGCAACCCACTGGGCAGCTTCTTGCCCAGTGTGCCCCTTGCTTCCTGGGACAAGGCACCACATGTGTCTCTGCCTGGTGCCTGTGAATTCAGCTAGCAGAAGCACTTCTTCCAGAGCCACAGCCCTGAGAAATCCTCCACTTTGTTATGCTGTGTGGAAGAAGCCAGTTTTAATTTGGAACTAAAATCTCAGCTTCTGCCATGAGGTTCCAAGGCCACATGGCACACCAGTCTCCTTGAAGCTCTAGTTCCACATGGGGCCTGACCTGTGAGACAGACTGATCCTGGGCGGCCTGCTGCTTTTGCTGTTGCTGCTGTTGCTGCTGCTGCTGCTGCAGGTTCCTTCCGGAAAACTGTGCAGCAAAGCATGGTTTGTAATGACGTCCCAGGAAAGAGGGACAGGTGCACCATTCTGTCCCAGCACGGGAGGATGCCGGACATCAATCACAGGTGGCTGGTGCAGGGAGAAGAGAGGTCTGTTTCCCAGGACCTTGGCCAGAGAGACATTTGGACCCTGGGATGCTTCTCTGCTCAGCTTTCCCAGATGAGCACATCCGGCAAGGGGAGGATGTGTGTGTGCTCACCTGGAATTGAGGAAGGTGTCTTGTTTCTGGTTTCATGTGAACATGGATTCCTCTTATGGCTCATTTTCCTGATGGTCTTCAGGGTGTCTGAGGGGGACCCATTTTCCTGGGTATCCTGTCTGTGCAAGAGCTCTGGTCACATTTTCCCCCAGGGCTCTGGACTGGGAAATAGAGGGAGGGCATAGTGAAACCATCTGAGTAGGGCTCTGTTTCCCCCTTGCCAAGATGGCCTGGTGACTGTGATAACTGGTCTGGAAATAGAAAGCAAGAAACAGGGCTGGGGTGCTGGGGGGGGGTGGCATTGGTACTTGCTATTCCCATAGGGGCCAGGTGGGTCTTCACTAGAAAGGTGATCCTTGAATCAAGTTCAAAAAAAGGTGAGTGATATCAATGAAGAGTCTTCTAAATGGATGGGAAAGCATATGCAAAGGCCCTGGGACAGGAGCATACCACATATGTCCAGGAGGAGTAAGCCCTGTGGCCACAGGAGACAGCTTAGGACGTGACCTCAGGGAGGTGACAGTAGGGTGACAGAAAGCCATGGCAGGGCTGTGACCCCATGGGACCCTGGGGTCACTGGGGGGTTTCACTGGGCCATCCTGGCTACAGTGTTGAGAACAGATGACACAGGGTTGAGGATGGGCAAGGGAGGTCAATGATGAAGGTTTTCCAGGAAGTCAGGCAAGAGATGTGCTCCAGTGTGGACCAGGCAGGCAGCCTTGGAAGGAGGGGTTAATGCTATTCTGGGTACCTATGAAAATGGAGCTCACAGGATTTGCTGATGGGTTTTATATTGGGAATGGGAGAAACAAGGAATTGAGGTAAGTCCAAGCTCTTGTGGGTTGTCCCGAGCAAGGCAAAGGAGGAGGTTTCTGGAGATAGGAGTTAGTCCCTGTTCCACCTGCTGAGGAAGATGCCTTTCCCAGTGGACCTGCCAATGTTTGTGTCCAGGAGAACTCTGAACTTCTACCCCCTTGGCAACTTTCAAATACAAGTCTTCCCCACTTTTCTCAGTTCATGGTAAGACACTTGGCTTTTTCAAAAGATCTATGTTACTATGCTGCTCCAGTAGCAAGAAAAAAACCTGAAGAGGATTTCTCTCTATTGAAAAAAGTCAAAAAGTGGGCATTGTGTTCAGCATCTGTTTGGTGGGGAACCACCACAGGGCGGCGTGCACCCCAACCAGCTCCTTCCTGGGCACTGCTCTCCATGCCCAGCCACTGGTGCTTTGAATCATGTCTGTGAGAATCTGCTGTGCTTTATCTCCATTTATTTTCGGCGTCCATTAGCATATTGTGTCCTGAGGCCTGAGAAGAGCCAAAGAGAAGAAACTTTTGGTGTCTGAGCATGCTCATTCATTTTTCTGTAGAAATGAATGGTAATTACTTTCTCTATTTATGCCACTTCTGCTGTGAAAGGTTTCCTAGGAACACTGTACTTTCAAGTAGTGGGGAGACTGTACCCCATGCTTCAGGGTTAGCTTTCGTCTCCATACTGAACAGAACATTCCATAACTTGTCAATTTTATCACTCAAACATGGCACCTTCGACTACCTTCACCCGTTTCCTCCACCCCCAACCATCCCTGAATCTGGAACCACCCATCTGTTCTCATTACCTGTGCATTCAGTATTTTTTTTTTCCATGTGGAATGTCCATGAGAGTCTCTGGTGTTTGTTTTTCTGTGTCTGAGTTACTTAGCATAATGCTCCCAAGATCAATGTTTCCATGTCTGATTATTGTGAATAATGTTTCCATGTCCGATTATTGTGAACATGAGAGTACATCTCTCTTTTGGAGGGAGTGGTTTTTGTATTCTCCAAAGAAATACTCAGTAGAGCAATTACCAGGTCATGTGGTAGTTCTATTAATTTTTTCCAGAAACTCCACAGCGTTTGTCACAGTGGCTGCACCAATTTCCATTCCCACCAACAGTGCACAGGGTCCCCTTGCATACATACCCTGGACCACACCACACCTGGTGTCTGTCTCTGGGATGACTGCTGTTCCCACACTTGTGAGGTGATAGCTGATTGCAGTTTTGACTTCTGTTTCCCTGATGACAATTAGTGATGTTCAACAACCTTCTCTGTGTTTGTTGGGCACCTGTATGCCATCTTTGGAAAGTATCTATTCACATATTCTCCCCAGATTTTATTCAGTTTTTGTTTGGATTTGAAGGAGTGTTTTGTGTATTTTGGATATTAGCCTCTTCTCACACATAGGATGTGCAGATATTTTTTCTCACTGGAGAGGTTTCCTTTTAAGGGTTTGATGGTTTCTTTGGTCATGCAGAAATTTCAGTTTGATATCCTTCCACTTGTTTATTTTTGCTTTTGTTGCCTTTGCTTTTGGTGTCTGAGGTAAAAGTCTCTTCCCCAAAACCAGTATGGAGAAACTTACTACCCGCGTTTTCTTTTTGGAGGTTTATGGATTCAGATCTTATGTTCAAGTCATTCATCCATTCATAATTTGTATGTGCGGTATAAGACAGTGATCCAGACCCATTCTTCCACATTTAGTGTCCAGATTTCCCAGTACTGTTCACTGAAGAGACAGTCCTTTCCCCATTGTATATTTTCTGCTGCTGCATCATAAGTTAAGACCATACATGTGTGGGATAATTTCTGAGGTTTCCTTCTCTTTCTTTCTTTCTTTCTTCCTTCCTTCCTTCCTTCCTTCCTTTCTTTTTTCTTTCTTTTTTTCTTTTTCTTTCTCTCCTTCCTTCCTTTCTTCTTTCTATTTTTTTATTTTACAGTTTATTTGTTGGGAAAATATTTTTCCTGTCAGAATATATGCAGTATGAACTTCATTGATGATGTTATCATACTCTTTGGTAGGACTTTTCTCTGACTTTTTTTTTAGCTTTCAACAGGTTGAAGATCTATAGCTTTCAGCAGGTTGAAGATTTGGGCAGAACTACTTAAGTAGTATTCTATTCTTCCATCAGATACCAGATTGTGTTTGATTGTCTTCTTTTGTGATATTCTCAGTTGTGATGATGTATCTAGATTTCCTTTTCCATGGTAGGTTTATTAAAGTTAATTTAAATTTTCCTAAAAGTGTGGATTCTAAATCATCCTTATTTTATAAAATATATGTATATAAAACAGCATGTTTTAAAAATGCAATTATTAGAAGCAAGCATTGGAACAGGACATGAATATTATTAATTCCCATTCAGAGTAAATAATTCTACCAGAGCTAAGTTTAAATATACCTTTAATATATGAATGAATATACTTTGCCAAAAGTACTATGATTATCAGTTTCTGAGCTTTCTGTTGTGTTCCATTGACCTGTGTGTCTGTTTTTATGCCAGTACTGTACTGTTTTGATGCCAACAGCTTTGTAATCTAGCTTAAAATTGGAGTGTCATGACTCCAGGTTGCTTAGTCCCTTGTTTGCTTGTTTGCTTTCTTTCTTTTCTATCAATGAGATTATTTATTTATTTTTACTTAATTTACATTTGTATTCTAAATGTTTTTCTTTCACTTCTTTTTTATTATGATCATATAATATGTTGTTTCAGGGGTACAAGTTTGATATCCTTCTGTTTTACACAGAACATAGTGCTCACCACAGCACATACTCTCCCCATGCCCAACACCCAGCCACCCCATTCCCTCACCTTCTTCTCCTTCAGAAATCCTCAGTTTCCTGAGATTGTCTTCTTGCTTTGACTCCCTCTCTGGTTTCATCTTGCTTCCTTTTTTTTTTTCTCTTCCCCTTTGATCCTCTGTCTTGTTTCTTAAATTCCACATATCAGTGAGATCGTATGATAACTGTCTTTCTCTGATTGACTTATTTCACTTTGCATGATACCCTCTAGTTCCATCCATGTCATTGCAAATGGCAAGGTTTCATTTTTTGATGGCTGCATAATACTCCATGGTGTGTGTGTGTGTGTGTGTGTGTGTGTGTGTATCCATATAGATCCATTCATCTGTGGATGGATGTCTGAGTTCTTTGCATACTTTGGCTCTTGTGGGCATTGCTGTTCTAGACATTGGGGTTCAGGTGACCCTTCAGATCCCTACACTGGTATATTTGGGGTAAGCAGCCAGCAGTGCAATTGCAGGGTTGTAGGGTAACTCTGTTTTCAACTTCTTGAGGAGCCTCCACACTGTTTTCCAGGGTGGCTTCACCAGCTTGCATTCCCACCAACCGTATAAAAGAGTTCCCCTTTCTCCACATCCTCACTGATACCTGTCTTTTCCTGACTTGTTCATTTTAGCCATTCTGACTAGTGTAAGGTGGTATCTCATTATAGATTTGATTTGTATTTTCCTAATATCGAGGGATGTTGAGCACTTTTTAAAGTGTCTGTTGGCCATTTGGATGTCTTCTTTGGAGAAACATCTGTTCATGTCTTTGGCCTATCTCTTGATTGGATTATTTGTTCTGTGGGTGTTGAGTTTGGTATGTTCTTTGTAGATTTTGGATACGAGCCCTTTATCTGATATGTTATTTGAAAATATCTTCTCTCATTCTATTTGTTGTCTTTTGGTTTTGTTGACTGTTTTCTTTGCTGTGTGAAACCTTGTTATCCTGACGAAATCCCAACAGTTCATTTTTGCTTTTGTTTCCCTCACCTTTGGAGATGTGTCTAGCAAGAAGTTGCTGTGACTGAGGTCGAAGAGGTTGCTCCCTCTGTTCTCCTCAAGGATCTGAAGGATCTGGATGAATTCCTGTCTCACATTGAGGTCTTTCGTCCACTTGGAGTCTATTTTTTTTTATGGTATAAGGAAGTGGTCCAGTTTCATTATTCTGCATATGGCTGTCCCGTGTTCCCAGCACCATTTATGGAAGACACTTTTTTTTTTCCAATTGAATATTCTTTCCTGCTTTGAGGAAGATTAGTTGACCCTAGAGTTGAGGGTCCATTTCTGGTTTCTCTATTCTGTTCCATTGATCTGTGTGTCTGTTTTTGTGCCAGGACCATACCATCCTGATATTACAGCTTTGTAACAGAGCTTGAAGTCTGCAACTGCATTGCCATCAACGTTGGTTTTCTTTTTCAACATCCCCTTGGCTATTCAGGGTCTGTTCTGCTTCCACACAAATTTGGGGATGATTTATTCCAATTCTGTGAAAAACGTGGATGGCATTTTGATAGGGATTGCATTGAATCTGTGGATTGTTCTAGGTAGCATAGACATTTTCACAGTATTTATTCTTCCAATCCATGTCCATGGAACGTTTTTCCATTTCTTTGTGTCTTCCTCCATTTCGTTCATGACTATGGTATGGTTTTCTGAGTACAAATCCTTTGCCTTTTTAGTTAGATGGAGTCCTAAGTATCTTACAGTTTGGGGTGCGATTATACATGGGATGGACTCCTTAATTTCTCTTTCTTCTGTCGCATTGTTGCTGCAGACAAATGCAAGTGATTTTTGTGTATTGATTTTATATCCTGCCACCTTACAGAATTCCTGGATGAGTTCTAGCAATTTTGGGGTGGAGTCTTTTTGGTTTTCCATAGAAAGTATTCTATAGTCTGCAAAGGGTGAGAGTTTGACTTCTTCTTTGCTCATTCAGATGTCTTTTATTTCTTTTTCTTGTCTGATGACTGAGGCTAAGAATTTTAGTACTATGTCGAACAATAGTGATGAGAATGGGCATCCCTGTCATGTTCCTGACCTGAAGAGAAAAGCTTTCAGTTTTTCCCCATTGGGAATGATATTCTCTGTGCGTTTCCCATAGATGGCCTTTATGATGTGGAGGTACCCTCTATCCCTCCACGGTGAAGAGTTTTGATCAAGAAAGGATGCATTAATTTGTCAAATGCTTTTTCTGCATCTGTTGAGAGGATCCTACGGCTCTTGTTCTTTCCTCTATTAAGGTAGTGGATTCCATTGATAGATTTTCAGTTGTTGAACCATCTTTGCAGCCCAGGAATAAATGCGATTTCGTTGTGGTGAATCATCCTTTTAATGGGCTGTTGGATCCTATTGGCTAGTATGTTGGTAAGAATTTTTGCATCCATATTCATCAGGGATCATTGTCTGTAATTCTCCTTTTGGGTGGGGTTTTTGTCTGGTTTTGGGATCAGGTGAATGCTGGTCTTATCAAAAGGGTTTGGAAGTTTTCCTTCCAGTTCTACTTTTTGAAAAAGTTTCAGAAGAAGAGGTACTAAATCTTCTTTAAACGTTTCATAGAGGGGTGCCTGGGTGGTTCAGTGGGTTAAGCCTCTGCCTTAGGCTCAGGTCATGATCCCAGAATCCTGGGATCAAGCCCCACATTGGGCTCTCTGCTCAGCAGAGAGTCTGCTTCCCCTTCTCTCTGCCTGCCTTTCTGCCTACTTGTGATCTGTCTCTCTCTCTCTCTCTCTCTCTCTCTGTCAAATAAATAAATAAGTAATCTTAAAAAAAAAAAAAGTAAATGTTTGGTAGAATTCCCCTGGGAAGCCATCTGGTGCTGTGTTGTCGTTTCCTGGAGGATTTTTGATGACTGCTTCAATTTGGTTGCTGATTATGTTTCTTCAGGTTTCCTTTTCTTCCTGGTTCACTTTCTATGTTTCTGGGAAAGTATCCATTTTTTTTCAAGACTGCCTGATTTGTTGACATAGAGTTGGCATCCTATGTTCTTATACTTGTTTGTATTTCCTTGGTGTTGGGTGTGATCGCTCCTTCTTGATTCATGATTTTATTTATTTGGATCCTTTCTGTGTTCTTTTTGAGAAATCTGGCCAGGGGTGTATCAATCTTATTAATTCCTTCAGAGAACCAGCTCCTATATTCGTTGATTTGTTCTACTATTCTTTTGGTTTCTACTTCATTGATTTCTGCTCTAATCTATATTATTTCTCTGCTCCTTCTGGGTTTAGGCTTTCTATGCTCCTCTTTCTCCAGCTCCTTTAGGTATAGCGTTAGGTTATGTATTTGAGACCTTTCTTTGTTCTTGAGAAATGCTTGTGTTATATACTTCCCTCCTAGGACCACCTTTGCAGCATCCCAAAGATACCGAATGGTATCTTTCTGTTCTCCTCTGTTTCCATAAAGTTTTAAAATTCATCTTGAATTGACTGGTTGACCCATATATTCTTTAGTAGGATGCTCTCTAGCCTCTGTGTATTTGAGTTCCTTCCACCTTTCCTCTTGTGAATGAGTTTCATTTTCAAAGCATTGTGATCTGAAAATACACAGGGAATGATCCCAATCTTTCAGGATGAGAATGAACATGGCAGCCTCCCTATCTCTGGCCCCAGAGCTGAGAGCTTGGGACCCCAACCCTCCGTGCGCCCTCACAGAAATGCCATTAATCCTTCGTGTCTTCCTGGTCTCTGTCTGCACTCTGTGCTCAATGGTCCTGTGACCAAGCATTTCTGTCTCTGGCACATGACCCAGTTTGGAGTCTCCAAACCCAGCAGACTCCTGCAGCATGATCAGACACCACTCCTCCTGGAGGAGGAAGGGGCTCTCCCCAGTTGTGCTGCTTCTTGGGCCATTTATCAAAGAGGAGTGGCCAAACTGTGTTGTGGATCACAGTTTACAGCAATGTCCAGCTTAGAGCCCACTCCTGGGCTCACTCTTTGCAGCTGGCTTCCCTGCTCTTGTACCTGGGAGCTCTGTTGCCCTCAAGCCTTCCTGGGACCCTGAGGATCCTGAGACCACACTGTCCCATTGAGGGTTCCACCTCCTGCCCAGCTGCCAGAGCGACATCTCTCACCAGAGCAGACTTCTGAAAGTTCCGATTTTGTGCTCTGCTGCCCTAGCACTTGGCAGTAGCTTGTTGACAGAGGCTCCCTCCCCCCAAGGGTTTATCTTCCCACCTATCAGCTTAGACTCACCTTTATCTACTTCCTACCTTGTGGAAAGTCATCGTTTTTCTGTTTGTAGAGTTGCTGCTATTTGTTTCTTGAATCTATGCTTGAATTTGCAGGTGTTCATAATGGTTTGATAGCTATCTAGCTAAATTCCTTCTGCCAGATGAAATGAAGGGGTCCTATTCCTCTGCCATCTTGGACTCTTTCTCTCTTCTTCTTTCTCCAGATTGCTTTGGGTACACTGGACATGTTAAGATTATTAACTCTTCCAGTTAATGACCTTGGCATATGCTTCCATTTATTTGTGTCATCTTCCGAATCTTTGCCCATACATTCACCCACCAACACGCACATATTTTTCCTTCCTTTTCCACCATGTGTTCAGTATACCAGGTCTTCCTCATTCTTGGTTACTTTTATTCCCAGATTCTTTTGCTTGATGCAATTGTCAATGGCATTTCTTTCTTAATCTCTTTGTGAAAGTTGGTCATCAGTATATAGACATACAAGTTGGGGTACTTGGGTGGCTCAGTTGGTTAACTGTCTGTTTTCAAGTCAGGTCATGATCCTGGGGTTCTGTGAATGAGTCCAGCAATGGGCTCCCTGCTCAGCAGGGAATCTTCTTTTTCCCTGACTCTCTGCTGCTCCCCCTGCTTACGCTCTCTCGCTGAGTCTCTCTCTGTCAAATACATACATTCTTTAAAAAAAAGAAATTGCCTCTGTATATTGACTTTGTATCCTGGAGATTTACTGAATTTATTTATTTTAATTTATTCTAATTTGTTTATTTGTTAATAAAACAATTTATTTTCTTTGGACTCCTTAGGTATTTCTCTATATAGTATCATGTCACCTGCAAATAGTACCATTTTCTTTTCCTATTTAGATTTCATATCTTTTTTTGTTTTGGGGGTTTTGTTTGTTTGTTTGTTTGTCTAAATGGTTTGGCGAGGGCTTTCAATACAATGATGAAAGTGGTAAGAGTGGGCATCTTTATCTTGTTCTTGCTGGTAGTGGGAAAGTTTTCAGCATTTCACCCTCAAGTATAGTGTCAGCTGTGTGCTTTTCATATAAGGTCTTTATCTGGTTGAGGTATGTCCCTCAATACCCAGATAGGTTACAGTCTTTATTATAAATGCATATTGCATCTTGTCAAGTGTTCTTTCTTCATCTATTGTAACAATCCTAGGATTTTTATCTTTTATTTTTTAGGGTGGTGTATGCTGTTGGTGGATGTGCAGATGTGGAATCACCTTGCATCCCTGGAACAAATCCCACGGGATCATGTTGTGTGATTCTCCTGGTGGATTGTTGAATGGATGTTGCCGATAATTTGTTGAGGATTTTTTGCATCTCTGTTCATTAGGGATATTGGCCTTTCCTTTTCTTGTAGGATCCTTGTTGTTGTTGTTTTTTTATTATTATTATACTTTTTATTTCTTTTCAGCGTAAAAGTATTCATTGTTTTTGCACCACACCCAGTGCTCCATGCAATCTGTGCCCTCCCTAATACCCACAACCTGGTTCCCCAATCTCCCACCCCCCGCCCCTTCAAAACCCTCAGGTTGTTTTTCAGAGTCCATGGTCTCTCATGGTTCACCTCCCCTTCCAATTTCCCTCAACTCCCTTCTCCTCTCCATCTCCCCTTGTCCTCCATGTTATTTGTTATGCTCCACAAATAAGTGAAACCATATGATAATTGACTCTCTGCTTGACTTATTTTGCTCAGCATAATCTCTTCCAGTCCCATCCACGTTGCTACAAAAGTTGCATATTCATCCTTTCTGATGGAGGCATAGTACTCCATAGTGCATATGGACCACATCTTCCTTATCCATTCGTCTTGGTTCTTTCCACAGTTTGGTGACCATGGCCATTGCTGCTATAAACATTGGGGTACAGATGGCCCTTCTTTTCACTACATCTGTATCTTTGGGGTAAATACCCAGTAGTGCAATTGCAGGGTCATAGGGAAGCTCTATTTTTAATTTCTTGAGGAATCTGCACACCGTTCTCCAAAGTGGCTGCATCAACTTGCATTCCCACCAAGAGTGTAAGAGGGTTCCCCTTTCTCCACATCCTCTCCAACACATGTTGTTTCCTGTCTTGCTAATTTTGGCCATTTTAACTGGTGTAAGGTGGTATCTCAATGTGGTTTTAATTTGAATCTCCCTGATGGCTAGTGATGATGAACATTTTTTCAGGTGTCTGATAGCCATTTGTATGTCTTCATTGGGGAAGTGTCTGTTCATATCTTCTGCCCATTTTTTGATATGATTATCTGTTTTGTGTGTGTTGAGTTTGAGGAGTTCTTTATAGATCTTGGATATCAACCTTTTGTCTGTACTGTCATTTGCAAATATCTTCTCCCATTCCGTGGGTTGCCTCTTTGTTTTGTTGACTGTTTCCTTTGCTGTGAAGAAACTTTTGATCTTGATGAAGTCCCAAAAGTTCATTTTCGCTTTTGTTTCCTTTGCCTTTGGAGACATATCTCGAAAGAAGTTGCTGTGGCTGATATCGAAGAGGTTACTGCCTATGTTCTTCTCTAGGATTCTGATGGATTCCCGTCTCACATTGAGGTCTTTTGTCCATTTCAAGTTTATCTTTGTGTACAGTGTAAGAGAGTGGTCGAGTTTCATTCTTCTACATATAGCTGTCCAGTTTTCCCAGCACCATTTATTGAAGAGACTGTCTTTTTTCCACTGGATATTTTTTCCTGCTTTGTCGAAGATTATTTGGCCATAGAGTTGAGGGTCCCTATCTGGGCTCTCTACTCTGTTCCACTGGTCTATGGGTCTGTTTTTATGCCAGTACCATGCTGTCTTGGTGATCACAGCTTTGTAGTAAAGCTTGAAATCAGGAAACGTGATGCCGCCAGTTTTATTTTTGTTCTTCAACATTTCCTTAGCAATTCGGGGTCTCTTCTGATTCCATACAAATTTTTGGATTATTTGCTCCAGCTCTTTGAAAAATACCGGTGGAATTTTGATCGGAATGGCATTAAAAGTATAGATTGCTCTAGGCAGTATTATAGACATTTTAACAATGTTTATTCTTCCAATCCAAGAGCATGGAATGGTCTTCCATCTTTTTGTGTCTTCTTCAATTTCTTTCATGAGTGTTCTGTAGTTCCTCGAGTACAGATCCTTAACCTCTTTGGTTAGGTTTATTCCCAGGTACCTTATGGTTCTTGGTGCTATAGTAAATGGAATTGATTCTCTAATTTCCCTCTCTGTATTTTCATTGTTAGTGTATAAGAAAGCCTCTGATTTCTGTACATTGACTTTGTATCCTGCCACATTACTGAATTGCTGTATGAGTTCTAGTAGTTTGGGGGTGGAGTCTTTCGGGTTTTCCATATAAAGAATCATGTCATCTGCGAAGAGAGAGAGTTTGACTTCTTCCTTGCCAATTTGGATACCTCTTATTTCTCTTTGTTGTCTGATTGCTGTTGCTAGGACTTCTAATACTATGTTGAACAAGAGTGGTGAGAGTGGGCATCCTTGTCGTGTCCCTGATCTCAACGGGAAAGCTGCAAGCTTTTTCCCATTGACCAAGATGCCCTTCAACGGATGAATGGATAAGGAAGATGTGGTCCATATACACTATGGAGTATTATGCCTCCATCAGAAAGGATGAATACCCAACTTATGTAGCAACATGGACAGGATTGGAAGAGATCATGTTGAGTGAAATAAGTCAAACAGAGAGAGTCAAGTATCATATGGTTTCACTTATTTGTGGAGCATAACAATATAGAGGACAAGGGTAGATGGAGAGGAGAAGGGAGTTGAGGGAAATTGGAAGGGGAGGTGAACCATGAGAGACTATGGACTCTGAAAAACAACCTGAGGGTTTTGAAGGGGCGGGGGGTGGAAGGTTGGGGGAACCAGGTGGTGGGTATTAGGGAGGGCACAGATTGCGTGGAGCACTGGGTGTGGTGAAAAAACAATGAATACTGTTACACTGAAAAGAAATTAAAAAAAAAAGAGAGAGAAAGCCCAAATTAATAAAATTATGAATGAAAAGGGAGAGGTCACAACTAACACCAAGGAAGTAGAAACAATCATCAGAAGTTATTATCAACAGTTATATGCCAATAAGCTAAGCAACCTAGATGAAATGGATGCATTCCTGGAAAACTATAAACTCCCAAAATTGAACCAGGAAGAAATTGACAACCTGAATAGACCCATATCTAGTAACGAGATTGAAGCAGTGATCAAAAACCTCCCCCAAAACAAGAGCCCAGGACCTGACGGATTCCCTGGGGAATTCTATCAAACTTTCAAAGAAGAAATAACACCTATTCTCCTGAAGCTGTTTCAAAAAATTGAAGCAGAAGGAAAACTTCCAGACTCTTTTTATGAAGCCAGCATTACTCTGATCCCCAAATCAGGCAAAGACCCTACCAAAATGAGAATTTCAGACCAATATCACTGATGAATATGGATGCTAAGATTCTCAACAAGATCCTAGCAAACAGGATCCAACAGCATATTAAAAAGATTATCCGGGGCGCCTGGGTGGCGCAGTGGGTTAAGCCTCTGCCTTTGGCTCAGGTCATGATCTCAGGGTTCTGGGATCGAGTCCCATATCGGGCTCTCTGCTCAGCAGTGAGCCTGCTTCCCCTCTCTCTCTGCCTGTCTCTCTGCCTACTTGTGATCTCTCTCTCTCTCTCTCTGTCAATAAATAAATAAAAATCTTAAAAAAAAAATATTATCCACCATGACCAGGTGGGATTCATCCCTGGGTTACAAGGATGGTTCAACATTTGCAAATCAATCAATGTGATAGAACAAATCAATAAGAGAAGAGAGAAGAACCACATGGTCCTCTCAATTGATGCAGAAAAAGCATTTGACAAAATCCAGCATCTGTTCCTGATTAAAATGCTTCAAAGGATAGGGATAGAGGGAACATTCCTGAACCTCATCAAATCTATCTATGAAAGACCCACAGCAAATATCATCCTCAATGGGAAAAAGCTTGCAGCTTTCCCGTTGAGATCAGGGACACGACAAGGATGCCCACTCTCACCACTCTTGTTCAACATAGTATTAGAAGTCCTAGCAACAGCAATCAGACAACAAAGAGAAATAAGAGGTATCCAAATTGGCAAGGAAGAAGTCAAACTCTCTCTCTTCGCAGATGACATGATTCTTTATATGGAAAACCCGAAAGACTCCACCCCCAAACTACTAGAACTCATACAGCAATTCAGTAATGTGGCAGGATACAAAGTCAATGTACAGAAATCAGAGGCTTTCTTATACACTAACAATGAAAATACAGAGAGGGAAATTAGAGAATCAATTCCATTTACTATAGCACCAAGAACCATAAGGTACCTGGGAATAAACCTAACCAAAGAGGTTAAGGATCTGTACTCGAGGAACTACAGAACACTCATGAAAGAAATTGAAGAAGACACAAAAAGATGGAAGACCATTCCATGCTCTTGGATTGGAAGAATAAACATTGTTAAAATGTCTATAATACTGCCTAGAGCAATCTATACTTTTAATGCCATTCCGATCAAAATTCCACCGGTATTTTTCAAAGAGCTGGAGCAAATAATCCAAAAATTTGTATGGAATCAGAAGAGACCCCGAATTGCTAAGGAAATGTTGAAGAACAAAAATAAAACTGGCGGCATCACGTTACCTGATTTCAAGCTTTACTACAAAGCTGTGATCACCAAGACAGCATGGTACTGGCATAAAAACAGACCCATAGACCAGTGGAACAGAGTAGAGAGCCCAGATAGGGACCCTCAACTCTATGGCCAAATAATCTTCGACAAAGCAGGAAAAAATATCCAGTGGAAAAAAGACAGTCTCTTCAATAAATGGTGCTGGGAAAACTGGACAGCTATATGTAGAAGAATGAAACTCGACCACTCTCTTACACTGTACACAAAGATAAACTTGAAATGGACAAAAGACCTCAATGTGAGACGGGAATCCATCAGAATCCTAGAGAAGAACATAGGCAGTAACCTCTTCGATATCAGCCACAGCAACTTCTTTCGAGATATGTCTCCAAAGGCAAAGGAAACAAAAGCGAAAATGAACTTTTGGGACTTCATCAAGATCAAAAGTTTCTTCACAGCAAAGGAAACAGTCAACAAAACAAAGAGGCAACCCACGGAATGGGAGAAGATATTTGCAAATGACAGTACAGACAAAAGGTTGATATCCAAGATCTATAAAGAACTCCTCAAACTCAACACACACAAAACAGATAATCATATCAAAAAATGGGCAGAAGATATGAACAGACACTTCCCCAATGAAGACATACAAATGGCTATCAGACACCTGAAAAAATGTTCATCATCACTAGCCATCAGGGAGATTCAAATTAAAACCACATTGAGATACCACCTTACACCAGTTAAAATGGCCAAAATTAGCAAGACAGGAAACAACATGTGTTGGAGAGGATGTGGAGAAAGGGGAACCCTCTTACACTCTTGGTGGGAATGCAAGTTGATGCAGCCACTTTGGAGAACGGTGTGCAGATTCCTCAAGAAATTAAAAATAGAGCTTCCCTATGACCCTGCAATTGCACTACTGGGTATTTACCCCAAAGATACAGATGTAGTGAAAAGAAGGGCCATCTGTACCCCAATGTTTATAGCAGCAATGGCCACGGTCACCAAACTGTGGAAAGAACCAAGACGAATGGATAAGGAAGATGTGGTCCATATGCACTATGGAGTACTATGCCTCCATCAGAAAGGATGAATATGCAACTTTTGTAGCAACGTGGATGGGACTGGAAGAGATTATGCTGAGCAAAATAAGTCAAGCAGAGAGTCAATTATCATATGGTTTCACTTATTTGTGGAGCATAACAAATAACATGGAGGACAAGGGGAGATGGAGAGGAGAAGGGAGTTGAGGGAAATTGGAAGGGGAGGTGAACCATGAGAGACCATGGACTCTGAAAAACAACCTGAGGGTTTTGAAGGGGCGGGGGGTGGGAGATTGGGGAACCAGGTTGTGGGTATTAGGGAGGGCACAGATTGCATGGAGCACTGGGTGTGGTGCAAAAACAATGAATTCTGTTACACTGAAAAGAAATTAAAAAAAAAAAATTGATGTGGAGCATTTTTTCATGGACTGTTTGCCATTTATGTGTCTTCTTTGGAGAAGTGTCTCTTCTTGTCTTCTGCCCATTTCTTGAGTGGTTTCATTGTTTCTTGGGTGTTAAGTTTGAGTAGTTCTTTGTAGATCTTGGATACCAGACCTTTAACTGTCATGCCATTTCCAAATATCTTCTCCCATTATGTAGGTTTCCTTTTAGTTTTGTTCATTGTTCCTTTGGTGTGCAGAAGCCTTTTGCCTTGATGAAGTCCCAATAGTTCATTTTTGCTTTTGTTTCCCTGGCCTTTAGAGACATGTCTTGCAAGAAGTTGCAGTGCCCAAGGTTGAAGAGGTTGTTGTCTGTGTTCTCCTCTAGGATTTTGATGTGAGACAGGAATCAATTATCTTTCTTTCCTCATTGTATTTGAGCCCTCTCATTTTCTAGCTAAAAGTTTGTCAGTTTGGTTGAACTTTCCAAAAAACGCAGCTCATATTTTCATTGATCTTTAGTCTTTTTAGTCTCCATTGGATTTATTTCCACTTTTCTTTTTGTTATTTCCTTCTCCCTACTGATTTGGGCTTTGTATGTTTTGGGTTTTTTTCCACTTCTTTCCTGTGTATATTAGGTTGGCTATTGGAGAGCTTTTAGATGGATTGATGAGGACCTGAATTTCTATGAACTTCCCCCTTACAGCTACTTTGGCTGCATCCCATAACTTTTCATAGGTCCTCTTTTTCATTTGTCTCAAGGTACTTAAAAATTTTCATTTGATTTCTTATTTGACTATTGTTTGTTTACTAGCATGTTGTTAAATTTCCACATATTTGTGACCGTCCCATTTTCTTCTTGTGACTGATTTCTACTTTCATACCATTGTGGTTGGACAAGATTTGAACTAGAGCATGAAGGGAGCATTCAGTTTAAAGGTTAGTTTCCTGGGGTGTTTCTGAGGGGAGACCACAACTTCCGTGGGGACAGAGGAAGGTTTTGTGAGACTTGGGGGGGAGGTGGTCAACCCTTGTTAGAATTATTGATTACTACCATGCCAGCTGTGTACCACTGTTCACACTGTAGATCTGATGGACATGTGCTTCCTTAGAAACATTTTCCAGGACATGCAGGGTGGTCTTCTCTAACAGAAAGGTACCGTGTGGGTTCATGGCATGGCCCCAAGTCATAAACCAGGATGTACAGTAAATTGGGGCATCAGAATCCGACTTTCTGTTGGAAGTGACAGGAACAGGGCATGGTGAGTTTCATGACAAATAGCCAAGGTCCCAAGTGACCCACTGGGTGTTGGGGTCGGGGGGAGTGGGGCCTGTGCTCTGCCTTATCAGAACCTGTGGAATTCAGGAACACACTCCTGTCTGTTGAGTTGTGTGGAGACAGGTAGACAGCAGTCTCTGGCCAAGCACAAGGGTCACACTAGACTGCCACCAGAGGTGCAGTGTGTGGTGGGAGCCAGTGCTCGGTTTCCATGAATACCGATCGGGATCTGGTTACTGTGATTCCTAGCAGCAGCATGGGGAAAGGAGCGCGGTGGTGGTGCACACTTCCTTGGGTTGTGGTCAGCACTAACCCAGAGTCCACTGAAGTGAACCATGCCTGGTACAGAAAGTGCCCAGTCACTGTAGCTGTGAGCACTGTGCCCATGGCACTTTCATGCCAGGGACTCCCAGGCCGCCGCCTCCTATTTTTCATCATCTTCATGGTCATGAGCCTCTGCTCTTGCCCCATGGCTCCCTGGGGTATTGCCCTCCCTCCATCAGCCCCTCATCCTCTGCCTTGTGCAAGCTGATGCCAGGGTAGCCTTCTCAAGAGGCAGCTCTGTCAGTCCCCTGATGGAACACTTCCATCAATCCCCTGTGAGGTGAGAATGATGCACTTCCCTAGAAGGAGGCTGCAGGTTCCCAATCAGGAGAGCCATGTCTTCCTTTTCAGCCTGGCCTGCCCTCCCCGAAGTCCTCCTCAGGGAAGCTATTGTCCTTCCTCTGGTGACACCTCTGACCTTAAAAGCCAATATTGTTTTGTGTTCCTCCATGCCTGAGTTCATCCATGACATGTCTTTCAAACCTCTCAATGGGTTTTCAGCAGTCCTGCAGGGCTGTCTGCTCAAAGAGGGGATGAACTTGGAGGGCCAGGCCTTCCCTGCCACTGCCCTCTGCATGTCCCTGAGCCCTGGAGCCAGCTGCCTCACTGAGTGCTGAGGGACCTGAGCACATCCTGAGCCCAGGCTGTGTCAGCACTGTAAACTGAGGTGTGCCAGGAGCAGTGAGCAGGTGGCATGGGCCAGGGGAAGGCAGTTTCCCTTTCTTATTCCTTCCCCCCTCTCCCTGCCAGAGGTAGCTCAGAGCAGCCTCCATGCCCCACATCATGAGATCCCTTGACCTGTGCCTCCAGCATTCTGCTGGTGAGCTTGGTGGCTTCCCGTTGCTTCTGTCTCCCATACCTGCACCCATGACAGTTCATGGATCAGGGGAGGGATCGTACCCTTGTCTGCACTTGACCCTCTTGCTATCCCACACTGAGCCCACCCACCTTTGTGTCTTCCATGGATGTGCTTGGGAGCAAGCTCATCCACAGGAATCTAGTAGCCAAATGAATTCATGTAATGACGACTGAATTAGTGATTCAGGATAGAGAACAAATCAGCTCTGAAACCTGTCCCACACTCTGTCATCATCTCATACTAAAAGAGAAACAGTAATAGCTTTCTGGATTATGACATGGCATCTTTCTCTGCTTACACTCTCTTGAATGCATAGGTGCTGATCCTGGATGAAAAGGGACCATGGCTCCTGTGGGCTAGGATTAACAGGTAAAATATAAGAATTTAGTGAAATTTGAATTTGAGGCATAGAATGAATAAGTATTGATGAGAAAATAATCCCTAGTGGGGCATATGAACATTGTATATCAAAGATTTTTCAGATAGGTTACTGAAAGAAAAATCTTTTTTATTGTTTATTCTAATTCCAGTCGAGTTAGCACATAAAGTGTTATATTAGTTTCAGGTGTACAATAGCGTGAGTCAGTAATTCTGTGTATTACTCATTGCTCATCAAGAAAAGTGTACTCTTAGTGCCTTTCATCTATTTCACTCATCCCTCCATTCACCTCTCCTTTGGTAACCATCAGTCTGTTCTCTGTTGTTAAGAATCTGTATTTTGGTTAGTCTCTTTTTTTCTCCTTTATTTATGTATGTTTGTTTCTATAATTCTACACAATAGTGACATCATATGGTATTGTCTTTCTTTGACTGACTGGTTTCACTTAGGATAATCCTCTCTAGATCCATCGGTGTGGCTGCAAATGGCAAGGTTTCATTCTTTTTTTTTTTTTTAAGATTTTGTATTTATCTATTTGACAGACAGATCACAAGTAGGCAGAGAGGCAGGTGGGGGGTGGGAAGCAGGCTCCATGCTGAGCAGAGAGCCCGATGTGGGGCTCAATCCCAGGACCCTGAGGTCATGACCTGATCCAAAGGCAGAGGCTTAACCCACTGAGCCACCCAGGTGCCCCAAGATTTCATCCTTTTTTTTTTTTTTTTAAGATTTTTCTTATTTTTTTGACAGACAGACATCACAAGTAGGCAGAGAGGGGGAAGTAGGCTCCACACCAAGCAGAGACCCCGATGTGGGGCTCGATCCTAGGACCCTGAGATCATGACCTGAGCCAAAGGCAGAGGCCCAACTCACTGAGCCACCCAGTCGCCCCAATTTCATTCTTTTTAGGTCTGAGTAAGATTCCTGTGCCTGTGTGTGTGTGTGTGTGTGTGTGTACACATCTCTCATCTCATTTAGCACTTTATCAATGGACACTTGGGTTGCTTCCATATTGTGATCTTGTAAATAATGTTGCAAGAAACATAGGGGTGCAAGTATCCTTTGAGTTACTGTTTTCGTATGCTTTGGGTAAATACCCAGTAGTGTGGTTGCTGGATCCTAGGGTAACTCTATTTTTAATGTCTTGAGGACCCTCCATACTGTTTTCCAGAGCAGCTGCAGCAGGTTGCTTTTCCACCAACAGTGCACGAGGGTTCCCCTTTTTCCACATCCTCCCAGTACCTGTTGTTCCTTGTGCTGTCGATGGGAGCCATTCTGGCAGTATGTGCTAATATCTCATTATACTTTTGGTGTGAATCTTCCTGAGCTTGGGTGACGGTGAACATCTTTTCATGGAACCATTGGCCATCTGTATTTCTTCTTTGGAGAAATGTCTGTTCACATCTTTGGAGTATTTTTAACTAGATTATTTGTGTTTTGGTGTTGAGTTGTATCTACTCCACATATTTTGAACACTATCCCTTTACTGGATAGGATATTTGCAAATATCTTCTCCCTTTTAGTTGGTTGTCTTATTATTTTTACTTCTTTCTCCCTAGTTCTTCTGCTGTGGTGAAACTTTTTATTTTGATACAGTCCCAGTAGTTTATTTTTGCTTTCATTTCCTTTGCCTCAGGAGACAGCCTAGAAAAATGTTGCTTTGGTCCATGTCAGGAAGTTACTGTCTGTGCCCTCTTGTAGGATTTCTATGGTTTCAGGTCTTCCACTGAGGTCTTGAAACTGTTTTGAGTGTGTGTGTTTGTATGGTGTAAGGAAGCAGAGTAATTGCATTCTTCTGTGAGGAGATGTCCAGTTTTCCCAACACTGTTTGTTGTAGAGACTGTCCTTTTTCTTTTTGATATCTTGCCTGCTTTGGGGAAGACTAATTGGCCACACAATTGTAGGTTTATATCTGAGCTTCTCTCCTATTCTCTAGGCCACTGTGTGTATTTTTGTGCCAGTGCCATAGTGTTAGGATGACAACAGCTTTGTAGTATAACTTGAAATCTGGAATTGTGATTCCATTGTGTTGGCTGTTCAGTATCTTTGGCGGTTCCATACAGATTTTTAGGAGTGTTTGCTGGAGTTCTTTTTGTATAACTGAATGTCAGTGAGCCAACCTATAGTACATCATTAGTTTCGATGTAGTGTTCAATATTAGATGAGGTGTGTATAACACCCAGTGCTCATTGCATTATGTGCTCTCCTTAATGCCCATCACCCAGTTAAGGCCCATCCCCCAACAATCTTCCCTCCAGCAACCCTCAGTTTGTTTCTGTAATGAAGAGTCTCTCGTGGTTTTTCCTCCCTCTTTGATGACTTCCCATTCAGTTTTCCCTCCCTCACCCTCTGATCCTCTGTGGTGTTTCTCCTATTTCACATATAAGTGAACCCATGTGCCAATTGTCTTTCTCTGATAGACTTATTTCTCTGAGCATAATACCCTCCAGTTCCAGCCAGGTGGATGTGATGGTATGTCTTCATCCTCTCTGATGGCTGAATAATATTCCGTTATAGATATGAACCACATCTTCCTTATCCATTCATCTGTCCATGAACATCTTGGCTCTTTCCATACTTTGACTAGAGCGGATAAAGCTGCAATGAACATTGAGGGGCAGGTGCCACTACTTTTCACTCAATCTGTATCTTTGGGGTAAATACCTCGTAGTGCAATTGCTGGGTCATAGGGTAGCTCTATTTTTAAATATTTTTAAGTTCTGGGCAGTCTCCGAGATGGATTCTATCTCAGGAGTTCTGGCTCCCATCGTCCCTGCTCCTGTGAAGTTCCCCCATTGGACACAATGCCTATTCCATGTAGATTCCCCTGGGCAACACTGGACTAGCCAGTGTCTTCTGGGTGTGCCCCCATGCCATCTGATGTGGCTAAGGGGCCATGAGCAATTCTGAATCCAATCAAGGTTTTGGCTGTGCTACCCCACTTGCACATAGATAGCAATGCCTGGTCAGACCTTCACTGCAACAGCTGAGCCAGCTTAGTGAGGACCTTGGCCGGGACACTAACTCCATGAAACTGTGAGGGCACAGTGAAGTCATGCATTGTGACAAGGGATTCTACATCAGGGTAGATGATGCAAGGTATCATTTCCCAGCAAACATGACAAAAACATTTAAATGACAGAATAATAAGTTCAACGTACTCTATATGATGGCAGAGATGTGGAAAGTGAATGATGGCGTCAGAAAGGGGAATGGGAGTCCAAAAAGCAGGCTGGTTTTGTCAGCAGGTAGGGAAAGTCTCATGGAGGAAGGGACCAGGAGGGTCCTCACAGGTTCCAACAGTGCAGCATCGGGCTAGGCCCAACCCACAACCCCTGGGGACATGGTTGGGGGCGGTGCATTCTAGCTCCAGAAGATCTACAGAAATGCAAATTGGACTGAGCAGAGCCTTCAGGGTATGTCTTCTTTGTTCCTGGGTATGGCTCTTTCTCTGCTTCTGCAGGCAGTTGATTCTCCTTTGTTCTCCTCTGAGCAGCACTATTTTGCATGGATTCAGTGCTGTTAGTTGACACAAATTCTTCCTGCAAAGAAGTGGAATAGAAGCCATCCCGGTTTCCTAAGTAGACCTGAATAGATTCCATAGTCATAGAACTTTCCCCATCCCCTGGGCCTTCACGTGCTCTCCAAGTCCAAGATTTTAGAAAACATCTTCTATTCTTAACAGCTGAAATAATTAGTTTGGTTGTTAAGAAATTCTACAGAGTTACACTTTTCATCATCTGTACAATGATCCGTAAACATTGAATGAACAAGGTTTGACAGAATGGAGGAAGAATGGACTTTACTGTGGGGTTTGGGGCACTGTTTACTCACTGTTGCCCCCGTGTGGCCACTCTCCAGATAGCACGTGGCCAAATGGGTTTGGATTTACTGGATTCAAGGGAGAATAAGACCCAAGAAGGTTGGTCCCTGAATTCCTTACCTCCTAAAAACCATCCTCTAATTTATGAGCAGTTTTCTAGATCATGTATCTCTTAACTAGATATTAGGGTTAGGGTCAGGGTCAAATTACATAGATTAACTAGGGACAGCATTTTGTAGGTCAATTTTACCTGCCTAAGAGGTTTTTAAAAAATATAATGGGATGGGGTGCCTGGGTGGCTCAGTGGGTTAAAGCCTCTGCCTTTGGCTCAGGTCATGATCCCAGGCTCCTGAGATCTAGCCCCGCATCGGGCTCTCTGCTTCCTCCTGCTTCCTCCTCTCTCTCTCTCTCTCTCTGCCTACTTGTGATCTCTCTCTGTCAAATAAATAAATAAAATCTTCATATATATATATATATATATATATATATATATATATATATATATATATAATGGGAGAGGGTATAGTCACCAAAGCACTGAGCACACCTGTCCCTGGAAACAGGTCACTAAATATAATGATTGTTTCATCTTAGCTGAGGACTAGGAGCTGGTCCTATAGGTACTTGGCAGGTAGCATTTGTGGCCAGCTGGCCATCTCCCCCTGACAGCCACACCCAGCTCAGCACATCCTCTGCTCTGCTCAAGGGCAGCAAACAGATGGTCCAGTCACAGGTGGGACTCCCTCCTGTCAGGTATGGCTTGCTTCGGACAGGTAGAGAAGTGGGCCAGCTCACATGTCCATGACATGTTCCTTTGGTTCCTTGCTATCAGCCTCCCCTTTCTGTCACCCTGGTCCTGAACCTTTAGCTCCTGAGAGAACTCAGGTTTGCAGATTTGTGTTGACATTTTGAAGTGTTGTGTTGCCTTTGTTCCCTGTCCTGGGGTTGGAGATGAAGGTGGGAAAAGTCATCCTACTCTGAAAGCAACAAAAAGAAATATCAAGTGTGCTCTGCTGCCAGCACCTCAGCTTGAAAGCCATGGCCAACTACATACTTCATGTTCTACACAATCATCTTTAGGGACTCACAGACACAAGTGACATGAAATCGTACTGAAAGTAATCTTGTTGCCGAACTTTTGCCTTGCAGAAGACAGTTTAGGGACACCGCCCCTTGCCTGAGCTGTCATTTTCGATCTGGCCAATGCCCAATCACACTGACACATGTAGCCACATAAGGGCACAGCTGTGACATCCTCCTGGAGCATTCCTGGTCCCCTGACCCCCCAGGTCCGGCCAACCCTGCACACTCCCAGTACTTCTGTGTGTCCCCTGTCATGGTACTTGTCACACAAGGCTGTCATTTGTTGTCTCTCGGGCTGTTCTTTCTGCTTGGAGTAGATCTCTCTCACAGATGCCTGGCTGGATGACAGGCGGATGAATGGTTTCAGGATCTTTTGTCCTGGAGCAGCAAGCATCCTTCAAAACCCTGATGGGCAGGGGGAATCTCTGTTCCTCTGTGTGACCCCAGCTTCAGTGGAACCTAGTGTCCAGGACAAGAGACTTGGGAGTCCAAGATGAATTTTGTTCTGTGAAGGTGGCTTCCCTCTGACATCACTCTGCAACCACATTGCATGGCCATTCCTGTGGGACAGAAAGCATTCTGGTCTATTGTATCCTCCTTGCACACTGTGGCTACCAAAGAGGAAACACACGTTCACCCTCACAAGTTCACACTTACACCTCCGTTTCTGAGCATCACTACCATGAAAATGACAGGGAATTCCCATTGGGCTGCAGACCTGTAGACTGCCATTCAAGGTGTCAGTAGAGGAGGATGGAGATGGCGTTCTGGCTAAAAGGATGGAAGTCCTTGCCTCTGGGGGTGAAGAATTTAGATTTGACCCATAAGGCACTATGTTCCACTGAAAGAAGGGACATGATCTTTGGATCTTTGATACCAGGGATCGGCACAGACTTTTCTGGAAAGTCTTCTTTAAAGACTTTTTGTCACGTGTTGCAGTCCATGTGGTGTCTCTGACAATGACTCCGCTCTTGCATTGTGGCTTGATAGCAGCCACAGACCATCCATAACTAGTGTTCCAGACATACTTGATTGAAAGAATATGGGGAAAGGTCCCATTTGGCCCATGGGTGGTAGTTTCCCACACCCCAGATCTGCAACATGATGGATGATGGGGGAGAGGGCTCTTCTTTTCCAGTGGCAGAGTGGGAAAACACTGGAATGTGTCCTGCCTGACCCCGGCCCCTGCACTTGAAAGGAAAACAACATGATAATGAGATTGGCCAACAATTACAGCCTCAGGAATTCCCCCCCCCCCCTTCTCTGGAGGCCTCAAGCTTCCCACAACACATTTGTCTGTGGTTGAATTCCATGTAAATATTGTTTGGCTGAGTCAGTCCCCATGGCCTGGCAGGTATATCTTGCAGGTTATATACCACACAGATAATCATCTTGTTCAGGCCAAGACCATGAACACATTTAGGGTTCTCCTGAGTTAGCGGAGGATCTAGCATGTGTGCACTTCCAGACGAGTCTGATTCAGCCCTCTGCAATGTTATGGAGTACCTGGATTCCTGGGCCCTCTATGGCACTGGCACGGGCCTGTCCTAGACCGCTTCTGCAGTTGTAATGGAAAAGACCCTGGCCTGGGTGTTCCACCCCATGCTTGGTTCTGCAGGCTGAGATCCAAGGTACCTCCCACTTCTTGGCTGGAATCAGGCAACACTCCTATGGATGAACCAATCCCTGGATCCAGGGAATGGAGCTGTGGAATTTGGCACAGGTTGTTAGGACCTCTGTTGTAATAATGACTTTTCTATTGGCCATGGTGGCCAGATCTTCTGAGATGCATCTGTTAATATAACAAATATTAATTTCTGATAGTAAGTGGGTCCAAGGTGCCATCTTATCACCTAGCACCTCAGTCCCAGCACCTCAGTACTACTGTAACTCTGCAGAGACAGTGGCTGAGAATGAGCAAAGTGGATGGAAACTTGTCTGGAGTGCACAAGGGAAGCATGTGTTTGTGTGTGTAGGGGGTTGTAGATAATGTGCTCTGGTCAAGATGTAGCTCCAACTTACTTAGGTTCAAGAGGGTGTGAGGAATCCTGGTGTTTCACCGTCCATCATTTTGAAGATGGAGACTATGCCTTTTGCATGGAGTATGGAAAGACTTGTTTCAAGTATTCTCTCATTGGTACAGAAGTTGGGGAGAGCAGCACCCTCCATCTGCTTGGATAGGCATGAGAGGCTGAGTGCTCTCAAGAAGCTGTCTGGCTTTCCCAGGGCTCACTGTGAGCCTATACACAGGACTGATGAGGACAGTTCACAGTTTTGGTCTGAGGATGGAGTCTTGGAAGAATGTGGTGCCCTGTGTAATCCCGGGAAGGGGACAGACCTGGAGTCCACTGTAGAGTTACTTCGTGGGAGTGGTGGTGATCTGCAGCATCTGCTTCATGAGATGTCTGTCCTTTATTGAGTTCTGGGTATGGTTTCTGCGACTGTGTCCTAATGGCTGGAATTTCCAAGGAGTGGGATTTTTTGGCTTCACTGTAGGAGTTGGTCCACTGGGAGTTGGCAAGTCCCATTCTGCTGCTGAGAAGTGTGTCTCTAGCGGTTGGAGTGTGTATTACAAACATAGAGGTCCATGGTGAGGTGATTACAGTGGTCAGCGTGCTATTGTTATTGAAGATTTTTATGGGTGAATTCCATAGGATGAGATGTTAGATCTTATGGTTAGGGATCCTCATTAAGTGCCCATCAAGGGTGCTTTTTCTGAGTTTCATATTCGATATCTTTTTATTGCTTCTAATAGCCCTCCTTGTACTTGGTATTCCAGTGAGCAGTGCATTACAGCATTGCCTGCATTTTACCCGTGTAGTGATGAGGATTTGAGAAAGGAAAATGCTGTCAGTGCTTCCACAAATTGTACACTGGAAGAGCAAAATGATAAAATTTTATTTTAGACACAAAGTAGTAAGTATCCTGCTATGATTCTTAGTTTAAAGCATGGAAAGGGGCCCTCTTTCAGTACTGGTAATGAAATGAGTATCACAGGCCTTCCTAGGGAACATTATCAGATACTATTGGAAACTTGGTCTTTGTTATTGTGGAAGAATCAGGAGTTGACCAATTATTTGTCTCCTGTTTCATTTTCCATGAACACTTCTCCTGTGTTTGGATTCACACCTCTACCATTGTGAAGTCATGCCAGCTTTGGCACCAGCTCACTCTTCTCTGTCAAGGGTATGTTTGGGCCAAGATAAAAGCTGTTTCTGGGTGCCTGGGAGACTCTAGGACCAGAATGCTGTCAGTAGGGAGTTACTGGGATCCTGAATTCCAAACCAGTTCCTGACACCCAGATGAAATACATTTCAGATTTAGAAAGTCCAGATAGAAATTTTGTGTCCATGATGACAACTGAAGAAAATGTGTCATCCCTAAACCTAACCTTAATCCCTAACTTTTTTTTTAAAGATTTTATGTATTTATTTGACACACAGAGATAGAGAGCTCAAGTAGGCAGAGTGGAAGACAGAGGGACAGGGAGAAAGCAGGCTTTCCACTGAGCAGGAAGCCCAATGCGGGGCTCGATCCCAGGACCCTGGGATCATGACCTGAACAGAAGGCAGCTACTTAACAGACTGAGCCACACAGGTGCCCCCCTTAGCCCCTAATTTTGACACTAACTTAAAGCCCGAACTGGAACTCTGAATCCCAAACCTGAAATTGAACCCGAAGCCTGGACTCCAAACCTGTGCTCTGGATCCAAGTCCTGAACCACGAACCCAAACCCTAAACCATAACTCTGAGTTATGAACCCTGAACCCAAATCCCAGCATGAACCCAAACTCCAAATTTGACCTTGAACTTTATCCCATTATCCCTGAGTCTTTAGCTCTAAATCATAAACCGAAAGCCCTAAACTCTAACTCTGTTTCCTCGCCCCTCACTGTAAATCCTCACCCTGACCCTAAACCTAAACCCTGATCTAGAACTCTGACTGAAACCTGAACCTGAACCCACATTCAAACCCTTCACCACACTTTGTTTATGCATTTGCCATTGATGGATATTTGCACTTTCTACCTTTTGATTCTTGTGAACATTGTTTGGGTTAGGGGGTTGGGTTAGGGTCTTGGATTGGGGACAGAGCCAGGCTTGAGGGTAAGTTGAGGTCAGAGTGTGGGTCTGCGCCAGGGCCATGGTCATATTTGGTGCCATGTGGACACTGAGTGGCAGGGTCTCCCTTCTAGCCTCCCCTTCTGGCGTCCCCAGTCCACTTTACTAAGGCTTCACTTTATGCTTTTCACAGTTCTAACCAGGTTGTTGTGGAGTGTTGTAGAGAATTGGAATTCCAAATCCCACTGCTTCTACTGCATCCAAGACACAGGCACACCTGATTTAATCCTCCCATGAGTCTCTTGCTAGCATGCAGCCTCCTGCAAGGGAGTGTGGCCTCTCCACAGTGGGTGAACTGGATCTGGCAGGGCTTGGTCTCCATCCCGAACGAAGTCTGATGTCCTCTCTGCTTCTGTGATGTGGTGCTAACATGGATATTTGGAAGAGTCATCTCTTCTGTGGTGATTTCAATGTGCAGTCAACTTGTTACAGAAGCACAAGTGTGCTTTATCTCCACACTCAGATTCCCTGTCATTTCTTAACCACGTTTGCCACTTCAGATGGGATGCTTCAGTGTGTTTAACCCCAAACAGGAACAGTGTCCTGCAGAACCACCACATAACCTAAAATGAGGAGATCCTTACAGGTTCCACCTTATAAAAAAGACCACAGACCCACTTCAACTGTGTCCACCTGCCCGACTGTCTGAAATGTCTTTTATCATTTTCTAGGTTTCTTCTTCTGCTTAGGGTGAAGGTTAGGCATTAGAGGTCAGGAGATAAGGTTACAGTTTAGGATTTAGCAGTAGGGTTAGTTTAGGGATAAGGTGAGGGTCAGGCTCAGAGTTTGTGTTCCGGGGGTTGATGAAAGTGGGGAATTGCTGGGATGGGCCCAGATTTGCCTTCAGATTTCTCCTGCCCAGAAACCTTTCTGGTGTTCCAAATGGCAGTGTTCTTCTGTGTTTCAGGCTTAGTCTTCCAGTATTGCTCAGCTGTCCACACTCCCTTGGGCATTAAAGGCAGACCCTTAGGGATGGACCTCTTAGAACACAATCTAGTGTAAATGTTAGGTGTAGGGCATGGCAGGACCGAAGCAAAGGTGCAGTGGCCAGCTTCTCAGGAGGCTGAGATGAGGGCATGGAGCAGATTTGTGTCCAGGGGTCCACTGAATGTGGGCATGGCCTCAGGTGGACATGCGGATTTCTCCTACTCTGAATCCTTATCGGATTTCCAACTGGCATGGATTCCTTCTGGGTGGCAGGCAGAGTCCTCTGGTATTGTTCTGGTGTCCCCAACATGTAAGGCATGCATGCCAGGACTCTGGGGACAGAATCCTGAAAGCCCAGCCTATGGTTAAGCTTAGGGCCTATGGGCACATCAGGCATGAACTGCCCAGGGTGTTTCAACCTCTACTGGGGGATGAGTTGATAGAGAACATCAAACTCCAGCTTTGTGTCCAGGGGGCCAGTGAATGTGGGGGTGGCCTCAGATGGGCATGCAGATTTCTCCAGCACTGAATCTTTTCCAGAATTCCAAAGAGCAAAATTTCCTTCAAGGCCAGCTGAGTCCTCTGCTGTTGCCCAAGTGTCCTGAACTACTGACCTTTAGAGCATGGCCACTAGGGATGGACCCCTCAGAACACAATGAAGGGTTAGAGTTGGACCTAGGGGCATGAAAGGACCAATCTAAAGGTGTTTTAGGTATGTTCCCAGGGCTGAGTTGAGAGCAGGGTCAGGGTGAGTGCTGTCTCTGGGTTTGTATCCAGAGGTCCACTAAATATGGGCATGGCCTGAGCTGGGCATGCACATTTCTCCTGCTCTGAAACCTTTCTGAAGATCCAAATGGCACAGTGTCCTTTTGGCTGGCAGGCTGTGTCATCTGGTATTGCTCTGGTGTCCCCAGTCCCTGGGGATTTGAAGCAAGGCCCTCGGGGTAGGTCCTCTCAGAACCCATCCAAGGGTTAGCATTAGTGACTAGGAGCATGGCAGGACTTATCTGAAGAGTCCGTGGAGAGCTGTCAAGGGGGATGGAGGGTTGAGTTGAAGGCATGGGTGAGGCTGAGTGTCTGGCTCTGGCTTTGTGCTCCCAGCTCAGCAGGGAGTCTGCTTCTCCCTCTCCTTCTGCCTCTCCCCCTGCTTGTGCTCTCTCTAATGAATAAATAAAATCTTTTAAAAAAATAAAATGCATAACCTCCTTCTCTTTTCTACATGTGGTTAATTCCGATTTATCAGTTCAAATATAATTCATAGGATAACTTCTCAGTTTTATTGACTCTCATGTAGATATCCATAGTACACTGTACATATTTTTATCATTACAATTTCCATAAAATGATTATCATTGTGTGATTATGTGTTACTCTTTATCACTAGACCTATAAGAATGAATGATAAACATATATATTTATTGAATGATAAATATATATACTTAGATGTAGATGCCTTTATGACAGGAAATAATGTTCACACTACACAGTTTTTTTTTTAAGATTTTATTTATTTATTTGACAGAGATTATAAGTAGGCAGAGAGGCAGGCAGAGAGAGGAGGAAGCAGGCTCCCTGCTGAGCAGAGAGCCTGATGTGGGGCTCGATCCCAGGACCCTGGGATCATGACCTGAGCCAAAGGCAGAGGCTTTAACCCACTGAGCCACTCAGGTGCCCTTACACAGTATATTTTTGAAAGGAAAAATCCCAAGAAGAATTTGATAACATTCTTCTAGACTTTTATTCATAGTACTTGTTTTTTCATTGCATAACAATAAACTTTTCAAAAAGACTTTCAAATGAACAGAAAGATTGCAAAAATAATTATTTCTATGTAATCCACACCTAGTTTCCCCTGCTAGTACACTTGAAACACCTAATGAACAAGTGCATGAACACTATCATCTGTAACTAAATTCATTTCTTGTGTTGATTTCCTTAGTTTTTACCTACTGTGCTAGTTTGCAGGATTCCTGGTCAGGTACTTTACACAGTTTCCCTCAACTGGGAATTTTCTGATGTTTTTTATCATGTTCTGACTGGGATGAAGGGTTTCTGGGAGGAAGAGCATAGAGGTAAAATGCAGTTCTCATCATATCATATGGAAGGATGTATGTTATCAACACAATAGGTCATTATGGGTGTTAAGTTTGGTCATAGTTGAAGGAGCGTTTTTCAGTTTTCAACATAGTAAAGTTATTGTCCCCCCCCCCCATACTGTACTATTTCAAAAAAGGGCACTATGTATAGACCAGTTTTAAGGGCTTGGGGAATTATGCTACAGTTGCTTGAGGTAGCAGAATCTACATGCATTAATTGGAATTCTCTTGCTCAGGATACTTTTCTACTCTTACCAATTTATAATCTAGTCTCTTAAGTTCAGTATAGGCTAAGGGACATTCATTTTCTAACTAGAACTGTAATGAAATATTTTCTATTACAAAATTTTCATTTTGACCACTGAAAGTTCTATCAGTTGGCTCTTATGCCCCTTGGACATATTTCAGTTGGTTTTGTTTTCTAAGCACTTTCTTAGTTTCTGACACTAAATCATCTTGTATATTCCCCTGAATTAGCTCTAGAGTAGTCAATTTTCTACTTGTATATTCTCTGCATTAGCTCTAGAGTAGTCCTTTTTCTAAGGAGCCTAGGTTCCTTTTATTATAAATGGTATTAAAAATCTTAATTAGAACACAGTGCATGCTTGTTTTTAAGGAGTGCTGTTGCTTCTAGAGGCTAGTAGTTTACAGAGTCAAGAAATATGTGTGTATATCAAAAAGTGTATGAAACTTACCGATCATTCTTTTTTCCAAATTTATTAATATATAATTTCCATATAAATTGTGTTAATTAAATTTGTACAGTGTGATGATTTGATACATGTATATATTGCAAAATGATTACCACAATAGGTTTCATTAGCACTTTTATTTTCTCACATAATTACCATTTTGTTTTCGTGGTGACAATATTTAAGCTCTACTCTCTTAGCGACATTCAAACACATAATACAGTATTGTTCACTTTAGTCTCCATGTTATACATTCAATCCAAGAAATTTACTCATAAATGAAGATTTATACCTTTGATGAACTTGTCCTCATTTTCCCCAACTTCCAGCCCCTGGAAGCTACAATTCCAATCTCTGTTACTAGGAGATCGGATATTTAAAATTCCACATTTAAGATAGATCATACAGTGTGGGTCTTTCTCTGTCTGAATTACTTCACTTAGCATATGTCCACATATTCTGTCCATGTTGTCACAAATGGAAGAATTTCTATTGCTGAATAATATTGCATTATATAGATTGATACATAGATAAGATAGAGATATAGTATGTATATTTGTACATCTATATATTTTCTTTATTCATCAATGGATATCCATCAGTGGACACTTAGGTCTTTTCCATGTCTTGACTCTTGTGAATAATGTTTTCCTGAATGTGGGATATAGATAATCTTTTTAAGATACTGACTTTAATTCCTTATATGTACACATAAGTGGGATTGCTAGATTATATAGTAGTTCTATTTTTAATGTTTTTGATGAACCTCCATACTAGTTTCCATAGTGGTTGTACCAATTTCCATTCTAAGAGCACACAGAGTTCCCTTTTCTCCACATTCTTCTCCCATTCTGTCAGTTGTCTTTTGGTTTTGCTGACTGTTTCTTTTGCTGTGTAGAAGCTTTTGATCCTGATGAAGTCCCAATATTTCACTTTTGTTCTTGCTTCCCTTGCCTTTGGTGATGTTTCTAGGCAGAAGTTGCTGTGGCTGAGATCAAAGAGGTTGCTGCCTGTGTTCTCCTCAAGGATTTTGATGGATTCCTGTCTCACATTGAGGTCTTTCATCCATTTTGAGTCTATTTTTGTGTGTAATGTAAGGAAATGGTCCAGTTTCATTCTTCTGCATGTGACTGTCCAATTTTCCCAACACCATTTGTTGAAGAGACTGTCATTTTTCCACTGGACATTCTTTCCTGCTTTGTCAAAGATTAGTTGACCATAGAGTTGAGTGTCCATTTCTGGGCTCTCTACTCTGTTCCATTGACCTATGTGTCTGTTTTTGTGCCAGTACCATACTGTCTTGATGATGACAGCTTTGTAATAGATCTTGAAGTCTGAAATTGTGATGCCACCAACTTTGGCTTTCTTTTTCAACATTCCTCTGGCTATTTGGGGTCTTTTCTGGTTCCATATAAATTTTAGGATTATTTGTTCCATTTTCTTGAAAATATTTGATGGTATTTTGGTAGGGATTGCATTAAATGTGCAGATTGCTTTAGGTAGCATAGACATTTTCACAATATTTGTTCTTCCAATCCATGAGCATGGAACCTTTTTCCATTTCTTTGTGTCTTCCTCAATTTCTTTTTTTTATTTTAATAAACATATAATGTATTTTTATCCCCAGGGGTACAGGTCTGTGAATCACCAGGTTTACACATTTCACAGCACTCATCATAGCCCATACCCTCCCCAATGTCCATTTCCCCACCACCCTCTCCCGTCCCCTCTCCCCCCAGCAACCCTCAGTCTGTTTTTTGAGATTGAGTATTTTATGGTTTGTCTCCCTCTCAATCCCATATTTTCATTTTTTCTTTTCCAACCTCCCCCCAACCCCCCCCGCATTGCATCTCCACTTCCTCATATCAAAGAGATCATATGATAGTTGTCTTTCTCCGATTGACTTATTTCGCTAAGCATGATACCCTCTAGTTCCATCACGTCGTCGCAAATGGCAAGATTTCATGTCTTTTGATGGCTGCATAGTATTCCATTGTGTATATATACCACATCTTCTTTATCCATTCATCTGTTGATGGACATCTAGGCTCTTTCCACAGTTTGGCTATTGTGGACATTGCTGCTATAAACATTCGGGTGCACGTGCCCCTTCGGAGCACCACGTTTGTATCTTTAGGATATATACCCAGTAGGGCAATTGCTGGGTCGTAGGGTAGCTCTATTTTCAGTTTTTTGAGGAACCTCCACACTGTTTTACAGAGTGGTTGCACCAGCTTGCATTCCCACCAGCAGTGTGGGAGGGTTCCCCTCTCTCCGCATCCTCGCCAGCATCTGTCATTTCTTGACTTGTTAATTTTAGCCATTCTGACTGGTGTGAGGTGGTATCTCATTGTGGTTTTGATTTGTATTTCCCTGATGCCGAGTGATGTGGAGCATTTTTTTCATGTGTCTGTTGGCCATCTGGATGTCTACTTTGCAGAAATGTCTGTTCATGTCCTCTGCCCCTTTCTTGACTGGCTTATTTGTTCTTTGGGTATTGAGTTTGATAAGCTCTTTATAGATTTTGGACACTAGCCCTTTATCTGATATGTCATTTGCAAATATCTTCTCCCATTCTGTCAGTTGTCTTTTGGTTTTGTTAACTGTTTCCTTTGCTGTGCAAAACCTTTTGATCTTGATGAAATCCCAATAGTTCATTTTTGCCCTTGCTTCTGTTGCCTTTGGCGATGTTCCTAGGAAGAAGTTGCTGAGGTTGAGGTCAAAGAGGTTGCTGCCTGCATTCTCCTCAAGGATTTTGATGGATTCCTGTCTCACATTGAGGTCCTTCATCCATTTTGAGTCTATTTTCGTGTGTGGTGTAAGGAAATAGTCCAATTTCATTTTTCTGCATGTGGCTGTCCAATTTTCCCAGCACCATTTGTGGAAGAGGCTGTCTTTTTTCCATTGGATATTCTTTCCTGCTTTGTCGAAGATTAGTTGACCATAGAGTTGAGAGTCTATTTCTGGGCTCTCTATTCTGTTCCATTGATCTATGTGTCTGTTTTTGTGCCAGTACCATACTGTCTTGATGATGACAGCTTTGTAATAGAGCTTGAAGTCTGGAATTGTGATGCCACCGACTTTGGCTTTCTTTTTCAATATTCCTTTGGCTATTCGAGGTCTTTTCTGGTTCCATATGAATTTTAGGATTATTTGTTCTATTTCTTTTAAAAAAATGGATGGTATTTTGGTAGGGATTGCATTAAATGTGTAGATTGCTTTAGGTAGCATAGACATTTTCACAATATTTGTTCTTCCAATCCATGAGCATGGAATATTTTTCCATTTCTTTGTGTCTTCCTCAATTTCTTTCATGAGGACTTCATAGTTTTCTGAGTATATAGATTCTTTGCCTCTTTGGTTAGATTTATTCCTAGGTATCATATGGTTTTGGGTGCAATTGTAAATGGGACTGACTCCTCAATTTCTCTTTCTTCTGTCTTGTTGTTAGTGTAAAGAAATGTGACTGATTTCTGTGCATTGACTTTATATCCTGACACTTTACTGAATTCCTGTATAAGTTCTAGCAGTTTCGGAGTGGAGACTTTTGGGTTTTCTACATATAGTATCATATCATCTTCAAAGAGTGATAGTTTGACTTCTTCTTTGCCAATTTGGATGCCTTTAATTTCTTTTTGTTGTCTGATTGCTGAGGCTAGGACTTCTAATACTATGTTGAACAGCAGTAGTGATAACGGACATCCCTGCCGTGTTCCTGACCTTAGCGGAAAAGCTTTCAGTTTTTCTCCATTGAGAATGATAGTTGCGGTGGGTTTTTCATAGATGGCTTTGATAATATTGAGGTATGTGCCTTCTATCCCTACACTTTGAAGAGTTTTAATCAAGAAAGGATGCTGCAGTTTGTCAATGCTTTTTCGGCATCTATTGAGAGTATCATATGGTTCTTACTCTTTCTTTTATTAATGTATTGTATCACGTTGATGGATTTGCGGATGTTGAACCAACCTTGCAGCCCTGGAATAAATCCCACTTGGTCGTGGTGAATAATCCTTTTAATGTACTGTTGGATCCTATTGGCCAGTATTTTGGTGAGAATTTTCGCATCTGTGTTCATCAGGGATATTGGTCTGTAATTCTCTTCTTTGGTGGGATCCTTGTCTGGTTTTGGGATCAAGGTGATGCTGGCCTCATAGAATGAGTTTGGAAGTTTTCCTTCCATTTCTATTTTTTGGAACAGTTTCAGGAGGATAGGAATTAATTCTTCTTTAAACGTTTGGTAGAATTCCCCTTGGAAGCCATCTGGTCCTGGACTTTTGTTTGTTTGGAGATTTTTGATGACTGTTTCAATCTCCTTACTGGTTATGGGTCTGTTCAAGTTATCTATTTCTTCCTGGTTCAGTTGTGGTAGTTTATATGTCTCTAGAAATGTATCCATTTCTTCCAGATTGTCAAATTTGTTGGCGTAGAGTTGCTCGTAGTATGTTCTTACAATTGTTTGTATTTCTTTGGTGTTGGTTGTGATCTCTCCTCTTTCATTCATGATTTTATTTATTTGGGTCCTTTCTCTTTTCTTTTTGATAAGTCTGGCCAGGGGTTTGTCAATCTTATTAATTCTTTCAAAGAACCAGCTCCTAGTTTTGTTGATTTGTTCTATTGTTTTTTTTAGTTTCTATTTCATTGATTTCTGCTCTGATCTTTTTTATTTCTCTTCTCCTGCTGGGTTTAGGCTTTCTTTGTTGTTCTCTCTCCAGCTCCTTTAGGTGTAGGGTTAGGTTGTGTATTTGAGACCTTTCTTGTTTCTTGAGAAAGGCTTGCACTGCTATAGATTTTCCTCTCAGGACTACCTTTGTTGTGTCCCACAGATTTGAACCGTTGTGTTTTCATTATCATTTGTTTCCATGAATTTTTTCAATTCTTCTTTAATTTTCTGGTTGACCCATTCATTTTTAGAAGGATGCTATTTCGTCTCCATGTATTTGCATTCTTTCCAAATTTCCTCTTGTGATTGAGTTCTAGCTTCAGAGCATTGTGGTCTGAAAATATGCAGGGAATGATCTCAATCTTTTGGTACCGATTGAGACCTGATTTATGACCCAGGATGTGGTCTATTCTGGAGAATGTTCCATGTGCACTAGAGAAGAATGTATATTCTGTTGCTTTGGGATGGAATGTTCTGAAGATATCTGTGATGTCCATCTGGTCCAGTGTGTCATTTAAGGCCTTTATTTCCTTGTTGATCTTTTGCTTAGATGATCTGTCCATTTTAGTTAGGGGAGTGTTAAAGTCCCCTGCTATTATTGTATTACTGTCGATGTATTTCTTTGATTTTGTTATTAATTGGTTTATATAGTTGGCTGCTCCCATGTTAGGGGCATAGATATTTATGATTGTTAGGTCTTCTTGTTGGACGGACCCTTTGAGTATGATATAGTGTCCTTCCTCATCTCTTATTATAGTCTTTGGCTTGAAATCTAATTGATCTGAGATAAGGATGGCCACCCCAGCTTTCTTCTGATGTCCATTAGCATGGTACATTGTTTTCCACCCCCTCACTTTAAATCTGGAGGTGTCTTCGGGTCTAAAATGAGTTTCTTGTAGGCAGCATATTGATGGGTTTTGTTTTTTTATCCATTCTGATACCCTGTGTCTTTTGATTGGGGCATTTAGCCCATTAACATTCAGGGTAACTATTGAGAGATATGAATTTAGTGCCATTGTATTGCCTGTAAGGTGGCTGTTAGTGTATATTGTCTCTGTTTCTTTCTGATCTACTACTTTTAGGGTCTCTCTTTGCTTAGAGGACCCCTTTTAATATTTCCTGTAGAGCTGGTTTGGTGTTTGCAAATTCTTTCAGCTTTTGTTTGTCCTGGAAGCTCTTTATCTCTCCATTTTCAATGATAGCCTAGCCAGATATAGTATTCTTGGCTGCATGTTTTTCTCGTTTAGTGCTCTGAATATCTCATGCCAGTTCTTTCTGGCCTGCCAGGTCTCTGTGGATAGGTCCACTGCCAATCTAATGTTTTTTACCCTTGTATGTTACAGACTTCTTTTCCCGGGCTGCTTTCAGGATTTTCTCTTTGTCACTAAGACTTGTAAATTTTACTATCAGGTGATGAGGTGTGCACCTATTTTTATTGATTTTGAGGGGCGTTCTTAGCATCTCCTGGATTGTGATGTTTGTTCCCTTTGCCATATTAGGGAAATTCTCTCCAATAATTCTCTCCAATATACCTTCTGCTCCACTCTCTCTTTCTTCTCTTTCTTCTGGAATCCCAATTATTCTAATGTTGTGTCGTCTTATGGTGTCGCTTATCTCTCGAATTCTCTCCTCATGGTCCAATATTTGTTTGTCTCTCTTTTGCTCAGCTTCTTTATTCTCTGTCATTTGGTCTTCTATGTCACTAATTCTCTCTTCTGCCTCATTTATCCTAGCAGTGAGAGCTTCCATTTTTTATTGCACCTCATTAATAGCTTTTTTTATTTCAACTTGGTTAGATTTTAGTTCTTTTATTTCTCCAGAAAGGGCTTTTATCTCTCCGGAGAGGGTTTCTCTAATATCTTCTATGCCTTTTTCGAGCCCAGCTAGAACCTTGAGAATTGTCATTCTGAACTCTAGATCTGTCATGTTACCAATGTCCGTATTGATTAGGTCTCCAGCCTTCGGTATGGCCTCTTGTTCTTTTTTTTGAGGTGAGTTTTTCCACCTTGTCATTTTGTCCAGATAAGATTTGCTTTCTCCTGCTGTGGAATTCCGCTGTTCGCTGTTCGTGGTGAGCGAAGTTGGTTTTGGCTGGGTTTCTTGTTGGTCTTCTGGGGGAGGGGCCTGTTGTAGTGATTCTCAAGTGTCTTTGCCCGAGGCGGAATTGCACCGCCCTTACCAGGGGCCGGGCTAAGTAATCCGCTCGGGTTTGCTTTCGGGAGCTTTTGTTCCCTGAGCACTTTCCGTAGAGTTCTGGAGGACAGGAATGAAGATGGTGGCCTCCCAATCTCTTGGCCCGGAGGAGCCAAGAGCTTGGGGTTCCGCTCCCCAGTGCGCACTCAGAGTAAAGCGCCCCAACCGCCCCGCCTTCCTGGCCTGCGGTTGCACCAGTAGGAAAGCAGTCAATTGCTGGAACCTGGAGAAAAGCGCCCGGTCGCTTCCTTCTCCGTGGCCTCCAGCCGTGCTCTGAGCCCACTCAGCCTGCGACCGGCACAAGGTAACCCCGGGCTTAGAGCTCACTCCTCGGCTTTGTCACTGTAGCCGGCTTCCCTGCTCTAATACCTGCGAGCTCTGCGGCACTCAGACACCCCTGGTCCTTCTGTGACCCCACGGGACCTGGGGTTATGCTGACCCCGCCTGGGTTTTCCCCCCGGTTTAGCCTCTGGAGCGATGTCTCCCAGTGGAGCAGACTTTTAAATGTCCCGATTTTGTGCTCCGTTGCTCTGCCGCTTGCCGGGAGCCGGCCCCTCCCCCCAGCTTCTATCTTCCCGTCGCTTTGGATTCCCTTCTCCGCAGGTCCTACCTTTCAGAAAGTGATCGATTTTCTGTTTCTAGAATTGTTGCTCTTCTTCTCTTCGATTTCCCATTGGATTAGTAGGTGTTCACATTGGTTAGATAAGCTATCTAGCTGATCTCCTGCTACCCGATGTAGTCTCAGCCTGCTACTTCTCCACCATCTTGACTCCTCCCTGTGTCTTCCTCAATTTCTTTCATGAGTATTTCAGAGTTTTCTAAGTACTGATTCTTTGCCTCTTTGGTTAGGTTTATTCCTAGGTATCTTATGGTTTTGGGTGCAATTATAAATGGGATCAACTCCTTAATTTCTCTTTCTTCTGTCCTGCTGTTGGTGTATAGAAACGCAGCTGATTTCTGTGCATTGATTTTATATCCTGACACTTCACTGAATTCCTGTTATTGTTCTAGCAGTTTTGGAATGGAATCTTTTGGGTTTTCAACATCAAGATAGTTTTTAACTAGTCTTTTCATTTTTTTTTCTTTGACTCACTGGTTGTTCAGGAATGTGTTTATTTCTACACATTTGTGAATTTTTCAGCTTTCCTCCAGCTATTGGTTTCTAGTTTCATATCATTGTGGTCAGAAAACATAATTTGTATGCATTAACTTGAATAACATTCCCTGTTCACTTGAGAATCTGTATTTGCTGTCATTGGTAGAAATGTCCTCTGTATATCTGTTAGGGTTTATTCTAAACCAAAGTGGTGATAAATTTCCTTATTAATATTTTAGGATAATCTCTCCATTTTTGAAAGTGGGATAATCAAGTCCCCTATCATGTTTTCATTGTTGTCTATTTCTCTTTTACTATATATTGTACTTCCTTAATATATTTAGGTACTCTGATATTACATTCATGTATATTTATGATTGGTATATACCCTTGATGAATGAATGATCCATTTATCTATAATATGGCCTTCCTTATGTCGGTTTATTTTTTCTTGTTACAGGTTTTGACTTCTAGTCTCTTTCTTTTTCTTAAGTATGTACAGCTATTCCTCCTCTCTTTAGGTTTCCATGTGCATGGAATATCTTTCTCCATAACTTCACTTTGAACCTCTGTATCTCCTAAAGCTGAAATGAGTTTCTTTTAGGCAGCAGCTAGTTTGGTTGTCTTCTGATGGGAGAATTTAATCCTTGTATATTTAAAGAGTTAATGATAGGTAAGGACTTGTAGGTAACATTGTGTGATTCTCTTGTTCCTTTCTTGCATTCTTGTCCTGCTATGTGAATTTAGGACTTTCCATAGAGGTATGCTTTGATTCACTTCTCTTAATCTTTTTTTTTTTAACCTACTCCAAGTTTTAGATTTATGGTAAACATAAATCATAGTTATAATGGCCTATATTAGGCTAACAACTTCAATTACATTTAAAAACCCTAATCATTTACTCTTCATATTTTTAACATTGCAACTTTGCAACTTATATTTTTATTGCATAACCATTAAAAATGTAGAAGAATGAAACTCGACCATTCTCTTACACCGTACACAAAGATAAACTCGAAATGGATAAAAGACCTCAACGTGAGACAGGAATCCATCAGAATCCTTGAGGAGAACATAGGCAGTAACCTCTTTGATATCAGCCACAGCAACTTCTTTCAAGATATGTCTCCAAAGGCAAAGGAAACAAAAGCAAAAATGAACTTTTGGGACTTCATCAAGATCAAAAGCTTCTGCACAGCAAAAGAAACAGTCAACAAAACAAAGAGGCAATCCACGGAATGGGAGAAGAGATTTGCAAATGACAGTACAGACAAAGGGTTGATATCCAGGATCTATAAAGAACTCCTCAAACTCAACACACACACAAAACAGACAATCATATTTAAAAATGGGCAGAAGATATGAACAGACACTTCTCCAATGAAGACATACAAATGGCTATCAGACACATGAAAAAATGTTCATCATCACTAGCCATCAGGGAGATTCAAATCAAAACCACATTGAGATACCACCTTACACCAGTTAGAATGGCCAAAATTAGCAAGACAGGAAACAACGTGTGTTGGAGAGGATGTGGAGAAAGGGGAACCCTCTTACACTCTTGGTGGGAATGCAAACTGGTGCAGCCACTTTGGAGAACAGTGTGGAGATTCCTCAGGAAATTAAAAATAGAGCTTCCCTATGACCCTGCAATTGCACTACTGGGTATTTACCCCAAAGATACAGATGTAGTGAAAAGAAGGGCCATCTGTACCCCAATGTTTATAGCAGCAATGGCCACGGTCGCCAAACTGTGGAAAGAACCAAGATGCCCTTCAACGGATGAATGGATAAGGAAATGTGGTCCATATACACTATGGAGTATTATGCCTCCATCAGAAAGGACGAATACCCAACTTTTGTAGCAACATGGACAGGACTGGAAGAGATTATGCTGAGTGAAATAAGTCAAACAGAGAGAGTCAAGTATCATATGGTTTCACTTTTTTGTGGAGCATAACAAATAATATAGAGGACAAGGGGAGATGGAGAGGAGAAGGGAGTTGAGGGAAATTGGAAGGGGAGGTGAACCATGAGAGACTATGGACTCTGAAAAACAACCTGAGGGTTTTGAAGGGGTGGGGGGTGGGAGGTTGGGGGAACCAAGTGGTGGGTATTAGGGAGGGCACAGATTGCATGGAGCACTGGGTGTGGTGAAAAAACAATGAGTACTGTTACGCTGAAATTAAAATTAAAAATTTAATTTAAAAAAATTACTGTAGTTTAGACATTTGTAATACTTTTTCCTTTAACCCTTACGCTAGGATTAACTGACCCATCACAAATTAACACACTGCATTATTAGAGTATTCTGAATTGATTGTATACTTAAATTTACCAGTGTGTTTTTATACTTTCATATATTTTCATATTTCTAATTAATGTCCTTTCATTTTAGCTTGGCAAATTCCTTTCAGCCTCTTTTGTAAGGCAGGTAACATGGTGATTATCTACCTCAGCTTCTGTTTGGGAATGTCCTTATCTTACCTCCACTTCTGAAGGACAACTTTGCAGGGTAAAGTACTTTGGGTGGCAAGGTCTCCTCCCCACTTCCTCCTACCCTCAGCCCCAGATCTTTGACTATATCGTTCCACTCTTAATCTGCAAAGTTTCTTCCAAGAAATCCAGTGGCAGCCTTATGGGGATTCCCTTCTATGAGAGAATTTCCTCTTACAACTCTTGCTGCTTAAAATATTCTTTTTGTCTTTGAGTTCAGACAAAAATGTATGATAATGTTTTTTGAAGACAATCATTTTAGTTTGAAATTTGGGGATGACATATTATCTTAATGAATTTGGATATCCAGATCCCTCCCCATATTTGAGAAGTCCTCGGCCATTATTAAATCCTTAAGGTTTCTGCTCCTTTCTCTCTCTATTTTCCTTCTGAGATTCCAACTTGTCTTTCATGATATTCCATGGTTCATGTTGGCTTTCTTAATTCTTTTTTCTTTGTTTTCCTTTGAATAATTACAAAGATCTTCTCTGCTACTTCACAGAATCTTTTTTTCTGCTTGAGCAGTATGCTTTTGATGATTTTTATTGCATTTTTTCATTTCATTCCCTGTATTCTCTAGCTCCAGAATTTGTTTGGTTCTTCTAAAATTATTTCTGTTCAACTTTGCAATTTGTTGGTGTATTTTTTTCTTGATTTCACTATGTTATCTTTTTTATTGTTTGGGATCAAAAATTCAAACAAGAGACTTTTCAAACAAGAGACTCCCTTCTTTTTTGCTTCATTCCACTGTACAATACATGTGGAAAATATCTGCACAAAGTTTTTTGAAGCTGAATGTGCTAAAAATATCATGGATACAGTTGTTAACATCTTGTAGTATACATGTGCAAATTCTATTACTCTTCACTAAGTTTAGAAGACAACAAATTTAATGAGCCTGTGTTCTTTGCTAATGCTCCTTGGCTCAATTGTAGAGGAGTTTTACAAAGATTTGCCATACATTTAACTTCAAATGAAAATTTCCCTTTTTTTAAAGATTTTATTTATTTATTTATTTGACACAGATTGAGAGAAAGAGAGATCACAAGTAGGCAGAGAGGCAGGCAGAGGGGGATGGGGAAGCAAGCTCCCTGCTGAGCAGAGAGCCCGATGTGGGGCTTGATCCCAGGACCCTGAGGTCATGACCTGAGCTGAAGGCAGTGGCTTAACCCACTGAGCCATCCAGGCACCCCTCAAATGAAAATTTTCTTAAAACAGAAGAAATGCTTGCCTAATATTCAGTAATAAGACCAAAAAAAAAAAAATGATCACACCGCACACGAATGAGCTACATTTAAAGCTCCAAGAAGAGGGAAACCTCATATATGAAGCTGAACAAGTATAAGAATTTATACTGATGATGATTTTGCACATTTTTCTACCATAAATCAATATGCAGGTTTTAATTACTGGTTGTTATGTAAATTAGTTACAAAAACTAAGAGAAATTCTTAGAGCTCATTGAGATTCCTTAAAGCAGCTATTTTGAATTCTTTATCAGGTAAATTATTGATCTTCACTTCTTTGGGGTTGATTCCTGAAAAATTATTGTGTTCTTCTGGTGTTGTGAATTTTGTTGATTTTTTGCATGTTCCTTGAGGTCTTGCCTTGATGACTTCACAGTTGAGGAAGGAGTCACCCCCTGTGGTCTTCACTAACTAGCTGAGAGAAATGCCCTGCCAGCCCTGCTAGAGATTCTGAGGCTTTCCCACGCTTTTCTTACAGATACACCTGCTGAATACTTTTGCTACCTTGTGTGACAGAATTCTTAAATGTCATGTGTCTTCCTTCAATCCTCTAATAAAGATATTTCTCAATACCAAAAAGCCAGACCTGTTGTTAACGGTCTTCATTTTGCTTGCCCTAGAATGGTGGGGATTCCCAAGATTATGGTACTCTTTCTTCCAAGTCCATAGATTTGGTCTAGCTTCATGAACACACTCACCAGTCCTCTGTGAAACTCTTGCTGCTGCTGGGAGTGCCAGTGAGCCCTTTGGGGGGTCACTAGAATGACATCTGCATTCTAGGTGTCCCTTGTAACTAACTCACTGGGAGCTTCCTGATGGTGTCTGTGACATGTTTAGTAGAATCTGCTTCCATCTAGTACATACACCATGGCCTAGCTGTCATTTTCTTAACCACTCACTGCTTCCAAGTCATGAAGTTCAGTAGTCAGTACTCTGGATAGGGCAAAAGAGAAATGAGACTCTTAGGCAATGTTTTGCCCTGATGGAGAAGCTGTGTACTATTAAAACACTCTTATTTTTCCCCATGGAAGAAATCATGGACTGAAAAAGTTTCTCTTAACACTGAGCTGTGCTGGTTTAGGGGATGGGTAATGTGGGTAAAATGAACCACTACTGGTTTCCGTGCCTCCATCTTCTATTTTTTTTTGGTTCTACCAATGGGCTCAAACTTGCCCCAGTAGATCCCTGGATTTCCAGAAAGTCTTCCTTGTCCATTGATTGTTTCAATTAGTGTTCTGTAGGGAAAGGCTCTGGGCGCCTGGGTGGCTCAGTGGGTTAAGGCCTCTGCCTTCGGCTCGGGTCATGATCTCAGGGTCCTGGGATCGAGCCCCGCCTCGGGCTCTCTGCTCAACAGGGAGCCTGCTTCCTCCTCCTCTCTCTCTGCCTGCATCTCTGCCTACTTGTGATCTCTCTGTGTCAAATAAATAAATAAAATCTTTAAAAAAAAATTTACTCCACCATTACGAGGATGTCACGCCTATAATTATTTATCTATTGGTATCTTTTCTAAGCTGAGCACGAGTTCACCTTCACACCTCCAATTCTAATGCACATATTTCATTTTAGCCCTTTTCCTCTTTGCGTATCCCCCACTCCAACAGTGAGAACCTGAGTGCCACCATCTTTCATCTATTTACATAATAGCTCCATTCTAGTATATAAGCATACTGGTTTTATAATTGTTAATCAGTACTCTGATAAGAAACAGCTTTACCAACTAATGCAGTGTTTTTATACAGTTTCTCTTATCTATATTCTTAGACTCTTTATTCATTTCCAAGGTTCTTTAGATGACTATCTTGTACTTTTCCCTTTAAGTGAGGTTATGTCCTGCATTTTGATAAAATTAGATTCTTCTAGTTTGCTTTACATCTATGGAACCCCTAACCTCCTAATGCATTTTAAAACTTTTTTTTTACATTAAGTTTCACTCTTTGTGCTATGAAGTTGTAATGGTTTTGACAAGTTCGTGGTCTCATGTATTCATCAGTACTCTATCACACAGAATTGGTTTATCCCCTTCAAATCCTGTTTCACCTTTTAAACTTTCCTCTCCTTTGGAACCCAAGCATGACTTTTTTGCTTTCTGTCCTATAGCTTTTGCTTTTTCTGAAGGTCATGTAAATTTAGTAATTCAATATGTAACCTGTTCAGCCTGACAACTTTCAGTCAGCAATATGCAGTTAACATTCACTCATATGAACAGCTCATGACCTGTTATCCCTTAATACTAAATAGTAGGTATATCCCACCGTTTATCCTCACACATATTGAAGGACATCTCGAGTTCTTCCAGTTTTGAGCAATTATAAATAGTGCTGCTGTAAACTTTCACATGGATGTGTGGACACTAGTTTTCAAGAGAGGTGAAGAAGAATGCAATTGCTAGATCAAAGATAAACCTCTGTTTAGAAGTAAGAATGTGATTGCTAAATCAAAGATAAACCTCTGTTTAGCTTTTTAAGAGACTGTCAATGAGTCTTCCAGAATGGATGCACTATTTTCATTCCTTCTGGTGATGGAAATTATTTCCTGTTTCTCCAAATATGTGCAAAGTTTTTATTCTTAGGATTTAGTTTTTTTAATTTTTACTGATTCTAAAAGGCATGGAATATTTTGTTGTTTAATTTTCTTTTCCCTAATGACAAATGGTTGTTGATGATCTTTGAAATTCCTTAATCTGTGATTTGTCTCTAAATAATTTTGAAAGTTTTCTATTACTATTTCAGTATTCTGCTGCATTCTCTTTTTTCACTTTTCCAGTTATACCTACATTGAAACTTTTGGTACTGTTCATCAGTTCTTAGGTGTTCTGATGTCTTTTTCATTTTCTTTTCATGTTCTCGTTTCAGTTTGAAAAGTTCCCATTGATTTTCTTGAAGTTCACTGACTCTTTCCTTGCAGTGTTAAATTTGGTGAGCTAATCAAAGGCATTCTTCATTTTGGTTACTTGCTTCTTGATTTCTTGCATTTGCTTTTGATTCTCTTGCATTGTTGTTATCTCTCTGGTAATAGAGTATTTTTTTTTTAAGATTTTACTTATTTATTTGACAGAGAGAGTGAGAGAGAGACAGAGCACAAGCAGGGGGAGTGGGAAAGGGAGAAGCAGGTTCCCCACTGAGCAGCGAGCCCAATGTGGGGCTTGATCCCAGAGCTCTGGGATCATGACCTGAGCTGAAAGCAGACACCTAACTGACTTAGCCACTCAGGCGCCCCTAGAGTATTTTTAAAACACTTGTCTGATAATTCCTACATTTGTTTCACATCTGAATTTGTTTCTGATGATGGTTTTGTTTCTTTAGGTTGTGTAATTTTGTTCAAATTTGGACAGCGTATGTGCAATAGGTGTTATCTATGTTGTCATGTGAGAAGTTATACTAATTTGCCTCAGATTTCAGCTTTCTTTAGTGATAGGTTTCAAATACCTCTACTGTTTGTATTTTCACCTTTTCTCTTGGATTTAGGGCTTCTCTTTGCCCTGTTCCTCAGAAAGAGTATACATCTTGGGACCTCTTTCAACTGCAATTCACTGTTAATAAACTTGAGGTTTATTGGCATGATGGCTGGATGTGAGAGAAGGAAAGCGAGCCACATTCTTTGGAATAAATCTCATTCTTATAGTTCTCCCCTCTCTTTGGGGTTTGCCTTTCTCAAGTTTTTCTGGTTCTTTTCCATGGATATATCTTTTATGTTTTTTGTCCCCTCATCTGTTTTACTTTCAGCATTACCAAATTTTTTAAAGCCCTGTCCTGTTGTGAATTAGTTTTTCCTTCTCTTTTTCATATAGGAAGCTTGAAAAGTTACAGTGTTATGTAATTCCTTTCCACCATGTGAAATAAGGTCTGGCTAAGGGGGATTCCCTGAGATTTGGGCTTCATGATGAGGGTTTTGGAGGGTATCACAGTGGTGTCTCTTTGTTTATTCCTCAGAGTCATGAGGTTGCTTTTCTCAGATTTTTTTCTGTGAAAGCCTAGTGCAGCCTCTGGAAGGAATTGTGACACTTACTCCAGTCTACACTCCACTGGCAGCAATTTCTAATTTTCCAATAAAGTAAGTCTTACTATCATCAGTGGCTTCCGGCTGCTGCTGCTCCTGCCTCTCCACAACTGAGGATAACTGTTTGCCTTCTGCTCTGAGTTTTCTGACAGTTCTAAGAAAGTTTTTCATTTTCAGATTGTCCAGCTTTCCTTACTGTAGACAAAGAGTGCCAAATTATGACACTTTTACAACTTGGACCTGAAATGAAAAGACTAGCTGATTTTTAAATTAAAGATAAATTAACTTTAAAATTATATCAAGGATCAGTTTATTAATTATAAACAGCATTATATTGCATAAGATAAAATCACTATGATATTGTTATTTAAGTGTTAAACTTGTAGGAGCATGAATTTCTAAATATTCTATCCATGCTCAAAAACAGAATAGCCAAAATGATTTGAAATATTTGGATTTCAACTTTTCAGTTCACAGATCATCTCAATTGTACTTCTGAGCTCTCACAGCAAACATATTATAGCCTATTATTTATTTTCAATTGTATGAAGTATTTTCTTCATAAGATTATACAGTGTATAACTGTAGTATAGGAGTGTAACAAATTTTTTTTTAAAGATTTTATTTATTTATTTGACAGGTAGAGATCACAAGCAGGCAGAGAGGCAGGCAGAGAGAGAGGAGGAAGCAAGCTCCCCACTGAGCAGAGAGCCTGATGCGGGGCTCGATCCCAGGATCCTGGGATCATGACCTGAGCCGAAGGCAGAGGCTTTAACCCACTGAGCCACCCAGGCGCCCCAGGAGTGTAACAAATTTTTAAAAAATCCTATTACTTACTCATAAAAGTTAATAAAATTGTTTTTTATTTTTTAAAAAATCTTATTACTTCTACCCTCATTTGTACTTTATTCTTACTGTATAGGAACTCCATGGACCTCATTGTGTTCTACTTAGGCACCAGAAATAGTCTTCACTCTTCTACCATCTCCAGCTTCACTGATACATACAATATCCTATGAGGCGCTATATGATAGTTTAATTCTTAATGTTCTTTAGGCATATCGAGTTCCTTGGGATTCTTAGTCTTACTGAGTTTTGGCATTCAAACTAAAATCTTGTTTCAGAAATCTATAGGATTCCTAAGAAAGTATTTGTATTCTGTCAATCATATAATGTCTTGGGTACTTCCCACTTAACAGTGGCTCTTATTTTTCTTGATTTATATATTAATTTAATTATCCACCCATCTGTGCCTCAGTTTCCACTATGTACTTTTCTTAAATCTTTAAGTAGACATGTAATTCTTTCTTCCTTCACTCACAAGTTCCCGAACCCCTAAATTTTGACTCTACCTTTAGAATTGGATAAATAATGCATGTAACATATGGATATTTTATAAAATTACATGGTATGCATAAAGAAGTGTGCATAAGGTGGGAAAGAAATGTCCATAAACTACTCTTTCTGGAGAAGTTAAAATATACACATATTTATCTATTTTTCCCCTTTCGTACATTATAACTTGGGAAAAGGATTCTTCTTCTCTGCATTCTATGAAAACTATTAAGATGAGTTAGCAATTGGCTAGGTTTGCTTTGTGAAAGTACTAAATGTGATCTTTCCTTAATATGAAAATGCTATTTTAAGTAATACAGAAAAGTTCATCAGAAATTTTTAATGAAATCTTATTAATTTAAATGAACAATATGAAAGTTAACTCCAAATTTAATGATAGTCACATAATTACCAAGGGAGTTTGGACTTCAAGAAAGTTACTAACAGCTAGACAAAACTAATTTAATCATCAAATTTACAATCATTCAAGTACTATTTGTAGGAATTGGAGAAAAAAACATCACGGAAGGAAATGAAAAAAATGATGGAAAGGGTGAGGAGAAAAAAAGTAGAGAACATGATCTTAGGAGAAAAATTATTTCAGCTTTTTAACTATATTCATCGATTTGATAATATGGTTTAAAATCCCATTGAAGAATGTATGTATATTCATATTTTACTAATTCATGTTTTTAAAGATTTCACCTATTTGAGATAGAGAAAAAGAGAGAGTAATTGAGAGAATGAGTGGGAGCAGGACAGGAGAAGCAGATTCCCTGAGGAGCAGGAAGCCCAACCTGGGAATCGATCCCAGGACCCTCAGATCATGACCAGAGCCAAAAGGAGTTGTTTAACTGACTGAGCCACCCAGGTACCTACTAATTCATTTTTGATAGTGCTTAGACCAGTTAAACATACTTAGTTACAAAAGACTTTCATTAGCATTCTAAGACAACTCCATGGAAATATAGTTGCTATCAGTGGTATCCAGGGCTGTCATTTTTAATTTCTTGTCCACAGAAGTTTTAGAAATGGAGTCTAAGTAAAAGCATTTGTTCCTGCACAGAAGAGAGTAACAATGAGTCAAAATAGTTCAGGTCAGTGAAATATTCTGCAAGGTTCAGGAGAGTGTGTGTGTTTATCACTGACAGACATTTTATGTTTGTTCTATGGGTACAAAGTGAAAAACAAACGATCATTTCAAAGCTATTTCCGCTAAAAAAGTGCTAATACATTCTTAGCTTTTGAGCCACAGTGAACTCCATCAGGTCTTGGAGGAATAATTGTGGACTTTTTCAAAAAACAAGCCATGGTTATCAATATTCTCAAATCCTGACAATTGCTCATTTTTTTCCTCTCATCCCAAAAACAAGATAATCAGTTCTTGTGTCCTACTTACCCTGACTTGTTTTATTTCTGTCTTGCAATGCGATTTCATTATTTTTAGTGCTAGAGGCATGTAACCTATCTAAAATACCTGACTTGCATGTTGAATAATTCAGTCGATTTCTCTGCATCCATGAGCATGGATGGAACAAAAAACTAATGTTTCATCCAAATAGGACCCAAAAGTATTGGATATTTGCCAACTTAAGAATATAGGAATGTCCCAAAAGTTCATTTTCGCTTTTGTTTCCTTCCCCTTTGGAGACATATCTTGAAAGAAGTTGCTGTGGCTGATATCAAAGAGGTTACTGCCTATGTTCTCCTCAAGGATTCTGATGGATTCCTGTCTCACGTTGAGGTCTTTTATCCATTTCGAGTTTATCTTTGTGTACGGTGTAAGAGAATGGTCGAGTTTCATTCTTCTACATATAGCTGTCCAGTTTTCCCAGCACCATTTATTGAAGAGACTGTCTTTTTTCCACTGGATATTTTTTTCCTGTTTTGTCGAAGATTATTTGACCATGGAGTTGAGGGTCCATATCTGGGCTCTCTACTCTGTTCCACTGGTCCATGTGTCTGTTTTCATGCCAGTACCATGCTGTCTTGGTGATCGCAGCTTTGTAGTAAAGCTTGAAATCAGGTAACGTGATGCCGCCAGTTTTATTTTTGTTTTTCAACATTTCCTTAGCAATTTGGGGTCTCTTCTGATTCCATACAAATTTTAGGATTATTTGCTCCAGCTCTTTGAAAAATACTGGTGGAATTTTGATTGGAATGGCATTAAAAGTATAGATTGCTCTGGGCAGTATAGACATTTTAACGATGTTTATTCTTCCGATCCAAGAGCATGGAATGGTCTTCCATCTTTTTGTGTCTTCTTCAATTTCTTTTAGGAGTGTTCTGTAGTTCCTCGAGTACAGCTCTTTAACCTCTTTGGTTAGGTTTATTCCGAGGTATCTTATGGTTCTTGGTGCTATAGTAAATGGAATCGATTCTCTAATTTGCCTTTCTGTATTTTCATTATTAGTGTATAAGAAAGCCACTGATTTCTGTACATTGACTTTGTATCCTGCCACATTACTGAATTGCTGTATGAGTTCTAGTAGTTTGGGGGTGGAGTCTTTCGGGTTTTCCATATAAAGAATCATATCATCTGCGAAGAGAGAGAGTTTGACTTCTTCCTTGCCAATTTGGATACCTTTTATTTCTCTTTGTTGTCTGATTGCTGTTGCTAGGACTTCTAATACAATGTTGACCAAGAGTGGTGAGAGTGGGCATCCTTGTCATGTCCCTGATCTCAACGGGAAGGCTGCAAGCTTTTCCCATTGAGGATGATATTTGCTGTGGGTCTTTCATAGATAGATTTGATGAGGTTCAGGAATCTTCCCTCTATCCCTATACTTTGAAGTGTTTTAATCAGGAACAGATGCTAGATTTTGTCAAAAGCTTTTTCTGCATCAATTGATAGGATCATGTGGTTCTTCTCTCTTCTCTTATTGATTTGTTCTATCACATTGATTGATTCGCGAATGTTGAACCATCCTTGTAACCCAGGGATGAATCCCACCTGGTCATGGTGGATAATCTTTTTAATGTGCTGTTGGATCCTGTTTGCTAGGATCTTGTTGAGAATCTTGGCATCCATATTCATCAGTGATATTAGTCTGAAATTCTCCTTTTTGGTAGGGTCTTTGCCTGGTTTGGGGATCAGGGTAATGCTGGCTTCGTAAAAAGAGTCTGGAAGTTTTCCTTCTGCTTCAATTTTTTGAAACAGCTTCAGGAGAATAGGTGTTATTTCTTCTTTGAAAGTTTGATAGAATTTCCCAGGGAATCCATCGGGTCCTGGGCTCTTGTTTTTTGGGAGGTTTTTGATCACTGCTTCAATCTCGTTACTAGATATCAGTCTATTCAGGTTGTCAATTTCTTCCTGGTTCAATTTTGGGACTTTATAGTTTTCCAGGAATGCATCCATTTCATCTAGGTTGCTTAGCTTATTGGCATATAACTGTTGATAATAACTTCTGATGATTGTTTCTACTTCCTTGGTGTTAGTTGTGATCTCTCCCTTTTCATTCATAATTTTATTAATTTGGGCTTTCTCTCTTTTCTTTTGGATTAGCGTGGCCAATGGTTTATCGATCTTATTGATTCTTTCAAAAAACCAGCTTCTGGTTTCATTGATACGTTCTACTGTATCTCTGGTTTCTACCTCATTGATCTCTGCTCTAATCTTGATTATTTCCCTTCTTATGTGTGGGGTTGGTTTGATTTGTTGTTGATTCTCCAGTTCTTTAAGGTGTAGAGACAGCTGTTGTATTCTGGATTTTTCAATTTTTTTGAGGGAGGCTTGGATGGCTATGTATTTCCCCCTTAGGACCGCCTTTGCTGTATCCCATAGGTTTTGGAGTGAAGTGTCTTCATTCTCATTGGTTTCCATAAATTGTTTAAGTTCTTCTTTGATCTCCTGGTTGATCCAAGCATTCTTAAGCAAGGTGGTCTTTAGCTTCCAGGTGTTTGAGTTCCTTCTGAACTTTTCCTTGTGATTGAGCTCCAGTTTCAAAGCATTGTGATCTGAGAATATGCAGGGAATAATCTCAGTCTTTTGGTATCGGTTGAGCCCTGATTTGTGACCCAGTATGTGGTCTATTCTGGAGAAGGTTCCATGTGCACTTGAGAAGAATGAGTATTCTGTTGTTTTAGGGTGGAATGGTCTGTATATATCTATGAGGTCCATCTGGTCCAATGTGTCATTCAATGCTCTTATTTCTTTATGGATTTTCTGCTTCGATGATCTGTCTATTTCTGAGAGAGGCGTATTAAGATCTCCTACTATTAATGTATTCATATCAATATGACTCTTTATCTTGATTAATAGTTTTCTTATGTAATTGGCTGCTCCCATATTGGGGACATAGATATTTACAATTGTTAGATCATCTTGGTGGATAGTCCCTTTAAGAATTATGTCGTGTCCTTCTGTATCTTGACTACCGTCTTTAGTTTAAAATCTAATTTATCTGATATGAGAATCACTACCCCGGCCTTCTTTTGAGGCCCATTGGCATGAAAGATGCTTCCCCATCCCTTCACTTTCAGTCTGGGTGTATCTTTAGGTTCAAAATGGGTCTCTTGTAGACAACATATGGATGGGTCCTGTCGTTTTATCCAATCTGCAACCCTGTGTCGTTTTATGGGCGCATTTAGGCCATTCACATTGAGAGTGATTATTGAGAGATACGTTTTTATTGACATTGTGTTATTGGCAAGGAAGAAGTCAAACTCTCTCTCTTCGCAGATGATATGATTCTTTATATGGAAAACCCGAAAGACTCCACCCCCAAACTACTAGAACTCATACAGCAATTCAGTAATGTGGCAGGATACAAAGTCAATGTACAGAAATCAGTGGCTTTCTTATACACTAATAATGAAAATACAAAAAGGCAAATTAGAGAATCGATTCCATTTACTATAGCACCAAGAACCATAAGATACCTCGGAATAAACCTAACCAAAGAGGTTAAAGAGCTGTACTCGAGGAACTACAGAACACTCCTAAAAGAAATTGAAGAAGACACAAAAAGATGGAAGACCATTCCATGCTCTTGGATCGGAAGAATAAACATCGTTAAAATGTCTATACTGCCCAGAGCAATCTATACTTTTAATGCCATTCCAATCAAAATTCCACCAGTATTTTTCAAAGAGCTGGAGCAAATAATCCTAAAATTTGTATGGAATCAGAAGAGACCCCAAATTGCTAAGGAAATGTTGAAAAACAAAAATAAAACTGGCGGCATCACGTTACCTGATTTCAAGCTTTACTACAAAGCTGCGATCACCAAGACAGCATGGTACTGGCATGAAAACAGACACATGGACCAGTGGAACAGAGTAGAGAGCCCAGATATGGACCCTCAACTCCATGGTCAAATAATCTTCGACAAAACAGGAAAAAAATATCCAGTGGAAAAAAGACAGTCTCTTCAATAAATGGTGCTGGGAAAACTGGACAGCTATATGTAGAAGAATGAAACTCGACCATTCTCTTACACCGTACACAAAGATAAACTCGAAATGGATAAAAGACCTCAACGTGAGACAGGAATCCATCAGAATCCTTGAGGAGAACATAGGCAGTAACCTCTTTGATATCAGCCACAGCAACTTCTTTCAAGATATGTCTCCAAAGGGGAAGGAAACAAAAGCGAAAATGAACTTTTGGGACTTCATCAAGATCAAAAGCTTCTGCACAGCAAAAGAAACAGTCAACAAAACAAAGAGGCAATCCACGGAATGGGAGAAGAGATTTGCAAATGACAGTACAGACAAAGGGTTGATATCCAGGATCTATAAAGAACTCCTCAAACTCAACACACACACAAAACAGACAATCATATTTAAAAATGGGCAGAAGATATGAACAGACACTTCTCCAATGAAGACATACAAATGGCTATCAGACACATGAAAAAATGTTCATCATCACTAGCCATCAGGGAGATTCAAATCAAAACCACATTGAGATACCACCTTACACCAGTTAGAATGGCCAAAATTAGCAAGACAGGAAACAATGTGTGTTGGAGAGGATGTGGAGAAAGGGGAACCCTCTTACACTCTTGGTGGGAATGCAAACTGGTGCAGCCACTTTGGAGAACAGTGTGGAGATTCCTCAGGAAATTAAAAATAGAGCTTCCCTATGACCCTGCAATTGCACTACTGGGTATTTACCCCAAAGATACAGATGTAGTGAAAAGAAGGGCCATCTGTACCCCAATGTTTATAGCAGCAATGGCCACGGTCGCCAAACTGGAAAGAACCAAGATGCCCTTCAACGGATGAATGGATAAGGAAGATGTGGTCCATATACACTATGGAGTATTATGCCTCCATCAGAAAGGACGAATACCCAACTTTTGTAGCAACATGGACAGGACTGGAAGAGATTATGCTGAGTGAAATAAGTCAAACGGAGAGAGTCAAGTATCATATGGTTTCACTTATTTGTGGAGCATAACAAATAATATAGAGGACATGGGGAGATGGAGAGGAGAAGGGAGTTGAGGGCAATTGGAAGGGGAGGTGAACCATGAGAGACTACAGACTCTGAAAAACAACCTGAGGGTTTTGAAGGGGCGGGGGGTGGGAGGTTGGGGGAACCAGGTGGTGGGTATTAGGGAGGGCACAGATTGCATGGAGCACTGGGTGTGGTGAAAAAACAATGAATACTGTTATGCTGAAAATAAATTAAAAATAAATAAATAAATAAAATAAAAATAAAAAAATAAAAAAAATCTTAAAATACAGATTCAAACAATCAACTAAACTGTCTTCAAGTAACTTAAATATGTCATAGCATAAAGCTCAAGAAACTTAGAAATTTTTTATCCTGTGAACTTCCTAACCTCTAAAAAATTAAAAGTCACAGTATCTCTTCACCATTCAAAAATTACCAAGTGTGCAAAGAAGGAGAAAAACATACCTAGAATGAGGAAAAGAAATGAAAGAAACCGGGCACAGTAGTGACACAGATACTAAACATAGCACATCAATAATTAAAGCTATCGTTTATATATTCAACAAACTAAATGACAGGTTCAACATTTTAAGGAGAAAGATAGGAAAAGAATCAACTTGACCTTGTTGTAGCAAAAATTATGTTTAGCATAAAATAAATACATTGGATGTAATTGCTGTAAGATATTGCAGAAAAAAATTCATAAACATGGATACTTCACAATAACTGTTTAAAACAGAAAGCATAATAAGAATGGGGGGGGAAACAATGTGATTTGGGATACAACTTCAAGCAGTCATTACACTTAAAATCAGAGTCCCTGAAAGAGAGGGATCAAAAATATTTGAATAAATAATTACCCAACAATTTCCCAGTTCGACAAAAACTAAACCCAGATATTTAGGATGTTCAAGGAATATTGAGCCCTAATAACATGAGGAAAATTCTACCAAGGACTATCTTGATTACATGGCTCAAAATAAATATTGGTTTACTGGTTATAAATATTTAAAGACATCCTGAGGAAAAGTATATGTACAGAGAAACAATAGTAAGGATGAAAGTGATTTTTTTGTTACATCAAAGCAAGAGAGAAAACGATTGATCACCATCTTAGAAGTACTGAACAAAAAGTCATTAAGCACAAATTTGATGAATTAGAGAAAACTCATAAAACTGAAGGTAGGGGCGCCTGGGTGGCTCAGTGGGTTAAAGTCTCTGCCTTCGGCTCAGGTCATGATCTCAGGGTCCTGGGATCGCGCCCCACATTGGGCTCTCTGCTCAGCGGGGAGCCTGCTTCCCCCTCTTTCTCTGCCTGCCTCTCTGCCTACTTGTGATCTCTCTCTCTGTCAAATAAATAAATAAAATCTTAAAAAAAAAAAAAAACTGAAGGTAAAAGAATTTTTTTTCAGCTGCAACCTGAGAGAACTGATGTATCAGATCTATACTATAAAAGCAAGTAAAGGTAGTCTTTTAGAATTCTGGTCCCATCCAGCAAAGAAGGAAGACCCTGAACTCACCTCCATAGACATCCCAAATTTACACTATTTATATATAGAACAGTTCCTCCTGAAGAAAAGCAGAGGGCAGAACTGAACAACCACTGAGCAACAAAAAATGGGCCACACAGAAAACAGTAAGAGAGACTTGGCAACACAGGTAACCCCCACCCCTGACAATGCAGATTGCAACAGGGAAAAATAGTACTAAGGGACTAGGAGCAGATTTGTCTGTCCTGGGGCAGAGAAAAAAAGCTGCCATTTTATTTTTAATTTTTAGACAGAGAGTGGGGAGCAAGAGGGAGAGAGAGAAAATCTTAAGCAGATCCCCCCCCTCCCCACTGAATGAGGAGCCCTCTAGAGGCAAGGCCCGGTCTCATGACCTGAGCTGAAATCCAAAGTAAGATGCTTAACCAACTGAGCCACCCAGGTGCCCCAAAAGCTGTTATTTTAAAGAGCAACTACTATATGAAAGATCCAGTTACTTTCCAAGTGCTAAAAAGTTCTCTGGGTTGAAGGGACTGATGAAAACCACTATTTACCTTCTCCCTCCATCCTGATAGAGTAGCTAGGGACAGACTTCCATATGCCATAGGCATCCTGCAGCTTCAGTGTACCTCCTAGGTCCTAGCCCACATGAGCCATGAATATCCTGTCTATAAAAAGCTGTAATTTAAAAAGAATGACTAAAAAATAAAGGACTTATGCCTAGGACCTCCAAATGGCAAGGGAGCTTCAAGAACTTTCTCTGAGTCTGAGGGTCTGGAAAGTGCCACTGCTGACATTCCTTATCTACCTTGATAGTGCAGACAGGAGCAAGGTCTGGCCTGCAGCCTCAGAGAGTCCTAGGTCCCTAAACCATACCCACCCTAGCCAACCCATCAAGGCAGCACCACTGTGGGGGTCATGAGGACACTCCTGAGCAGCACTCACTACAGCTCTAGCCACTGAGCCAACCACCACCAACTGAGTGCCACAGAGAACTCCAGGCCCATATCGCTTTGGCTCCACACAGCTTGGTAGGGTAATTCCTGATGTAGACAGAGAACTCTGTGACCTTCTGGCTCATACCTTCTTCTGCTATAGCCAAAACTCTCAGTGTACCCCCTGTATAGAGTGCCCCGGGAACTGCTAGCCTGTGCCTACCTTGACTCCAGTCTCCCCTCCAGGAGAACCCCTGTGCTGAACACCCCACCATACCCTAGCATGCTTCACTTGAGCTTCAGCTGTTCTGCCAGGGCACCCTCTCTGTGGAGAGCCCTAGGCCTACCCCAGCCTACACCCACTTCAGCTACAGCTGTCCTGCCATAGCAACCTCTGTTTGGAGTGTCCCAGGATGCTGGCCTGCACCCCCCTTTGGCTCCAGCTGCCCTGCTAAGGTGTCTCCTGTACAGAATACCCCAGGCCCCCCTTGCCCACATCCTGGCATAGCTCCGTTAACGTCACTAGGGTACTCTCTGCACAGAGAGCCCCAGGACACACAGACTTCCACTGTATCTTCAATGGTCCTGGCCCTGCCACAGGACCCTCTGTACAGAGAGTCCTGGGACCACTACAGCCCATGAACCCTTGAGCTCTGCACCCTATCAAGGCACCCGCACAAGTGTCCTGAGATCCCACAACACCACTCCAACTAGCCAGCTAAAGTCACCAGGCACACACAGTCTACACAGGGAATGACCACACACAAGATCATGACTTCAAATTTAGGAGAAGTAGCTGTGCCGCCTAATTCATAGAAATAAATGCAGAAAGTGAAGCAAAATGAGGAAAGAGAAGAATATATGCCAATGAAAGAACAAGAAAAAAATCTCAGAAAAAGCACTATATGCAATCTGCCTGACAAAAAATTGAAATATTTTCCAGGGTAGGTCACATCTTAGACCCCAAAACAGTCTCAATAAACTTAAAAGTTGAAAATTATGTCATCCAATTTTTGCAATAATAATAGCATAGAACTAGAAAATAATTACAAGGAAAAAAATGAGGGGGAAAAACAAGCATGTGGAGCCTAAACAACATGTTACTAAGCAACCGACGGATCAACAAAGAAATCAAAGAGGAAATGAAAAAATCCATGGGTACAAATGAAAAATGAAAAAAACAACAGTCCAAAATCTGGGACTCAGTGAAAGAAGTTCTAAGAGGGAAATTTATAGAGATATAGGGCTGCCTCAAGAAACAAGAGAAATCTCAAAAAAAAAAAAAAAAGAAAGAAAGAAAAGAAAAGAATGAAAGAAAGAAATCTAACATTACACATAAAGGAACTAGGAAATGGAAAACAAACAAAGCCCTAGTAGAGAGAAGGAGATAATAAAGTCCAGAGAAAAAAAGAAAAAAAATCAATGAAACCAACAACTGGTTCCTTGAAAAGATGAATTTACAAATGTTTAGCCAGACTCATCGAGAGAGAGAGGACACAAATTAAATGAGAACTGAAAGAGAAGTAACAACCAATACTGCAGAACTACAAAGGATTATGAGACTACAGTGAAAAATTATTAGACAACCTAGAAGAAATGGGTAAACACCTAGAAATATACAGTCTTCCAAAACTAAATCAGAAAGAAGTAGACTATCTGAACATGCTAATTACTAGTAACATAATTCAATCAGTAATCAAAAACTCCCGCCATAACAAAGTTCAGAACCAGATGGATTCATAGGTAAATTCAACAAAACATTTAAAGAACAGTGAATACCTACTCTCTTTGGACCATTCCAAAAAATCTAAGAGGAAGGAAAGTTCCCAAATTCATTCTATGAGGTCAGCATTACCTGACACCAAACTAAAAAAATGCTGCAAAAGGAAAACCTGCAGGGCAATATCCATGATGAATATAAATGCAAAAATTCTCAACATGCTAGTAAAAAAATTTCAACAATACTTTAAAAAGGTCTTTCACCATAATCAAGTGGGATGTATTCTGGGATGTAAGGGTGGTTCAAAATTTACAAGTCCATCCTGTGATAAGCCACATTAACAAAATGGAAGATGAAAGTACTTTGATGATTTGTGCACCTGGGTGGCTCGGTCAGCTAAGCATCTGCCTCTGGCTCAGGTCAGGATCCCAGGGTCCAGGGATCAGCTCCCTGCTCAGCAGGGAGCCTGCTTTCTCCTCTCCCTCTGCTGTTCCCCCTTCTTGTAATCTCTCTCTCTCTCTCTCTCTCTCTCTCTGTCAGATATATAAATAAAATCTTTTTTTAAAAAAGTTACTTGATTATTTCAATAGATGCAGGGGCACCTGGGTGGCTCAGTCGATTCAACATCCAACTCTTGATTCCAGCTCAGGTCATGATCTCAGGGTCATGGTGGGATCAAGCCCCACCTCAGGCTCTGCATCTCTCTCTCCCTTTGTCCCTCCCCCACTTGCATTCTCTCTCTCTCTAAAATAAAACCTTCAATAGATGCAGATAAAGCATTTGATGAAGCACACACCCATTTATAAATAACTATCAGCTAAACAGGTTTAGAGGGAATATACCTCAACACAATAAAGACCACAGATGAAAACCCACAGTGAACATCATACTCATTGGTGAAAAACTGAGAGTTTTTCCTCTAAAATCAGGAATAAGACAGAGATGATCACTTTCACCACTTACATTTAATATAGTACTGTAATTCCTAGCTCTAACAATCAAAGAAATAATGGGCATCCAAATTGGTAAGGAAAAAATGAAACTGTCACTGTTTGCAGGTAACATGATATTATACATAAAAACTCTAAAGATTATATCAAAACAGTATTAGAAGTAATAAATGAATTCAGTAAAGCTGCAGGATTTAAGTTAATACACAGAAATTGAGTTTGAGTTTCTTAACACAAAGTAGAAGAAAGAGAAATTAAGAAAACAATTCCATTTACAGTTGTAACAAAAACAATAAAATATTAAAGAGAATACAAATATAAAATTATTTCAGGTTCATGGATTGATGAATCAGTATTGTTAACATGTCCATAATATCCAGGAAACCTACAGATTCAATGTAATCCCTATCACAATACCAACAGGGGTGCCTGGGTGGCTCAGTCTGCCTGCAGCTCAGGTCATGATCCCAGGGTCCTGGGATCTAGTCCTGCATCAGGCTCCCTGCTCAGCGTGGATGTCTGCTACTCCCTCTCTCTCTCCCTCCTGCTCATGCTCTTTCTCTCCCTTGCTCTCTCAAATAAATAAATAAAAACTTTAAAAAAAAAAGAAACAATTTTTCACAGAAGTAAAAGAAATAGTAAAATTTTTTATTATGGAACTCCAAAAAAAATACAAACAAACAACAACCAAAAAAAACCCAATAGTCAAAGCAATCCTGAGAAGGAAGAACAAAGCTGGGATATCACATTCCCAGATTTGAAAATATATTAGGAAACTGTAGTGATCAAATCAGTATGGTACTGACACAAAGATAGACACATAGAGTAATGGAAGAGAATAGAGAACCCAGAAAAACAAACAAACATATCATGGTCAATTAATCAATTAATCTATGACAAAGGAGGCAAGAATGGATTCTGATTCTGATAATAGGAGAGGCTTTGTGAAAGTGAGGGCAACAAGTATACGGAAAATCTCTGTACCTTCAGCTCTCTTTGGCCGTCAATGTAAAATTGCTCTAAAAATAGTCTATTTAAAAAAAAAAAAACAATAAATGAGAACACCTGAAAGAATGGATTTGTCACTTATATTGAGAAAACAAAGGAGATAATGGTGTGGAAATCAAGACTTCTACTCAGTATTGGGATACTTAGGAGTGGAAAGGCTGTTGTCACTGAAATAAAGTTGATAAATGACTGCCAACTTACAACTGAAAGTCTTTAAGATGAAGAACCAAGTTCACTTACATGATAAGTATTATAGAATATTTGCCTTATATTTTCATAAATTATAATATAAATGTAATGAGACGGGGCACCTGGGTGGCTCAGTTGGTTAAGTGACTGACTGCCTTTGGCTCAGGTCATGATCCTGGAGTCCCAGGATAGCCCCACATCGGGCTCCCCGCTCGGCAGGGAGTCTGCTTCTCCCCCTAACCCTCCCTCCTTTCATGCTCTCTCTCTCATTCTCTCACTCTTAAATAAATAAAATCTTAAAAAATAATGAAACAGACAAAACTTTATGACCATATAATAGCATATATTGTTATAATCTATAATTATCTTAGTGTGTGTTATAATTTAAATACACACTGAATTGAGAGTAGTAGAATAACTTAATCAAATATGGACTTAGTCAGTCTTATAATTTGTTTTAAAAAATAAAGTATTCAGAAAACACACACACATAGTCCAAGAAAACAAGAGATCCCTACGTGGTATATAGATTTTTTTTCCCCAAATACTATCCATGCATTCACAAGAATTTTAAATGTGGTGATTTGTTACATAATTGAAACTATTCATTGAGTTGGTTTTGTGTGTTGAGTCATTGATTTTACTGCTATTCACGAACATTTTCAGTTCCCTTCAAGTTCTGGCTATCTACCTACATCTGTATCTGTCTTCTAACATGTGTACCAATTCAATGACCTTTGAGTAAAAGATTATAAGTATGGGGAGAATTGGTATTTCTGTTTTCAGTCTAAATTGCATTCCTGCCCCAGTAGTATTTATTATACAACTGATAATCAGTTCTAAAACAGATAATCTCACAGTTTTAAAGCTATTCTATTGGATAACTGAATTTCTCATAAAAAGCCCCGCAAAGGTTTGCAAGGTGCAATCACAAAAACATAATTTAATAATTGTCAATCAGGCTAAAAAATGTATTTAAGAACTACCATGATACATGGTTACTTTTAATGGAAAATGTTTAGAAACCATTAAAATATGTCTTTGGATTTACTTATACAAACTCACCTATTGACTATTATTATATTTACTTGTGTTATAAATATAGTTAGATTTCTTATTCATTGAAAATCCTAAAGAACCACATCTTGTGTATATAGCAATATCTTTAAAGAATGGATGTATATTCAATTCATTCATATAACATCTCTCATGACACCTACAAAGTGAATTACATTTTGGTTTAATTACCACTGTTACCAACTGGGAAAATGATCAATTCAAATTACAGTAATCAAATACATGAAAAAACTGAGTATTTGCAATTACTTAAGTAGCTGACTTTGAACAACACATATTGGTACCAATTCTCAGAACTTGTAACCAAATTACAGGTATTATATTTCATCAGGTGGTTTGGAATAAAAAATAATTCTTTAAAATTGAGTCAGTTCTCAGAATTTCTCTCAAATGTAAATCAAAATGGCAAAAGTTAAAAAAAATTAGCCTATATAAATGTAAATAAGTGCATGGAGTAGTGACTTAAATGTGAGTACTAGGTACTAAATAACTCATTCATACAGTTCCATAAGAAGTTTAAATAAATATTTTTTAAAGGACTTATTTATTTTAGAGAGAAAGCAAGAGTGGGGGAAGAGGCAGAAGGAGAGGGAGACAGAGAATCCCAAGAAAATCCTCCTCTCCCACATAAGGCTCAATCTCAGGACCCTGAGATCATGACTTCAGCTGAAATCAAGAGTTGGACGCTTAACTGACTGAGCCACCCAGGTGCCCCAAATGAATACTGTTTAATATGGTCCAACATGACATTAAAGATGATTATCTGATTATGGAACATGTACATTTTATTTTAAACTTAAAATGAACCACTAGACAAAATAGTGGTATAGCAATCTACTTCCACACCACCACATACACATACATTGATTGGAACAACTATTTTGCATGCAGAACCAAAGATTCAGGTCAGGGATTATAGCATACAGGTAGAACACAGAAATTTAAGAAGATGCACTGAGGAAGATAGTATTACACCACTCCAGTTGGTCTGAAGAGTTGAATTGCTTTCTTTCTTTCTTTTTTTAAGATTTTATTTATTTATTTGACAGACAGAGATCACAAGTAGGCAGAGAGGCAGGCAGAGAGAGAGAGGGGAAAGCAGGCTCCCTGCTGACCAGAGAGCCTGATGTGGGATCATGACCTGAGCTGAAGGCAGAGGCTTTAACACACTGAGCCACCCAGGCACCCCAGTTTAGTTGCTTTCTGACAACACACTCCTTACCTGCTTAATTAAGACCCTTGATCTGTAACAGAACAAACTTACTTTGTTTGATATCTGCAGACTACTGCCCTTGAGGAATGAAGGATCAGATTTTATCGCACCCACAGAGGCCAACAAGTCTGTTTGAAGCTACCTCGGATCTCTGATTAGCCCAGCATGTTTTTAGGAAAATGTTTTTCTTTGTTTAGGTCACATAAACGATCTTACTAATCTTCCTTTGTGGATCTGGAGACCTTGCCCTCCTTTGCAGAAAGAAAAGAGTACCCCTGAACATCACAAGAACAAGAGCCCCTTGGAACAACCCCTCCCACTGAGATCATGTTTGGAGCTGGCACCATCAAGTCTCCACATAATCAAGAAATGCTACAGGCCACTACACTTCTGTCTCTGATTTACTGCCCTAAACCCTTTAAAAACACTTGGGCAAAAACTGTGGAAAGAGCCTAGATGTCCATCAACAGATGACTGGATAAAGAAGATGTGGTATATATACACAATGGAATACTATGCAGCCATCAAAAGACATGAAATCTTGCCATTTGCGACGACGTGGATGGAACTAGAGGGTATCATGCTTAGCGAAATAAGTCAATCGGAGAAAGACAACTATCATATGATCTCTTTGATATGAGGAAGTGGAGATGCAAGGCGGGGGGGGGGTTGGGGGGAGGTAGGAAAAGAAAAAAATGAAAAGATGGGATTGGGAGGGAGACAAACCATAAAAGACTCAATCTCAAGAAACAGACTGAGGGTTGCGGGGGGGAGGGGGGACGGGAGAGGGTGGCGGGGGGAAATGGACATTGGGGAGGGTATGGGCTATGATGAGTCCTGTGAAATGTGTAAACCTAGCGATTCACAGACCTGTACCCCTGGGGATAAAAATACATTATATGTTTATTAAAATAAAAAAATAAAAAAAAAAACACTTGGGCAAGGTAGAGACCTTGGAGTTGGCTTTTGGACAAGAGTGCACCTTCTCCACAGCCTCCTGAATAAAACTCAAATTCCTTCCAACCAAAACTCATCTCTTGACTACTGGCCTCTTGGGCAAGGGGCAGTCAAATTTGGGATTGGTAACAGGACAGATTCACATATCCTGCATCACACATCCCCCATGTCTAGGCAGCCTATCAAAGACAGAAAGAGTGGAGAGATGTTCTCCCATGGGTAAAGGGTGGTAAAGTCAGTGTCTGATTTCAGGGCAGACACCAGAGCCAACCTATCCCAACACCAAGCTTATGCCCATTATCCTAGGCCACTTCCTGTAGTTTTTAGGGGACCTAGGCACATACCATGGTCCCAATGTGACTTCCACTGGCAAGACTCCAGCCAGAAAAAGAATAAGATGACATTAGTGAGTCTTTACCTATTAAAAGTTACCTTAAATGTAAATGGACTAGGAGCATAAGAGTGGCTCACTTGGTTAAGTGAGCATCGGTCTCCCTGTTCAGTGGGGAGTCTGCTTGAGTATTCTCCCTCTCCCTCTGTCCCTCCCTCCTGCTCTCACAAATGCTCTTTCAAATAAATATTTTTTAAAAAGGCAAATGAACTAAACTCTCCAATCAAAAGACACAGTGGCTAAATGGATTAAAAAATAAATTGTATGCTGCCTCCAAGTGACTTGTCTCAGCTTTAAGGACACAAATAGGCTCAAAGTGAAGACAGGGAGAAAGACATTCCATGCAAATGAAAACCCAAAAAAAGCAGGGGTAGATGTACTTGTACAAGGAACAAAAAAAGTCATTTTACAATACACAGGTCAGTTTACTGATAAGCTATAATAACCACAAATAAATATTCATCCAATAATGCAGCATGTAAATGTACTAAGCAAATACTAATATTATCACTATAGAGAAACATAATACAATGATAATAAAGGACTTGAAAACCCCACTTTAAACAATGCATATATTACCCAAACAGAAAATCAATAAGGAAACACTGAACTTGAACTACACCAAATGGACCTAAACACATATTCAGATAACTTCAAGCAACAGCACCAAAATATACATTCTTTTCAAGCATGCATAGACCTTTTTCCAGGATACACCTTATCTTAAGTCACAAAACACATGGTGGCAAATGTAAGAGAACTGAAATTATACCAAGTATCTTTTCTGACCACAATGCTATGAAAAGTGAAATCAGTAATAGAAAAAAATTCACAAGTGTGTGGAAATTAAACATGCTCCCAAACTGACAATGCATCAAAGAAATAAAAATAGAAGTCACAAAAACTTGAAACAAATGAAAATGGAAACATAATATGCCAAAATTTACGTGATGCAGCAGCAACAGTTCTAAAAGGGACATTAATGTCTACCTTAAAAGAAAGCTCTCGAATAAGCAATCTACATGTACACCTCAAGGAACTAGAAAAAGAAGAACTTAAGCCCAATGTTAGTAAAAGAAAAAACATGACAAAGATCAGAGCAAAAATATATGGAGGTTAAAAAGATAATAGAAAATATTATAACTAAAAGGTGCATTTTTTAAAATATAAAGAAGTTGACAATCCCTTAGCTAGGCTAAAAAAAGAAGACTCAGAACTGAAAAAGTAGACATTATACCTAGTAGGAAACACCAGGACCAGATGATTTCACTGGTGAATTCTACCAAACATTTAAAAAAAAAATTAACACCAGTTCTTCTCAAACTCTTCTTAAAAACAGAAAAGGAGGGAACACTTCTAAACTAAAATTTTTTTTAATAGATTTTATTTATTTATTTGACAGAGAGACTGCGAGAGAGGGAACACAAGCAGGGGGAGTGGGAGAGGGAGAAAAAGGCTTCCTGCTGAGCAGGAAGCCTGATGCGGGGCTCAATCCCAGGACTCTGGGATCATGACTTGAACTAATGGCAGATGCTTAACCGACAGAGCCACCCAGGTGCCCCCTAAATTAAACTTTATTTTATGAGGCCAGCATTACACTGCCAAAGTCATATTAGGATACTACATATAGGGATGCTGGCCTGTGGTTTTGTTTGTTTGTTTGTTTGTTTGTTTTAAAGATTTTGTTTATTTATTTATTTGACAGAGATCACAAGTAGGCAGAGAGGCAGGCAGAGAGAGAGAGAGGGAAGCAGGCTCCCCACTGAGCAGACAGCCCAATGCGGGGCTCGATCCCAGGATCCTGAGATCATGACCTGAGCTGAAGGCAGAGGCTTAACCCACTGAGCCACCCAGGCGCCCCTGTTTGTTTTTAAGATTTATTTATTTTAGAAAGAGAGAGAGCATGAGCAGGAGGGACAGAGGGAGAGAATCTCAAGCAGACTCCACACTGAGCACAGAGCTTGATATGGGGCTCAACCTCATGTCCATGAGATCATGACCTGAGCTGAAACCAAGAGTCTGTCACTCAACCAACTGTACCACCCAGGCACCCTCCTGGCCTGTGGTTTTCTTATAAATATATTTGCAAAAAATCTCAACAAAACTCTAGCAAACCAAATCCAACAGGACATTGAGAAGACTATACACCATGATCAAGTGGGATTTTTCCCTGAGATACAGGGTAGATCAATATATGCAAATAGTGGGTGCCTGAGTGCTCAGTGGGTTAAAGCTTCTGCCTTCGGCTCAGGTCATGATCTCAGGGTCCTGGGATCGAGCCCCGCATCGGGCTCTCTGCTCGGTGGGGAGCCTGCTTCCCTCTCTCTCTCTGCCTGCCTCTCTGCCTACTTGTGATCTCTGTCTGCCAAATAAATAAATAAAATCTTTAAAAATATATATATATGCAAATAGTTAAATGTAATAAATTAATAAAATGAAGACAAAATCAGAGAGGGAGACAAACCATAAAAAGACTCTTAATCATAGGAAATAAATTGAGGGTTGCTGGAGGAGAGATGGGTAGGGGGATGGGGTAACTGGGTACTGGAATAAAGGAGAGCATATGATATAATGAGCACTGGGTATTATAAAAGACTGATAAATCACTGACATCTACCTCTAAAACCAATAATACATTATATGTTAATTAATTGAATTTAAATAAAAATAAATATGGAAAAATCTTATAATCATCTCCATAGATGCAGGGAAAGCATTTGCCAAGATTCAACAACCTTTCATGTTAAAAACACTCAAGAAACTGAGTGTAAAAAGAAAGCATCTCAACATAACAAAAATCTATATTAAAAAACCTCAATGGTATAAAACTGAAGACTTTCCTGCTAAGATTAAGAATAAGATCAAGGTGCCCACTCTCAGCTTCTATTCAGCACAGCACTGGAAGTCCCACTAGAGCAATTAGGCAAAAAAAAAAAAAAAAAAAGAAAGAAAGAGAGAAAAGAAAAGGCATCCAGATTGGAAAGGGAGAAGTAAAACTATTTCAGTTTACAGAAAATATGATTTTACATAGAAAATCCCAGAAAACCCTACCAAAAAAAACTATTAGAACGAATCACCAAATTAAAGTTGCAGGATATGAAATTAATATAAAAAGATTAGTTCTACCCAAAGAACAAATAATCCAATCAAGAAATGGGCAGAGGACATGAACAGACATTTCTGCAAAGACATCCAGATGGTCAACACACACATGAAAAAGTTCTCCACACCACTGGGCATCAGAGAAATACAAATCAAAACCACAATGAGATACCACCTCACACCAGTCAGAATGGCTAAAATTAATAAGTCAGGAAACGACAGATGCTGGAGAGGATGCGGAGAAAGGGGGACCCTCCCACACTGTTGGTGGGAATGCTAGCTGGTGCAGCCACTCTGGAAAACAGCATGGAGGTTCCTCAAAAAGTTGAAAATAAAGCTACCCTACAACCCAGCAATCGCACTACTGGGTACTTACCCTAAAGATACAAATGTAGTGATCTGAAGGGGCATGTGCACCCAAATGTTTGCAGCAGCAATGTCCACAATAGCCAAACTATGGAAAGAACCTAGGTGTCCATCAACAGATGAATGGATAAAGAAGATATGATATATATCTACAATGGAATACTATGCAGCCATCAAAAGAAATGAAATCTTGCCATTTGCAATGACATGGATGGAACTGGAAGGTATTATGCTGAGCAAAATAAGTTAATCAGAGAAAGAAAATTATCATATGCTCTCCCTGATATGTGGAATTTGAGAGGCAGAGCAGGAGGTTTGGAGGGTAGGGAAGGAAAAAATGAAATAAGATGGGATCAGGAGGGAGACAAACTATAAGAGATACTTAATCTCACAAAACAAACAGGGTTGCTGAGGAGAGGGGAGTATGGAGAGGGTGGTTGGGTTATGGGCATTGGGGAGGGTATGTGCTATGGTGAGTGCTGTGAAGTGCGTAAGCCTGACGATTCACAGACCTGTGCCCCTGGGGCTAATAATACATTATATGTTAGTAAAAATAATTAATTAAGAAAAAAAGATTAGTTGTGGGGACACCTGGATTAAGTGTCTGCCTTCGGCTCAGGTCATGATCCCAGGGTCCTGGGATCTCAAGTCCCACATTGGGCTCCCTGCTCAGTGAGGAGACTGCTTCTCCCTCTGCCTGCTTTGCCTACAGCTCTCCCTGCTTGTGCTTTCTCTCTCTCTCTCTCTCTCTCTCTCTCTCACACACACACACACAAATAAATAAAATCTTTTTTAAAAAAAGATTAGTTGTATTTCTATACACTAAGAAAAAACTATCTGAAAAAGAAATACAATTCCGTTTACAAGAACATCAAAATATGTAGGAATATCTTTAACCTAGGAATGAACATCCTGCCATTTGTGAAAACAAATGGACTTTTAGGACCTTATTCTATGCGAAGTAAGTCAGAGAAAAACAAACTACCTGATATCAGTCACATGCAGAATCTAAAAGAGCCAACTCACAGAAACAGTAAAATCTAAAAGAGCCAAACTCACAGAAACAGTAAAATGGAGGTTACCAGGGGCTGGGGGATGGAGGGAAAGGATAAATACTGACTGAGGTTACAAACATACATGAATAGTAAATAAGCTCTAGGGATCTAATGCCCAGGATAGTAAATACAACAATAATATTATAACCATCGAATTTGCCAAGAGACTAAAACATAATTATTCTAATCACTAAAAAGAAACATAACATGATAGAGGTGCTAATTATTGCTACAATGGCAATTATATTGCAATGTATAAATGTATCAAGTTAACATTTTATACAACTTAAATCTTGAAGTATTATATATCAAATCTATTTCAATAAAAAATTTTAAGACACTGATGAAATAACTGAATTCACTGATGAATAAATGCACATCGTTAAAATGTCCATACTACCTGCTGTGAAATGTGTAAACCTGACGATTCACAGACCTGTACCCCTGGGGATAAAAATACATTATATGTTTATTAAAATAAAAAAATTTAAAAAAAATGTCCATACTACCCAGAGCTATCTACAGATTCAGTGCAAGCCCTACCAAAATTCCAACGACAGTTTTCATAGTAAGAGAAAAACTATCCTAAAATATTATGTAACAACAAAAGACTCTGAATCACCAAAGGAATCTTGAGGAAAAACAAAGCTGGTAGTCATTATACTTTCTGATTTCAGACTTTAATACAAACCCGTAGTAATCAAGACAGAATGGTATTGGCATAAATATACACAGAACAACAGAACAGAATCTAGAGCCCAGAAATGAGCCCTTGCATATATGGTGAACTCATATTTCACAAGGAAATCAAGAAGATTCAATAGAGGAAAGATAGTTTCTTCAATCAGTGTTGTTGGGAAAACTGGACAAAAACATGCAGAAGAATGAAACTGGACTCCTGTCTTATACCACTCCCCAAACTTAACTTGGAATGGCTTAAATTCTTATATGTAAGATCCCAAACTGTGAAACTACTGAAAGAAAACACAGGGAATATGTTCCTCGGTATGGGTCTTGGCGATGATTTTTTTTTTTTTGTATGACAACAAAAGCACAAGCAACATGGCAAAAAAAATCGCATAGAACTATATTGAATTACAAAACTTCTGCAAAGCGAAAGAATTATGAAAACAAAAAGGTAATCTATAAACAGCAGAAAATATTTTTTAAAACCATCTATCCAGATAAGGAGTTAATATAAAATCTGTATAAATTATTCACACAACTCAATAGCAAAAACCCAAGAAATCTTATTAAAAAATGGGGGGGAGGACCTGATAGACATTTTCCAAAGAAGACATACAGATGGGTAACAGGTACATGAAAGGTGCCCAACATCACTTCATCAGAGAAATGCCAATCAAAAACCACTGAAATACTATTTCACACCTGTTAAAACAGCTATATTGAACAGACAAGAGACACATGTTGCCAATGCCATGGGGAAAGGGGAGCCCTTGAGCACTACTTTGGGAATATAAAATGGTAAGCCACCATGGAAATATAAAATGGTTAAGCCACCATGGAAAACAGTATGAAGTTTTCTCAAAAACATTAAAAATAATACTACCATATGATTGAGCAAATGCCCTCCTAGGTAGTATATATAAAGGAAATGAAAACAGAACCTTGAAGAGATATTTGTAGCTTCATGTTCATTGCAGCATTACGCACAACAACCAATACATGGAATCTACCTACATGTATTTCAAAAGATAAATGAATAAAGAAAAGGTAGTATATACCCACAAAAATGGAATATTTTTTAAAGATTTTATTTATTTGAGAGAGAGAATGAACACAAGCAGGGTGAGGGTGGCAGAGGGAGAGGGAGAAGCAGGCTTCCTGCTGAGCAGGGAGCCCAAGGTAGGGTTTGATACCAGGACCCAGGGATCATGACCTCACCTGAAGGCAGATACTTAACTGACTGAGCCACCCAGGTGCCCCTGTCCACAACAATGGAATATTATTTAGCTCCATGAGAGGAGGAAATTCTGACTTTGCAACAACACAGATGGAGCTTGAGGACATTGAGGGGAGAAACTCATAGAATGACAAGTATTTTTTTTTAAGATTTTTTAATTTATCTATTTGAGAGAGAGATCACAAGTAGGCAGAGAGGCAGGTGGGGAAGGGGGGCAGGCTCCCCGCTGAGCAGAGAGCCCAACTAGGGTCTCAATCCCAGGACCCTGAGACCATGATATGAGCCGAAGGCAGAGGCTTAACCCATTGAGCCACCGAGGCAACCCAGGTTTTTTTTTTTTTTAATCAAGTATTACTGACTATTTAGTTTCAGGTGTACAATATAATAATTCAACAATTTTACATATTTCTCAGTACTCTTCAAGAGAAGTGCACTCTTAATCCCCTTTATCAGTTTCCCTTATCACCCTACATACCTCCCCTCTGGCAACCACCAGTCGTCTATTTTTAAGAGTCTTTTTTGTTGTTATTTACATCTTTTTTTCTTTGTTAGTTTTGTTTCTTCAATTCCATATATGAGTGAAATCATATGGTATTTGTCTTTCTCTGACATTTCAGTTAGATTGTACTCTCTAGGTTCTTATGTTGTCGTTTATGTGCAGACTCTAAAAAAAAAAATCTCATAGACACAGAGAGCAAAATGGTGGTTCCTAGGGGCTGTGGGTGGCAGAAATGAGAATTTGGTCAAAGTGCACAAACTTGCAGCTATAATATCACTAAATTCTGGGAATCTAGTATATAACATCATGACAATAACTAGCGATACTATATTATATACTTGAAAGTTGGTAAGAAAGTATATCTTAAATATTACCACTCTTTCCCCAAATTAAAAGTGAGAAGACAGAGGTATTAACTAAGATTACTGTGGTAAGCATTGGCAATGCATGCCTGTATTTGATCATCAGACTGTACACCTTAAACTTCACATGTTATATGTTAATATTTCAATAAGGGTAAAGAAAAATGAACTGATAAAATTTTAAGAAAAAATAGAATATAGTTAAATCTAAAAGAAGTTACTTCAGTTAAGGGCAAGCTAAAGAGGAATTTTATACAATGGAAAATATTCACCAATTAATGCTTATGTCCTGCTGACTACATTGTCAGTTGCATGAGAAAATTTCCTCCTTATTTAGTTAACCTTAATCATGTCTTAATTCTTAGGAATCATTGGGAATGAATGCATCCATCTTTCCAAGGAAACTGCTGACTACCTTATTTAAGCATATTGCTGATTCAAACAAAACTGAGGTTCATTACTCAGGAAAAGTTAATTAGTTAATTAGTGACAGCTTTAGAAACAGTTCCTCTTTTATTCTTGTAAAAGTTTGGAGATTTTAATTTTTATTAAAGAGACTGTAATTTTATGATATTAAATAACTAATTTTACCTTCCTCAATAAAATATTTTCGACATTTGTTCATTTGTGGGTTTTTTTGTGTTTTTGTGTTTTTTGTTTTTTGACATTTGTTCATTTGTATCAAAGAACTATAAAAACAACCTAGTAACTTTGAAATGATTAGGGTGCCTGGGTGGCTCAGTGGGACAAGCCTCTGCCTTCAGCCCAGGTCATGATCTCAAGGTCCTGGGATCGAGCCCCGCATCTGGCTCTCTGCTCAGCAGGGAGCCTGCTTCTCCCACCTTCTCTCTCTGCCTGCCTCTCTACTTGTGATCTCTCTGTCAAATAAATAAATAAAATCTTTTTAAAAAATGAAATGATTAAACATATCATTCCTTAAATATTTGTTGTTTTTAAGATTTTTTTTTATTTATTTGACACAGAGAGAGAGATCACAAGTAGGCAGAGCAGCAAGCACAGAGAGAGGGGGAAGCCGACTCCCTGCTGAGCAGAGAGCCCGATGTGGGGCTCCATCCCAGGACACTGAGATCGTGACCTGAGCGGAAGGCAGAGGCTTAACCCACTGAACAACCCAGGTGCCCCTAAATATTTAATTTTTAATTGACTATACAAAGTCTCTCACATTGCAAATAATTTTATAAGCCAAAGTTCAGCTAGCAAAGTAGTGTCATTGTTATTGTACCTTATTCTGTATTCTCTTTGATGACAGTTGAGCACAATAACAGTACAATTATATTTCTGTGCTAACATAAAATGCCCTTATTTTTTTCTGAAAATCACACTGGGATTAATCATTTCATAAGCCCATAATAGCTTGGTCAGTATAATATTACAAGTGTTGAAGAATTTAATTTGAATGAATTTGTAGATTATGTCACTTAGAAAAACTATTGATACCTATACAGTTCACTCAAAAATGCTTCCGGTAAATTTTAGGCAAAAATTGTTTTTGAAAACTATTTTTGAAAATTTTTAGGCAAGAATTGTTTTGAAAATTTTAGGCAAGAATTATTTAAGACTTACATTTCAATATGATTTTTAAAATAACAAATATTTAAGTTGCTAGATCTCTAGGAGAAAAAAAAGATAATTGTGGATTTATTCACAGATCACTGACTAACTTAATGGTATTTTATAACAAATCATGTCAAGAAAATTATATTCAGTTATTATTTCATTTTACAAGGACATTAGAAATATAATGGCATATGAAGTACAAAATGATAGTTGATATTTTATAATAAAGATACTTTGTGACAGAGTTTTAGTGGATTTTCTTGTAATGTTTTTCTCATTCAGAAAATGATATAACTGATTTCTTCTTTATAAATATTAAAAGAAAATTAACCGTGCTCATACAAGATTCTTTTCAACATTGATTGTAACATATTTGAACATTTCTATTTGAACATTTTTTATTTGAACATTTTTTAAGCAACTACCAACATTTGATAATCTTTGATTTTTATCAAGAGATATTCTTGTTAGTATCTGTACATATCTTTTTTCCATATTGTGTGTGTGTATATACATATATATACACACATATATATATTCATTTTTTCTCCAGAAGTTTCTAAGTACTCTAGTAGTTTATTCATAGTGGTATATATTAAAGAGTTAAAAGAGAGAAAAATTTTTGCTTTTGACTCTACACTCATTCTGACCACTGCTCAGGTAAAGGAGACTCAACACCTCCTTCATTGTCTTGTACAGTTATATGTTACTCCTTTGTGTTGATGTACCATTTTTAAAAAATTTTTAAACAGTACCTTAATTTGAACATTTACACTGTTTTAAATTTTTGCTCTAACCAGTGCTACAGTAGATAACACTGGCATCAATTTCTTCCACCTTATTTGCAAAGGACTACATTTAGGTCAGATGCCTAGTAGTGGATTTGCTAAGGACTACATGTAGGTTGGATACCTAAGCAGTGGATTTGCTATCCAGTGTTTCATGGTGGTGTCAGATTTCCCCCAACATATTTTGTATCTTTTACCCATATACACCAGTAAACTATGACAATAGCTTCCCCCCACCCAACAAGGGCAATAGTGTTTTGTCAATTTTTGTAGATTTTGACGGACTAAAAATTAAGAATTTAAAATACAGTTCTTAAAAAAAATAAAATAATAAAATACGGTTCATCATTTGCAATTATTTTATTATAAGTGAGTTTGAGCATTTTTCCTAAATTTAAACATAGTTACACTATGCTTTCTGTCAAAGGTATTTTTATGTTATTTGTCCATTTTTTTATGAGAATTTACTTTTCTTAAATAGCTACACACAGAAATAGAATAGGAAGCACTGGATGGAAGGGAGAGAGAGAGAGGAAGAGAAAAAATGAACACAGGGGGGCGACTGGGTGGCTCAGTGGGTTGAAGCCTCTGCCTTCGGCTCAGGTCATGATCCTGGAATCCAGCCCCGCATTGGGCTCTCTGCTCAGCGGGGAGCCTGCTTCTCCCTCTCTCTGCCTGCCTCTCTGCTTACTTGTGATCTCTGTCTGTCAAATAAATAAATAAAATCTTAAAAAAAAAAAAGATTTAAAAAAATGAACACAGGGATTAAACATCTATGACAAAAATCTGCACATATATTCTGGTTTTAGTTTGAAGTATGTGTGTATTTCTGTGTTCCCCGTTTTTTTTTTTTAAATAGTGAAATTTATTCATCTTTTTATGCTTCTGAATTTTGAGAACTAATACCCAGGCTTTCCAACTCCAACTTAGGATAATTAATAAATGTTTTCTTATAGTACTTGCATGACTTATTTTTAAACATTCAGATTTTTTATTCATTTGGAGTTTATCCTAGTGAATATAATGATATACATTTTCAGTTCTACTGTATTTTTAATAACTATAGAATTGCCTTTTTTTTAAGAGACATTTATTTATTTATTTGACAGAGAGAGAGAAATCACAAGTAGGCAGAGATGCAGGCAGAGGGGGAGGGGGAAGGAGGCTCCCCACTGAGCAGAGAGCCCAGTGTAGGGCTCCATCCCAAGACCCTGGGACCATCACCTGAGCAGAAGGCAGAGACTTAACCCACTGAGCCACCCAGGCACCCCTTGAATAGCCTTTAAAACATTGATCAAAAATTCTCCTTTTTTTCCCCTGAGACTTAATCTACTACATATTATATTTTCATAGGTACTTGGTATAATTTACTATATAAGTATAACCTACTATATATTATACTCTACATATATTATACTTTCATAGGTACCAATTTTACTTTTTGGTGGCGGTACCTTTCTGATTGTTTATGTACAAATAGCACGTTGTTTTATGAGAAAGGCATTTTTCTTTATTTTAATATCTGGTAGTGCCAGTTCTACACCACCTCACTGATGTTTTTATTGTTTCTTTGTCTAGTCTTTTTTTTATATGACCTTTATAAGGACCCCAAGTCTTGGCAGTTTTAGTGGGACCACAGTAAACTTATATTTTACCTAGTGTGGATTGATGTTTTTATAATGTTTGGTTGCTAAATTTTTTAAAAATGGTGTTTCTGTCTATTTTTTTTTCAAAACTATTTTTGTGTCTTTCTGAAGTATTTGAAAATTTTCCTTCTCTAGGTGTTGTGTTTTTTTTTCTTAAGATTTTATTTATTTATTTGACAGAGAGAGACGCAGCGAGTGAGGGACCACAAGCAGAGGCAGTGAGAGAGGGAGAAGCAGGCCTCCCACCGGGCAGGGAGCCCGATGCTGTGCTCAATCCCAAAACTCCGGAATCAGTCTTGATCCCCAAACTCTGGGATCATGACTTGAGCCGAAGGCAGGCACCTAGTGACTGAGCCATATCTGGCCACATGCCACTATATCTGGCATGGTGTCGACCAAACATCAATATTTTAAAAATAAGGAGTTAGGAATCTTGGAACACTGAAAAACAAAATAAAATAAAATAAAACATAAAATAGGTGCTCTGATAAAAGCACCAATGGTGATCTGATAAAAGATGGGGTCAGCAAAATAAAGAGAAAGATTTTTTTTTTGAGAAAGACTTTTTTAAGAGAAAGATTTCTAATATTTATTTACTTAGAAATGTCTTTCTTTCAGAGAAATGTATTAAATCAGGGCTTTTTTTTTTTTTTTTTTTTTTTTGTCAGAGAGAGAGAGCGCGAGAGCGCACAAGCAGGGGAAGCACCAGGCAGAGGAAAAAGCAGGCTCCCCACTGACCAAGGAGCCCAATGTGGGAATCAGTCCCAGGACCATGGGATTATGACCTGAGCTGAAGGCAAATGCTCAACTGACAGAGCCACCGAGGTGCCCCTAAATTAGGGCTCTTAGTGGCAAAAAATTAATTATAGGATATTGAAATTGCACCTAAACTCTCAGAAAACTAGAGAATACAATTCTTGTACACAGCCTAGAATAAGACCCAACAACCAAGGGGATTCTTTAGCAAAAATTACCTCCCCCCCAAAATTCCACAATTGGCCCTTCGGAGGTTCCACAATGGATGTCAGATCCTCTGCCATCTCTACCATTCTTATTGGAAGATTAATCCCTAGTCTTGAGATCACTTTCTTTCATTGCTCACTTTTGAATCTAGTTCTCCTACGGGTGTATCTGATAAATTGAGTCTAGTTTATATTCAGCTGTAAGAGTCTTGGGGTGTAGTTTTGGGACCTATGAATGGGATTTCTACTTTGAAATAAATATCATTATGTGGAAAATTACCAAATTTAAGGAGCGCATTCAAAGCTACGAAGGACAAATTCCTCCCTCAAAAACATACACCTTTTTGTCTCGGCCATAAAAGTCATTCGAAGGATCAATATGAGCTAGATTACAGTAAATAATTCCATAATAATAAGGCAACAATTAGTACTTTATTCAAAGTAACTTAGTGCTGAATAATATTTGGGATTAAGCAACTGTTAGGTGTGTACTGTGATGCTAGACATTGCCCATATGGTGTACATTTCATCTTCTTAAGAACCTAGGAGCTGAGTACCATTGATTCCATTTTACAGATTTAAAAAACTGAGATTTAAAGTTACCCAAGATTGGGGCACCTGGCTGGCTCAGTCAATAGAGCATGCAACTTTTTTGATCTCAGGGTCCTGAGTTTAAGCTCCATGTTGGGTGTAGTGTTTACTTAAAAAAAGTTGTTTGTTTTTTTTTTAGGGGCCTCTGGGTGGCTCAGCTGGTTAAGTGTCTGCCTTCAGCTCTGGTTGTGATCCCAGGGTCCTGGGATCAAGCCCCACATCAGGCTCCCTGCTCAGCGGGGAGACTGCTTCTCCCTCTCCCTCTGCTGTTCCCCCTGCTTGCACACTCTCTCTGTCAAATAAATAAAATCTTAATTTAAAAAAATAAATAACAAAAAGTTTTTTAAATTAAAATAATAAAGTAAATTTAAAAAGAAAATTACCTAAGATTATAACTTCCATAAGCAGCAGAGCTGGACTGAGAGCCCAGGTCAGTTTGGCTCTCACCAGGCTCTGGTGGGAGCTGGGGGGTGAATATTTTCTCCCTTGGTGAGGAAATGTCCTCCAACTGCTCTGTACAAATTATTTAGAGAATACAAAAAAGGCTAGTTCTTCAGGCTACCTTATCTGACCCTCCCTCTCTACACCTCTGTTACTTTCTACTTCTACTTTCTCTTCCTTAAAACCTCTTTAGAACAAGGACAAGTGAAGAATACATATTTACAAAAAAACTGTTTCTGACTTCTCAAAAATCTGCAATAATAAGCTTGAATAAGGAAGCTCTGGGCCCTGACATCCTGACATTGCCAGGAGGCTTTAACCATTGTTGCCACCAGTCACACGCCTTTCTGACCAAAGGGAAGGAAGCCTCCCTCCCCAAAACAACTGTGAAGAAATGCAGGCCTTTCCCTGAGGGTAGGACTGTAAAAAATGCTCTCAGCCTCACTTTGTCTTGTGTCAACCTCTATTCTCCTCGCCCTGGAATATTCCTGTTGACTTGGGATAAGCTCTGCACTCTAAGATACGAGTTCCCTCCTGTCACCTACTCTCATACACCTGTTAGGATGTGCCAGGTGAGGCTTAGAGACTCCCAAACAAACAATTCTGATTATCTGAGTGATACCTGGGACAATTCTGAGATTGGTGAGCAGATAAGGCCATGCTGCACTCAGAACCTAGACTTCTTTCTCTTTTTTACATTTTAATTTACTTTTTTTTTTTTTTATTAAGTAAACTGTGTCCAACATAGGGCTTGAACTAACCACCCTGGGATCAAGAGTCACCTGCTCTACCAACTGAGCCAGGGGGCCCTTCTTTTTATAAAGAAACACCAGCATTTTATTCTCTTCAGTGCTGGAATCTATCAGCAGATTCCCAGGGCAGGAGAGCATGCCAAAGAGACATGAAGAAAAGGTTGTTTTAGGTAATATGTTGAGGGTTCCCAAGATAACTCTCAAAGTTGGGTAACTGAGTAGGAAGACTCACAGGACCCAGCATATAGTGGGATGGCTCTGATTTATTACAGTGAAAGGAAAGCACAATCCGCAAAGGGAAAAATATATGGGGCAAAATCTGGGGCAAGTCAGGCACAGACCTTCCAGGGTCCACTTCCAGCTGAGTCCCAAAGAAGGTGCTTAATTTCCTCTAATAACGAGCTGTGGTAACACAAATGGCACGTTGGCCAGGCCGTTTTTGGCACAATTATTACTCCTTCTTTGTCATCTTGGCATCAAGGACCCAAAACAAAAAATTGTTTTTTAAGAGATTTTATATTTCAGAGCAGTTTCAGGTTCACAGCAAAAATGAGCAGAAAGTATAACAGTCCCACAAAACCCTTGCCGCCACATCACAGTACAATATTTATTACAATCAGTGAACCCACATCAACACATCATTGTCACTCGAAGTTCATAGTTAACATTAAGGGTCACTCTTGCTGTTGTATATTCTATGGGTTTTAACAAATGTATAAGACATCTGTCTACCACTGTAGTATCATACATAGTATTTTCACTGCTCTAAAAATCCTCTGTGCTCCACCTATCTCTTGGAAACTGCTGATCTTTATGCTGCCTTCATAGTTCGACTTTTCCAGATGTCATACATTTGGAATCATACAGTAGTCTTTAGAGATTGGCTTTTTCTGCATAGTAATATACATTTAAGTTTCCTCCAAGTCTTTTCATAGCTGGATAGCTCATTTCTCTTTAGTGCTGAATAATATTTCATTGTCTGAATGTACACAGATTATCCACTTACCCACCTGGTTGTTTCCAAGTTTTGGCAACTCCGAGTAAAAAACTGTTCATAGCTTTGAACAGTTTTTAGGTGAATATAGCTTTCAGTTCTTTTGGATACATACTGAGGAGGGCAATTACTGGATCATATGGTAAGGGTATGTTTAGTTTTGTAAGAAACCGCCACTGTCTTCCAAAGCAGCTGTACCATTTTGTATTATCATCAGCAATGAATGAGCATTCCTACTGCTCCATATCTTCCCTAGCATTTGGTGGTGGTGTTAGTGTTCTGGATTTTGGCCATTCTGATACGTGTGAAAGAGAACTTCAAACTTGCTCCCCTGTGCCCCAGCTACAGATGGGTAGTGGCATCTCGTTGTTTTAATTTGCATTTCCCTGATGACATATGGTGTTTAACATCTTTTCAAACGCTTATTTCCCATCCTACATTTTCTTTTGTGAGGTGTCTGTTAATTGAGTTGTTTGTTTACTTTTTTTAAAAGTTTTATTTATTTAACTAACCTCTATACCTAGCATGGAGCTCAAACTCACAACCCTGAGATCAAGAGTTGGATACTCTACCGACTAAGCCAGCCAGCCGCTCCTTGGCTTTTTTTTTTTTTTTTTTTAAAGTAAGTCCTACACCCAACTTGGAACTTGAACTGGGGCCCCTGAGATTAAAGATCACATGCTCTACTGACTAAGCCAATCAGGTGCCCCTTCTTTTTGTTCACTTTTAAAGTCTTCATATATTTTGGATAATAGTCCTTTATTAGTTGTGTCTTTTACAAATATTTTCTCGCAGCCTGTGGCTTGTCTTCTCATTCTCTTGATCTCCCATGCCTTTTTAAATTGACATTTCTAAAATTTTTCATCAAAGGCTTAAGTGGTTGTAATGGATATAATTTGCTGCGATTTATAAATATTGACATTTGACAATAATGCACTACTCCTTTAAAGATACTCAATGAAATTAGGCATTTTAAAAATACATGAAGCTGCTTTGTAAGTGAGAAATTTTATCTCATTTTTTTCTCCCTGTTCTAGTATTTTCATTCCACTTCCCTCATAAAATTTTATCCTAACATTTTTATGTTCACACCTCTCTTATTGGTCAAATGATTATATTTCTCTGTAAATAGAACTATATGTTAAAAAAAACTTTTAACTTCTTAAGAGTATAAGGCTCTAAGTTTTAAAACTTATCTTCTTCTTCTTTTTTTTTAAAGATTTTATTTATTTATTTGACAGAGAGAGATCACAAGTAGGCAGAGAGTGAGGGGGGGGGAGCAGGCTCCTTGCCGAACAGAGAGCCAGATGCGGGACTCGATCCCAGGGTCCTGGGATCATGACCTGAGCCGAAGGCAGAGGCTTAACCCACTGAGCCATCCAGGTACCCAAAACTTATTTTCTTCTATATAACTGTTTTAACAGTTACTGTTAGTAAACAACTGATCCAAATAGCAGAGATGTATTATAAAAATTGGTAAATATTAAACACTAAAGGCAACATTTTATTGGAAATGTATCTTTGTGTGTGTGTGTGTGTGTGTGTGTGTGTGTGTATACATATTTTTAAAAGATTCTTGGGGGTGGGCACCTGGGTGGTTCAGTCTGTTAAGTGTCAGCTGTTAAGCATCTGCCTTCTGCTCAGATTATGATCCCAGGGTCCTGGGATCAAGTCCCACATAGGGTTCCCTGTTTAGGGGGGAGTCTGCTTCTCCCTCTCCCTTTCTCCCTCCCCCTCCACTTGTGCTGTCTCTTGCTTTCTCTCTCTCAAATAAATAAATAAAATCTAAAGAAAAAGGTGGGGATCTGGAAAGTGAATCTCTTAAAACATTCTGAATGTCCATGCATCCAGACAGACCTCACAAAACCATATGAATTGTATACTTAAGGAATTTTTAGAGGATAATATATCAAAATATATCAAAATGTTTCATTTTCATAGTACACTGGCTTGAGAACAAAACCTTTTCTCAACTTGCTGGGTCTGCTAAAAAAAAAAAATTCAACTGAGTAAATTTAATTTATTTCCTTATTTATTTTTGAGGGGAGTGGAAGGAGAGGGAGAAAAAGAATCTTAAGCAGGGTCCACACCCTGCATGGGGCTCAATCTCAAAACCCTGAGATGACCTAAGCCAAAACCAAGAGTTGGACACTTAACTGACCAAGCCACCCAGGCACCCCCAACTGAGTAAATTTAAAGAACTAACTGGCTTTTTTCCAAGGTTCCATGAATGGGGCAGGAACCCATTTAGCAAATTGAAAGGAGGTCCTAGAAGTTGTACAAAAATCGAAGGCTTTCATAGGCAGATAGAGGGTAGGACAAGAAAGTTAAAAAATTTGATTCTTTCAAGCAAGCTTACAGGCAGGGATCTTACCAGGCTGATGAGCTCTCAAGGGCTGATTAGGAAATTCAAGACTGATTGGTTTAAAATTCCACTCCTAGGGGCGCCTGGGTGGCTCAGTGGGTTAAAGCCTCTGCCTCCGGCTCAGGTCATGATCCCAGGGTCCTGGGATCGAGCCCCGCATACCGGCTCTCTGCTCAGCAGGGAGCCTGCTTCCCTTCCTCTCTCTCTACCTGCCTCTCTGCCTACTTGTGATCTCTGTCTGTCAAATAAATAAATAAAATCTTAAAAAAAAATTCCACTCCTAGACAGACTCAACTATAGAGAACAAACTGAGGGTGGCTGGGGGAAATGGGGAGTGGAGGGATAGGTTAAATGGGTAATGGGGATTAAGGAGGGTGCTTGTGATGAGCACTGAGTGTTACATGTAAATGATGAGTCACTACATTTTATTCCTGAAAATAATATTACACTATATGTTAACTAGAATTTAAATAAAAACCTGAACAAAATAATTAATTAATTAATTAATTAATTAAAATTCCACTCCTAGAAGAGGCTGAAACTGCATTAGCTATTAAATCTTGGTGAGGCCCAATAGTCAAACTATGGAAAGAGACTAGATGTTCATTGACAGATGAATGGATAAAGATGTGGTATATAGACACAATGGACTATTATGCAGCCATCAAAAATGAAATCTTGCCATTTGCAATGACATGGATGGAACTAGAAGGTATTATGCTAAGCAAAATAAGTCAATCAGAGAAAGACAATTATTATATGATCCCACTGGTATGTGGAATTTGAAAAACAAGGCAGAGGATCATAGGGGAGGAGAGGAAAAAATGAAACAAGATGAAACCATAAGATACTCTAATCTCAGGAAACAAACTGAGGGTTGCCAGAGCAGAGCGGGGATGGGAAGGATCGGGTAGGTAGGTGATGGACGTTGGGGAGGGTATATGCTATGGTGAGTGCTGTGAATTGTGTAAGACTGATGAATCACAGACCTGTACCCCTGAAACAAATAATATATTACATGTTAATTTAAAAAAATAATAAGTAAGTAAATAAATAAATAACTGTGAAAATTCAAATGGCATACAACTACATACATGCTCATGGACACCAACAAAACAAAGATAAGATCTTATTTCACAGAATACCTGGTATGAAAAAACTGCTGAAAGTTCAAAGCTGAAGAATGTGGAAAATTTAAAATATCAATACCTGGGAAGTTTAATTTCAATAAACTCTTAAAATACAAACAAAATAAAAATAGAATCTTGGTGAGGCTTAGCAAAAGTGACTCCATTTTGGGCCCATTGTTTCCAACAGATCCTTGCTCATTTTTTTTTTCTTACTTCCTCAGAATCTTGGTAGGAACCTGGCTGAATCCATATGACCCCCTCCCTATTTAACTTCATTCTTTAATTGGGGTGCCTGGCTGGCTTAGTTCGTAGGGCACATGACTCTTAATCTCAGGGTTGTGAGTTTAAGCCCCATGATGGGCATGGAGCCTACCTAAAAATAAAACAAAACAAAACAAAATGAAAAACACATTCTTTTTGCCTTGGGGCCTACTGCTAACAGCTTGATTTTCTCAATGTTCCCCTTTCAAATTCCAGCAAGGATCTGGAAGCCCCAGCTCACTTCATTCTGAGGGAGTCATATCACAGGTCACAGGTTAGCATGTTGTTCAGTACCACCTCTGGCCAGACAGCGAGGGTCACTTGGTATAAATCATGGCTACATAGGGTGGCCCTGTCAACAGCACTAGGAGGGAGACAATTCAATTAGAAGGGGCAATTGGTATTGCAAAGCCATACAGAGAAGGGGCTGTTATTCACACTTATTCTCTCATATGATTTTCAAAGGTTTGAGATATAACCTCTGAAACATTCCTTATTTCTTGTTAATAGCTTAAAATAAATCTGGTTTCAAGTTTATGACCCATCTGCTAAGTAGATCAATCCCATCTGTAATCCTGGCCAAGCTACACAGTTGGCAGCCACACAGAAATGTCTCTGGCAAAACACTGTATTGGAATTTAGATTCTTAATGGCAAGTAAAAAGTTAACAGATTTAGAAAATAAGACTGCAATAACATTTTAAAGGTGAATTTAGAATTTAATAAAAGTGTTAAATGCTATTTAGAAAACACTAATGGAGAACATTTAAGGTCAGTTTGTGCTAAGTCCTGTTCTAAGCATTAACACATATCCTAAATTTGAGTCACATAAAATCTGATGAAGTAGCTAATAATAACATCCCCCATTTTAAGAGATAAGATAATGAAAGCAGAGAAAAATGAAATAACTTGTCCAAATTAAAATAATGGAGACAGAGTTTAAACTCGGGGGGCATCTGGGTGGCTCAGTTTGTTAAGTGTCTGCCTTCTGCTCAGGTCATAATCCCAGGGTCCTGGGATCAAGCCCCATGTCAGAATCTGCTCAGCGGAGAGCCTGCTTCTCCCCCTCCCTCTGCCTGCTAGTCCCCCTGCTTGTGCGCTCGCGCTCGCTCTCTCTCTCTCTCTCTCTCTCTCCGTCAAATAAATCTTTTAAAAGAATTTAAAAATGTGGGGCACCTGGGTGGCTCAGTGGGTTAAGGCCTCTGCCTTCGGCTCAGGTCATGATCCCAGGGTCCTGGGATCAAGCCCCGCATTGGGATCTCTGCTCAGCGGAGAGCCTGCTTCCTCCTCTCTCTGCCTGCCTCTCTGCCTACTTGTGATCTCTATCAAATAAATATAATCTTTTAAAAAAAAAGAATTTAAAAATGTATCAAGAGAAGAAAGTTTGTGTTTATATAGAGAACATGAGAAGAAATAAAACATTCTGTAACAACCCTCACTGTAGAGAACCCTGGAAGATGGTTCGAATAAGGAACCCATTATTTGTTTGTTTGTTTTAAGATTTTATTTATTTGACAGAGAGAAAGAGCACAATAAGGGGAGTGGCAGGCAGAGAGGGAAAATCAGGCACACAGAGCAGGGGGAGCCTGATGTGGGACTCAGTCCCAGGACCCCAGGATCATGACCCAAGCTAAAGGCAGTCACTTAACCAACTGAGCCACCCAGGCACCCAGGGACCCACTATTTGTAATTGGTGTCTGAAGTTGGGGCAGTCTTGTGGGACTGAGCCCTTAACTATGCAATCGGTGCTAACTCTTGAGTAGTTACTATCAGAATTGAATTAAATTATAGAACACACAGCTGGTCTAGAGTTTGAAAATTGGTTGGTGTATGTGTTGGGGCAGAAGGGGAGAACCCACACATTTGTTGTCCAAAATGAGTAGAGAAAGTTTGCTTTTAACTATTTACTTGGTGCCTACTATGTGTCCATCCTTATGCCTAGTGCTGGGAATGATTCACTGAAAGGCAGAGACCCTCCCTCTGGTGGCTGAAGATGACAAATTAGCAGATAATTACAGTGTATTCAGAATTAGTATTCAGCCAGTATACATTTGTATGGCTGTACCAATTTTGCATATCACCCTCGGGGAAAAAAATTTAAGTAGTACAGTAGTGACAAAGAGTTTCCCAAATACATCATTTGTTCTTTATGCCTCAGAGACTTTGTACAGGCTAGCCTTAACTAGAATATCCTTTCCTTTTATTTGCCTAGTTAACTCCTAATAATTTTTAAGTAATCTCTATGCCCAACAGGAGGCCACACTCACAACCCCGAGATCGAGTCACTTGCCGTAATGGACTGAGAAAGCCAGGCTCCCCTAATAATTTTTAAATCTCAACTCATACCTCTTCTGATTCAGTATTTTGAAATCATAACCAATAAACACCATTGATTGTTCATATCAATGACACCCTGAATGTGCATACATTGTATCAGATTTTTAGTTCTTAGGTACTTCAGTCAATGACTTCTTGTATTACTTTAGATTTGTAGTTGTTCTAAATAGTAACATGTTCAAAACACCAGAACATGTATTTTAGTTACACATGGCAGTTATTTTAATTCTTTACTCATTTATTCATGAATGATACACATTTTTTAAAAAGGTTTTATTTATTTTAGAGAGAGAGAGCGTGTATACACACGGGGGAAGAGGAGGGAGAGGGACAAGCTGATTCCACTGAGCACAGAACCTGAGGCAGGGCTCAATCCTACCACCAGAGATCATGACCTGAGCCAAAAATCAAGAGTGGGATGCTTAACTGAGTTGATAGCAGTTATATTTGTTTTATTTATTTATTTATTCATGAGAGACAGAGGCAGAGGCAGAGGGAGAAGCAGGCTCCCCTGCAGAGCAGGGAGTCTGATATGGGACTCAGTCCCAGAACACTGGGATCTTAACCTGAGCCAAAGGCAGCCGCTTAACCAACTGAGCCACCCAGGGGCCCAGCAGCTATATTTATAATAGCCCAAAATTAGATGCCCAAATGCTCATCAACAGATGATTGAACAAATTGTAGGAAATCCCACAATGGAATACTAGTCAGTGCTTTTTGAAAAATAAAATAACCTGATGATATAAGCAATGATAAATCTCAAGCTTATGCTGAGTCAAAAAAGCCCGGCAAAAAGGGAACTAAGTGTATGATTCCATTTATTTAAATTTCAGAAAAATGCAAACTGACAGAAAATGACTGCCTAGGGATGGAGTTGGAGGAGACGTGGATTACAAACTCAGGGGAACTTTTGGAGGTGATGCAAGATTGTTATCTTGATTGTGGTGATGATTTAATGAGTGCTATGGTCTGAATATATCCCTGCAAAATTTTTACATTGAAATTTTTTTTTAAGATTTTTATTTATTTGACAGAGAGAGATCACAAGTAGACAGAGAGAGAGAGAGGGAAGCAGGCTCCCTGCTGAGCAGAGAGCCTGATGCGGGACTCGATCCCAGGACCCTGAGATCATGACCTGAGCCGAAGGCAGCGGCTTAACCCACTGAGCCACCCAGGCGCCCTACATTGAAATTCTAACCTCCAAAGTGACCATTTTAGGAGTGAGTCCTTCTGGAGGTGTTTAAATCACAAGGTTGGAGCTCTCATACATGGGATTAGTGGTCTTACAAAGAAGATCCCAGGAGGTTCCCCACACTTTCAACCATGTAAGTACAGCTAGAAGGTGCCAACTATGACTCAGGAAGAGCATGTCCCTTGATCTTGGACTCTTTAGCATTCAGAACAGTGAGAAATAAATTACTGATATTTTTAAGCTATCTTCTTTGTGGTATTTTGTTATAACAGCATGAATAGACTAAGACAATGTGTGTGCAAATGTCAAAATTGATCAAACCAAACTTCCCAGCTTTATCTATATGCAGTGTAGTGTTCCTAAGTTAAATATCAGTAAAGTTTATTTAATGGGGGATAACAGTAATATCTTCAGGCTGTTGTGGGGTTTCATTGACTGTGCTAAGCACTTTATCATAATACCTGGCTCCCTTAGTTTGGTGCTACTGAGACTTTCATATTAAACCTCAATCTCTCTTCTGAGCTCATTTCACTCGGAGTCTAGGGGTAAATGAGTATCTAAGACTACATAGATCACATGTGGTAAGGAATTTTTAAAAGATCACAGAATTTGGCAGTTGGAGTGTCACTAGATTAAACTCAATATACTTATTAACCAGACAGAAAAATACACATAAATAAAGGAAGAGTGGGGTTCAAAATTCTTTTTCATTGCATTTTTAACTTGGCAATTCATTAGAGGTTGGAATCATCAATTTTCCTTGGGAAGTATATTTGTATAATGTACAGAAAAACAAGATCTAGTAGGAAGCAAAACACATTTCTCTCAAAGCTTCAGTTTTTAATGTAAGATAAACTAGAAAGGATGATCACTCATGTACCATCTAACTCTAAATATTAGTCACTCCAATCAATCAATATTATTTACTTATTACTTTAAAAAAGATTTTAGTTACTGAGAGAGAGGGAGAGGCAGAGCAGGCAGAGGGGCAGACAGAGGGAGAGGGAGAAGCAGGCTCCGCACTGAGCAGGGAGCCGTACCCCGTGGCTCCATTCCAAGCCCCTGAGAGAATGACCTGAGCTGAAGGCAAAGGCTTAACCAACTGAGCCACCGAGGTACCCCTCCAACCATTCATTTAACTATCCTTTATCTTTCCTTGCATTCTGTCATACCACAGTGTCCCAGTTTACCTCCTACTTCTCTGTCTTCTCTCTCCTGCTCTTTCATCTTCATCCAGGTGTGGATTTTCCCCAAGGTTTCTGTCTTACCATTTTCCCCTCTTCTGTGTAGAAGCCAGTGAAAATTATGATCTCCACTTTCAAACTTCCAACCCCAATAGTTTCTAGGAAAGAGAAAATGATAAAAAGTGCAACAGGGGCAGCTGGCTAGCTTAAGCCAAAGAGCATGCAACTCCTGCATTTGGGTGGTGAGTTTGAGACCCACCTGTAGAGATTAAATAAAAAAAAAATTTTTTTAAGTGCCACAGAAATCAAATAGGATGAAGAGTGCAAAGGGTCACTGAATTTCGGCAGTAGCAATTAGGATGTCACTAAGTGAGCCATCCGAGGTTTTTGAGTAGGGGTGTTACACTTTGGGAATGAAGAATCTGGCAGTACTCTGAAGAATGGATTGGAGCCAGAAAATATTAGTAATATTAATATCTAAAATTAGATATGGGGGTCATAGATATAATGATGTAATCATTGGATTTAAATGTCATTAAATTCCGATGTTTCATCTTGGCATTCCAGGCGCTAACAGTTGCCCAGTTCCATCCCAGCCATTACTCCGCCCATCAGTATACTCCCCAGCTCCCATACTGGACTATTTACTGTCTAACAAGCCTAATCTTTCCTGCTTCTACATAGCCTCCGGCTGTTCTCTGCTGATAATAACTGCCCATCCTGACAGCAGCTTTATAAACGTAAGTGCTTCTTGCAGCCTTCTATTAACTCCCAAATACCACGTATTTCCTCTAGGTTAACAATAGCTTTTGAGTGACACGACCGATTCTGACTCATTTTTACACCTCCTCCCGCCCGCCTCCCTCCTCCCCCGTTCAGTGCCCCGCCCAGTGTTTACCACTTAGAATGCATCCGCAGAATGGATGAACTCGAGTAAGGAGGAAAGAAAGGCACCTAACAAAGGCTTGTAGAATTCTACAGGCTTTTCAGGTATAGTAGCTCTTTTAATGCTCAGATGTTTTAGCAGCCCAGAACGAGGTCTTCCAGTCTTACAGCTGAATAAATTTGGGCTCAAACAATAAAACCTCCGGCCGTACACTACAGCCGGCAGATAGAAAGATATAACTATTGCATCGGAATCATATGGAGGAATTAAATCCTAATCATCATCCATTCCAGAGAATCTTAAAATTGTGAACCCAAGAGAATAGAGTACTCCGTAAAAGTCACGAATTCGCAAGGATATATCCATGCGAACCATTTCCTGCCCGGTTTTCAAGAGGAGAAACTGGGCCCCCAACCCAGATTCTAAAACATACGAATTGGGCCTTCAACCCCCTCCCCCGCCCCCAAATTCCCAGGGGAAATCTAAGAGTCGGCCTCCGGAGACCACCGCAGCGACCGCAGCGTGCACAGAACGTGCGGAACTAGGAAGAGGAATTTCCAGCCCAGCTGGGCGTCTCTGATTGGCTGCCGGCTCAGCTTGGAACTCTGGGACGTGTGGCGTAACATCCGCCGGGCCCGCCATCTTGTTCCCAGGGGCAGTTGGCGGAAGAGATCGCGCTCCGTGGCCGCCGGTTCGCCTTCTGCTGGGAGTTCTCGCGCCCGCGTCTCGGCGTCTGCTTTCGATCCAGGGTCCTTTTGTCGGCGTTCCCGTTGCCCTCCCTCATCCAGCTGGGGGACAGCGAGGCGGCCCCCTCCTGACGGTGTTCCATGGAGTAGGGTCCCGGACCGTTGTCCCGAAGAGCGAGATCGAGCTTGGCCCCCTCCCCCTCCCTTCTCCCTCCCTCCTTCCTTCCGCCGCAACATGGCTAACAACAGCCCCGCGCTGACAGGCAACTCGCAGCCGCAGCACCAGGCGGCCGCGGCCGCGGCCCAGCAGCAGCAGCAGTGCGGCGGTGGCGGCGGCGGCGCCACCAAGCCGGCGGTCTCGGGCAAACAGGGAAATGTGCTACCGCTGTGGGGCAACGAGAAGACTATGAACCTCAACCCCATGATCTTGACCAATATCCTGTCGTCGCCTTACTTCAAAGTGCAGCTCTACGAGCTCAAGACCTACCACGAGGTGGTGGACGAGATCTACTTTAAGGTACGAAGAGTCTAGGCCTGGGGTGGGGGGGGGGCGGGATTGGGAGGGCTAAGTTCCGAGGACGGGTTAGAGGAAATGGGCGGAGGCGGCCCTTGAGGTCTGAGAATTTGTAGGTGCGGGAAGGTTGGGGGGGGGGGCGGTGGTCTGTAGTCGGCCTGGGAGGGGTCAAACTGGGGCCGCCCTCTCATTTCTTTTTCAGATTTTTAGGGCTGGGAGAGCCCGCCACTATTGAACTCTTTCCTCCCCCAACCTCCTGCCCACCCCTGGGGGGAGTTGGACGGGAGGGTTGGGGGAGGGGGAAAGAGTAACTGAATCCTCTCCAGTTTACAGCTTTAAAATTATTCCTTTTGACGTGGATCTACACAGCGCCAACTTGTTGGTGCTTCTCCCGCTCACCCTGGGCCAGGGCGTGTATTGACTTCAGTGTTGGCCTCGTGTTGTTGGTATTCTCTATCCGATCCAGACAGGGAAATGGTCAGTGCGTGTGTCGGGTGGGGGCGGGAGGGTTGAGGGTGGAGAGGTGCCAGGGCAAGAGGTGTACAGAAGGCCTGGAAATTTTCCCAGCAGGAAGTCAGGAGTAAGTGGTCTCAGTTACTTGTGCATTGGGCTTGTTTAGAATTATCTGGGCCCTGGGCTTCTGCGGCAGGGTCGGTGCTGGCTTGGCTGTGCTGGGGAGCTCACCTGGCGCCTCCTCACTGCACTCTTGTCTCAGTTCTTGTTTCGTTAGCAGGATTGACTCAGTCTTGCAGCGAGGCTCGGAGCAGCCCAGGGTCGCAGGTAGAGGTATGCACTATTAATCATGCTCAATCGCCATAAATGCATTTCCCTGATTAAATGAACGGCTAATTAGGTATTTTTTGGCCATTGGTTTTGGGCTTTTCTTCACCAACTAGATCGGTTTTCTCCACTTCCTTGCAAATTATGTAGTTTTAAAGCTATCTTCCAGGCCTCTTAAGGTTAATTAATATTTAAAGGAATATTAATAATAGTCTTAATAATCTTTAAATATTTTAGCGAGCACATCTAACAGAATACCGTCTGTGGTGTGTATTTGACTCCTAAAACATTTGACAGACCACATATTTTCTGTGATCTGAACATACCTGTAGAGGTGCTAGCAAGAGGAAATTCTTTATTTGCGTTTAGGTTATATTTTGTCCCCTATCCCCCCCGTCACACCACCCCATTAAGTGATTAGGTTATTGAAGAAATTTGAGATACTAGTTGTTTTTGATAGAAAAATCGTAGTTTGAGAATACAGTTCAACTTTGGGTATGTAAAGTACACTGAAATTTTCTTATCCTTTTACAAGAATATTGTAAGTGTAATACTATGAACTAGGTTTTTTTATAGCTTTTAAAAGGTAAGGCCTTTTTCAGTGTGGATACAGTATGGTGAATATTCTTAACTTTGTGTAGTAAACTTCAAACAATTGAAAATTGGGTTCCTGCTCTTTCTGTATAGCAGGTTCTGTTTAAAAATACAGGCAGATGTTAACGTGATAGAGGAAAAGCTTGTTTTCTCAAATTCAGATACTGTGTTTTGAAACAATTCAAGAATGTACTAGAAGTTATTTAAATTTAGTTATAAAACTAGAGATCCAGTCTTTGTTATCAAGATGTCCAGATTAAATAAATCATTGACATATGTAGGCTTCCAGTTCTAAGTTGATTTCGTGTTGTATCCACCCCTTTGCTAGCCTTAAAGGAATTGAAACATCTTTCATACAGCAAACTGGGGGAAGGAAATAAAACCATAAAGCAGTGCTGAGCATAATAGTGTAGTGCTCACATTTAAATGCATGCTTTTCTGTCTGAAGCCACAGAAAAAAGATCATAAAAATGTAACCATTGGTGGGGTAAAAATACAGTTTTAGAAATGCATACTGAAAGAACAGAATTTTATTTTGATTTTGTTTTAAGTTAAGAAATAAAGATTTTTCTAAAAGACCTTGAGTTATATGTTATCAAGCTAATATTCTTTGCCATTTTGAGGTAAAGTATGTGGTTTTTATAGGGTACTCACCTCAACAAAGATGATACTGTATCGCTTATATTTAATATAATGACAAGTCACACTCAGTTTTTAACAGTTTATATTCTGGGGGAAAATTGAATTGGTTCAAGTAATTAGGCCGAAAATAAATTACTAACAAGAATTATCTGTATAGGTGTGGCCCTTGTAATTTCATCTCTAATCAGGAATGAACATAATGCCTGTTCATGGTAAAAATAAATAAATGTACAAATGAATTTCCATAATTTTGCATTAGAAGTAACTTGTTACTGTTTTAACATGCATATACTTCAAGTCATTTTTTAAAAATTTTATGATGTAGAATTTTAAGTCACCATAAAATTAAGGGTATTAAATTTTTTTGAAATAAATACTAAAACTTCATTGATACTTTTTGCTTCAAGTTGGAGCCTTAAATCCATTTTAAAATGAGAATTTCTATTTTTTTAACAACTCATAAAAAGATACAAAATTTATATAACATCAGATATATTTTTACATGTATATGAGACTCTTAGAAATCTTTTGGCTCCACAAGTATCAGCTCTCTACAAAGCTATTTTAATGGGATTTCTGCTCATAAAACTGTTGAGGTTTTGTTAAACTCCGGCAGTTTTATTGGTGCTCTTTAAAAGCTCAGCAGTTTTTGAAAGATGGTTTACATGTAAACAAAATATATGCATCATGTCAAAGTAATCAGCATCCAAACTTTTGGGAAAAGCTGCTCTATTAGAGACTTGGGTTTACTTTAATCATAGTTTTAAAAAAAATTTGAAGTATGAATGTTTGTTGTGTTCCTCTTTTCTATTTCAGGTCACGCATGTTGAACCATGGGAGAAAGGAAGCAGGAAAACAGCAGGCCAAACGGGGATGTGCGGAGGGGTAAGTAGAAGTACGTGCATTTTTCAGTTTTTCTGTGTCTGATAACATAAGTTTAAAATTAGGAAACTAAAAGTAACGGTTACTCAAATGACAGTTGGCAAAGCTTAGAAGTTTGTTTTTATCTAAATTCAAGTGTCTAGTGAATGGGGTTAGAAAGTTGCTGTTTATTAATGCTCTATTCTTAGTTCTGGGTTATATCTTACTATTAATACCTAATAGGATTAATAAGTTGGTGTTAAATATTTGTTAGTTATTTTGCTACTTTTTCTTAACTGTTTCCCCTAAAGGTTCGAGGTGTTGGAACAGGAGGAATTGTTTCTACAGCTTTTTGCTTGTTATACAAATTATTTACTCTGAAGCTAACTCGTAAGCAAGTGATGGGTCTCATAACACACACAGACTCTCCATATATTAGAGCCCTTGGATTTATGTATATAAGGTAAACATGCATTTATCTACATTTCCATTTAACTCACATTTTAATTCACATAAGCCTAATCAATCTTTTGTAATTCTAGGTACACACAGCCCCCTACAGATCTCTGGGACTGGTTTGAATCCTTCCTTGATGATGAAGAGGTATGTCAGCAAGGGTAATAATTAGTTTTCTTCTGATTACTCTCATGTAAAAAGATATAAAAATATCTTTTATTTATTTATTGAAAGTTTAATGTTTTTCAGGGTTTCCTATACTTAAATTTACTTCTCTCATACTTTTGGAATTGCTGTCCTTTTTCTAAGACTTAGTGGATTTTATATGTCTTAGGTTAACTTTCTTAAATTTTCTCATTTCTTAATTGTTTAAATGGTTTTGGTAACTATTGCAGTTTTTTTCTTTCTAATTAAGTTTTGTATATGGCGTTGATCTTGACTTGTGCTGTTGATAGTGACTTTTTAAGTGGGCCATGCTCAAGATTGAGGTGTTAAGACATGCGCATACAACACTAATTATAGCACTTTATTCTCTTGGAACTTCAGCTCTCTGTGCTCTAACTGTTTCCACGTCTTAATACTCCCACTTGCGTAGGAGTGCAGAATTGAAGAGGAGGGTGGGATTTAAGTAGGGTGAGAGTTTAGAGGATTTATTCAAAGTGATCAAAATAGTACAATTTTTGCTTTCTGACCCCTAATATGTTATACTTATTTATAAAGCCAGACGAAAATCCTAAAATTAGGTTCTTGTTTTTAATTTAAGAAATGTTTTTTTTAAAAAAGTAAGCTCTGTACCCGGTGTGGGGCTTGAACTCATGACCCCAAGGTCAAGAGTCATATGTGTCTAAGACTAAGCCAGGCCAGTTCTCCTTTTTGTTTAACTATAAATGTAGTTTGTCACTCAGGCTTAACAAGGTTGAGCTTGTTACATATGTTCAGGAAACAAAAGTTACTTTCAGAAACATTGCTATGTCGGATTTAAATCATATATATTAATATGCTTACAGAGTGAAGTCCAAGATCTCAAAAAGTACTTAATACATACCTGTATTGCCCGTACATATGCCCCCACCACTTTGTATTTTAAGATTCATAAAGTAAATTTTGAGTGCTGCGCTTCAGTAGTCTCGTTTAAAACATTTATCCAAAGAATTTGTTGAATTAAAGGATAGTTGAAATAGAGATCTTTCTAGTGTTTTATTATGTGCAGACCTAAAAAAAGTCTCACTCTTGTAGACATGGAGAATTTTTGGCAGGGGCTGTTCACTGAACTATTCATATTTCTGAAGAATAAAAATATGTATTAGGTGTTAAGTCACAATCTTTAAAGTTGCTTTTCTTTTTAGAAGAGATTTTTCAGGCCAAAGGACTTCTCCTTTCTATATTTAAAAAGCATGTCCCTCTTCATAATTGGTATTGCATTAGGTTTGTTTCTGAATGCTTCTGTTTAATCTGTTTTTTATTGTATTTACAAACCTGAGGATCTCTATTTAAGCTAACTTATTGTTTTCTTCCTTAGATATCTGCAGCGATTATATTTGGAAATACTGTATATCTGAACACTTAAATGTGTGTGAGTGCAAGCAGTTTTACCTTTAGCTCTTGTTTTCCTGTTTAGATAACAAATCTCACTTTCCTTGTGTGCTTGCACTATAGGTTTGGGACTGACAATAGCTGACTAACATGTCCTGAGCTGTGAGAGGGCATAGCAAGAAGGCCTTCATGCGGTAATGACCCTTTTCAGAGACAATGGTCATCATGGATTATGCGTTTCCAATTATTTGTTCATTTATTTATTTTCTACATAACTCTAAATTAGAAACCTCACTGCTTCATGGCAGTTGGTTTGCTATTGCTTCCAGTTTTATTAGGGCTTCATTTTATATTAGAGCTGTTAAAAGATACTCATTAGACAGGATTGTCTGAAGTAGTTCATATGTAGTTAGGCTACAGTGTTAGGAATGATGTGTGCAAACGTGTCCACGGAAAGAAATACATAATTAGTAGGTACGTGGAATGTTTATTTAAGTTTATTGTTCCACAGAGTTTAGTTATATAAGGGGCTGTTTCATATTCCTGTTAACTGAGTGAGATTAGTATACTTCATGCCCATGAGGCTGCAGGGTTTGTTCTCACCTGCATGCACACACTAAGCCCAAATATTTCTCTGTATCATTCATTGCCAGATTAGTAGGGTACACAGATTACAATTTTTGTTAGAATTTTTGTATTTGAGATTCCAAAGATGGTAATATTTTTATAGTATACATGTGTGTGTTGAAATTAATTTTTTTGACGGCTAGGGTATCTTTTGTGTTTTTATAGGACCTAGATGTGAAGGCTGGTGGAGGCTGTGTAATGACCATTGGAGAAATGCTACGGTCTTTTCTCACAAAACTGGAGTGGTTTTCTACCCTGTTTCCAAGAATTCCGGTTCCAGTTCAGAAGAATATTGATCAACAGATCAAAACCCGGCCTAGAAAAATCAAGAAAGATGGGAAGGAAGGTGCTGAGGAAATAGATAGACATGTTGAACGCAGGCGTTCAAGGTAACATACCTCTTGGAATTACTTTAAAATAAACTTTGTACAAAGGTCCTTGGAAATCAGTGGCAAACTTCTTAAGAAATTCTGTGTATGCTGTTCCTTTTATGAGTTTGTCACTTTTAACCCCAAAAGGTCATTTTTTTCTGCCTTTCAGGGTCTTTAATTGTTCCTAACATGTCTGTGTATGTGGGGAATCTAAATGAATAAGAAGTTAAATTTTTAGGATTTGTTTTGTTTGTTGACATTTTCTTTTTCCTTTCTTAAATATTAGGTCTCCAAGGAGATCGCTGAGTCCACGGAGGTCCCCAAGAAGATCAAGAAGTAGAAGCCATCACCGGGAGGGCCATGGGTCTTCTAGTTTTGATCGAGAATTAGAAAGAGAGAAAGAACGCCAGCGACTAGAGCGCGAAGCCAAAGAAAGGGAGAAAGAAAGGCGAAGATCCCGAAGTATTGATCGGGGGTTGGAACGCAGGCGGAGTAGCAGGAGTAGGGAAAGGCATAGAAGTCGTAGTCGAAGTCGGGATAGGAAAGGGGATCGAAGGGACAGGGATAGGGAAAGAGAGAAAGAAAATGAGAGAGGTAGAAGACGAGATCGTGACTATGATAAGGAAAGAGGTAATGACCGAGAAAAGGAGCGAGAGCGATCAAGAGAACGGTCCAAGGAACGGAGAAGTAGGGGTGAGGTAGAAGAAAAGAAACACAAAGAAGATAAAGATGATAGGCGGCATAGAGATGACAAAAAAGATTCCAAGAAGGAGAAAAAACACAGTAGGAGTAGAAGCAGGGAAAGGAAGCACAGAAGTAGGAGTAGAAGTAGAAATGCAGGGAAACGAAGCAGAAGTAGGAGCAAAGAGAAATCAAGTAAACATAAAAATGAAAGTAAAGAAAAATCAAATAAACGAAGTAGAAGTGGCAGTCAAGGAAGAACTGACAGTGTGGAAAAATCAAGAAAACGGGAACATAGCCCCAGCAAAGAAAAATCTAGAAAGCGTAGCAGAAGCAAAGAACGTTCCCACAAACGAGATCACAGTGATAGTAAGGACCAGTCTGACAAACATGATCGTCGAAGGAGCCAAAGTATAGAACCAGAGAGCCAAGAGAAACAACATAAAAACAAAGATGAGACTGTGTGAAATTTTTTTTGTAAAAGTGGATCACATTGAATCCTATAAATGTTTGATTAAATCTGCTTTCTTTTTTCCTCCCAAGTTGAAATTGTGCAGTAGTTAACGCACTCTTCAAGCTCCCTGTAGGCTGCATTTTCATTTCCTCTTTTGTGTAGGGAAGTGCCTTTGTAATCCCATTTATTGCATTGATGTTTTCACCCAGTTGTTGAGTTTGATACATGATGCACAGATTGTTCTTGCATTTTTATTGTTTAATTGTTTTTGAGATGTACAGTCTGTACATATGTCCTGAAAATGTTTTAATTCCTTTGGCATGGTTGCCATGTTGGTTAAATTTGTATAAGGCAATAAACTGCCACTAATTCTATTTTTGTTTTGTAGGTGTGGGATTATGGTTTGTGTACTGAAGTTAGCATGGCTGTGCTTTTCATAATAGAATGCTAAAGACTTTGAGAATGGATCTTGGATGTCTATTATAGGAGAATTTTGTGCTTTCGGTGTACATGAAGGCTGCAGTTGTAGGATTAACATTCTTGTCCACTGTATATTATCTTGGAAGGCTCTTGTTAATATGTTACACTTAATATTCTCCACAGTTAACTTTAGAGAGATTCATGACAAGTTAGTTTCTGATGCAGAGGTTTCAATTAGGCTGTGATTTGATCAAAAGTCCTTTTAGCATTCTACCTCAAAGGGACACTGTTAGTATGCCTAAAATTTATTCACTTAGTTTTTCTTTTTTATTTGGAAAAATACATGACATGTAATCTTTTTTCTTGAATTTCTCAGATTTTAAAGTACTATATTAAAGGAAAAAATTAATGTCTAAAGCCTAGCATTCTTGCAGCAACCCTATACTAACGTGAAATTGGGAGAGGGTGGGGCAGATCAGTAGAGAAATAGATTCAAGCCTCAAGCTTCCAAAGCATTTTTATAAATGGGAAAAAACTTAAGAAATTATGAAACAGCTTGATATAGTGTCCTTTTTTTAAAATTCAAAACTTTTTTTATTGATGATGAAGATGGCTGTTTGAGTTTTTAAACTTAATCTAGAACAGAGAAATATTAAAAAGTAATGCTGTGCTGCATTATTTAAGATTATCAGCAAATTATTTGATAGATTGTTCTTATGACTTGTATTCTGATTACAGAGAACGATCATGAGTGTGGAATAAATACTGGATTAAATCCTTTATTCTGGGTGTTGGCTTTTCCCCCATTTGTCAACATTTTTTTAAAAGTATTTTTATTGTGGAAATTGATAACAGTGTTAGAGTCACACTTTGTGTAGAGGGATGGATATCTCAGTGCCCAGATGACAAGTGAATTTTAAACGTGTAGACTAGAATTGGACATAAGTGATAGTCAGTAATCCTTACTAGAGTTCTTAATATTGGCAGTTCCCTCTGTCAGTGAGTGTTCTGTGTGTCATTAGGTGGTTCTTTCGATTGGGAAATGACTTACTTTTCACATCAAAGGTGCTTATTGAGATACTTTGCACTTACTTGGATTATATGTTAGAATCAGTTAAAATTTGGACTTGAAGTAAGTTTTATAAGATAACTCAGTTTTTTTAGAACAAGAAATTTGAGGTGCAAGGTGATGTGTTCAGTCAGTGCCAGGACAACAAGGAGTGTTCCAGACAGTGTCTAGCATATTAACATGTTTTATCTCACTGTTTATATTGGCCAACTTGGTGGGCACTCGGCAGCCGCCTTGCAAAAGTGATACATGGGCAAACAAGTACATTTGGAAGAGTCCATATGTGGGCTTAACATTTGTACCTACCTAATTCCAGAAAAATCTCATTAAATGAAGGAATTCCTCTCTGAAAAAATGCTATGCTTTTTTTTTTAAAATAAGTGGAAGATTCAGTCATCTCGCCTTTTAATTGAGCATCAAGTGAATTGACACTAGACATAGAAAAGTATTTTCAAGTAATGAAAGTAGATTGATCTTACATTGAAAATATTTTTAGCATTCCTAAATGATGGTGCTACTTCTGAATACAGTTCCACCTCAAATGTTAATTTAACTGTATTTTAGGTAAAGTGTGGAAAATTTATTTCCAGTAGAGGTGAAAATTATCATAAGCTGTATTTGATTTATGATTTTTAATGTTAAATTTGCTCTTGAACATTTCGATAAGTAGTAGAACATGTTAATAATACTAATTGTTGCCAAATGTATGCATGGTTTAATTTGGAAAGTGGCTTCCTGAAAGACTGGGAAGACAAGTGACTGCAAAAAAAATCTCAGAATTATTTCTTATAACATGAGCAAACTTGAAAAGCTTTTGATAGAAAGTTAAAAATAGCAACCTCCATCGAGTGTTTGTTCTCAGCTTACTGAAATGACTTCACCTTTTCATGTATTAATATCTTTCATCTGTTTTCTAATGTTCCATTTGCAATTAAATACTATACATGGGCTAGTATATTATCAATCTTGAAATTTTAATATAAAATCTTCATTTTAATGCCCAATTTATAATCTTATTTGTTGGCTATAATGCCATAGTTCCTCTGAGGCAGTGGTTCTTAACCTTTTGAGTTATGGGCTTTTTGGGAAATCTAATGAAAGCTACAAGTCATTTCTAGAAAAATAAAAGTATTGTAAAATTGCATGCAATTTCGAAAGAGCTAAAGTGCCCTAGGGCTTCTGTGCTCTTTATTTTTTAAAAGCTTTGGTTAGGTGAACAGTAGTAGTTGGGAATGAATAGCAAGTTTAAGTTCCTGAGAGTACCAAAGGCAGTAGTTTCTGGATTTTTTGTTTCTTGGTTTTTTTGCTTAAAAGGTGAAATGGGGGGGGGGGGACTTAATGGTACTCAATTATCTTCCCCAAAAGGGTTGTCTTTTATGAATAATAGTTTTGGTTTTTTTTTTTTAAGATTTTATTTATTTGACAGAGATCACAGAGAGCTCACAAAGATCTGGCAGAGAGGCAGCCAGAGAGAGGAAGGGAAGCAGGCTCCCTGCTGAGCGGAGAGCCCAATGCAGGGCTCCGTCCCAGGACCCTGAGATCATGACCTGAGCTGAAGGCAGAGGCTTTAACCCACTGAGCCACCCAGACGCCCCTGAATAATAGTTTTTTAATTTGGGCAGAGATGAGGCTCAGACTGGCAGTCTATACCCTTTTCAACTGATTTCAGCTGTGCAGCACAACTGACCAGTTGGCTGGTTCTCACTGGTTATATTGACCAATTAATGAACTTTATTATTTTTTTTAAGATTTTATTTGTGAGAGTACACATGTATGAGCAGGGAGGAGAGGGAGAAGCAGGCTTCCCCACCTGAGCCTGACCTGAAACAGGACTTGATTTCAGGACCCTGGGATCATGACCTGAGCAAAAGGCAGATGCTTAACCAGCTGAGGCACCCCAGGTGCCCCTGGCCAACTAATGGACTTTAAATTAGTTCAGGTCCTAATCTGATTCTGTCATGGAAATGCTGTAGTTAGCCTTGAGCAACTAATGTAATTATGGGAAGAGCTTATTTTTAATGGAAAAGGAAACACTTCTTCCTGATCGTCCGTCCCTGAAATTCCTTCCGTCTGTCTTGTGGGATCTCACAGCACTTCACAAATACTACTGAAGTGACACTTCATTTTAGGATCACTGGCTACCAACATTTGTTACTGTAGGAAGCATGACAGAATAAAAACTGAAAAATGTTACATAGCCCACTTAAAATTCATTGTTTCTCAGACCATTGATAGTCAAATTTCTATCACATAGTTTTGATCCATAATGTTTTGCACAGGTAGAGTATATTCAGGGTGGGGAAGGTTGTCTTCAGCATGTTGCAGAAATTGAGTTCTATTTGTTCAGCTAGAACAGTTGACCCTAAATACACGAGCCATGAGGTGTTTTTTGATTTTTTTAATCACAATGATCAGGAAAAGGGACATCATAAGGAAATCTTAAGTTTCCCTGATGTGCAAATACCTAAAATCCACTAGTCTAAAGCTAATTTTCCTTGGTCGGCACTTGTTCTGGCCATTCTGAAGCTGAATTATTTCTCCATTGGGTCCTTGGATTTAGTCACTCCCTGCAAATTCCACCAGCCCTGACCTCCTGACATCCCCAGTAAATATACAGCCTAAGGGAGAGAAAAAGTGCTTGCTGAGCAAATGCAAGAGAAGACCTCTTGCCTTCTCTACTCCCTCCTACTTAGAAATTCTGAAGTCATCAGTGTCCTCAATAATAGTACCAAAAGGTGAAATTTCTTTAAGTGCTGAACCCATGCAGCCAGTCCAGGTACTGGTTCAGTGAGCATTCCTTCCAGAATGATTCTGATCCCCGTTCTTGGAAGTCCCAGGGTCCTGAAATCAAGTTCTGTTTCAGACTCCCTGCTCAAGGGGGAAGCCTGCTTCTCTCCTCCCTGCTCATACATGTGCACTCTCGCTGAGCCTTGTATAGGGACTGGCACTGACTGTGGACATGTCATTTATCAGTTTACTCAGTTCCCAAATCCCTCTCTGTCTACTTTGTGTTACTGGGGCTGTGCCAAACATTTCTTTATGCCTGCTAGCACTATGTTCAACTTATCGGGAGAGGGTACTGGAGGGATGCTGCAGAAGAAAGGATCTTATCCTGGGTCTGGTGTGTGTTCTTTTTTCTTGCTTCTGCACTGTGGGGGCTCAGGGCACCTCCTGGGACAGTGCTTCCCAGCAAGTGCACCAGTCCCCCTGCCAGCTTCCCAGCAAGTCTTCGGGCAACTTTCCAGCAAGGCTCTTTGGCAGCCCAGTGGGTTGCTTCCAAACTAGTTTTGTTGACACCCTCTCCTCTCCAGCCCTGCGCTTCAGTAGCAAACAGTGGGTCACAACCACACCCTCTCCAACACACTGAGTCTCAATCTTGCAAAGGAACCTGTTCCAAATGTGTTCCTTACTTGGGTCACTTGCCTTGGATGTAGACATAATGGCTGCTCCTATAGCCACTGTTGCTGTATTGTTGAGTTCTCTTTACCCTTAGTAATTAATCCCCTGTGACTGAGTACTAGTTCTTTATACCACACTTTGCCTGTTCAAGTTACTGTGTCTCACGTTTGGACTGGGCCCTGACTGGTACAGTGGATTAAGATACCAATCATAAGGATACCCACCTCATTAGGCTGGTTGATAACCCCTAATGTAGTGTAGTCTAAGTCACTCAGACCGTTAAGTTTGCTGAAAATGATCTGGTGAATCAGACCGACTTCTTGACGGAATTGTGACTGAGAACGAGGAATAGTCCAGTCCTTAGAAGAATGGACAAGACTTGTGTAGTTGTCACAGGAGGATGCCCACATGGAAGAAATGGCACAATAAATACCCTCTAGCTGCCTGGCTTCCTGCTGACTTTCTCATTGTCTTAGGGGTTTTTTTGTTGTTGTTTTTTGTCTGGTCACTGGATATGCTTGTGATTTCTGCTTACCTTAAGATGGCCTGAGTTGCTCTTCCTTGGGACCCACAAGCCTAACTGGTTTCTTTAATCGGAACCATCAGAGATCCCTGATCAGTGAAAGTCTGTCTTCCTGGTATTTCCTTGACATTTAATTCTTTTCTGTGCTAATCACTAATAAGAAAATGTCATCTACTTAACTGGACCTGGCAAAGAAGTCAACAAAGAAGTTCTAAGTGCAACTGCTTTTCCTTGGCAGAAATGGTCTGCCCAAGGGCAGAAGAGGGATGTGCAGGTATGAAGAAAAATGGAGTATGAATTAGGGCCACTATCAATCTCACAGTGTCCAATTTTCTCCTGGACGATCAGTGTTACTCCATGTTCCTTCTGTGACACTAAACAACTTTTTTATTTCCCCTGTAATGACTATTTGAAATCCTCACTAGATTCTTAAGTCCCTTACTCCACCTCCATACTCATGCTCCCTTCATATACAGAGAATATCAGGTTAAAAAAAAAAAAAAATCCCTCAACTCGCTGTCATCTCTCCCCCAAACCACAACATTAGCTGCATTCAGGTGTATCCTGTTTTCCTCCTCACCTCTCATTTTTTATCCTTCGTCGAATGTTGTAAATTCTGCCCTACACTTTTACTTCTACATTTGTGTGGCCGAGACTGCCAACAGTCCAATATCCATTCTTCCCTTCTTCCATAGCAATACAATGTTTTGACTGTGTATGCTTTTCTTTTTCTTTCAGCTTGACAGCCATGAGACCAACTTCTGCCTAATGGGATATCACAGGCAGCAGGAAACTTCCTTAAGAGCTTCTTGGCATAAAGTTCATCTTCCCCTCCCCACCCCCACCCCCACCTACCTGAATTCTGCTGCTTAGAACTTTGATATAACTGGAGCTTTATTTTTGGACGTTAGTGAAGAGAGCTTCACACTCACAATGACAGACTACAAAATTGAAAGGAGCCTGGGTCTCTGCAGACTCCCATGAAATAGGACTGCCAACCTAGCCTTGGATCCTCTGCCTCCACTATTTTATATCAGAAAGAAACTTCTGTTAAACCACCTTTTTTATAGGTTGGGGTTTTGTTTTGTTTTGTTTTGTTTTTTTGGTCACTACCAGAAAAGCATAATCCTAACATTACAGTTTTGATATCTGTAATTATATACCAGTGACAAAGCCTAAAATATTTAACAATAGCTTAGTAAAGGAGGTTGGATGTCAGGAAGCATAGACACAGGCATTGTGAGCTAGAAAGCTTATGCCCCTTGATACGCAGCAGCCTAACATTTTTCTCTCTCTCATTAAGGTTTTTGTCTTTATCTTTTATTTTCAGCTCTTCTCCAGGCCTTTGGATTCTTGAGTAATTTTCCTACCAGCACACTAAGGCTGTTTAAACAAATTCACTCTTGCAGCCACTTCCCCTCTAGGTGCCTTAGCTCCATACTCCTTAGGACCTAAACTCCAGTGTTTACTGCTTTGCAGAATTCTGGTCCTGAAAGAATTACAGACAGCTGGTAAATTTAGAAATGCAAAGTTTTAAAGTAAATTTATGTTTTAAAAAATTGCTTTATTTGTACCATTTACCCATGGAATTACTCAGCAGTACCACTCATAATGATTTTGACAGCCACGAAGTTGACATTAGCCAGAACCCAATTCATAGTATAAAATCATTGTACCTCCAGACACTGCTTCTCTGTCTTCTCTGAACCTCCTACCTCCTCTAAAGCTCTTGTCATCCACTCTCCCACAGCTCATGTCAGCCACAGACCTTGAGAGATACTCCCCTAGAATTTTAACACTTAATCTAACATGTCTCCATACTTCTTTTCTCACGCCTCCTGCCATGATTCTTAGTGATTCCAATATCCACTGAACAATCTTTCCAATACTCAGAACTCTCAATTTCCTGATCTCCTGACCCCCAGTGATTTTCTTCCTCCACCTGACCTTACCTGCTAATTCTGATCGTTACATCCAAGAACTGGCCACTGTCAAGAACTGAAACTTGACCACAGTCTCCATTTCAAACATCCCATTCTCTCATTGCCAGCTCCCACGTTTTCTGTTTGCTTTCCTCTAATACCCTTTCCACCACTTCTTTAACTCTGCTGGGCCCTCCAGTGTGTTGTCCCTGCCAGCCCTTCCCCCTGCATCGCAGTCCCCTTAGCCTCACTTCCTTGTCCACCAGCCTAGTTCCCCAGTCCGATATCACACATCACTTCCTTGTAAACACCTCGTCTCCCCTGCTGCAGTCTCTCTCCATTGTACTTGTCTGGCAATTCCCTAGTCCTAGTTAAATCCAACCCACAGCCTTCTCTGTGTCTGAGCACAAGCAGCTGAACATGACTGGAGAGCATTTACAATCGTGCTGACTGGCGTCTCTTCGACCCATGACCATAAGCTTCTGGGACTCTGGGCTGCTGTGAACCTGAGCAGGAGTGCCTCTCTAACCTCACCCTCACACAGCGCTGGTGGATGCCAAAGTGTTCCATTCCCCTCTCCCCTCCGGACTTGTCCTGAATTCAGGCCACAGGCTCTTCTCTTCCTTCCTCTCCCAGTTCACTGGGTGTGGAAGAGGGTACGACTTTGAGCCAGGCAGCTTTTAGCCAAGGGCAAGTCTGAGAGACTCCGGGGGAGCTGTCCACCACCGACACTCCCTACAGCTCAGAGGGTGAGGGCCGCCTTTGCTCTACCAAGCCCTCCTGCTCCTCAGGGCCTTTGTCTTCCCTCTTCCCTCTGTTTGGCAAACTCTGCTGAGGTTTCCAAGGGGCCCTCCTCGCTTCCTTGAGGCCTCTGCTCAAGCACCTCATTGCTAGAGAAAACTTCCCTGACCGCAGTAAATAAACTCTGCCCCTCAATATTCTTTCCTGTTGCCCTACTTTTTCTTCAAAACATTTAACAACACCTGAAATAGTAAATACTTATTACTTTAGCTGCTTATTTTGGCCTTTTTCTACTAGAGTGTATGCTCCATGAGTGCAGGGCTTTGGTTCAGTTCTGTTTGTGTCCCCGGTGCCCAGAATAGATCTGGCTATACACAGTAAGTACTCAATATATACTTGTTGAATGCACAAAAATGCCTTGAATTCATAGTAGTTCATTTCCAGAAAGCAGAGTGGTCTGGTTTTTTATTATATTTTTAAAAAGATTTTATTCATTTGAGAGAGAGAACATGAGCAGGGTGAGGTAGGGGCAAAGCAAGAGGGAAAAGCAGACTCCCCACTGAGCAGGGATCCCAGCGATGACAAGGGGCTCAATCCCAGGCCCCTGAGATCATGACCTGAGCCAAAGGCAGACACTTAACCTATTGAGCCACCCAGGCGCCCCCAGAGTGGTTTAGGGGAAGGATATCAGTGTTAGACTGTTTTGTTTTGTTTTGTTTTTTTAAAAACAACTTATTGAAAAAAAAACTTATTGAATGTATCTGGCATGCATATGTATTTGTGGTCCCATAAATATGTGTATAGACTTCTATATAAAACAGCACTCCGATCTCACCAGGATATGCACACTTTTCTACATGTCTTTCCTAAGAAAGACATGTAAAAGATCATATTTAGGCTAATGGTTTTCTCTCTTCCTAATCAGAGAAGTTTCTGCTTGTCTGACCCACTTCTTATGAACGATGTAAGGCAAAGTCCTCTCCTCTTCCACATTATTGAACTTAACCCTATTTTATTGGGCAAATGGGGAAATGGACTTTGTAAGTCTCTACATAGCTCAGCCCAGAATTCTGTTAGAAATATGGTAAATACCTCCATCCCTTTATAACCAAGAAATCATTTTGTAGCTACTTTGTAGCTTACTTTTTAAAAATGTTCACGGGGCGAGCACCTGGGTGATTCAGTTGGTTAAGGGTCCAACTGGTGGTTTCAGCTCAGCTCGTGATCTCAGAGTCGGAACTGAGCCCTAAGTCGGGCCCTGTGCTGGGCGTGGAATCTGCTTGGGATTCTCTCTCTCCCTTTCCCTATGCACCACCCACCTCCAAATCCTCTCCCTCTCAAGTAAATAAATAAATAAATAAATGGTAATAGGAATTGCCATATAATTAGAGAATCTCTTGGCTTCTAATTCTAATGGTACCTTTCTTTCGGAGGCTCCTGATAACTATTCTTTTCTTTTTTTCTTAACTTGCTTCTTCGGAGTATTGAGCCTACCTAGATCAGGAGTGCAGTCAAGCAGTTTTCTTTCTGAAAAGTCCTTCTTCCACTGTGTAGTCTTTCTTCTTTGTCCTTCTCAGTCCACTAGGGAAAAGTTTGTTTTTCTTTTTCAAATGTTTCATTTTGAAGTAATTACAAATGCACAGGAGGTTGCAAAGAAATGTATAGAGAAGTACCATAAACTTCCTCCAGTTTCCATCAATAGCAGTAACATCTCACGCGCAATGGTACAGCAGCAAAGCCAAGCAAGTGACGCGGCTACAATCCATAATTCTCATTCAGATGTCACCAGTTAATGCCGGCACATGCACCCCTGCGTGTGTGAGTAGCTCTAGGCGATTTTACCACATTTATAGCCTTGCATAACCATCACCACAATCAAGATACTCAACTGGGGGCACATGGGTGGCTTGATTGGTTGAGTGCCCTCTCTTGATTTTGACTCAGGTTGTGGTCACATGGTCCTGGGATTAGGCCCCACGTCAGGCTCCCTGCTCAGTGGAGAGTCTGCGTGTCTCCCCCTCCCTCTGTCCCTCCCCCTGCTCTCTCTCTCTCTCAAATAAATAAATAAATCTTTAAAAAAATGATGCTCAACTATATAATCACCATGAGACTCCCTTTACATCCAGACCCACCTCCTCCCCCATCCCTAACTCCTGACAACTGTTAATATGTTCCCTATCTCGATCATTACATTATTCCACAAATGTTACATCAATGGAATCACGAGGTGTGTATCTTTTTGAGATTGGCTCCTCATTCAGCATAATTTTGTTGAGGTTCATCCAAGTTGCTGTGTGTATCAATAGTTTATTTGTTATTCCTTCTTATTGATGGGTAGTAGTCCATGTTTAACCATTCACAGGAAAAGGCTTTTTATGTTTCAATATGAGGCAATACTCATGGTCTTTTTTTTTTTTTAAGACTTCATTTATTATTTGCAGAGAGATCACAAGCAGGCAGAGAGGCAGGCAGGGAGAGAGGGGGAAGCAAGCTCCTCGCTGAGCAAAGAACCTGATGCGGGGCTCAATTCCAGGACCCTGAGGCAATGACTTGTGCAGAGGGCAGAGGCTTAACCCACTGAACCATCCAGGCGGCCCAATACTCATGGTCTTAGTCATATTCAGGGAATACCTGTATCTTGGTAGCCACTCATGGTATGCATCAAATAAATACCAAGGGATATATTTTTCCTAACTTATCTCTGAACATCAGAAACTTTTTCAAATATCAATTTTTCATGGTGGCAAAAACATGGGTTCAATTATACTACAGCCAGATTCATTTAAAAAAAAACAACAACCAAAAAATTTTAAAATTAAGATTCCCATTAACCTTAAACAGTTCACTGGCCTCTTTAAGAAAGGAAAAAGTTGATGTCTGTAAAATTAAGTTTACGAAAAGAGAAGCAAAAATTTCTGGTAACTCCAGGAGAACTTATACCTACCGGAAAATTATGAGCCATCTTGTAATAAAAGCTTTCTGCTTGATTCATAAGCTCACTTAAATAGAAATTAGAAAAATACCATGTTTCTGGTAAGACGGGCCACATAAAAAAGATCTACTCCCAGATTAGTAGAACTGGATGGCAATTTTTTTTTTTAATTTATTTGACAGACAGAGATCACAAGTAGGCAGAGAGGCAGGCAGAGAGAGAGGAGGAAGCAGGCTTCCAGCTGAGCAGAGAGCCCGATGTGGGGGCTCGATCCCAGGACGCTGGGATCATGACCTGAGCCGAAGGCAGAGGCTTAACCCACTGAGCCACCCAGGCGCCCCGAACTGGATGGCAATTTTTACAAAAACAAAAGCAAAACGAAAACAAAAAAACACACAAGGAACCTTTGCAGTAGTCAGGCATCATTGTTAGAGGAGCAATCATTTCATAAATAAAAAAGAATCATGCTATATCCCCCCTCATGAAATGCTCTTCCTTTACTTTCAAACAAAACAAACCCCAACTATCTCCTAGGCTCAGCTCCAGACCCTTCTCTACAATTCTTCCAAACACACAGCCCTCTGTACTTCCTCCAACTCATGACATCAGTGAGGTGGCCCTTCTCAGGTACTGCCATGTAAATATTCTGCTTGAAATTCTTATAATGGAGCATCTCACTGGGTTCTGAGTTTCTCTCTGTTGTTTATTGCCATCTTGTTTTTAACAGCAAAATAAACCTGGAAACATCCTGAAGTACCACATCCAATGCAGTACTGATTACATAAGTTATAATTAGCCCTAAAGAATGATAAATATAGGCATGTATTTAATGTTGTGGAAAGATGTTCATAGAACATACTAATGTCTATTATCGTACTATCATTGTCAAAGAGAAAACTAGCACTTTCTGTATATGTAACTATGATAATAACAACAAATTATACATAAAGAAGGAGAGAGATTTAAAAATTAATAATGCAGGGTTATGTATTTTTCTCTTTCATTTTCTAGGTTTTTTTCAAAAGTTTAATGATAAACATGAGCAATAAAAACAGTAAAAAATTAATGCTACTATGGATACCTGTATATAAGTTTTTTTGTTTTTTTTATTTTTATTTAAATTCAATTAACATCTAGTTCAGTATTAGTTTCAGAGGTAGAGGCCAGTTATTCACTAGTCTTATATGTGCCCTCCTTACTGCCCATCACCCAGTTAACCCATTCCTCCCCTCCCCTTTCCAGCCACCCTCAGTTTGTTTCCTATGGTTAAGAGTCTTTTAATGGTTTATCTCCCTCTCTGATTTCATCTTGTTTTATTTTTCCCTCCCTCCCCCTATGATCCTCTGTTTTGTTTCTTATGTTCCACATATGAGTTGAGATCATATGGCAATTGTCTTTCTCTGTGTACATACATTTTTGTATGGACATATGTTTTCATTTCTCTTGGGTAAATACTTAAGGGTGAAATGATTGGGTCATATACTCGTGTATGTTGTACACACAATTATGTCCAGGTATATATCTTATGTGAAGTGTTTGTTCAAATCTTTTGCTTATTTTTTAATGAGTTGTTTGTTTTCTAATTAGGTTCTGAGAGTATATACATATATACATAGATAGTTTAAAATTTTTTAATTAAAAATTAAGTATGTGATTTGCAAATATTTCCCCCCATCTGTGGTTTGTCTTTTCATTTCCTTAATTAGTACAAAACTTCTTGATTTTGATGAAGTCCAATTTATTAATTTTTTAAATAGATCATGCTTTCAGTGTGGTATCTAACAAATCTGCCTAATCTAAAGACACAGAGATTTTTTTTCTTTTTTTTTTCTGGAAGTTTTATAGTTTTAGGTTATATTTGGGTCTATATTCCATCCTGAGTGAATTTTTTATATAGTGTAAGATATGGATCAAAGCTCATGTTCTTTTCATCTCATTATTTAATCATTCCCGTACCATTTGTTGAAAACAAATCTCTATTAGATTGTCTTTGATGAAAATCAATTGTCTATATATGTATGGGTCTATTTCTTGACTATGTTGTTCCATTGATCTGTTTAGTTCCATTGATTTATCCATCTCGATGCCAATCCTTATAATTAGTTAATCCTGTCTTAATTACTGTAGCTTTATAATAAGTTGAAGTCATGGGTAATAAATCCACTCCCTTTTACCCTATTTTGGTTGGAAACAGGTCAGACTGATGAATTTTAAGCCCAGCTCCACCACGTAATACTTGTGTGATTTCATACAAGCCAGTTAGTAATAATTACTCATTTATATACTTGTTTATCACTAGAATTGAATATTAGAGTGTTTGGGGCACCTGGGTGGCTCAGTGGGTTAAAGCCTCTGCCTTCTGCTCAGGTCATGATCCCAGGGTCCTGGGGTCAAGCCCCGCATTGGGCTCTCTGCTCAGCAGGGAGCCTGCTTCCCCTCCTCCTCTCTCTGCCTGCCTCTCTGCCTGCTTGTGATCTCTGTCTCTCAAATAAATAAATAAAAGTATTTTAAAAATAATAAAAAAATATTAAAGTGTTTAGATTAAATGCTTATAAAGAGCCTGAACTAGGATGATGCCTCTGGAAATAAAAAGTACTGGAACTACAGGGTGGCATGTGGGATGGACTCTGCTATCTTTCTCTGCACAGGGTTATCCTCTTGCCCTTCTATCTTTTTTTTAATAGATATAATAGACAGATAACATTGTGTAAGTCTGAGGTATACTAAGTGTTGGTCTGATACATGTATTGCAATATGATTACTCCAAAAGCATTAGTTAATACCTCTATCACATCACATACTCATCATTTTTTTGTGTGTTAAGAATGGTTAAGATTTAGTCACTTAGCAACTTTGAAGTTCATAATACAATAGCATTGACTATAATCACTATGCTGTCCATTAGGGGCCCAGGACTTATTTATCTACTCATTATAAGTTTATACCCTTAAACAACATCTCTTCAATTCCCCTGCCCCCCAGGACCTGCCCTTTCATCTTAGATATTGAAGTTTTGCACCAAATTGCCCCAACTGCAAACTGATCACGTTGTACTGCAACAACAACAATGAGAATGACAAAATAAAGGTGAAAAAGAATTTAAAAAACTGGTCAGGACCTCCCAGTTTAGGATGGTCATTCCATTATATCAACAGTTTTCTATGCAGCTTTGTAAAATTTTACTTCAAAAAAGGTTTTTTTAAAGAAGAGAGTGAGGCACCTGTGTGGCTCAGTGGGTTAAGTGTCTGCCTTTGGCTTAGGTCATTATCCCAGGGTCCTGGGATGGAGACCCTTGTCCAGCCCCTCAGGCTGCCTGCTCAGGGAGGAGTCTGCTTGCTCTTCTTCCTCTGCCCCTACCCTGTCTGAGCTCGCTCGCTCTCTCTCTCTCTCTCTCAAATAAATAAATAAATAAAACCTTTTAAAAAATGGCTTTAAAAAAATGAAGAGAGCATTCTACATACTACCTTGAAGCCCAGGTTAAAGTAGCTTTTGGCCAGTTTGTTGGTGTTTTCTTCAGCTCTTCTTTTTTTCAGTCTTCGCAATACCGGTCCCTGCCAGTCTCCAAGGGCCCCCCAGTAACGGGTCAGCAGCACACTAAAGGGGAGGAGCTACTTCCCAGGATCTCTGCCCTGGCAGCCCAGCGACCAACAGTGCTGCTCTCCTGGGGACCAGAGAGGACCCTGATCACTCTGTTGTGTGCCATGTGAGTGCGATGTCCAACAGGATGGCTGGTGGACCCAAGAAATGTTGGCCTTTGATTGGATTCAGTCTTATCTGTCTTAAAATGGTGAGTTCACATTTCGACCTACCTGCAACTATTTACGGAAAAAAAAAATAAAAAAGACATTTATTACCTTTTTCTTTTTCTTGAGAGACTGGGGGTGGGGAGATAGAAAACAAAATACTTTCGGACCGTAGGAAGATTTTACGTTTGCATGTTTGAAATTTAATGCAGTTTACTAAAGAAAGAAAGCAAGATTATCATTATATTTTAAGAACAAAGATTTCTGTAAAATCTGTCAGCAGCTACTGACTTAGTTCAATAGGCAGATCCAGGGAGAAAAATGAAATAGTAATGTGATCTGCCTCCAGCCTCTAAATTCTATTTAGGATTCCTTTGTGGTAAGATTTGAGTTCAGGAAATTATTTGTGCAAATAAATACTCTGTATGGATTCAAATATTGCTCACATTATGTATTAAAATGTTGTGATAAATTTATTACTGCTCTGATTTATGTTTTATGTTTCCCCAAACGGTATTTTTCTTCATGGTTCTAATTTTTATAAACTTTCCTTTTCAGGTTGCTTCAGCAAAAACAGGTAAGATTTTTTGAAACGCAAGCTTTCCCTCCCCATATTTGATGTTAATTTCCATTGTTAATTCTTGAGCTACCCTGAAATAGAAAAGCTACACCAGCAAAAATATTCAACATCTTCTGAGCAACCACACTGTGAGTCTAGCTGGTAAGACAAATACATGAATCAAACCTACAAGTTCTCATAAGATATTCCTACTGAGTACTGAGATGGATGGAAGGTCATATAGTCATGGATTTTCTCAAATACGTGTAGTCACCAGTAAAATACTATGATGATTATCAATCTAGTCAAAGAAATAGTTTTAAGCATAAATAGTATAGAATCTAATTTATATAATTTTTCCTATTTGTCTTCTGAAAAATTAGAGGAGAAAATTAAAATTTTTTGAGAAGTTCAAGACTCTCCTTTAATAAAAAAGGATTTTACACTTCTAATAGTGCATCCTTAAAACACAGAAAATGATAACTCAGAGCTAGAAAAAAGGCTTTCTTTTAAAAAGATTGTATCATTTTTCCTGAATAAAAGACTGAAGGCAAAGAAAGTATCTCTAGAGAACTTGCCTAGCTCCTCCATTTTAGAAATCTAAGTCCCCTGAAAGGAAATGTATATTTGATGAGATTTTGATTATCTGGAGGTCCCATCTAATATTAATTATATCACCAAAAAAGTCTCATGGCAATTCAACTAAAATGAGAACAATTATTATTTTGTCTGTATCATAGGAAAGGAAATACAAATAAGGCAGCTTAAAGGTTGGGTGGTTTTGTTTTGTTTTTTTTAAGAAAAAAAATTTTTAGGGACACCTGGGTGGCTCAGTGGGTTAAGCATCTGCCTTTAGCTCAGTCATGATCTTGGGGTCCTGGGATCAAGCCCAACATTGGGCTCTTTGCTCAGCGGGGAGCCTGCTTTCCCACCCCCCCCCCCACGCCCTGCCTGCCTCTCTGCCTACTTGTGATCTTTCTCTCTGTGTCAAATAAATAAATAAAATCTTAAAAAATAAAATCCCATTTATTTGGGGCGTCTGGGTGGCTTAGTGGGTTAAGCCTCTGCCTTCAGCTCAGGTCATGATCTCGGGGTCCTGGGATTGAGCCCCGCATTGGACTCTCTGCTTGGCAGGGAGCCTGCTTCCCCCCTCTCTCTCTGCCTGCTTCTCTGCCTGCTTGTGATCTCTCCCTCTGTCAAATAAATAAAATCTTTAAAAAAAATTTTTTTTTATTTTAAAGTAATCTCTACACCTAATGTGAACCTTGAACTCACAACTCCAAGGTCAGGTGCCCCCCAAAATCAGGCACATTTAAAAATAAAATAAAATATTAAAATTTGGCATAGTTATGTATGACTGACCCATAGCATCTATGCATTGTGTAGTAAGTTCTCAAAATCATCTCGTGCTTTATTTTTATTTACTTACCTTATACTGGAGAAACCTTCAGGAAGGACTGTGAAGCAATGAAAAGGACTGGTTGACCAAAAGTAACTTTTTTAAGAAGTGGCCTTTAGGGGAACAAAATCTAGTTTTCTGCCTCTTAGAAGGTCCTAGGATACAAGGGACACACTGAGCTCTCAGAGCAGGTCCCTCTTTAGTCCCACACTCTCCACACCATTTGAGAGAAAGAATGGGGCAGACTGAGATGATGCTGTTAACTGATTCACCCTGGCTTTCCGGTAAATGGAATGTGTTTTATTGACATTGTAAAGGAGGTTTCCTTCTGGGTATGTGCATTATGGTTCTCTTTGGGCTCTGGAATAGACTCTGTATTTTTGGCCAAAAGAGCTGCCAAGCTAATTTAGACCTCCGTGAGTTTGTAGAATGTACAGATGCTGAGAAGCAAAGGGTTTCACTCTTCACTGATCAGAGTGATTGCTTGCAAATTGCTTGCAAATCTGGAGAATAAAGTTATCTCTTTCATCAAAGCAGTAAGTGGGCCAAACACAGAACTCAGAAAGAGGGAAGAATTGCTGCTAACTTCCAGAGCCTTACCCATCCCAATCGGGCTTCTCATCTCTTTAATGGAAACATAGTACAGAGGTCTTGACCTCTCACTGTTGCAACTGCTCAGATCCTGCCCAAAACCACAGGCAATCTGTCTCTCCTGTGCTTACCCCAGACCCTCCCCAGAATTTCACCTTCCCTGGCACCTGTCCATGGCTGTACCATGTGGTCCGCTCTTCCAAACCCAAAATTTACTTGTCTTGGTACACACTAACCCTCCCCACCTTTCAAAGTGCCCTTGCACACACTATTTTACTTAATCATTACAATAATCCTAAAATGTAGATATTTCACTTTTTTTTTTATATTTTGCATTTCAAAGTAAATCCTAAGATGTAGATAGTATTAATATTCTGCATGGTCAAGGGAGAAAACAGAGGCTAGAGGTTAAATTACTTGTACATGTTCCCATGCAAAAGTAAATGGCAGAGGGGCGCCTGGGTGGCTCAGTCCTTAAGCGTCTGCCTTTGGCTCATGTCGTGATCCCGGGGTCCTGGGATCAAGCCCCGCATGGGGCTCCCTGCTCTGCGGGAAGTTTGCTTCTCCCTCTCCCTCTCCCCTGCTTGTGTTACCTCTTTCGCTGTGTCTCTCTGTCAAATTAAAAAAGAGAGAGAGAGAGAAGTAAATGATCGAGCCAGGGCTCCAAGCCAGAGTTCCTGGATCCAAATCCTGGGCTGCTTCCACCTGTGTTTCATCCGGCTGACCCGGGCTTCCCGAATTACAGCTTTTGAGCAAAGGTGCCTCTCCCAGCTCACTTCAAAGGGGCAAGTTTTGTGGCATCTTCAGGCCCCTTGGTGGGCCTGGGAGGAGACAATCTGGGTCATGCTAACCTTTCCGAGGCCTCTCAAACCCTCTGTGAATCCACTGTCAGGCCTTGTCTATCCATGGCTTGTTTGGTCGTCATTTTTGCAGGAAGTTAGTCCATTCCAGCGAGAAGCACTAACTAACACAGGAGATAAGATAAACGACGGGGACAAAGGAAAAAGGAGTTGAGAGATCTCACAAAGTTAGTTAGAGGAAAGAAGGCAGATAACACAGGCCAAGTAAGTGGGAGCAGAAAAGGGATGAGTGTGTGGGAGAGATAAAAGTGGGGGCCCTTGCTGGGGCTTTCGTTTTATTTTAATATTTTTTAAAAATATTTATTTATTTACTTTGGAGAGAGAGAGAGCACGCGCGGCAGGGAGGGGAAAAGGGAGAGATCATTTTAAGCAGACTCGGCACGGAACTGGACACGCAGTTCGATCCCCTGACCCTGAGATCATGACCTGAGCTAAAACCAAGAGTCAGATGCTTAACTGACTGTGCCACCCAGGCAGCCCTTGCTGGGGCTTTCTATCCTGCAATGGGGGAGGGGGAACATGGATGCTTTCTGCAGAGTCACCTTCTGTTGGCAAATGGCTAAGATGCGCAGGTCTGCAACTTTTCCCCAGCATATATAACTTTCATAGTTCTCTTTTGATGGCAAAGGAGTCCTGGGTGATGTTCAAGGAATGTCTGGCCAGTGCACAGTGGAGACTTTGTTCGATCTTGCAGCCTGGTTATTTCTGAGTTGCTGCCAAAGCCAACTCTCTGGGCTATTGGTGCAGAAAGAGAAGGTTGTCCATGTCATGCCCATAGGGATTCAGCCGGTAGGGTCTGCTGGGGGGAGGGAGTTGATACTGGTAAATCACACATGTGGTCTGTATTTACTTTTTCTCCTCTTTGCCCTATAGTTTAGTTTGGAATTTGGTATGTAGGGATTTTACCCAGCAGATGCAGCATCATTGAAGAGAAAAGGCTAAGTGCCAGTTCCAAACTTAAAACCAGCTATTTTTTATATGACCTTTCCTTCCACTTGGACCTCCTATACACGGAGCATGTTCTGTGTTTGTGGACTTTTGCAATTTAGTAAATCTTGTCACCATGCTGTATCTCCTACCTCTTCCCCAAAGTGTAGGAATGAATGCCTTATATACACGCCTAACATAAGCATTTATATCCCTCAGACAGACCATGGCCTGGCCCTGATGAGGAGGGACCACAGCATCTCATTCTTAAGCTAGAGCAGATGTTTTGATGGAGAAGGGGAGAATAAAGTTTATTTTTATTTTATATGGAAGAATCTAAAATGGTTCTATTCTGATATCATGGAGGTATAATCGAGCTATCTATCCTAAGGCAACTCAATTCTTCCTCTTCTATTTAGTTTAAATCCCTGTGCTAAATGCGCAAGTACATGAGATGGAGACAGAGCCCCAGCAGATGTGGGACCCTCACCATCAGGCCGAGGCAGTGGAGCATAGGTGAGGGGAAGGGAGGGGAGACCAGCGGTGGCAGAGCAGGCCCAGGAATTCACAGGGTGCCAAACCAGAATAGAAGCCTCTAGGATAAAGCCCCTCGGTGATTCTCTCCTTCCTCTCGGAGTTCTTTCCCACAATCATGTTCCACTCCTTTTTATAGGCTCTGCGCCCAATGTGGGGCTCAAACTCACAACCCCAAGATCAAGGGTCATGTGCTCCACTGACTGAGCCAGCCAGAAGCCCCACTCTTTTAGCCCGACTCTGATTTAACTCTTTTAGGAGTACAAAAAGTGCAAAATATCCTAGAGGCAACTGGGAAAAATCTGTTTGAAATCCTGTTCCTGAATGAGAGGTTTGAGATTTCTGCCTCTCTTCTGGAGAATAGCTCTGCCTTTCTTTTTCTCTGTTTTGTCTTGATCCTGAAGGGCAGGGGTGTCTGGCTGACTCAGTCAGTAGAGCATGGGCTTCTTGATCTCAGGGTTGTGAGTTTGAGCCCCACACTGGGTGTAGAGATTATTTAAAAATAAAATCTAAAAATAAATAAAAATTTAAAAACCAATCTTTTTTTAAAAAGGATTTATTTATTTACTCATTTAGAGGGAGAGATAGAGAGAGTGCAAGCAGAGGGAGGGGCAGAGAGAAAGAGAGAGAGAGAATCTCAAGCAAACTCCTGGCTGAGCACGGAGCCTGATGTGGGGCTCAATCCCAGGACCCTGAGATCATGACCTGAGCCAAAACCAAGAGTCGGTCACTTAACTGACTGTGCCACCTAGGCACCCCTAAAAATAAAATCCTTTTTTAAAAAAAGAAAAGAAAATGAGGGCAAAGTTTATGTCTAAAGGATAACATGAAAATGGCTTAGTCTGAGAAGTAAAACGATGAAAGAAGTCATCTTCATAGGTATCCTAGCTAATGTACAACTTCAAAATCTCTTCCAACAGGAGCCTGGGTGGCTCAGTTGGTTAGGCGTCTGACTCTTGATTTCCACTCAGGTCATGATCTCGGGGTTGTGAGATGGAGCCCTGTGTAGGACTCAGCTGAGTGTGGAGTCTGCTTGAGATTCTCTCCCTCCCTCTACTCCCCACCCTCCCCCACTCACGCATGCTCTCTCTCCCCCTTTCTCTAAAATAAATAAATACATAAATACATAAAATCTTCAAAATCTTTTTCAGCTCCTGAGATACCCACTATCGATCAGGCCTATTCAAAAATCAGCAACAGTATCACTGTGGAATGGGCCACAGTGCCGGGGGCCACCAGTTACCTCCTCACAGCTGAAGATGGAGACACTGTCATTGAAACCATGGTGGCCAATTCCCCAGGCACTGTGACAGGCCTGAAGGCTGCAACCTTGTACCAAATCACCATCAGATCCATCAGTGCCACTGGGAGAAGCCAAGCATCACCTCCCAAGCAGGCAAAGACAGGTAGCTGCATACTTCTTCCCTGTTGAGCTCTTGTGACCTAATCACTCATATGGAAGCTTCAAGTACATGATATAATTTTGTGTCACCTGAGTGCCTACGATTTGGGGCCCACAGGTGAAAGCCACCAGATGGTGTTTTTGGCAATTCAGATATCTGTGGGGGAGGTGGTATTTAAATTCCAGATGCTTTGGAAAAGAAAACCCATTTCTGGGCATCTTTAAGAAGATCCCTGCTTTTAAATCTCTGAAAAAGGGATTTCTGTTTTTAACCTTGGTTATCTGTAAAGACCATGCTAAATAAAGAACACATAGAAGGGATTTTGCTACATTTCGACTTACTTAAAATAAAAACATTTAGAGTTTGTCATCAGCATGACTTAAATTGAGTTGATAAAGTTGTACCTAGGCATATTTCTAAAAGGTTGTGTGCACATTGTAATATTATAAGCCATCATTTCCCCCATTGAGTTATACTGTAATTATAAGGATGTTTTATATGATTTCTTACAAAACTCCAGTTGAAACTAATGCCTAATATTAGAGTTCCTCTGTTCCCCATTCCTCTGCCAAGTCATTTATGATAAATACACATATAGATAACCATTATTGAATGGAACTGTGATGTAAATCCTTCAAAGCAAATAATTATTCCATAATATGGAAGACCAACTTCAAATTACTTATTCCTAAATTTGAATTATCCTCCACCGCAAATGCATGTGTTTTTGTCTTTGTAGTGCTGGCTGCACCCATTCTAGAAGTAAGCTCTCCAAGTCCAGACTCCATCCTTGTGCAGTGGGAAGCTGTATATATGGCAATTGCATTCTCTGTGTCCATCATGCGAGCGAATGGTTTGGGGAGAATATGGAAAGAGAATACCACAAACACCTCCTTGACATTCACCAGTTTAGAAGCTGGGACTCTCTACACCATAAAGGCCTACGCATGGAATGCCAATGGCACCCCTGGGGATGACTCCACCTGCAATCAGAGAACAAGTAAGGACTTCCAGCTCAGTCCCCAGCAATCCCCCCCCCTTTTTTTAAGATTATTTATTTATTTGACAGAGATCACAAGCAGGCAGAGAGGCAGGCAGAGAGAGAGGAGGAAGCAGGCTCCCTGCTGAGCAGAGAGCCCGATGCGGGGCTCCATCCCAGGACCCTGGGATCATGACCTGAGCCAAAGGCAGAGGCTTTAACCCACTGAGCCACCCAGGCGCCCCAGCAATCCCCCTTTTGGTGAATGAGAGGGACTCTGCATTGTAGCCATCAGGAGTGGTGTTAAATGATAAGTACAGAGCAGCTGGCAGCAGATATTTAAATTTATTATGAGTTTATTTATAGTACCTTGACTGTTCCTCCTTAGTAGTTTAAGTGCTGACTGCGTGTATAAAGACAAGCCGCTCAGAATACACAGAGTGTGGCTTCTCCCTCCCTGAGAGCTAGCTTACTTTCAAGTGTGCACAGTCAGTATCCCACAGCAAGAGATGACCTGTGGGTAGGTTTACCAGTCTCCCATACCCTTTCTAGGTTCAGACCAACAGCATAAACAGAAAGAATTGGGACAAACAGGAATTCATTTATTCAGTACACACTTAGTGAGTGTGTTGTAACTTTGAGTGGGCATTGTTCTAGAGACCCAGCAGCAAACTAAACAAAGTTCCTGTTGTTACGGTACTTAATGCTGTGCTGAGAATCAGAGTTTCAGATATATTCCCCAAAACCTCACCCTTCACAGTCGATGTCAGTCTCCCTGGGAGCGTACACCTGTGCCCAGACTTCCTCTTTTTATTATTTTATTTTTTTAGGAAGCCCTTCATGATTTCACGTGTCATCCTTGTGCAGGGATCATGCTAATCCATAACATGCCAGTTCTGGTATGTGTGCTGCTGAAATGAGCACGAAAGTAACTGTCTTTATAAGAACACCAGTTATATTGGACGGGGCCCACCCTCCTGACCTCATCTTAACTGATTGCATCTACTATGACCCTATTTTCAAATAAGATGACAGTTGGAGGCCCTAGGGGTTAGGACTTCAACATATGAGTTTTGAGGGGACTCAAGTCAGCCCCTGACAGCTCCCCAGTACTCTACTCATTTTTCCTGGCTCTCCCGTGCCCCATAAGGGAGGGGCTGGTTGTCCTAAAATACTGTAAGCAACCCTTACTATGCTCAGGCCCAGAATTATCCCAGAGCAGATCTGTGACTTCAGCTAAGCTGACTATGAAACAGGGCAAGGGTCCTGTGAAGATGGCCTGCCTTGCAGAGCAAGAGTTGAGTCTGCTTCCTCAAACGGGGCCTTCCCTGCGTCCAGAAGGTCCTGCATATGCTATGCAAGGAGGTCTCTGATGCCTGCCAGGTGGCCCTCATTATAACACAGATTCTGGACAACTGAGACCAATTTCTCTCCTCCCAGCCAAAGACGATACTCCTCAAGTTTTTTCAAGAGGCTAACCCTGAAAAAAGAGAAGTTATATTTCTGAGAATGTAGAGGGAAGTGTTTTTGGAGACACTAAAATGACTGCCTTAATGTGTGACCATCACACTTGATACGTTCCTTCCTTCCCTTTGATTTAGAATGGAACGAACGTCTTGTCTTCTAGAAACAGTTATAATCTAAAAGCTCTTACAGAAAAAGTCTTAGCAGGTGTCAAAAGTAAAGAAGGGAGGGGTTGGCTCAGTCGGTAGAGCATATGACTCTTGATCTTGAGATTGTAAGTTCAAACCGCAAGTTGGGTGTAGAGACTAATCTATAATCAGTTAACCGGCCGACTCTTGATTTCTGCTCAGGTCATGATCTCAGGGTCATGGGATGGAACCCTCATCAGGCTCCATTCTCAGCGGGGATCTCCCTTTGCCCCTCCCTGCGCTTGTGCTCTTTCTCTCTCTCTCTGAAAGAAAGAAATAAATCTTTAAAAAATAAATTAAAAAATGACAGGTAAAGAAGGGATGTTGTTGAAGCCCAATCCGTTCACCCACATCAATTAATAATAGAATATTTGATCTACCACTTAATAATAACATGCCTACATGGCCCTTTTGGCCTTCACATTTATAATTTCATTTAATTATCCCGTCACTTGTCGTGCCATGCATTCACTGATTCATTCATTCAAAATATGCTTCTTTGCCACCTATTTGTGCTAGGGACTGATCTTATTAGATCCATTTTACAGATGATAAAAAAAAAATTAAATAACAGACTAAATACCATGGCTAAGGTCACATAGCTAGTCGTGAGTTTGCACAGTCAATGCAGATGTGTTACCCTAAATCCCAACGTCATGCTCTAAATCTTAGCAATTCTCCTACTATCGTGGTGCTTCATCCTCCGAGCTCTGCAATGCTGTTAGGCCAAATCTTATTTGGGTTCTTGATGCTACTGCACAATCGTAATTGTTTCTCAAAAATCTAGGTCCTCGGGCTCCTGCCAACATTCGAGTCTCTTTTGACAGTGGGACTCTGAGAGCCTCTGTTTCATGGGCCCCGACGGAAGGAGCTTTCAACTACACCGTGATGGCTTTGAGTGACTCTTCAGAGCTGAGCTGTCATACAAGTCTCAGTGCTTGTACCATCTCCTCACTCCAGTGCGGCACTGAGTACCTCATTTCAGTTTTAGCGAGTAATGATGCTGGTTCTAGCAAATCAACTTCTGCGGAGGCCCTAAAAACTGGTACGTAAACAACAGTGAGATCACTGTGGGGCTGGCGACCCAGGGCGACTGCCAGAAGGGAAACAAAGAATCACCTGATGATGTTCCAGAACACTCTGGAAGCAGTGAACATGAAAGCCTGGTCTAAATGAAAGCATTGAATTGGACATTCTAATGAGTTTTAATAATGTGATAGGGACACCACATAGCAGGCACTGGAAACAGCACTTCTTTGAAAATTGGTAGGAGTCCTGGCTCCTATTCTAGCCTATCACTAATTAATTTCCTTTATCCTTCCTAAAGTTGTACAAATTCTAAGATCCAGTTGGAGTGATCCACAGCTCTAACTCTGTGGTACGGATAACAGCCTCTTCCTTACCCCATGCTTCACAGACCTAGGCCTTGTGTGACCTATTTTTTGGGGGGGCAGGGAGCTATTTTTTTAAGATAAAGATGGGTGGTCTATAATTCTTAGTATGTGTTTCCCATTTTCATCTTACCAGAGAATAAATATTTACCTATGTGGAGGTTTACTCCTCCATTTAGAAACATCTGTATGTTTTGGTGATGGGAACTAGCATTTAGTGAACACCTACTATGTACCAGACACTATCAATAAATTATATTATTTAATTTTCATGACATCTCGATGAGATGGGCTCTATTAGCTCCTTTTTCAGGCAGAACAATTTTAGGTCTGAAAAATGAAGTAATTTTTCCAAAGGCATACCAGTAATAAGTGCTAGAGCTAGGATTCAAGCCCAGAATTATGGGATGTTAGTCCTCTAAGCCAAAGAAAATGTAGATAATTACAGTAATGTTCACTTTACCCAACAGTGAGAACTCTATCACTCTGAATGTAAAAGGCTTCAGAACAGAGAGGAAAAGAGCCATCCCCAAGCTGATGCACTGAATTTCACAGGGAAAAAGTACAGCCAAGTCCTCAGATCCAGTTTCTTATGGTTCTGTTAAATTATAGTCATGGATAGCACACCTGGTGACTTGACTTCTCTTTTGACAGCTCTAATTTACTCTGGTCGGCACATTAGAAACGGTTATGAGGTCGGGAGAGCTGAGCATGAAGGAAGAGATAAGAATATACTTTCTTTTTTTTTTTTTTAAGGTCTTTATTTATTTGACAGAGGGAGACACAGCGAGAGAGAGAACACAAGCAGAGGGGAGTGGGAGAGAAAGAAGCAGGCTTCCCGCTGAGCAGAGACCCTGATGCGAGGCTCAATTCCAGGACCCTGGGAAGACAACTGGCTTAACAACTTAACAACTGAGCCATCCCAGGCACCCCTAAGAATACACTTTCAAAAGCACAGCAGATCAAATCAGTCATTTCATGAGGGAAAGAACCATGTAGTGTTTCCCAATCTTGGATGCACATGAATAGAATCTGGGGAGTTTTTTTTTTTAAATCCACCCAAGACCAGTTAAATAGGAGCTGCTGGGAGTGGAGTCTGGATATGACTAGTTTGTAAATCTCCTAAGTTAATTCTAATGCACGGCTGGGGTAAAGCACCGTGGAAGGAATCCTGCACATTGACGGTGGGGAAACACCACCGCGCCTTGGGTACAAAACAGTCAGTCAGGATCGTGGGAATGGCCCACACTGATCGATAGAAGAACTATATTTAGAAAGTGCTATGTGTTTCCTGGGTTCCCGAATTGTGAGGTATATTTTAGGAAGATTGCCATTAGAGATGGCCAAGATTTTAAAAGCGTAGAACTCGAAAGAATAAGCTTCATTTGAATTCCTTCCTTCGCGCTGTGCTGAGCCTGGCATTGCCTTCACACGCAAACGGGGGAAGTATTAACCAAGCGGATCCGTGTCTGCTTCTGACATGGTCTAGCATGTACTATGTGAGATAAGTTTTATAACACGTGAGAACGTCTCGTTGCTGTGCTCATGTTATTTGATTTGTTCCTGGTATTCCGGACAGTTGCAAAGATGCAAAGAAAATCTCCTGCAGGACTCTCATAGCTGTTCATTATGTACCATTTCCTAGTTGCTTGTGCCCCCGGAAGAGTGACCATCCGAGAAGATCCTCCAGGCCACCTGTCTGTGGCTTGGTCCAATGTAGACCTGGGTGATTACTACGTGGTCTTTGTGAAGAGCGATGATGGCTTGGAAGTTCACTGCAACACCTCCCTCACCCAGTGCAATTTCTTATCTGAATGTGGCTTCACTTACTTTATCAGTGTTTTTGCCTATAACAAGGCAGGGCAGAGTCCTCTGGGTGACGTATTCAATTACACCACAGGTAAGTTGCCCTTGATGCTTGTAAAGGGAGTGCTGAGGTCACTAAAGTGAGCAGCTGCATAGATCACCTGTTGCACTAATTGAACTACATAGACCACCCGGGAGTCATTCGAGGGCCAAGAATAGAAAGAGAATCTCTCCTCTCATATTCTTTCCAGATCAGGAAATTTTGGCTTCCTGGACTCAAGCTTGACTAGAATGAAAGACTTAGGAGTGAAAAGAGAGCAAAGAATATAGTCATTCCCACTTGCTTTGAAAAATTAAAACCTCCACCAAGATTTACTCTGTGTTCAGCACCCTGTGCAGGGTGCTGAAGGGGAGGCAGTCCTCCCATCTCAGGAGTTCGTTCTTTCCCCAAGACCCAAAACCAGAGACGCAATTGCAAAGGCATGGTGTGGAAGGGTCTGCAGCACGGCTCCTGTGTTTAAGATCTAACTTGACCACTAACTCACTTGCAAAATGAAGATAATGACATATACCTTGTTAGCTTCTTAGTCTCCTCCACTGCAAAATGCGACACACAGTGAGAGCATGAATATGAAAAGGTCTTTGTATATGCTGAAGCACAATGCGAAGTATTTTTATTAGCATCCTTATTACTGTTATTCTCCTCTATTAGGCTTGGATCTTCTTGCTTTATTTACCTCCTGATCCTTAATGCTTATCATAGTGTGATTAGCCTAAAGAGAGGCTTGATTTTTGAAGAATGAATGGAATGAGTGACTTGAAATCAATTAACCATGCTGACAAATAAGAACACTATAATATCATTATGTAAATAACACTATTAGCAGGATTACAATAAATTTTACCAAGATGAAGGAATCAAATAATTGGTACTTTTGGAATATGGAGTAGTAAAGGGCTACCAATCAAGTCCCAAGAGCATAGGAGCATAGGTCTTCCAGAAGGAGTGACCTTAACCTGGATATTGAAGGGTGGATGGAATGTAGGTGTGGCAAGGTCATCCCGGAGAAAGTCCAAGCTAAATTAGACATCTGTCAGAATTCGTCCATGACATAATGTAGGGTCTCTTCTAAGATATGCTAATACAATGGTGCTCCCCCCTCCTTCAGCCCTCAGTTTCATCTGGTTAGTGTCAGAACACTAATAGGATCAGTCTTTAGACTAGCTATGATTTTTCGCATGCAGAAGAGGGAAACAGCATTCCAGTATAGGATTAGCAGTCTTTGAGGCATAGGGAAATGAGAGCATATGTGGGGTGGGGAATTGAGAAGACTGGTGTGAGGGTGTCTGGGTGGCTCAGGTCATGATCCCGGGGTCCTGGGATTGAGTCTAACATCTCGCTCCCCACTCAGTGGAGAATCTGCTTCTCCCTCTCCCTCTACCCCTCCTCCCTGCTCATGCTGTCTCTCTCTCTCTCTCTTAAATAAATAAAACCTTTTTTTTAATTTTAAGGTCTTTAATTTCAATTATAATCTATAAATGGAGATTAATTTGGATTGTATGACAGAGGAGACAATAAAACTCAAATAAATAAAATCATTTAAAAAAAAAAAAAGAGGGGCGCCTGGGTGGCTCAGTGGGTTAAAGTCTCTGCCTTCGGCTCAGATCATGATCTCAGGGTCCTGGGATCGAGCCCCGAATCGGGCTCTCTGCTCAGCAGGGAGCCCGCTTCCCTTCCTCTCTCTCTCTGCCTGCCTCTCTGCCTACTTGTGATCTCTATCTGATAAATAAAATCTTAAAAAAAAAAAAAAAAGAAAGAAAAAGGAAAGGGAGAAGACTGGTGTGGCAGGTGATGGGGAGGCATAGTTCATGTGGACTGGATGCAGCTTGCAATGACCTTGGACATCACATGCATAGAGAAATTATCCTCTCTGTAGTGGGTGTTAGGCCAAGATCAGAGCTGGACAGACCTGTAGGAGATTCTCTCTCTCCCTCTTTTTTTTTTCTTTTGAGACAGGGAGGGGAGGGACAGAGGAGGGAGAGGGAGAGAGAGAATCTTAAGCAGGCTCCACACGCAGCCAGGACCCTAGTGGCGGGCTCGGTCATGACCTGAGCTGAAATCAAAAGTCAGAAGTGTAACTGACTGAGCCCCCAGGCACCCCATGGAGATTCTTGCAGCAGTTTAGGAGAGCGGTGGCAAAGCCTCTGGGCACAGGGAGGTCAGGTCCCTTTGACATCATTGCTCCTTTACTGACCTCCATTCTCTCTCTGCTCCTGCTTTCAGCTCCCTGTTGTCCTACTGACATCAACCCTGTGTTGGTGTCCAGTGACAGAGTAGAGATAGTCTGGTCTCCTGTCCGCGGTGCCGAACTTTACGAAACCAAGGCTGTAGACGGGTTCACTGTGGTTGAGTGCAATGACACTGCTCCTGCTTGCACCCTCTCAGCTCTAGAGTGTGACACCAAGTACAACATCACAGTGTACTCCTTCAGCGAAGCCCGGGGCAGCAATATGTCCTGTACTTCCCGATTTATAACCACAGGTATGGTGCAGCTATGACTTCCTTCACTGACCTTGGAAGAGTTCACCCCAGCCATGCCCCTCGGGATGGGCATTCAGTAAGAACCATAAAACAACTCTGTGGGGACCAGTAGAGGCCCTGTCTGACTACAGAGAGGCTAAAGAGAAGGTAGAACAGTGGAAGTGGGAAGAAAAAGAACACAAAAAAGGAGGTCATGGGAAGAGTGAAAGGTTTCCACAGTGATGACTTCAGCCATTCGATTCCTCTGACTTTTGGGGGGACTTGCCTGGATTCACACCATGAAGGTTAAGCCCACAAATATTTGTCTTTCTTTCTCTATCTCTCTCTTTTGAGAGAGAGAGAGAGTTGCAGTGAGGAGGGGCAGAAGGAAAGGGAGAGAGAGTCTTAAGTAGGCTCCACACCCAGCTCGGAGCTTGAGGTGGGGCTGAATCTCAGAACCCTGAGATCATGACCTGAGCCGAAATCAAGAGTTGGATGCCGGGCACCGGGGTGGCTCAGTTAGTTAAGGATCTGCCTTCAGCTCAGGTTGTGATCTCAGGGTCCTGGGATCAGGACCCCCACTCATCCGGGGGTATGCTTCTCTCTCTCCCTCTACCTTTCTCCTTCGCCCCCCACCCCGCTTGTGCTCTCAAATAAATAAATAAACACCTTTTAAAAAAGAGTTGGATGCTTAACCGACTGAGCCACCCAGGTGCCCCAAGACCCCAAATGTTTGTCTTAATAGTTTTTGCTTACAGAGTTCAAAATGCCTCTTGGGCACCTGGGTGGCTCAGTCGGTTAAACATCTATCCTCCACTTAGGTCCTGAGCCTAGGTTCCTGGGACCAGGACCAAGTCCACTGGGCTCCCTGCTTCTTCCTCTGCCCCGCCCCCCAACTCGTGTGCTCGCACACGCTCTCTCTCAAAAATAAATAAAGAAAATATTTTTAAGAAATATTTTCCAGTGAACCCAACACTATAGGAACCTAAGACTATGCTTCCCTACAAAGCCTCTATGAATCTGGCCTACGTGCTTGGTCTGGTTGAAAGTACTGATGATCTCACTTGGGGGAAAGATCAGTTTTAGACCAAATGGCACACCTGCTATTTTTGACTCACACTGTTTCAGTGAATAATCTAAACTCTCTTAGCTCCTTGCAGTCCTGAGATAAAAAATGTTTCAAAGGATGCATTCTCCACAATTAACGTGCACTGGCGATCCACTAACAACGATGCCACGTACACAGTGACCGCCCAGGGGGAGACGGGGTTGTTCTGGTGCAGCAGCACGGGACAGTCCTGCGCCATGGCGGGCTTGCCCTGCGGCTCGGTGTTCTCCATCACTGCGGTGGCCGAAACCCAGGCCGGGCGGAGCCTGCCCAGCTACAGTGTGCCCCTTGAAACAGGTAGGCAGCAACCACCAGCCTGAACGCTGACTTTGGTGTGATCCTTAGATATGCTTCTGAGTTGTGAACATTCTCATCTGATCTACCCCGCATGTGATAGAAACACATTAAACTCATAAACAGCCCGAGGCTTAGAAAATAAACCTTGCAATCCTGGGACACGGTTTCTGTAAAAATAGCATCGGAAGACTCTAATATAGTCCCACGCTAACATCCAAGGAGGAATAGACGGGCTTTGCAAAACATGGATTTGAATTTCTATTCCTCCGTGACATCATCTCCCAAAACAACTAGCAAGTGGCCAAATGAGCTGGTTTATTTTTTATTTCTTTGGCTCAGCCCTTTCAAATCTTTCTGTATATAATACTTTTCTGAGTTTCAGTTTTCTAATTGGTGAGAGGAGGATCATGAATTCCTTTGGAGGGGCAGCGGGGTGTGAATGTTAATGCTACAAGCACTTAGCACGGGGCCTGATATATAGTCAGGACTTGATAAGAGAATGCTGTTCCTGCTTCATAGCGCGGGGCGTGAGGCAAATTCAGCAAATTACTTAAAGCCTTTGGACATTATTTTCTCTCATGTACAATGGACAGCACTCTAGACTGTAAAGGTTGAAATGTAAAAAGCAGCAGAACAGAGATGATGTCCAATACTCAGGAAGATTCTAGATACCTTAGATCCTGAATCATGGGCCCCTAAGAATTGAGAATTCGCTGTGCTCTTCTTCGGTGGCTAAAAATATTACAAGTTTTTATATCAATTACGCACTATGAAATGCACGAAAAAGGCAAAATACATTTAATTGTAGAGGCTATGAAATGTTATATTGAGAGAAGAGATGAATGAAGCCATTGCTTTGAAATTTGCAACTGACATTTGCTAAGGTTGTGCAACAACAAAGGATTTCTTCCTTGTTCTGGAAAAAATTGGAGCTCACGTTACCTACAGCTAGTAAGTGCTCCATGTTCTTGAGGAAAGCACCCCCTATGTACACTTGATGTTAAATAACATATCAGAGGAATGAGATTTTGCTTAACAAAAGGAGATTTTGATTAACAATGGAAGGTTTTGAGAAATTTAGGATATTGAATGAAATACAAACAAAATATCATTCTTGGTCATTTTCCACAATAAATACCCAATTCTTTCTCTTCTTCCCCACCTAAGTGCCGTGCTGTCCATCTGGTCTGACAGTAACTCAGGTCACACAGTCAGTCATCAACGTGAGCTGGACTCTTGGGACCGGGGCCCAAACCTATGTGACAGTCCTAGAGTCACACACCGGACAGTCGAAGTGTCTCACCCATCAAACCCAGTGCCTCCTGGGATGCATCTCCTGTGGCGTCAATTACACGGTGGCGTTACAAGCGATTAGTGCCACGGGGCTGACGGCGGACTGCACCTACCAAAGTTATTCCTCCAGTGAGTGACTTCTAAACTCCAGCTCTGCAGTGATTGTGAATCCAGACACACGCCCCTCCTTCTCATCTAAAAAGATGCTGCCCCTCCATCTAGCTAGCATTATCAGTTCAGATTACTTTCTAAAATGTTTACAGTTTTCCTCTTGACTCAGAGCCTCAGTGCTTCAGAGGCTCCTGTTGGTGGCTGGTGAATTGATGCCCTTGGTAACGCGGTGCAGGTATCCTTTTCCCGAAGGGAGGACGGACAGCACAGAGTAACTCAGTCTGGCAGAGTTTTCAGAAAGCATCGAGGACACACACTCTGGCTTGAATTCTTTCTTCCCATTATATTATGCTATTACCTCTCTCTTCTAAACCATGCCAACCCCCTCTCTGGTTTCTTATTTCAACAGGCTGAAGGAACACTGTCTACTGACAGTTTTGGATTTTGTTCTTTGGTCTTCAAAGACCAAATCATTAGGGAATAGCAGGGGAAGGTAGAAGTGGTACAGGGTTGGCAAATAAAATTCTCTTGTATGATTCTAGTCCACTGAAGTGGCTGCTTGGAGCCCTGTTTTGGGAAAGGTGAGGGAGAGGGAGAGGGAAAGGGAAGGAAACGGAAGGAAGGGGAAGGAAAGGACAGGAAAGGAGGGGAAAGGAAACGAAAAAGGAAAGAAAAGGAAACAAAACTCCTGAAAATACCTTTTTAGTGAGAAGGAGTACAGTGATCAGTTAGTTGTATCTGCCCCCAGGGTATGGGATGGGAGAGCTGAAATACAAATTTGCCACCCCAAGGACAGTGGAAAGATTCAACCAGGAGCCTAAAGACACGGCTTATTCTAAGCTGTGTTGCCTTATCTTCCCTGATTCTGTTTCCTCAGCGGTAAGAGAAACAGAAATAATTATAATGTGGAAGCATTTATAACATGCTATACACCTGTAAGCTGTTTCATACTTTCTTTGGATCCATTGTTTTCCATTAGATTTTGCTGCCTAAATTCTAACCCTGATATCCAGTTCTGGGAATATGGCCCACTGCTTACATTCACGTGTAAAAAACTTCTTTTTTTAAAAAAAAGGAAAGACTAAATCCAACAAACCTGATTATCTGTAACTGAATTTTTTAATCATTATACAACATTTTTATCTTAGTTACTGAGTAACCCCGCCTGACACAGAATGTGTGGCCTGCTCAAGGCATTTAGAAAAGAAAAAAAGAAGGACCTTGTAAACAAGCACGGATGCAGTGTGGACGGGCAAAGCCTGGTCACTGCTGTGTTAGTGACCGCCCCCCAGGCGTCATGCGGCTCAGCCAGCAAAACAGGTCTTTTCAATTAAAGCGGAATGCAGTTAACTTAAATTCAATCCCATTAAAATCATATAGAACCAGGGCATTATGAAAGCTCTTGACAAAGATCCTGTACATTTGACTCACACAGTTTGAGATACAATACGTATCTGCCCAGTGGGGAGTTTGGACTCACCATTGTTCTCTATTAAAAATTCATGGCCCATGTCACCAGCACACATGGATTTCCAATCATGGAAAGAACCTTCAAAGAATGCTCTAATCATGTATTATTTAGGTTACTTATATTGTTTCCCCAGAGTAATAAGGGCCACGTTTATCTGATGGTGGAGTAATTTGTGTCTGTTTGTTTTTATCCTTCAGGTGCCTGCTGCCCTTTGGGAGTGAAATTATACAGGCTGGGCCCGAATGGCATTCGGATCCACTGGCAAGCCCCCAGGGGCTCTGCCAATTACAGCACTGACCTCTACGGTTCCAAAGGCATTTTCACATGCGCCCCAGGTGCTGGCCTCAGTTTTTGTGATGTCACCAAGATACCCTGTGGGGATGTATATACCGTGATGGTCTCCCCAGTTGCTGAGACAGGACTGAAGCTTACGTTCTGCCCCAAAAAAATATATTCAGGTAGAGCAAGTTACAGCCCTTTGTTTAAAAGTAACGCTGAACTCAGTCTGTGAATTAAGCCTCAGAGCAATCCCACTTATTTGCTATGTAGGAAGGTCAAAAAGGCGTGAAATGTTTACTTCCTGCGGGTGGATTCTGGCTACGGGGACCTCAAGCTTCTTTGGAATTGTGATGCTTTCTTATCATATGATTCGGAGACACTCCTCTCTTCGCTGTGTCTTTCTTTTTCAGAAAAAGGACCAGATGCTTGCTGTTTAAATAGTAAAGCAGATTTTAAATGCTCTGTTGCTTTGAGGCTTGGGAATAGAGTTTTAACATAGTCTCAGAGATAATGGAAGACACCTTGAAATGTTGGAAATTAAGAGACTCGAATCTTTGTACAAGACCAGACTTATGGCTGAGGAGAGGTTGAAGGATCAGGGAGAAGATAAATTTATAAATCATAAGCTAGGTTTGGAAATACGAGTGGGCAGGCAGTCTGTGATCACAAAACAAGACTGTCAGCAGCTCCATCTCACCAGACCTAGCAGAGAAACACTAGCAATTCTCTTGCCCTGTATTCCAGCACCTTCTGCTACTTTGCCAAGGGCATAGTCATATATTTTTCACATATTTCTAAAAAAAATGTTTAAAGAAAAGAGAGGATAAGGTCCTAGAATTTTATAGGTGATCACAGGATGAGGAATAAATACCCTCAGAAACCTTTACTGATAACCAGAATCTAGAATTCCCAGTTACGTGGGGGATGGCAAGAAGACTCAAATGGCCCCTGGACAGAACCAGGCCAGTTCCTCTCATTGGTGTTCTTGCTGCCCTTGTGTGTCATGCTCTGATTCCTTGTTTTTTTCATTATCTTGTCCACAGGACAAGCTGGCCCAGAGTACTGCCCTTTGGGAAGGGACAAGAATAGGTTCTTGGGGTGAGGATCAGCTCTTCAGGGAAAAAGAGACTTCCGCTCAGTAACAGTGCTTCATCATATCTGCATCACATTTTACAGTTTATCAAGTGTTTTCACATTCAGTAGCTCATTGAATGCTCAAAATAACTCTGAGTTAGGTTCAACAAATTTTATTATCTTCGATTTATAAGTGAGAAAAGCAGAGCTTCCAGACTCCCACATCTCTACCTATAACCCTTCTCTTCTTCTAACCCTAAAATTCATGTTCATATACCTCTACCTGGAGGTGCCCCAGGCATTTCAACTCCTCAGGGCCAAAGGGAACTCCTGATCTTCTCCTGCAATTTCTAATCTTCCTCCAGGCATCCTTGTTTCGGGTATGAGAGTTGAAAACCTGGAAGTCAGCTTCCTTTTCCCTCACCCTCCCTATCTCAGTGGTCTCCAAGTCCTGGACTGTTCATTTCATGACGGTTTGGTTTGTTGTTGTTGTTGTTGTTGTTGTTGTTGTTGTTGTTTAAACTTTTCAAGTAATCTCTGTACCAAAATGGGGTTTGAACTCACAACCCCAAACTCAGAGGTTGCACGCTCTTCCAACTAAGCCAGCCAAGTACCCCTCATGATGGTTTTTATTTTTTTAAATGATCTTTAAAATTTATTTGAGAGAAAGAGAGCACACGTGCAGGGGGAGGGGCAGAGAGAGAAGCAGACTCCCTGCTGGGCAGGGAGCCTGATGGCGCGGCTCAATCCCAGGACCCCAAGGTCATGACCTGAACCAAAGGCAGCCACTAGACCCACTGAGCCACTCAGGCACCCCTCATGATGGTTTTTAAATCCAACTTCTCTTCTCTCTCTTACACCTACTGCTGTATGATAGGCCCTCACCACTTTTCCCCTACAATACTGCACCAGTCTTGTCTTCCTGAGCTGATGCCAGCCTCTATACAATTACCAGAGTTGTCATTCCAGGACACTGATCCAACTGTGTTTCTTTAATGCTTCAAAGTCCTCAAAGTGTTCCATTGCCCCATAAGATAAAAGTCAGTACTTTGAGCATGACTTTCAAGGCTCCTCCTAGGTTGTCCGTAGTTGGTCTTCCTACACCTGCATTGTGCAATAGTATTTAATGCAAGCCATATATGAAAAGATTTAAATTCTCTAGTAGCTACACTAAAAAATTAAAAATAGGAGTGCCTGGGTTGCTCAGCTGGTTAAGCATCTGCCTTTGGCTCAGCTCATGATCATTCACACACACCTGCCCTCACCACACACTTATTCCATGCCATATCATGCTTCTGAGCTGATACAGTACTCTTCTCTTCTGGAATTTCACCTCCACCAAGGGAGCTCCACCAGCCACTGTGAAGTCTTCTCCAATTTCTAGAGGCTGATTTAGTTTTCTTGCTCCCTCTTTTATGACCCCTATATCACCCGAATCTTTACCACACCATATGACTGTGAGTTGAAAATGTGTTATATTTCCTAACAAATGGTCATCTCTGGACTCTCAACATGTGCTCACTTCGGCAGCACATATACTAAAATTGGACTCTCGATATGTAGCACATAACTATCACCCAATATATTTTAAATTTAAAAAATTACTGAATTAGTGAGTTTCTGTGTTTGCCTATGATCCTACAGCCGGTATGTTAGCCACCAGAAGTCCTCGTTGGCTAGAGCTCTGATACCCTCTGGTGGGATGCCAGCTCAAGGCTGCAGTCATTCTACTTTAGTAAGAATTGGGTGTCTAGACTCAAGTTAGGGAATCCACTTTTGCTCCATCTCTGTGGTAAAAACCAGGAGTCTGAGGGAAACTTTTTGTTTTTTGGGTTTCTTTTTTTCAATATCAGTAGTATTGATCAGTGCCTTCCTTTGATAATTAGGACAATACTATAAATGATACTAATGACTAATATTTATTGAGTATATGTGCCCAGCACTATCCTAAGGGCTTTGCATATACTAACTCAGTTGGTCCCTGTAACAACCTTATGAGGTTGGCATTCTAATTCTTACCACTTTACAGATAAACTAAAACACAGAGAAGTGAAGTGACTTGCCCAAGGTCCTATTGCTAGTAGCTATCTCCTCTTATCACTCAAGCTGGTTCTTATTCATTCTTTGGTTGACTAGCCCATTATTCTTTAAGTTATATTGTCACTATCTTTTTTTTAATGTCTTCACTATCTTGAATATATCAGTTAATATATTTTAAATGCTTTTGTTGTTATTCATTGTAGTAACCTGCTCCGGAAGTACACTTGGAATGGGTAAGTCATTTTTCTCATGGATAAAACAGAATTTTTTTGTTGCTCTTTTGGGTGTCATAATGAAGTAGGTATCAAAGCTGACTCTTTCTGTGATGTGAGAGGTTCTTGGCTTCCCCTCCCACAACCTTTTCTGCCTTGTTAGAATGCCTCCCCTCAGATTCCACCAGTTGAGACAAATTCCTTTGCATTCGGAAATCTTTTCATCCTCCTAGGGCCCCACAGGAAAATGGAAATAGGGTTCAGTAGAGGTAGCAGCTTCATCCTTCACTTCTGAGACTGGTTCCCAGCCCTGCTGGACAGTGAGTCACCTCGAGAGCTTAAAAGTAATTGATGCCTGGGCTTTATCCCCACAAAAGCTGATTTAATTGGTCTGGGATAAGTCTGGGCATTGGTATTTTTCAAAGCTTCTTAGGTGATTCTAAAGCAGAGCCAAGCCCAAGAACTACAGCTTTCAAGCAGACCTTCTCAAACTTTATGTTGCATGCAAATCCCCTGGGGCCTTGTTAAAACCAGGTTCTGATTTGGTACGTGTGGGAGGATCTGAGACTTTGCACTTTGGTAAGGTCCAGGTGATGCCAGTGACATCAATTCTGCATGTCTGACCATGCCTGCATGTCTGACCTACATGCCTGTAGCAGCCAGGTGTTAGAGGGAATCTGCTAACAGCCCACAAAAGGCCAATACATCTGCTTCCAGTTTGCAAGGGTGTATATGCCCAATGGAGGAAACATGGGGTGCTAAAGGGAAGTTGGACAAAGAATAACCCTCACCACCTCCTTGGCTGTGCTCAGGACCGATCTTGGCTAGGAGGCTACTAGCTGCACATGGAGGCTACTCTTGGAAACACTGTGAGTGCTGACCCAGTGAGTAGCACGGGCCGCTTCACAAGGAATCGTTGCCATGCCTTCTAGGCACCTGCTTGGTTCGGGGCTTTGGGAAAACCCCCAGGAAATACTATCAACCCTAAACTACAGACGGGGTGGACACACACACACAGCCACTTGCCCAGTCAGACATAGCTAACCTCAGAGGGTAGGAGTGGAAATGAAGTCTTCCTATCAGCAAACTCCCAGAAGAGCCTCCCAGTTTGGACCAGCTCCCCATCCAACATTTCCTTCCACTGGCAGGAACTGGGTATGGAGTTTCTTTCCACTGCCTGTTCTGTTTCCTCTCCTGATCCGTTGCTTCTCAGAGGACAGCAGGACACATGCTTTCCATTTCTTGTCCACCACAGGTCTGAAATAAGCAGAAGCCCCATTCATTTTTAAAAGGTTTTTGTTTCCAGCAACTATTGGGAAGCCAGCCTAGCTGATTAAAAACAAACTGAGGAAACTTCTAAATTATGAAACATTACTTTAAAAAACTCCCAGAGGACTCATGACCGCCAGCCCTGGTCTTCAGTGAAAAATGTACACAGGCCTGGGTCTGCATTTTTGGAAACTATGTCCAGTATTAGAACAGTATTCAACCAGGTTTCCCCTGAGCCCCAGAGGGCTAAGAGAAGTGACTTGGGGGTCCCTGGCAGGAGGCGAGTGGTGTGTTATGGAGGCCATCCCTAAGATTTTGTTAAAGACAGAGCTGAAAGTCTTTTTAAAAAAAAAAAATGCTTGAAAACCATCACTCATAGACTTTGCTACTCATCAGCATCACCAGGAAGCTTGCTCAAAATGTATAGTCTAAGGGAGCATCTGGCTGGCTCAGTCAGTAGAGCATGTGACTCTTGACCTCAGGGGTTCTGAGTTCAAGCCCCACCTTGGGTGTAGAGATTACTTAAATAAAAAAAAAAATCTTCTGAAAGAATGTTTTATAAATGAACAATCCTAGGCCCCACTCTGATTTATTAAATTCTCGGGTGATTCATATGCATTTTCAAATTTGAGAAACACTGCTTAGTTATTAATTCTCAAACTTTGATGTATATCAGAATCTCCTGGAGAGCTAATAAGGAATGTAGAGGGGTGCCTGGCTGGCTCAGTTGTTAGAGCATGTGACTCTCAATCTTGGGGTCCTAAGTTTGAGCCCCATGCTGGTTGTAGAGATTACTTTTTAAAATGTAGATGCCCAGGCCTGTAGAGGTGGGATAGGGTCTGGGTCTCTGTATTTCTATCAGGTTCCCAGTGATATTGATACTCTGGGGTTTGAACAGTACCACTCTAGGTCACTACTCTTCCCTTCCTCTGTCCCTCTGGGCTGCCCCTAACCCTCACTTCTCCATTCTTTATCAAGGTTGACCCTCTCTTTAAGTACATCATGCAAGACTCTCAGAAATAAGAGTAAGCCAGATCATTTGAGAGTTTCCACATCATATGGAATTCGTTATATCTAGGGAAGAATTCAAAACTGTTGTCTCCAGCTTCAGCATTTCTCCTCCATATACATGGGATTGATCCAATTAGGTCTCTGGCTGACATGGGCCCCCAGATACAGCAAGGAAAGTCTTGGGAATCTCATTGGTCTAAGACTTTTTTTTTTTTTGAAAGATTTTATTTATTTATTTGACAGAGAGAAAGAGCCAGAGAGGGAACACAAGCAGGGGGAGAGGCAGAGGGAGAAGCAAACTCTCCACTGAGCAGGGAGCCCCATGTGGGGCTCCATCCCAGGACCCTGGGATCATGACCTGAGCCGAAGGCAGACGCTTAATGACTCAGCCACTCAGGCACCCCTGGTCTAAGACTTTTGATCTTCCTTGGCTCCTGGACTATCCTAAAGCTTTTCAACAGCATGAATGGATTAAGAGAGATCTGGGTTCAAATCTCTCTGCTATCACTTATGCTTACACAAGGTGTTTCAACCCTCCCTCAGCCTAGGTTTCCTGAAAATCAGAATAATCAACTCATCAAATGTTATGAGGATTAAATGAGAGGTAAACTGTGGGGCACAATGACAGGCCGATAGAAAGCACTTAATAAATGGTAGTTATTATTAATTCGGATCCGTTTAAGCTCATCTCATGCTTTACTATGTGCCAGTTATTAACCTTTTAGTTTGCTACTTCTAACTAAGATACTTGCATTGTAACTTCAGTCCTCATAATACTCTAACTCAGTGGTTCTCAAAGCCTGGTCCCAGGGCCAACAGCATGAAAGACATCTGGGAACCTCTTAGAAATGCAGTTTGTGGGGCTCCACCATAGACCTGATGAGTGATGAGTCAGAAATTCCAGGCCTAGGGCCTAGCAACCTTTGTTTTAACAAGCCCTCTGAGTGATGCTGAGGCACGTTAAAGTTTGAGAACCACGGCCCTAATTCAAAGATGCTACTATGATACCAGAAATTTGATTCAGGTTGGAAGAGAAGGGGAAAACCTTCTGAGGCAAGGGTGCTCTAACAGGAGGTAGTCTGACATCACTCCAGAGAGACATTCTTTGTCCTCAACATCCAGCCTCACCTGTACTTTCAGGGGAATTTTCCTCCCCAAAACTCCCTCAGCAGTTAAATGGGTTTATTATGTTGTCCCGACACAGCCCCCTGATTCAGTGAAACATGGGAGCTGTCTGAGAACATAGCAACTTGGCCTGTGGTAGAGAAGAAAGTTCTTCGTCCTGAGTGGGCAGTCTGAGCTCTGAGAGCCTGTGGGTGGGGTCATTTCCTAAAGCACCCTGGTGAGTCGGAACCTACTTCTCAGTTTCTTCTAGCCATTTGAACAGTTCAGATTGTCTTAATTTCCTGTTTTCTTGTCACGAAGTGCTACAAAAATAGCAATTCAAATCAAAACACTAAGCTAACTCTCAGAGACATTTGGGGGCTTTTTAGTTTAAGAAAATGTCTGTGTATTTAATGTGTCTGTGGCTTCTTCCCTTCCTTGCCCTTTCAGTGATTTACAGAGGGAAAAGAAATGCAGAATGACACAGTGAGCCACGGATAAAAACAGAGGCTTAACCTAGTGAGTAACTTAAATTGAAATAGTATGAGTTGAAGGCAAAGTTTTTTTTGGCTTTGTTTAAAAAAAAAAATTCTTCCCATATTTTTTGCAGGGTTGACTCTCTCGTTAGTGTTATAGAGGTGGAAAAGCTCTGCTAGGATATGAAAATGCCTCTAGGGTAGGATAAGCTCTCTTGGCCTCTGGAAGGACAACTCTGACTCCATTTCCTGAAGGCAAGCAAGGTGAGGTGAGTCCTCACCTGCACAGGAGTTCAAGATCTGCTATGGAGAGGACTCAGTAGAGAAAAAATTTCAGAAAGTGCTCTGAAAGACTGCCACAGTGAGTTCACACACTGGGAAAGTTCTGGAAACGTAAAAGTTCTGCTTCACAGAAACGGCCTCTGAGATTTCGTAGCCAAACACTACACAGACTTCAACACATCCACTTCATAGCTATTTCATGGACACCAGCGTTTGCCACGCAGCACTCTTGCCATTCAAGGGCTGCAGATGTTCACTCCCCGAAAGCTTGAAATCCACCGTGAAAGAGCTTGAAAGCCACCATGCAGAGACACTGCTCATCTCAAGACAGACCTCCAGCAGGACCCTGCCATAGGTTGGAGAGCCACATCTTCCAGGGCAGCCTGTAGTAACAAACACCCTCGTCTCAAGTTAGGAGGAAGCCAAGCTGCTTGTAGTGTTGGCCATCCCAGAGCATCCTGTGATGTTACCTCTGCGTTAGCATCTGAGCAGGCAGAGCTGCTGGCCTGTTGCTGGAAGGATTGTAGGCAAGGTTGTGACTGAGCAAAGACTTCAATGGAGGGACAGTCAAGGCAAAGCCTTCCTCAGTGGCAGACGGACATGCACACACGTTTTGTGGGGAGGACCGTCAATCTTGTTGGTCACATCCCCCACTCACACTGCACTATCTTCATCTTTGGAGAGGAAAGACAATGATATATAAACCTATTGTACCTAGAAAAATGTGTGTCCTTTGAGGGCTTATTAAAAATAGTATGGGGGCACCTGGGTGGCTCAGTGGGTTAAAGCCTCTGCCTTCGACTCAGGTCATGATCCCAGGGTCCTGGGATCGAGCCCCACATCAGGCTCTCTGCTCAGCGGGGAGCCTGCTTCCCCCCCTCTCTCTGCCTGCCTCTCTGCCTACCTGTGATCTCTCTGTCAAATAAATAAATAAAATCTTTAAAAAAAAAATAGTATGAGTAGGGGCACCTGGGTGGTTCAGCCAGTTAAGCGTCTACCTTTAGCTCAGGTCATGATCCCAGGGTCCTGGGATTGAGCCCCACATTGGGCTCCCTGCTCAGCGGGGAGCCTGCTTCTCCCTCTCCCTCTGCTGCTCTCCCTGCTTGTGTGCATACACTCTCTCTCCATCCAATAAATAAAGAAAATCTTAAAAAAAATAGTGTGAGTAGGAAAAGTGGAGTTTGTTGCATCAGAGAGTACCACAGAAGAGGGCTGAGTTTAATGCACTTCTGCTCTTAAACACGAGTACATGGACAGGAGATGGACTAGGTGCATCTATGTCACTTGGAGAACTCATTGCTTAGTAAGGATTTCCAGACATCACCTCTGGAGATTCTAATTCAGTACATCTGGGACCAGGCTTGGGAATCTATAGTTTTAACAAACTCACCAAGTGACATATAGCCAGGTTTGAGAAACTTAGAAGGTTTGCCTTGGTGAGCTCTTCCCAAAATTCAGTGATAGGAGGCTAAGAAGTGTTAAAAGATAAACTGAGGCATATTAAACATTTTAAGAGTTTGAGCTGAACCCAATTCTAATTTAGTAGTACCAAACCAGAAGTGGTTAGGAGCACTCCACTGACAGGATCTCAAGGAAAGACTTTCATAGAGAAGAGATAGAAGCAAAGCAAGAATATTATTTGATTGGCTATAGCTTAAGTGGTTTCCATATTTGGAAAAGCCTAATTGGCTGTTTGATTGATTGTCCTTAGATTTTGATGTCTTCTTTTTTTTAAGTTTTTATTTGTTTATTTGAAAGAGAGAGATCAGAAGTAGGCAGAGAGGCAGAGGGAGGGGGGAAGCAGGCACCCCACTGAGCAGAGAGCCTGATGTGGGGCTTGATTCCAGGACCCCGAGATCATGATCCGAGCTGAAGGCAGATGCCCAACCAACTGAACCACCCAGGCACCCCTGATTTCTTTTTTTCTTGGGATTTTATATATTTATTTGATAGAAAGAGAGCACATAGACAAACACTAGGAGGGAGAGAGGGAGAAACAGACTTCTCTGTTGTGCAGGGAGCCCGACATGGGGCTCGATCCCAGGATCCTCATGACCTGAGCTGAGAGCAGATGCTTAACCGACTGAGCCACCCAGGTGTCCCAGATTTGATTTCCTAACCTTAAGACATGTATAGGCTTAGGTTTGGTTTGCCTACACAGGCTGCTAAGGCATTAGTACCACCTCAGTTTAATAGCCTCCTTGTTTAACAGAAGGCAGAGGGGGTTGGCATGTGAGGCACGATTGGTGAGATGATCTGGAGGGGTCTGTGAGATTCAGAGTGGGTCCATGCTGTGTGAGGGCAACCATGAACTGGGGCAGTGTTCTGGGCTGTGGTGCAGGGCCTATGTGAGACTGTGTGCTGAGCCCACCTTGCCAGGGTGTTCTCTCCATATAGAGCTGTGTCCATGGCTGACTGGAATGGTCACAGAGCCAAGGGCTAAGGCCAAATGAAGGTAAGAATCCCTGGTTCTAGGACATTAGGGATCTGGGACCAGCACACCTAAATCTTATGAATACCAGGACACAGAAAAGGAAATGGCCATCTACTTTACCGAGGCATCTGAGGCTGGGCTGTTTTGGTCAGAATTCTACAGAAGACAAGATGGTCCACATTGGGTGAACTTATATAAAACCAAAACATGGGTGTAGCACATACCATGTGCTTCTAGGTGCTTTCCACATACTCAGTTCATTCTCAGAACAACCTTATGAGCTAGATAATATTATTCTTTTATACAGACAAGGGATATAAGACTCAGAAAGGTCAAGTAACTCACTCATGTTTACACAGCTAACCAGTTGAAACACAAATTATCACGGGGCCACATAAATATGTAGCATTGATGAGACCTACTAATCCATGATATTTTGGGGGGAATATTTCTCTGGATTATCATGATTAAGTCACCAGTTATTAAGGAAGAAGACCTGGAAATAAGATGGTGAGTTAGTGAGTTGCCCTAACTCAAGAGCTTTTATGTTCAGCCCTTGTTATTTTGATTATTTTTCTTCTTTCAAATTCTTTCAAAACATCATACACAGATGTTTCGCCTCTGACCAGTGTTGTTGGATTTTACCCTACATTCTGCCCTGTCATGTTCAGGAGACTCAAATTCTTTGTTCAATTTGCCTAGGCAAACAAACTAGGAAAGACAGACAGCTCAGGGAGCTTATATAAAATTGAGGGAGCAAGGGAGGTTATACAATATGGTACAACAGAAAAGGCAATCATCTGGGAGCCATTCCGAGGGTTTACATGATTTATTTAACTTCTGAATCTCGGTTTTCACATCTGTAAAATGCCAATAAGTACTTTCATCTTGTTGGGCTGTGTGAGGTTTTATCATATTTGTAACACATAAATGTAATGAAACTGAGGTGTTTGAAGTCACACTGCTACTAAGAGGCAGAGCTAGGATTTTAGGCTAAGGCACACATTTGTTCCACTGTAACACTCTGCCACCTTGGAATGTAACCTTCAGGGACATGAGCTACAGCTGTACCCCATGTGATCCAAGTCAAACTTCCAACCCCAGAGGGCCTTTCTGTGTCATTCCCTGGCACCTGGAGGCACTTCACCCACCTCACTTCTCTGTCTTGGTTTGACTCTCTAGGGCAAGAAGCTCCATTTCAAAAGGGTGAGTCTGCACTGTCATGTCTTTCTCTCATGGCTTGAGGCTCCACCTCCTATACTCAGCAGAATCTGATTTTCAATTGAAAAGGGAGAGGGAAATGATGGTTCATTTCTTTAAGATCCTGAGCAACTGAGTCCATTTAAAGTAGGTTTAAAAGAGGCCAGGGTTCCAGCTTCCATTCCCATATAAGCCATGAACGGAAAAACCATTAACGCCACAGGGTGTGCTTGAACCCATTTTACGTCTGCTTTTATTCTTCATTCTCCTTTTCTCTCCTACAGAGCATATATTGCAAATTATCCCATAGACTACTCTACTGCTTTCTGTGTAACTTATGCCTTATCCTAGTCCCCACTCTACCAAAAGCAGAGTATGTTTCCTTGTCTTTAAGGGTTGCTTTGAGGATCAATGAGATAATCCACTTACCATGATCCCTTGCATATAATAGCCCTCAGTAAATATTAGCCATTATTATTACAAGTATAGTAACTAACGATTTCCACTTTCCTATTAAGACTATCGGTTCTTGGGGCGCCTGGATGGCTCAGTGGTTTAAAGCCTCTGCCTTCGGCTCGGGTCATAATCTCAGGGTCCTGGGATCGAGCCCCACATCGGGCTCTCTGCTCAGCAGGGAGCCTGCTTCCTCCTCTCTCTCTGCCTGCCTCTCTGCCTACTTGTGATCTCTGTCTGTCAAATAAATAAATAAAATCTTAAAAAAAAAAAAAAGACTATCAGTTCTTTGCAAATCTGCAGGAAAGTCTACTTCCTGACAATGTATATGATTGTTATGTCACAGATGGGGCTCTCAGCAACTAAACTGATTTATTTTGTGATTGATTACTTTGATTTCACCTCCAAAGCACCCTCTCAGGAAATAGCTCTCTGCCAAAAATTTCTTTAAGAGAAATTTCGTAACTGTTAAGAGAGAGCACACACCCACACGCAAAAGCAGGGGGAGCAGGACTCTATCCCAGAACCCTAAGATCATGACCTGAGCCTAAGGCAGAGGCTTAATCCACTGAGCCACCCAGCGTCCCAAGACATTCATTTTTTCAATCAACTTTTGACTACCTTCAACATGCCAATAATGGAGGTCTCAAAGGAGATTTAAAGTTCTTCGGAAGTGGGTTTTTCATTTATTTGAGTGCCCTGGAAGTCTTGCATAGTTAGGGACACACTGGAGAGGACCTCAGAGTTCTACACAATTATTACGTCCTTGAAAAATGAATAAAATAAGTAAGGGATAAATTTTCTATTCGGTATTTGAGCTGGCTATTGAGTGAAGTGTATTATGAATTGCTTCGCAAAGTGGAGACTTCTTTTACAAAGAGAGGGAACTACTTCTTCAACTACTGTATGCGTGAATTCGGAATTTCTTACATTGCCTTATCTCTCAACCCACAGGAACGATTTTGCTTTTTGACCTCACAGGTCGACGAATTTCTGCTAATGGAGCCTCCCGTTAGGGGGCGCACGACTGCCCCAGCCGATTCCACCCTCACTGCGCAGCCTCGGTCCAGGAGTGGGAGGGAATCCCCTTGCAGTCGCGCGTGTCGTCACCGGAGGGCGCGGCCAGTCAGTGGGGGCAGGGCCACAGAGCGCTTTCGCCCTGGTAAAGTAGGTTGCGAGCGAGAGGCGGCGGCCGCTCTTCTGCAGTGTTGGGAAGATGGCGCCGCCGGTGACGGAACGGGGGCTGAAGAGCGTCGTGTGGCAGAGTGAGTGCGGTGGGGCCGGGGCTGAGCGTGGGAAGGCCAGGAGGCCGCCACACTATGCCTTGCTTTCCTGCCCCGGACCAGCAGTCTCTTAGGGAACCGCCGCGGGCACTTGTTGCTTTGGGACCCGCTTCCCTGCTAGGACTTTTTCCTGCTTTCCTTCCCACCCCTGTTTCTTGCCAGCACCAGAATGGGCGGGGTGCGGGAGAGAGTGGCCTTCTCCCTCTCATGGGGCACTGCCTCGCCTCGGCCTCGCTTTGGCCCCGAAGCCTTGCCCTGGGTGAGCGGCCCCCAGCCTGGCTTTTTCTCGCGCGGCCCTTGTGCCTATCCTCGGCGGGGCTCCCAGCGCTCCTCTGCTCCCTCCGGAGCCCCACCAGTCGGTGATGTCTCTTCATCCAGGACAATCTGCACTGTGTTTCTATAACCCGCCCCTCCCCTTCTCCCCACGCTTGTTTCCAAAGACTGCTTATTCGGCATCTTCGTTTTAGTACCAAGCAGGGTTTTAGAACTACACTTTTCGGCCCTCTGAAAGAAAAACAAAACCTTTCTGTTAAATAGACCCTTCTTCCGTATTCCTAGAGGAGCCCACTTTCTAAAGAGTTCTGGAGAAGGAACAATTTGAATGATTAAATCTCGGAGCAAAAGCTGCACCTTCTCTCTCTACACTCTCTGGGCCACTCCCTGCTGTTACGACTGTACTACTGCTTGTTAGGTACTGATGTTCTGCTCTGCTGCCTTATCATCTACGATTTCATAAAAATCACTCCAAAGCTAGGTCTGACAGGTTAGAGAAGGAATGAAACCAGAAAACAGGAAGAACCATCATTGTTTGGCTTGTGAGTTCAAATTAATTATGGCCTAGTAGTGGAAAAGGAGTAACATCTAATTAGTATTTCTGACTCTGGTTTGTTAAGCAAAGGATAGAAATGACTTGAGTTAACAAAATTCTGGGAGTTACAGAGTTCCTTGTATAAAATTAAAACTCCAAATCAGTAACTGGCATATTGCTGAAGATACTAGATACTTAAAACGACTGTATAAATAGAAGGGGGAAAATAAGTTATGATAACATGTCTTTTTTAAATTTGATAATTGTAAGGTTGGCATTCTGTTTTTTAAGATTTGCATGGGTGACTTAAGATTTGGTACTATTTTTCAATCACAGTGGTATGTAAGTACATATACATGAAAATGGTAATGAATTGCATTGTAAAAATAATTGCCAAGATATATATGATCTTTAACATCAGCATTTATAAGAAAAAACAGTTAATGACAATAACATCCATTTTGATAGTGTGGAAACGGGGCAAGAGGCAGAGTTTAGAGATAACAAAATTTCCGTCTAGTGCTGTTAACTTGAGGTTGCACCAGGATGTGAGATGGAGTGTAAGATAAGATGGGAGAATGAAAGGAAGGAAAGAAATGTCAGGGTTAAAAAACAATTATTTGAATCTTTGTGTAAATAGAAACATAACTAAAAAAACAAGATGACATTCATTCAACATATAGAGAGTAAAGTAGAAAGAGAGAGACAGAAGAGGGACTCTGAGTTCTGTTAGCAAAAGAGAATAGAGTCTGTAAGAAATGATGAAGGAATCTCCTAAGAGGTAGGAGAATCCTACTCTTTTGGTTTTGCTAGATTGATCTAGCTAGATTTGCTAGTTGGGTCATGGTAGAAAGCTAAATAACTTAACCTTCAAATTACCCAAAACGTAGGGAGAAGGAAACTAATATTTCTTGAACATTTATTCTGTGCCAGGCATTATTTTTTACATCTATTAAAATTTGGTAAGAATGATTATCTTTATTTCATAGATGTTAAAATACATACATATCTTTATTTCATAGATACTAAAATATTATCATGGCTGTATCATATTATCATAGCCATATTATTCATAATAGCCAAAAAAATCAACCCAAATACCTATGGATTGATGAATAGATAAATAATAAGCGGTATGTCCCTACAACAAACTATTAATAAAAAGAAATGAATTACTACTGATAGATGCTACAGTATTGGGGGGGAGGAGAAGATGGCGTGATTCAGGGATAATGGCTAAGGGGAGGGTTTCCTTTTGGAGTAATGAAAAGGTTATAAAATTGATTATGGTGGTGGATGCCCAACTCTGAATATACTGAAAGCTGTTTAATTGTACACTTTGGGTGAATTGTATGGTACGCAAATTATATCTCAATAAAGCTCTTTTTTAGAAACCTGATAGAGCTATTAAATATAGACTTAGTATTCACACCCAGATCCTTCCGACTGCAGAGTTAACATGTCATGTGTCTGTGAATTTCTGTAGTGTTTAATTTAAACCTTAGTTCAGAGCCTTATCTTATGCCCAGTTTATTGCAGTAGCCTCCGCCTCCTTACTAACCCTCCAAGCCCTTGCTCTTAGCCTAACTGGCCAATAGCTGCCAGAATAATTTTCTTGTTACAGTGCAATGCTGTGATCATGCTGATCTCCTGTTTAAAGACCTGCGGAGAGAGTCTCTCCAGTTGTCTAGAAGTGATTTCAAATACTTAGTCTGCTTTTGAAGACATAACCTGACCTTAGCCTACCTTATTTTCTGCCTTTTCCTTGTATGATCTTGATGTTCAACTAGTCTATACTGTTGAGTCTTCTTGAAATCTTCTCCATCTTTTTTTTTTTCTTTTTTTTTTTCTTAAGCAGGCTCCCCGCGGAGCAAGGAACCCGATGCGGGACTCGATCCCAGGACCCTGGGATCACGACCTGAGCCGAAGGCAGCAGCCTAACCAACTGAGCCACCCAGGCGTCCCGAAATCTTCTCCATCTTTATGCCAATTTCTGTTCAGAATGCTTCCCTTATGCCTGTTCTTCACCTGTCCATATTTTAGCTAGCCTTCAAATCTTTGGCTCAAATGGGGCTACTATCTCCATAGTGGCTTCTTATTTTAACCCAGCCTCTTACATTTCTGTAGCATTTGAAGTATCCTTCTCAAATGGCACTTTTCACTACTGCCTAATGTGTCTTGATAAGCTTTTTAAAGTTGGGTCCACTCTTGTGTCTTCTGGAGCTTTAAATTCCAAACAGGCCCTAACAAAATGCAAATGCTTGTTAAAAGTAAATAGTAGATTATTTTTATAATTTTCTCCATTTTTTGCTACCCAAAGTCCCCCATTTATTCAATTACTACTACTGAATTCCTATGGGAATACAGCGGTAGAAGGCAGAGAAGTTCCCAGCCTTCTCAAAGCCTGCATTCAAGTAGGAAATAATAGAAAATAAAAATGTAAATAAGAAATGAACAACATTTCAGTTTGTGAGATATATATATATAGGCTACTTTAGCTAGATGGATCAAGAAAGGTTTCTCTGAGTAGGTGACATTTGAGCTGAGACCAAAAACATGAGAAGGGATCAGCTTTTAGGGACTGTCTTAAAAACACTTTTTTTTTTTTTAAGATTTTATTTATTTATTTGACACAAGAGAGAGAGATCACAAGTAGGCAGAGAGAGAAGGGGAATCGTGCTCTCTGCTCTGCAGATGCAGCACTCCATGCAGGGCTCGATCCTAGGACCCTGAGATAATGACCAGAGCTGAAGGCAGAGGCTTAATCCACTGAGCCACCCAGGTGCCCCTTAAAAACATTTTTTAAAAAAAGCTTTACTATTTTGAGTGCAAAGGCTATATTTATTTGCAAAACTAATTTCCATACTTAAAATCAGTATAAGTTTCTAGTGCTTGGTATTGCTCAATTGCCACTTTTTGCTATAGGAAAGCACTAGCAAAAAAAAATCACTGAAGAAAGGTTTTAAATAAAAATTTGATGAATCAATTTAAAAAATAAAGCAACAAAACAAAGCAAGCTCAAGCCACCTGTGGCATTTTTTCCTTCCTCATTGCAGTTTTTTTTTCTTGTCTGTAAGTAATAGTCTGATGTCTGTGATTCTTAGCACATGTTTTACAGGAAATGTTAAGAGAAAGTTGCTCTAGAAAAATTACAGATAGAAGTAATCAGAATGTATTTAAGGCAGTCCTTTACATGTTTAATCATAAGCTTTTCCCCTTTTCACATTTTCCTTTTTTTAGTCCTTATATTAAAAAATGTGACTTTTTTATTTTTAATTTTTTTATTAACATATAATGTATTATTAGTCCCAGGGGTACAGGTCTGTGAATCGCCAGGTGTCATTCATTTTTTTAAGTACCTAACATCAACATAGCATTTTCCATGCTATTTCATAATCTTTGCTATTAACATTTTTAAGTGTCTAAATACCTTGATGTGGCAAAACAATTTTGGTAGCAGAAGATTGTCCCAGCCTCCCTCTCCAGATACAACCACTCTTAGGTTTCTTACAAATTCTTCTACAAGTTTTCCATTCAAATATAATTACATATAAAATATATTTTTTCTTTAATCAATTATTTTTGTTTTATGTATTTTTTCATTCTGGTCATTTTAACTTTATCTTGTCGAGCAAATTTTTATTTTAATTTTTGGATATTTGCACAGTCATGTATTTTTTAAAATCAGTATCTATGCTGCACACCTTCTTAAGTGCATATATCTCTTGGCTTCCTGGAATTCACAGTTCAGTGGGAGGTGATGGCACACAAGTAGCACGTGCTGTATTAGCAATGCAAAATGTTTCATGAAAGAAGAGGAAAAAAAAGGAATCATTGCCCTTCTGGAAGTGATCAAGGAGGACTCCAGAGAGGAAGGGCAGTTGAAATGTGGTAGTGGGGAGGTTGGGGGAACCAGGTGGTGGGTATTAGGTAGGGCATGGATTGCATGGAGCACTGGGTGTGGTGCAAAAACAATGAATACTGTTACGCTGAAAAGAAATAAAAAATTTAAAAAAAAAAAAAAAGAAATGTGGTAGGATTTTGCCAGACAGAGGGAAATCTGAGCAATGGCCCAATATGAAAAGTACAGTTTTTATGGGAGAGGCAACAATTCCTTTTGAATATGGAGTATTTGTTGCAAGTAATAAGGTGATGAAGACCAAAAGGTAGGTTGGAGCTAAATAGTTTAGACATTAGGCAGTGAGGAATCATTAAAAAGGAAGGGTTTTTTTCCTCTTTCAGATATCAGTCATTAGCCAAAAAAAAAAAAAAAAAAAAAATCAGTGTCTAGCATTTTTGAGATTCTGTTGCAACAGTGCTGAAAGGAAGTTTTCTTGTTTCTGTTTTGAAGGGAAATAACTAAGATTTCATTAAGCATATGGTTAAGTGTGCTAATGCGAAATTGACAGCTGAATGGATTTTTACCCATGTAACTGCCACCCAGATCAAGATAAAAATGCTTCCAAGTACTCCATAACTCTTCCCAGTCCAAATCCTACCCTCTTCCCCAGAATAACTACTATACTATTCTGACTTGTATTATCATTAAATAATTTTGTAACAGTAGCTTTTTGTTTTCACACTTTTATGTTTAAGAGAGAAACCCTCCAGACCTTACATTGTTAAGTATTTTCTTTATAGAAATACAGAATTCACTAAGTCCCTGCCTAGAAATATTAATGCTTTAATATTTGCCTTTGTATGCATTTAGTTGGTCTTAAAGTAGTCCTCAGTTTTCATATATTCTATTTTCATACAATTTTTAAACAGTGTGCCTTAAGCCCTAATTGGTTTTTCCCATGTGCGGTTTAGTCTGTTCATTCAACTGACTAATAATGAGTATTGCATTTTTTCCTGCCCGGGGCTCCTGGATTTACCTTTATAAAGATTCTTACCTGAGATGCCCAGGTGGCTCAGTCAGTTAAGCATCTGACTCTTGAACTCAGCTCAGGTCTTCATCTGAGGGACTTGAGTCTAAGCCCTGTGTTCGGCTCAATACTGGGCCTGGAGTCTACTTAAAAAAAAAAAAAAGATTCTTACCTGTTCACTAAATAACTTGGGCCACAGTTCAGCAGAATATGTTGGAATCCTAATTAGGAATTAGTAACATGTATGAAAGTTTTTTGAGAATGTACATTTCTTTATGGTCCCACAAGTCTGCTTTTGACTCTTTGATTTTTCAAACACATTGTCATTATGCATTACTTATAAAAGACTGGTTTATTATTTCTCCTCATTGGACTAAGAGTTGGGAAACTTGGTTTTCATTCCAGATTATACTTAACTTTCTGAGCCTAAAGAATGAAGAGTTTGGACTACATGTTCTTTAAGATTTTTCAGCTTAAATTCTTTATGATTTCGTGGTTTGCTTGTTTGTTTTTATTTCGTGTTTTAGATCTTTGTTATATTTTCTTTATTTCCGTTTGCATTCCTTTTTTGTTTGTTTTTAAGATTTATTTTTTTGGGGTGCCTGGGTGGCTCAGTCATTAAGCATCTGCCTTTGTCTCAGGTCATGATCTGGGATTGAGCCCCGCATCGGGCTCCCTGCCTGGTGAGAAGCCTGCTTCTCCCTCTCCCACTCCCCCTGCTTGTGTTCCCTCTCTCGCTGTGTCTCACTCTCTGTCCAAAAAAAAAAAAAAAAAAGATTACTTATTTGTCAGAGAGAGAGAGAGTGTGTGCACACAAGCAGGGGGAGGAATAGGTAGGGGGAGAAGCAGGCTTCCCACTGAGCAGGGAGCCCCATGCAGACTCTATCCTGGACTCAGGATCATGACCTGAGCCAAAGGCAGACAGACATTTAACTAACTGAGCCACCCAGCCGTTCTGTCCAGTTGGATTCCTCATAGTTTTCTCTTATCCCATAGTTTTTCTTTTATGTTGTTTTGTTTAGGTCATAAATATTTAATATTAGGTTTTCATTATTTAATGACATTTTACAAATCATTTGTGTCTTAAGGCATTTTGCTCTGACATCTGCTTACCATGATTCTTTGCTCCTTGTTTATTTACTTAGGCATGATTTTAGTCCAACTTTAGCAAGTTAAAATGAATTCCATATGTATTAAAGATCTAAAGTATAAAATGTAAAACAGAAAATGTGGAGAAAATATAGGCTAGCATGAGTTAGATTAAAAAAAAAAACCTATCTGGTAACCCACATCCCATTAAAAAAAAACTTGATTAAGTAAAAATTGTAAATTCTTATACGGTAGAAGACACCAGCTAAACTATAGATTAGAAGAAAATACCATGCGTAGGAAGAAAGGGTTAATATATAGAATATCTGCAAATTGATAAGGAGAAGAAAATGACTCAATGGAGCAATAAAGGATGTAAACAGGTGATTTGAAGATTAGGACATTGAATTGATTGTTTTTGGTGGAAATGCAAATCAAGACCAGTTTCTTTTTTTGACCCATGAGATTGATAATCATGCTGTAATTGGGAAGCTTGCTGGTGGGAATGCAAATGGTTAAAAACTTTTGAGAAAGCATTTGGCAACATACAGTAAAATAAGAGACATATCTTTTGATGCCAACAGTCTCACTTAGGAGAGCCTCACCTTCAGAAATAAAAATAATGGTAGGGGCGCCTGGGTGGCTCAGTGGGTTAAAGCCTCTGCCTTCGGCTCAGGTCATGATCTCAGGGTCCTGGGATCGAGCCCCGCATTGGGCTCTCTGCTCAGCGGGGAGCCTGCTTCCCCCTCTCTCTCTGCCTCTCTGCCTACTTGTGATCCCTCTCTCTGTCAAAAAAAAAAAAATTTTTTTTTAAAATAATAATGGTAAATAAAGGTATATGTATAGGAGTACCTGGGTGGTGCATTTGGTTAAGCATCTGACTTTGGCTCGGGTCATAATCTCATCTCAGAGTTGTGGGATGGATCCCTGATATGGACTCTGTGCTCACTGGGGAGTGTCCTTGTCCCTGTGCCCCTCTCCCCTCTAGTACATGTACTCTCTCTGCCTTCTCTCTCTCTCTTTTTTTTTTTTTTTTTAAATTTTATTTATTTATTTGACACAGAAAGATCACAAGTAGGCAGAGAGGCAGGCAGAGAGAGAGGAGGAAGCAGGCTCCCTGCTGAGCAGAGAGCCCGATGTGGGGCTTGATCCCAGGACCCTGAGATCATGACCCGAGCCGAAGGCAGAGGCTTTAACCCACTGAGCCACCCAGGCGCCCTCTCTCTCTCTCTCTTAAAGTCTTTTTTTTTTTTTTAAGATTTTACTTATTTGAGAGAGAATATGAGAGAAGAGAGAGAAGGAGCACACAGCAGGCGTAGGGGTAGAGGGAGAAGCAGACTCCCTGCCAAGCAGGGATCCCAATGTGGGAGTCAGTCCCAGGACCCTAAAATCATGACCTGAGCTGAAGGTGGATGCTTAATCGACTGAGGTGCCCTCAAATAAATAAAGTCTTAAAAAAAAAAAAAAGATATATGTATAAAGATCTTCATTGCAACATTATAGTGGCAAAAATGGAAACAGGATGACTACCTGTCATATAGGAGAATAGTTGAATAAATTATGGTGTGCCTGTAGTAAGGAATGTAATGTAGCTATCAAAAAGAAGTATTTGTATCTGTGTGCTTATATTCTGTATAAAGGGTATATATAACGTATATTTAATGAAAACAAGCAAGTGACAGAGTAATGGATATATGTTGATTCCATTTTTGTAATAATCTGATTATTAGAGAAAAACCCTCATAGATGTTAGAAGAGGATGATAAATTGGAGTGGGAGGCAAAGAGACTGGCACTGTTAAGGTATTGGCCCAAGAAAGAAGGCCAAATGTGGCGAAGGAGATAGAAGACAGAGAGTATGAGAGAGATCCTGGAGATAGAGTAAATAGGATTTAAGATGGGGGAGAGTCATCTTAGACTAGGATTCAGGTCTAGGAGACTAGGCAGCAGATGATGCTGTTTATTGGTAAAGGGAAAGAAAAGGAACAGTTTTGGAGGGAAAAAGCAGTTTAGGTTTAGAACACAGTGTTAAGTGAAGGTTGCGGTATCTAGTGAGCAGGTGGAGATATATAGGTATAAATCACAGAAAAAGGAGCTGAATTTGAGATCTGGATTTAGATAAGAACAGATAAAGAGAGAAGGGTGCCTTTTCCAGGTCCATGTTGAGATTGTCTTTAGTACTTGTATTTTTCCCCTCTTATTTCCTTCTTTATGAATTACACATTGCTAGGCTTTTTGGTTTCCTTAAAAACTGTTATTCATAGATGATTTCCTATTTTCCAGACAAACCAGTTTCTTTTGTGTTGTCACCAGGTTTATTAATAGTTTCTCTGTGATTTAAGATAGCTGTACAAATATACCTTCCACATTGCTAATGCACACTAAATTAGCTCTAGTCTCATTTTTCCCTTCAAAATTTTCATTTCCTCTTTGGTATTATATATAAATATATCCCCTTTTACGTTTAGGAGAAAGAATGAGCAAAGCAGGGTGGTTGGCATTAATAAGTCGTTACTTGGGTAGCATCTGGACTGGTGGAAAATCAACTTAGAAAGTAGTCCAGAGGCCACTTGCTAGAGGATGTTGAATAGTAAAATCTAAATTTTATTCTGTAGGCAGGAGTGAGCACTTGAGAGAATTTCGAGGTGGGCTTTGATGTAAACAGAAAATTATGCTTCAAGAAGATAACTGACAGCAGTGTGGAAAAAATGGATTGAACTGGCAAAGGGGTTGGAGATAGAAAGCAGGAAATCCAAGTAGGAGACTATTGCAATAGTTCAGTGAGAGATGATGAGAATCAAGGCAATGTTGGGATAGTGGCAGTCACCAGAAAAAACAATCAACAATGCCTTTTTAATGGATATGGGGGAACAGAGGAAATACCCAAAGACTATGACTAAGAAAATGCCAATAAAACCTCTTAGAAATGGAGAAGTCTTAGAAATAGAGAAGTTTTTAGGGAACTATAATTTCAGTTTGAGGCATGTAGGAGCTTAAACCTGTACTGCGTAATTGAAGGATAAGATATAAGATATGAAGGGTAAGATATAAGATTTGTAGAAAATAGAAGGACTGCTGGGGTTATGGGATATGGGGAGAACTTGGTCAAAGAATACAAACTTATAGTGAGAAGATGAGTAAGTTCTGGGGATGTAATGCACAGTAATATGATTATAGAGAACAACACTGTACTATATACCTGAAAGTTGCTAAGGTAGATAGATCTTAAATGTTCTCACCTCCCAAAATAACTAAAAGGATGGTAATTATGTGAGGTGTTAGAGATGTTAAGTAACATTAGAGTTGTAATTATATTACAGTATATGTGTATCAAGTCAACACATTGTGTATCTTAAAGTTGTGTTTTATGTCAGTTTCATCTCAATAATGTTGGGGAAAAAAGTGAAGGGTAGGTCTGATAGATAAAACTTTTAAGAATGAATATGGTTTCTGAGGAAGAGAGTAGAGCAAGCCAACTGAAGGGATTGAATCTTTGCAATATATCCATATTTGGGGTGCTAGAGAAATGTATGTAAGGCCATATCATTTTCATTAGTATTTGGAGGGAATACCTTCTTAGTTCTGTGATGTTAGTTGATATGATTTCCTTTGATGTCCTTCCAAACATACCTTACCTGTGATCCTATCACTTTTCATGGATGCCCCTAATTTCTATTCCACAAAGCTAGTTATTTCTTTATTGTTTATTTTTAAGATGCTGACACTGTCTAGGTATCTTCGAATTCCAAGGCAGCACTATCCAGTAGAAATAGAATGCAAGTCACATAAATAATTTAAAGTTTTCTAATAGCCATATTAAAAAAAAGTAGAGAAATTGATGAAGAGTATTTTAAGAATAAATTTCTAAAATGTTATTTAAACATGTAAAAATAAAAAAATTAATGATATTTTCCATTTCTTTTTTTGTACTACGTCTTTGAAATCTGTTGTATGTTTTATACTTCCAGGACATCCCAGTTCAGGGGCTAGCCAACTTTTAAGTGCTCAATAGTGACATGTAACTAGTTTCAGTGTAGAAACAGTGTAGTTTCTAAGGTTCTAAAGATTATAATGAGATGAGTTCTTCCAAGGGAACTCTCCAATCTGCTCCATCATAAATTCCATGAGCAGTTGTTTCCTTGATTTTCAACTTAAGGTATATAGAAATAAAGCAAGCTTAGAAAGGGAAGTAGCATAATATTTTAGTGTCTGAACTCTGCCTGAGAAAATCCTCATCTCTGCCTATAGAGTAGAGGAAATCAGTGCTTTAGGCTTAAACTAGCATTCAACATTCTAGGCTTTTGCCATTATTCTCACTTAATATTATAATCTTCCTAGCAAACATATCTAAGCACCTTAACTAATATTTCTTAACACTTTCAAGCCTTCTCAATTACAGTAAAACCTTCCAGATCACACTTCTTATGATGAGCATCAGTAAATCCTTATTAAATATACCCTGCTTGAATATTTCATTTTTTTTTAAGATTTTATTTAATTTGACAGACAGAGATCACAGGTAGGCAGAGAGGCAGGCAAAGAGAGAGGAAGGGAAGCAGGCTCGCGGCTGAGCAGAGAGCCCGATGTGGGACTCGATCTCAGGACCCTGGGATCATGACCCGAGCTGAAGCCAGAGGCTTTAACCCACTGAGCCACCCAGGCGCCCGAATATTTCATTTTTTAATGTGATGCCAAAAATTGATGGTATATTTCTACAAGCATTAACTTAAATATAAATTAGAAACGTTTAAATTAATTATATAAACATCTCATACCAGGAATTAGTGAAATTAGAAGTTATTATAATTTATATTTTAATTATATTTTATTTATTACATACCACTTATTATTTTCAGAATTGAAAATTGGGCACCTGGGTGACTCAGTTGTTTAAGCAACTGCCTTCGGCTAAGGTCATGATCCCGGAGTCCCGGGATCGAGTCCCGCATTGAGCTCTCAACTCCACAAGTTTCTCCGTCTGACCTTCCCTCTCATGCTGTCTCTCACTCACTGTCTGTATCTCAAATAAATAAATAAAATCTTAAAAAAAAAATTGAAAATTAATGAAACATTAAATGTGGGGAATTGCTCATAATGAAGTGAACAATAGATATTTGTAAGAATTGCCTATGTATTACTTAATATATAAGAAAAAAATTTTTGTAAATCAGTGAACTAATTTAAAAAATAGATTTTGAATATCATTGAAAGGAACATGTAAATATTTACTGATTATAAATGAAGACTGAATATTTGTATCTAGTGCTATAATATAAATTGTTGAAAATTGTAATGCAGTAAGCCAGGAAGAAAAGTAACTAGTTTCAATTGTCAGATATAATTTAGCAATGGGATTTTCCTATGAGTTTTGTTTTCATCTTATTTACTTGGGATTTAAGTAGAATAGGAGAAAGCAAATCAGTTAATAGTTTCAGAAATATTTTCGAGATATATTTATATACTTAAATATATTCTTAAGTATATTAGCCTTTCATAATACCATTTTTTTAAGATTTTATTTATTTATTTGAGAGAGAGCTAATGAGAGGAGGGAGGTCAGCAGGAGAAGCAAACTTCCTGCCGAGCAGGGAGCCCAATGTGGGACTCGGTCCTGGGACTCAAGGATCGTGACTTGAGCCGAAAGCAGTCACTTAACCAACTGAGCCACCCAGACACTCTTTCATAATACTTTTATTCTCAAAAGTTTAAAAACATATTACAGTTTAAATATAAGTAGGGGGCACCGGGGTGGCTCAGTCAGTTGGGTGTCTCAATCTTTATTTTGGCTCAGGTATGATCTGAATGTCATGGAATGGAGTCCCCAGTTGGGTTCCCCCGCTCAGGCATGGGGGAGTGAGGAGGGAGTCTGCTTGAGGTTCTCTTTTCCTCTGCCCCTCCCCCAGTTGGGTATGAATGCATGCTCTCTCTCTAAAAATAAATTTATAAATGTCAGGTATTAACAATAACTAGATTTTTACTTAGAATTTAACAAGTATCTATACTTTTCATGTAGGTTAACAGATTTTCAAATTGGATACTTTCCCAATGTTTTTGATATAGTTGTTTTTGAGTAGTTACTCTATTATTGTTTTTCTAGCTGTTGATTAAGATTCGTAAATTTTTTTTTTTTTTTTTTTGGCAGAGATAAAAGCAACAGTGTTTGATGACTGCAAGAAAGAAGGCGAATGGAAGGTAAAATTTGCATATTTTGCCCTTTAATTGAGGACATCAATATACTGTCCTTATTATACTTCTGTAACGGTGTAGTCTGGAACTGTACTGATTGCGTTCAAATCCCAGCTTCACCACTTAATAGCTGTGACTTCTTGGATAAATTACTTGATCTCTCTGTTCCGTGTTTATAAAATAGGGATAGTATTACCTCATGGCATGGTTGTAAAGATTAATGAATTAATCCATGGCAAATGATTAGAAAAGCACCTGGAACATTTATTATTCCAGAAGTGGAATTTTATAATTTTAAGAAAATTTGATGTTAAACACAAGATAAATTTAAAATGAACAAGTTATCAAAAATAAATAAACAATAAATAAATAAATAAATAAATAAACAAGTTCTCTGCTTCAAAATGGAAATGTTTCTATTTGCTTACTTATTATGATATTATATGTATGTATATTGAGAAATCTCCAGGTCATACAAGTTAAAAGGTGAGTTGAGATAATTTTGCCTGCTGTCCTAATATTTTCATTTTATGTAATATAAGGTCTACATTTGAGTGGGTTTAATGTATTAAATTCTGTCTTTTGCGAATTCTTGGCAATCAGGTATTTATACTTTCTTAATTTATATTCATTTTAAGATCATGCTTTTAGATGACTTTACCACTAAGCTTTTGGCATCATGTTGCAAAATGACAGATCTTCTAGCGGAGGGTATAACTGGTAAGTGTTACCAATACTCATCATCAAAACTTCTTTTATTGTGATTGGGGAAGTTTGAAGTATTAATAAATTTTATTTAGTCATTGTGTTTCTGAGGGGGTTATGTTTTATTCATTGACATTCTTTTCTCTGTGGATCTTCAGAATAACCCTTGGAAGTTTTCTTCAGCTGAGATGATAATTCAGTGCCCCTGACCAAAACTAAGTCAGTTGCCTTGTTGAGTTTGTTACTGAAATTTTTAACTCTTATATATTTGATAATGGTTTTGTATGATCCATGACAACCCTTTAAAGAGATTTTAAATACCCTCACTGGTAATGAGGAAACTGAGGCTTAAAGTATAATATAGGGGTGCCTGGGTGGCTCAGTTCATTAAGTATTTGCCTTTAGCTCAGGTCATGATCCCAGGGTTCTGGGATCGAGCCCTGTGTTGGGTTCCCTGCCCAGCAAGAAGTCTGCTTCTCCCTCTCTGTGTGTGCTTGCTCTCTCTAGCTCTCACTCTCAAATAAATAAAATTTTTTAAAAAGTCAAATATAATTATTTTATATTTTGGAATTTAATGTAGAATGTGTACCCTCTGTCACTGCTACTTGTGAGGTTCAAATGTACAGCAGTATTTTCTTTTTTTTTTTTTAAGATTTTATTTATTTATTTGACAGAGAGAGATCACAGGTAGGCAGAGAGGCAGGCAGAGAGAGAAGGGAAGCAGGCTCCCTGCTGAGCAGAGAGCCCAATGCGGGGCTGGATCCCAGGACCCTGAGATCGTGATCCGAGCTGAACGCCGAGGCTTAACCCACTGAGCCACCCACGTGCCCCTACACCAGTATTTTCAAGAAAACCTGAGCATTGTGTACAACGGGAGGATTATCTGAAAGTTTTTATAATGTTTATTTTGATATTTATATGTCAGATCTTTAACATACAATCTTTTATTATTGATTATATATTTGTAATATATATTTATTTGTCTTTATGGTATTTATGGTCTTCTCAGTGGAAAAAGCTCTCAACTAGAAATTAGAAGATTAAAGCCTTGATTTTTCTACTGTTGGACAAATGTAATACTGATTAAGCCACGAAGTTTTTTAAGTTTCCAGATGTCATTCTGATTTGCAACTAGAGTGAGAAGCATTTGTTAATGTGAATAAAAGCTGTGAAGCTACAGAACCATTTTGCACTGTAAGGTTTTATTGAATTTTTGTAGACCATTGTTCTTACTGTATGTTCAGTGTTCATAGATATTCTTCAAGGAAAAGATTCTGTTGCCAAGTAAGTTTGGGACTTTCCAGAGGTTTTTTTTATATGCTATCAGGTATGTGGATTCCCCTGGGTTCAGGTGTAGTACTCAGTTTTCTAATAATTTGACCACAGAAACCTTTTTTTTTTTTTTTTTTGAGAAGCATTTCATAAGGGCTGTTTATCATGGAGACATTGCTTCCTTATATCCTCTGCTGTCACCTTGGTTTGCTCTGGTTTAATCATCATAATATCTACCAACTTGAACTTGCACATTCCTTTTGAGTCCCACATGGGCTCTCAAATTGAGATTCCCTCGATTAGACTTGGCATTGCAGGTTCAGTGATCATACTTTCTGTCATCATTCAGGTCATTTTGTTAAAGTATTTTCAGTAGTGTCTTAGAAGTTTTAAAAAAATTGATGAGAAAAAATGAATGTAGGGTCCTACATCAGTGAAGAGTAAAGCTAAGTAGAATCCTTTTAAAAAATAGACTGGGAGTTAGATTATTCCTTTGTCACTGTTATAGGAATAATTATAAAAATCTTTTTTCAAAATCTCTTAATAGATATCCATTTTCCAGGAATTGAAGAAGTGGCACTTTGTGCTATTAATAACCAGATATTTAAGAGTATTTTCAAAGTCTATTCTAAATCATATCATAGTATTTTGGGACGCCTGGGTGGCTCAGTTGGTTAAGCAGCTGCCTTCGGCTCAGGTCATGATCTCAGCGTCCTGGGATCGAGTCCCACATCGGGCTTCTTGCTCGGCGGGGAGCCTGCTTCTCCCTCTGCCTCTGCCTACCACTCTGTCTGCCTGTGCTCGCTCGCTCTCTCTCGCAAATAAATAAATAAATAAATAAATAAATAAAATTAAATCGTATCATAGTATTTTCACATTTTAACATGTACATTACTCACCAAACATAATATATGTAGCATACGATGACTGTAAGATACTTCATTTTGAGGGTTAAGCAATAAAAAGTTTATAAGATTTAACCTTGATCTCTTTTTTCTTTTAAGATTCATTTATTTGAGAGAGAGAAAGAGCACAAGCAGGAGGGACAGAGGGAAAGAGAGGGAGAATCTGAAGCAGACTCAATGGGAAGCCAGTTTCAGGGCCTGATCTCACAACCCCAAGTTCACCACCTGAGGTGAAACCAAGAGTTGGTTGCTTAACTGACTATGCTACCTAGGCACCCCAACCTTAATCTTTTTATTTTCTTTTTAAGATTTTTAATTTATTTATTTAACAGAGAGACCGATCACAAGTAGAGAGGCAGGCAGAGGGAGAGGGGGAAGCAGGCTTCCTGCTGAACAGAGAGCCCAATTCGGGGCTTGATCCCAGGACCCTGAGACCATGACCTGAGCCAAAGGCAGAGGCTTAACCCACTGAGCTACCCAGGTGCCCCACTAACCTTAATCTTTTAAAGTTGAAATTACAGTTGTTGGGAATGGAGATAAAACTAAATATACCCTTGGAAACCTTATTTGACATCCTAATAGAAGCTATGATAAACCTATACTTTACTAGTATAAATGTAGAGGGGAAAAAGATGAATCACCATATTTACCAGAGAAGTCCCAACAGTAGCCTCCCTTGCCTGTCAGAGTAATTTATCTATCTTTCTTTCTTCCTTTCTTTATAAGACTTTATTTATTTATAAGATTTTATTTGTCAGAGAGAGAGCACAAGAAGGGTGAACAGCAGGCAGAGGGAGAAGCAGACTTCCTGCTGAGCAGGGAACCTGATTCAGGACTCTATCCCAGGACCCTGGGATCATGACTTGAGCCAAAGGCAGACATTTAACAGACTAAGCCACCTAGGTGTACCTATTTATTTATTGTATTTAGAGAGAGTGTGCTTGCATACAAGTTGGAGGTGGCAGAGGGAGAGACAGTCGCAAGCATACCCCCCCACTGAACACAGCCCCACACAGGGCTTGATCACATAACCCTAAGATCATGACCTAAGGCGAAATCAAGAGTTGGATGCTCAACTGACTTAGCCACCCAGGTTCCCCAAGTTTAATCTTTTTAATTCTTTCCAGGACTCTTGCCAGCTTTAGTCTTAAAAGATGGTTCTCTTGATTTGTGGAATGATACTTCAGTTTTTTGTTGTTTTTTAATATAGCTTTAACACTTAATTTAACAATTTTGAGTTTACTAGTTTTAAATTTTCTTTGTTTCACGTAAGTTAATTTTATGAACCTCTTAATTTCAATAATAAAACTATAATTGAGTAAATTTTGATATTTCATTATTAAAAATACTTTATCAATATTGCATAGTTTTAAAAGAATAAGTTAATTAGTAGTTTATTTGAAGAATATTATAGTAGTTAAAAACTTGGATTCTGGAGTCAAACAGATCTGGGTTGGAATCTTACCTGTTCTACTTTCTAGCTGTGTAACTTCAACAAGTTATTTAACAACTTCAAGCCTCAGTTTCCTCATTTGTAAAATACTTAACTTATAGGTTTGTTATATAAAACTTACCATAAGGTTTAGCAGATAATTCATGTTAAGTGCTTAACCTAATATCTGGTATCATATTTGCTATTATAGTAAAATATTTTTTAAAAGGAATACATATTTTAATTTTTACTGTATTTTTCTTGCTTGCTTCATGGCATGTTGCTTGCTTATGCTGGTAGACCCAACTATGAAATAGCTGCTTTATCTTTTTTTTTCTCATGATGAGCACTTAGACCAGAGTTTCGTTTTAGGGAAGGTACATTTTGGTACTTTTTTTAAAGATTTTATTTCTTTTGGTACTTTTTTTAAAGATTTCATTTCTTTTTTTATTTTAGAGAGAGAGAGGGTGCAAGTGGCAGAGCGGAAGGGAGAGGGACAAGCAGACTCTGTGCTGAGCATGGAGCCTTATGTGGGGCTCAGTCCCCAGACCCTGAGATCATGACCTGAGCCAAAATCAAAAGTTGGACGCCTGACTGAGTCACTCAGGCATCCCTGCATTTTTGGGATTTTTTGATTTATCAGGTGGAGACAAAGAAAATGTTAAACCCAGTATATGTAAATGTGTTTCCCTATTATAAATAAGAAGAAAGCTTATTTTAAAATCATTTCTGGTGTTTGGTTTTATAAAATTACTTTTTTTTTATTAGTTGTGGAGAATATTTATAAGAATCGAGAACCTGTCAGACAAATGAAAGCTCTTTATTTTATCTCTCCAACATCAAAGGTGAGTATTTTGAATCTTTAAAAGTTATGTTCATCATTCACCATTGACCTCACTTTCTCATAGAAAATTCAAATAAAACATTCTTTATTAGAAAAATAGTGCCATAAACTAGTTTGCTTAGGAAAAGTTTTTCTATGTTAGAAAATTGTTTCATTTGCACTCTTCTCAGTGAGAATATATATAAATGAAAAAATTCTCTCCCCTCCCCCCTTATATGAAAGCAGAATTTAATTGTATAAAACAGTAGAGTTTCTTTGAGTAATTTGTTATTCAGTGATGTTCTGTGCAGTCATATTTTTTGGGATAACAGAAATGTACATAAAAGAAATAATCTTGGATTAATCCTTTATCTTAGTGACTTCTCTATGGCATACATTTATTTATACATATGCACACATGTATGTATGCATATAATCGTGTATGTAAATAAATTTTTTATGTCAAAGGAATATCTTAGTTTATGAACAGTGATTGAGCTGATATCTAAAGCCAAACTTTTAGATCTAAGTAAATACCAGATTCCTTTTTCTGTGCAGCATCTGAGAATGAATTTTCTAGTACGTCCTTTGCCTTATTCCAACTCAGAATGTTAGATTAGCAGTTCCAGTTTCATTTCTTCTGATTCTGTTAGACAGCAGGAAGGAAAACCAGATATTCACTGTTTAGTCTCTGCATATTGGTTACTGGTGTTTTTTCTTTTTTTAAAGATTCATTTATTTATTTTAGAGAGAGAGAGAGTGGGAAGGAGGGCCAGAGGGAGAGGGAGAGAGAAACTCAAGCAGACTCTGCACTGAACAGGGAGCCTGATGTGAGGCTTGACTTTAGGACCCTGAGATCACAACCTGAGCCCAAACCAAAAGTCATGCTTAACTGACTGAGCCATCCAGGTGCCCCTGGCTGCTGGTAGGTTTTAGTGACATTTTATATCCTAACGCTAATTCTTAGCGTTAACAGATAATTGTATGGAAGACTATGTGGCCATTGGAAATGAGATTTCTAGGAAATTTTAGTGCTTTAGGTAATTGTTCATTTTTATTGTTAAGTGACAGAAACAGGATACAAAATTGTGTATTTAGTAAAGGAGCAAAAGACTCAGAGAAAATGATACCTGAATGTGGCTCCTTTTTCTGCTATAACCAACTCCAGTTTCTGTTTCAGTTCTTAGTCAGTTACTGTGTCCTATAGCCATGTGGGTACCAGTGAGGGCTTAGGCTCATTGGGCACTAGTGGAGAAACCTAGTGAGAGACTTCCTTCCTCATTGGCTAGGTGAGCCCCTGGAGACCAGCATCAGAGTGTTCCCAACCAGGGGTCATAAAATAACAGATTTCAGAAGAGTTTGGCTCTTAAGAGATTTTCTAGACCCCAGGGGAAAGTTTGGTTGGTGAAAAAGAGAAGCCCTGGTGGTTTGTTTGCTTATATACCTATAACCCTCAAGAGGGGAAATCTTTTTTGCTTTCCTCCTTTTGTGGAACTGCCTTTATTTAGGATTCTCCAGCAATAAATCTAAGCCTCCAGTGAACTGACAAAGGAAAGCACTGACACATCTAAGTGGGTCAAGCTGTCAGAGAGAAGTTCAGTAAGAATGAAGAAAATATACACCTTACAAAATATAGCTGCTTGGAGAGAAGAATGATGACCTGAACAGAAAAATAATATGCATAAGGAGAGTTTAGTATAGCACATAAAAAGCTTCCTGAAGTTCAAAAATGTGATTTCTCAGTTAAACAGTTCATTGCAGAAAAGAATAATTATCATTGAAATTTGAATTAGTAGCCTAGAAGGTCAAAATGGAACATCTCAAAGCCAAAAAAAAAAATAAAAAAGTCATGGAAATTATGGAGGAAAGATAAGAGACTTGCTGGATAGAGCCATGAGAACTAACAGAAATAGTTCTAGGACTTCCAGAAGGAGATAACAGAACAGATGGAGGAGAGAGCATTAAATTCTAAATTCTTCATTTTTGCTGCCAAACCATTGTATCTTTAAAACTACCAACACTAAAAAAAAATTAAATAAATAAGTAAAATTATCAGCGCTGAGGCGTGTAAGAACTACCAGATTGTATTACCTGCCATTCCTTCTCCTTGCAGTCATTTTCCAACCTCTGGGTCTTTCATTATCCCTTGACAGTTTTACTCCTAGCTCACTGTTAACTCTCTTCAGCTCCTCTTCAATCATAGCCAGTGGCTTCATTATCCAGGTAGATAACCTTTCTAGTATGTTCATTGGCTTCTCAACTCCTTGATTTGTTACCTTCTAATCTTATGTGTGGGTTTACCTTCCCTGTCACTGAATTGTTTTTGGATCTTCTCATTGCTGAAACAGTACTCTGTTCATAACATATTACCTTACTACTTAGGTTTTTCACTATTACTGGCTAGACAACATAGCATTTAAAAAAAAATCAGTTTATAAAGTAAACTTTTGGAATGTTAAGATTTTGTTTTATTATAAAAAAAGAATAATCTTGGTTATTTCAAACACCTAGCATATTTAAATTAGTATTTGGTTATATGTATATTAACATCTAACCTTTTTTAAGTCTGTAGACTGTTTTTTACGTGATTTTGCAAGTAAATCTGAGAACAAATACAAAGCAGCATATATATACTTCACTGACTGTAAGTAGCTTTGTAGAAGTATTATTTCATTGTTTAAAATCTATCACTTATTAGTTATTTCTTATAATACTATTATAGTACTATGTTTTCTACTTATTGCTTATTGTAATTAGGTTAGAAAGAATCTAAAGATAAAAGATCATGTTCTAATTCATTTAAGGTATAGAAAATTAAGTTCTGAATTAGCCATGTTTTGCTGGTATACAGTGGTAGGGGGTTGGTGGTGAAGGCTGTCCCTAAAATTTTATGCTGATGATAGGAGAAATTTTTTTTAGTTTAAGTTTTAATTGGGTATTTGATTATATAATCAAAAATAAGACCCTTTGGGAGAGTACTGAAGAAATTGCCATCTGTTTGGCAAATATTAATGGAGAGAATCTGTCACATTTCTCTTACCGTGCCATATGTTCAAATAGAAAGCAGCTAAAGTAAAGAATCACAGAGAAGTCTAGAAACACATAAAATTCTGCTTTATGTTATACCTTACATAATAAAACTGCAAAATGAAAGTGCCATTCATCTAAGTGCAGCCTTGGTCTGTGCTATTAGAAATTCATCATTTTAAATAGTATATTGTTTTTCCTGTAAGTTATTATTTATTTCATGCCTCTAGTAGTTTTCATTTTAAAAGTATCATGCCATAACTATTTATCTTTTAAATAATTTTATTATACAGAAATTTGTGTTTATGGAATTGATAAAATTTAATGAATGTGAAGCCTCTTAACTTAAGGAAACTTAAGGCTAAAGAATATAATGTTAAAAGACTCTAGAACCCAGTGGTTATGTTCCAACCTAGGTTAAAGGTGGGTTTGGGAGGAATAGACTCTAAGGTCCAGAATTTATTAGTCTTAGTCACTTCTCGGCCTTTTGGCTAAGATCAAGTGCAGAATTTATTAGTCTCAGGATTTCCTGACATTAGAGAAGTTCTTGTAATACATACAAGGAAAAAACACAATTTGTGTGGTATGGTTGCACTTAGTGGCAGATTTAGAAAAGTAGTATAAATTCCTAAGAAGTTCTGAAAGTCCTGTAAAAGTTTATTAAGTTGTGGGTTTGGACCTGATTTTCTGTCCTGATAATTTTAGTTTACTGTGTAAACAGCAGTTTAAGGAAATAATCTTAGCTTATGGTGCCTCTGAATGGGGAAAATAGAATTTCTATTACAGCCCTCTTGGCTAGAATATCTGCTCTATAAAGGGAAGAAGAATATTTACATATCGCATCCTCATAATAAATTACTTTGTGAAAGTCACTAACTTTAACTTATATGTTAAAAATAAATATTCTTGGGTGTTGAACTGATTTATTCAAAAGAATAAAAATTTAATGGAGTTACATGTTTTGATTTTTTTTTCTCTCTCTCAGTTTGCCCTGATAGTCTCTTTAACAAAATTAAAGCTTCTTGTTCCAAGTCAATAAGAAGATGTAAAGAAATAAATATTTCCTTCATTCCACTTGAGTCTCAGGTACTTTCTCTTTTTATTTTTAATTTTAGTTTATAATGGATTTTATTATGTGTATTTGGTGATTTTGAACAATCCACAAGTAATCATTTCTCATGATAAGGGAAAGGAGATGAGCATAAATTGGAAGAGAACATGAAAGTGGAGCTTAAATTTCATGGCTGTTGCTAAGTGCTGTGTATGTCAAGTTTTACAGCACTGTTAGATTATGAAATCAAAAGATTTTGAGCAGTCTATGTTAGATGACTCAAAAGAAATCATTTTAGCTTCTGTGACCATTTGTGATATTAAAACAAATATTCTTCAATAAATATTTTCTGTAACATTATAGAGATTATCTTAACTTACAAAATTTTTAATTTTGTTTAATTTTTAAAGTTCATTTTGACTTTGAATAGTTATAAGCCTTCAATTAATAATGGTGATGGGAAATACCTATATCGTATTCTCCATGTGCCAGACACTTTCCTAAATGTTTTCCATAAATATATTCATGTAAATTCTCATAATAGTTCTATGAATAGATAGTAATCCTATCTTCATTTTAAAGATGGGGAAATCAAAAAAGTTAAGTAACTTGCCCCAAATCAAATAGCTAGTACATTGCTCAGCTCTGATGTGCTCTGTTCTCTGTATTTGGATTCTAGCATTTCATAGAATTGTAATAGCTCACTGTTTGGAACTATAAGGTCAATATATTAAGAAATAGGAAGGTCCTAGAAAAGGGTTTTTTTCCTTTAAGCTGTTGCTGTTTGGGGCAAAGAAAAATTAAAATCCAAATCATAAAATTTTAAGATACCTGTTTAACATTAGACTGTTTCCAAAGGTTACCTTAGACCTGTTCCTTTGGATGTGATATGTAAGGTGAAATAGGCTTCCTAAATGATGTAGGATATAAACAGTAGTGTGAGAAATATTACAAGCATATCCAGAGCATCTGCTGTACAGATGGTAAATATAGTTTTAGTCTCAGAATTCATTAAAATTCTGCAATTGCTGTATTTGAAGGAGAGATTTTGTGTAGCTCTCTGACCAGTTTGATTGTTGATCGAAATAACTTGTCTTTGTCTATATAGAGAAATCCCATGAGAATCTTCTTACTGGTCTTTGCACAATGTTGTGATTATTTAAGGTCCTGTCTGCTTTTTTTTCCCTTATCAACTTTTGCCTTTATTTCCTTGATAAATATCTTCAGAGGGTTTACTTAATAAATTTAACTTATGGAGAAATTATAGTGAAAATATTTTGAACTCTTGTTCATTTATGAGTGAAGATATAAATGAAATACAACTAAGTGGTTTGAGCTATGAGTGTAGGCATATATAAACATTTATCAAGATCATGTGCAGTGGACATCATCTGCTAGGTGCCAAGTGGTTTGCTCTGCTCGGCATGATATATGCCCTACCCGCACCCGAGTGCTATAAAAGAAATCCAAAGAATTTATACATCTTCAAAATGATATCAATTAAGATTAGGTTTAACTGCATATAATAGAAAAATTTATTTTCAGTAGCTTAAACAAGATAGAAATTTATTTTTTCCTAATGTAAAAGAAGTCAGGAAATGGTTATGTATGGCTGGTATGCTGGCTCTACAGAATTGTCAAGGGCCTGCTCTAGGCATGACCCTCATGATCCAAGGTAATTGTAGAATCATTTCATCTTTATTTGAGGAAGCAGGGTGAAAGAGAGAAAGAAGGAACTATATAGATTTCATTTATGTCTTGTTGGCTAAAATTTATTCATGTGGGTATACTTAAGTGTATAAATGTAGTCTTTTATGTAGTCATATGTAGCTGCTTCCTCCAAAGAATTGGTATGGTTACTGAAAATTAAGGGAAGAGTGGTTTTGGGGGAGGCAGCTCACAGTCTACCACAAGAGAAGAGAGGTTAATTCATACTAGGAGAATGAGAAAATATTTAATGAATGGATAGAATTTCATAGGGTAGTAATGAAGAGGGAAAGAAGAGGAAAGTGAAAATAGCCTGATATAGAAGCAGAAAAGTGCAGGGAAACAGCAGAAGTACAGATTATAAGGAGTGAAGATATGATAGATAAGTCTGTCTCTATAGGTAGGTTGGTACTGTGTTGTAGGAGGCTCCAGGTCCCACCACTAAAGGAACATGTAATGGTGGTGATGGAAAGTAGAGAAGAGGAAGAGGAAGGAAATGGAAAAAATGTGAGGGTAGAATGAAAACCAACTCCAAGTTTCTCTTGGGTTCATGGAATATTAGATAGCTTAGATTAATTTAAACTGTGGTAACAGCTCCCTAAATCTCAGTACATTAACAACAACCAAGTTTATTTCTCATTCATGTTACTGTCCATTGTGGTTTGCCTGGGGCTTTGCTCTGTATATCTTCATTCCAGCACTGAGGCTGAAGGAACAGCCCTTGTCTGGGACATAGCAGAGGGAAAAGAGAAATGGTGGAGTCACACAATGGCTTCCCCCACCCATGTATGCAGAATGACTTTTAAAGCTTTTGAGGGGGAGTAGCACATGTCACTTGTATTCATATTACAAAGACCATAGCCAAGGCTGACTTCAGTGAGTGAGAGGCCCTTTAGAAAAGGGCAGTATTTTTTGTTTGTTGAGAGAGAGAGAGAGCAGGGGTGTTGGGGTGGCAGAGGGAGAGGGAGAGAATCTGAAGGAGGCTCTACACCCAGTGCAGAGCCCAACTCAGGGCTTGGTCTCATAACCCTGAGATCATGACCTGAGCCAAATCAAGTCGGACTCTTAATTGACTGAGCTACCCAGGCACCCCAGACCAATAAGGTTTTTTTTTTAATTACTATATAATGTATTATTTGTTTTGGGGGCACAGGTCTGTCATTCATCAGTCTTACACAATTCACAGCACATACTCTCCCCAGTGTCCATCATCCAGCCACCCCACCCCACCTACCCCCCTCCACCCTAGCAACCCTCAGTTTGTTTCCAGAGATTAAGAATATGGGTTGTTGGGGGGAGGGGGTTAGGGAGAGGGTGGTTGGGTTATGGACACTGGGAAAGGTGTGTGCTATGGTGAGTGCTGTGCAGTGTGTAAACCTGGCGATTCACAGGCCTGTACCCCTGGGGCTAATAATACATTATATGTTAATAAAAAATTAAAAAGTTTTTTTAAAAAAAGAGTCTCTTATGGTTTGTCTCCCTCTCTGGTTTCATCTTGTTTCATTTTTTCCTCTCTTCCCCTGTGATCCTCTACCTTGTTTCTCAAACTCCACATATCAGTGAGATCATATAATAATTCTCTTTCTCTGATTGACTTATTTCACTTAGCTTAATCCCCTCTAGTTCCATCCACATCATTGCAAATGGCAAGATTTCATTTTTGATGGCTGCATAATGTTCCACTGTATCTATATATACGATGTCTTCTTTATCCATTCATCTGTCTATGAACATCTGGGCTCTTTCCATAATTCGGCTATTGTGGACATTACTGCTGTAAACACTGGGTTGCACATGCCCCTTCGGATCACTACATTTGTATCTTTGTGGTAAATACCCAGTAGTGTAATTGCTGGGTCGTGAATAGCTCTATTTTCAACTTTTTAAGTTGTCCAGAGTGGCTGCACCATCTTGCATTCCACGAACAGTATAGGAGGGTTCCCCTTACTCCACATCCTCCCCAACATCTGTTGTTTCCTGACTTGTTAATTTTAGCCATTCTGACTGGTGTGAGGTGATACCTCATTGTGGCTGATTTGTATTTCCCTGATGCCAAGTGAGGTTGAGCGCTTTTTCATGTGTCTGTTGGCCATTTGGATGTCTTCTTTGCAGAAATGTCTGTTCATGTCTCCCCAAGGCAGTAAGTATTTTTGAACAGATAGTATCTACCATTGTGTGATAGTGTACTCTAAGAAGTGCTTTTTGGAAGTTAATACAACAGCCAAGACTTTGAGCAACTCAGACAGAAGTGGATTAGCTATGGCTAAATCTCAGTTTACGTTCAGCCTGTTGCTGTTGGATATGTGTTATGTTCAGAGAGATGAATGACTGTACAGTGAAAGGAAACTTTCACGAGGAAGGTTATTCATAATTCAGTAGTTAACCTATAATATTTATTACATACCTATTTTTACACTCAATATGTTATTCTAGGCTAAGAGGAATTGCTATAAAATATGCTAACATATTTTGTTTAAAAAGAATAATAAAAATAAGTTTAATAGGGATGCCTGGGTGGCTCAGTTGGTTAAGCGGCTGCCTTCGGCTCAGGTCATGATCCCAGCGTCCTGGGATCGAGTCCCACATTGGGCTCCTTGCTCAGCAGGGAGCCTGCTTCTCCCTCTGCCTCTGCCTGTGCTCACTCTCTCTGACAAATAAATAAATAAAATCTTTAAAAAAAAAATAAGTTTAATAGAGAACTCCCAACCCCAATTAGAGAACTTCTTTTGTATTCTTCAAATAACACAATAATAGTAAATCTCTAATCCAGTTCTTTATACATAAGTAAATGCTTTTGTTAGTTGAATGAGTGTGTCTTTGAGGTTTCATTGTATCTGTGATTAGACCAATTACTATGTCTGGCACAATACTGTGTTTTTGGAAAATATGTTTCTATTTTAAAGACATGAAGAGTATAAGCTAAAGAACTGAAGAAACATCTCAATTATGGAAAGGCTCTAGGTTATTCTCTAATAGATTAAGATTTTTAATGTATGTCAAATACATAGACCAGTTTTATCTTTGTTGTATTTGTGCCAGGTATTAGATTTTTATTTTAGTTTGACTACCTCAGATTCCTTTATCTGTTGCACAGATAGTGAAAAAACAGACAGTACGATCTATATATGAAACAAGAACTGAAGGAGAGAGGTAGACTAAGGAGAAAAGGAGAGTGAGAAAAGAAATAAGGATGAAATCAAGAGGACAGAGAAAATGAGAGTTGATTAAGGTAAAGACACAGTGGTCTCAGGAAACAGCGTGGTTAATGCAAGTAATTTCTTTTGATGTCCTAATAATAGCTGCATTTTTCTTGACTGATTTTTTTTTCATTAAGTCACCAAATTAACAACAGTTTGACCTTTACTTTTTCTCGGCCTAACTTAGGTTTATACTCTCGATGTACCAGATGCATTCTATTACTGTTACAGTCCAGACCCTAGTAATGCAAATGGAAAAGATGCCATTATGGAAGCAATGGCTGAGCAGATAGTTACAGTGTGTGCTACCCTGGATGAAAATCCTGGAGTAAGATATAAAAGGTAAGACACTCAATAGTGTCTGTATATGTTATGCTTTCTACTTGGTCTCCAGTGTAGAGGTAGGTAATGTCTCTGTGCTTATGTTTATTGGTTTGCAGTTTATTTTCCATGTAAAATTATGCTGTATATATAGAAGATTTAAAGTTTAAGGTTGAGGGGTGCCTGGGTGGCTCAGTTGGTTAAGCGTCTGCCTTTGGCTCAGGTCATGATCTCCAGGTCCTAGGATTGAGCCCCACATCAGGCTCTCTGCTCAGCGGGGAACCTGCTTCTCCTCTCCCTCTGTCTCCTGCTCTGCCTACCTGTGCTCGCTCGCTCTTTCAAATAAAGAAAGAAAATCTTTTTTAAAAATTTCAAAAATAAAGTTTAACATTAAAATTTTAGAGCAACTTATAGCCTCTGTTACTAAATTTCAGTGCTTAAATTTGGTATGGGAGCACCTGGGTGGCTCAGTGGGTTAAGCCTCTGCCATTGGCTCAGGTCATGATCTCAGCATCCTGGGATCGAGCCCTGCATTGGGCTCTCTGCTCAGCAGGGAGCCTGCTTCCCTCTCTTTCTCTGCCTGCCTCTCTGCCTACTTGTGATTTCTTTCTGTCAAGTAAATAAATAAAATCTTATAAAAAATTATTTTGGTATGATTTGCAAATACTTTTTCATGAGTTTAAGGAATGTTTAGAGGAAATGTCTCTATTGCCATATAGAGAATACAGTCTTAAAATTAATGTTCTATTAAATTTTCACCGAATTTGAATGGCCATATTATCTGAATAGTGGTTTTAATGTTGAAGTATGTATGTATTTATTTGTCAGAGAGGGAGAGGGAGAACACAAGCAGGGGGAGTGGCAGGCAGAGGGAGAAGCAAGCTTCCCCCTGAGCAAGGAGCCTGAATATAGGACTTCATCCCAGGACCCTGGGATCATGACCAAGCTGAAGGCAGACACACCGAACCAACTGAATCACCCAAGTGTCCCTCAAAGTATTTATAGTATCTAATTCCAGTGGCCATTTTAAATAGATTACTGTTTGTTTTTTTTAAGAGATGAAGTTTGACTTTAATACTATGTACCTTTATTTATTTGCTTTTTAAAAACAAAATTTAGTGTAAATTGCATAAATTATATGTGTATGGCTTGATAAATCATTCCAAAGTGAACATATCCCACTAACCCCACCAAGGTCAAGAAATAGAACATACATGGCATCTCAGAGGTTCTACCCATGATCCCCCTTGAGGACCACCCCCTTACTCCTCCCCAAAGGTAACTGCTATCCTGAATTCTAACACATATTTTAGGTTTACATGATGTCGAACTTGGTAAAAATGGAATCATATGATATTTTTTTGTTTCTGGCCTCTTCGTTCAACATTATATTCTGAGAGTCATCTGTTTTGTATGTAACCAGCTTGGATTTTAATCTCTGCTAATTGCTAGCTGTGTAGCCCTTTTGCCCTCAGCTTCCTTATCTATGAACTCTGTAAAGCATTCAGAATAGTGAATGGCATCAATAAAATGATAGTAGTAAAATACTATGGTACAACTAATAAGCATTGTCACTCATTTCTCTTTTAGAAGTTTCTTTAATTTAAACATTGGCATTGGTCAGGTTAGTTGGCTGAACTGTTCAATTTCAATTTCATGTGATACTTTAAGTTACATTACTCTTTTAAAAAATCTATTAATTACTTAGAAAAATATATCAAATCTCCTTAATTCAGATGCTACCTAATAAGCTCTACTCATACATACATCAGATATTGAAAACATTCTTTTTCTTTTTCTTTTTTTTAAATTTTATTTATTTATTTGACACAGAGAGAGAAATCACAGGTAGGCAGAGAGGCAGGCAGAGAGAGAGAGGGGGAAGCAGGCTCCCCGACGAGCAGAGAGCCCGATGCGGGGCTCAATCCCAGGACCCTGAGACCATGACCCAAGCTGAAGGCAGAGGCTTAACCCACTGAGCCACCCAGGCGCCCCAAAAACATTCTTTTTCTTATAGGTGATATACTAAATACATTCTGAACTTAGGAAATAGAGCTAAGTGGTTTATCTTCTGCTAGAGTTCAGTTGCTGTTCAAGTTTCTGCTCTTGGTATTGGCTCTGTTCAGGATGAGTAAATATAACCAGTTAATAATTTAAAAGCTCACCAATGGACCTGTCTTGAATTACTGCAATAGTTAAAGAATAATCCAGTTATATCTTATGGATTGTTAAAGTGTAATTCAAACATAAAATTACTTCCCCTTGAAAACATTTTAAAGCAAAATGTGTAATAAATTATTATACGTAGTTGCTGCTTTATTTATTTTTAAGGTAGTAAACCTAAAGAGTCTTTAACTCTTTGAATCCCTCACAGTGAGATCTTCCGTTTTTGAGGTTGTGCTAATTGAGGAGCCTTTTCCAGCATTTTTCTTGTAGACTCAAAAGCAACACCAATGTAACTGGTCATGAAGATGTAATTTAGACTATGATTTTATCATTTTAGTAGAGAGTGATAGAAAAATTTTATGCAAAAGATTATATTTGAAATCCGATTAGATGTTAGAGAACACATTGGGAAATCTCACTGCTAGGAGGAAGGATAATAGGTCAACTAATTTGGAGAGTAATCTGCTAATATCTAAAAATGTAAAAAAAAATATACTTTGTGACTCAGCAGTTACACCTTTAGATGTAGAGAAAAATACGTGGAGATTTATTTACAAAGATAATTGTTTCAGTGTTGTTTGAAATAGTATGAAATTGAGAATGACTTAAATGTCTAACTTTAGAGGCACCTGGGTGGCTCAGTGGGTTAAGCCTCTGCCTTCAGTTCAGATCATGGTCCCAGTGTCCTGGGATCGAGCCCCACATCGGGCTCTCTGCTCAGCAGGGAGCTTGCTTCCCCCTCTCCCTCTCTCTGCCTGCTTCTCTACCTACGTGTGATCTCTGTCAAATAAATAAATAAAATCTTTAAAAAAAAAGTCTATCTTTAAGGGAATGAATGCATAAAATCCAGTATAATTATATGATGGAATAAAATGAATTGATCTGATATATATATGTCAACGTAGATAGATCTCAAACATATATAGAACATATACTATTAAACATTTATAAAATAGTAAATATATATAACAGCATTGACAGGAAGAATACACACCAAATTCATGATAGTGGTTGCCGTTGGGGGTTGAATAGAGGTAGAGGAGAAACCTAGGAATTGGGAAGGAAATAAAGGAAACTGCAATTTTATTTATATTATTTTTTTTACATTAAGAAAATCTTAAGTACATATGATAAAGTCTACATTTGTGAAATCCAGACAAATTGGTATAACATTATATTTGATATATTATTATCTGAACTTCTCTGTTTATAAACTCTTTTAAATTAATAAATTGTGTGGCTTAATTTTAGAATTCAGCTTTATGATATTATAACATGTTTTGAAAGAAAGATAATTATTTGAACATTTTTTCCGCTTTCAGTAAACCTCTAGATAACGCCAGTAAGCTTGCCCAGCTTGTTGAAAAAAAACTTGAAAACTACTACAAGATTGATGAAAAGAGCCTAATAAAGGTAGTGTATAAAAGGCAAATAGTGATTATGCACAAAATCTGTCTTATTTCTTCATAAACAAAAAAAAACTAGTGTTCATTTTCCAGTACTGATTTGGGAATCCTTAACGTAGATGATAGCTGAAAGCTTAATAGTGTGGTTTTGTGGGGAGGATACGGGTTTTGAAGTAAGCACTGTGTCCAAATCCTGGCTTTGCCATTTAATTCATAGATATGTCCCTTTGGGTAAATTATGTAACTTCTTATGTAATTTCCTAAGTTTTTTTATCTGTAAAATGGGGATAATAAGAATACCTATTTTATAAAGTAGAGAGAGGGTTAAATGAGTTATTACTGTTAAAGTTCTTATAATGATGCTTACTACTGAGTAAACAATAAACATAGTTATTACTAGGTCTGACATTGCACAGATTATCTACTTTCAGTTGTATTTTCAGCTATAAAACGAATGAGATAAATGTATAGCTTGCTTGGTTGGTGTGAAGATTAGGTGAAGTAATGTGTCTGTCACATACTGGAATTTAATAAATGGCAGCAGTCGTTATCTTATGAAGATAATATAATCAGAGACTAAGATTGGGATTTGGAGAATACTGCATTTAGGCTTGGGTTAGAGAATGAAGAGTCTGAGGAGACTGAAGGAGGTGGGGCCAGGGGGCTAGGGATTCATATGAAATGAATGGAAGAAATTGTTACTAAGTTAGAACTAAGAGGAGATGGGCAAGGGAACCACTGATACAGTGTTATTTAATAAGTGGAATGAAAAGAATAATACATAGCGTGTAATGGGAATGTAGGCAGGGGCTTAATCTTTTTCTAACTGGAATCTTGGAATGCACCCCAGAGGAATAGGCTCTTTAGCTTAAACCGTAAGTACAATATTATAGAAGAGGGACGTTATTGCTTAGATAACCAAATTCTTTGGCGGAGGCATAATGAAAAAGGGAAATTCACAGACAACTGCACTGGAATGAGAGGATATAAGCTTAGATGTAATGTTAGTTTAGAACTTTAAAAGTTACTAGAGGTCTGGTGAAAGCCATTCTGGTTGTAGTTAGGAAGACAGTGGCTCAGTGTATAGCATAGTAATAGTCAGTAGATATATGTTGAATGAGGGAAGACATATATGATCAGTATGTTAGTAAATATCCTTTTGTCCTTCATAATTTCAATGGAAAAAAAAAAGACAAAATGCACACACACACAAAAATTGTTCCTTTCCATTTTTCCTTCAAACACTTGATACTTTTCCTTCATTTAAAGATATGATGAAGTGTCACCTCCTTTCAGAAGCATTTCCTGAGTGCTCCTCAGGTCAAATGATACTTCCTTCCACGTATTGTAATAACCCCAAGCCTTGATATAACACTTATATTGCACTATCTTTTTCCTGTTTGTGTTTTTGAAGACTTATAACTTAGATATACTGAAGGCTTACTAAGTGCTAGTTACTAAATGTATTATGGTGTTATTACATTAAATCTTTACAATAATCTTATACAGCAGAGGTTCTGGTTTTATTTTGTTCTACAAATGAGAATACTGAGATACTAACAAGTTAAACAGTTTGCCCAAAGTCTTACAGCAAGATAATGGTCAAGACTGGACTCATACTTGGATCTGTGTTATTCCAGAGTATGTGCTTTTAACCACTATACCATACTGGCTCAAGGTTTAAATGAGTAAACAGTTAATTAAACATTTTTTAAAAGTCTACCTCATGTAATTTACCTGTGCCTCATATATGTAAATAAATAGGAAATGTTTGTCTAATGAGTTGTAGTTATTATTTTTTTTCTTCTAAGATTTTATTTAAATTCAAGTTAACATATAGTGTAGTATTAGTCTCAGGAGCAGAACTTAGTGATTTATCACTTGCATGGAGTTGTAGTTACTTCTTTAAATAATCCAAAGAATTTATTACTTTCTGAAATGAAGTATCAAAGATACTAATATTAACAATACTTTTCGCAGAACTGTTATTCACTGTTTAATGATTAGTGATGTTTGTAAATTAATAACAAGACTTTCATTTTGATTTGCCATCTTAGTTGGCATCAGTATAATCTTTTTAAATAGCATAACTGTTAAGAGCACAGGCATGGAGTGAAACTGACCTGGATTGTAATCTCCATTCTGCCACTTACTAGCTATGTTATTTGGGCAAGTTACTGAATTTTAAGCTTAATACCCTCATCAAATGCAGATAATAATACCTGCCTCACAGGGTTGCTATAAGAATTTAATTACTTATTTTTTGCTTAGCACATGTGCTTAGAGTCTTGGTAGTAACTACTGTTCATAATTTCTATTGGTTTTAGTGTTTATGGAGCTGAATTCCTAAGAAAATGAATTTTAGTGCAGGGCAAATGTTACTTTTTTTAAAATGAATTTTCACAATATTATTTTATTGTATATAGCCCCTTAATCTAATTATGAAAGCTTTTGTTTTTGTAGTCTTGTTTTTTTCCCTTACTGTGCCACTCCGATTTTTCTATTTTAATAGAACTTCACATTCTTAAGAATGAGACAGAACTTAGGAAAAGTCTGCTTTTGTTTTCTGAGATATTAACAAGGTGTTCACACAAAGAAATTGAAGTTTCTGAAGATAATTTTATCTTGTTATTCCAGGGTAAAACTCATTCCCAGCTCATAATAATTGATCGTGGCTTTGATCCTGTGTCCACTGTCCTGCATGAACTGACCTTTCAGGCAATGGCATATGATCTACTGCCAATTGAGAATGATACATACAAGCAAGTATAACTTGAAGGGCATATAAAGGGCATATACAAACAGGATATATAGGATTTGAGCATTTAATGATTCGTGTAGGCACCAGAAATCTAAAGCCCCTGTAACTTTGATATTCAGAAACTTTATCATTCTCTTCCCTGTAATCAGAACGTATTAAAAATATCTGGACCTTGTAAGTTAATGGGTAATTTGACTGCTTTGAAGCTTTTTTGGTGTAGTTGCTTCCTTAACTATGTGTATAACAAAGCTACATTTAAACAAGTAGAATTTGGAGTTTTTGCTTATGTTAAGAGTAAATACCAGGCCAACTACTATATATTTATTGAAGTGGAAACCATATTCAAACTTTTAAGGCCGTAATTATTCGAGATCACACACGCAAAAGTATCTGTGTGTGTGTCTTATCAATATAACGTATTTAAGAAGATTAGAAGACTAGAAAACTGAATAGGATAACTATTGAGAATAGGCATAATTTACTAATTTGGTACCTGTTAACTCTGGTATAAGCATATTTACTTTAAAAGTAATGCCAAATAGAAAGCTAAATGAAAAGTGATATAGCTTTTCTATCAAGGAACCATTTTACTGTATTATTGTGAATCATTATGAGGGTATACAGGTGTACATATATGTTTATATTTACATGTTGATATCATAATCTCTAAGTCCAAATTGGCATTTTTCATCTACGATTTACTGTTTAAGCACAGTGGTAAAAAGGAAACTTAGTTTTCTGAAATTTTATGTTCAAATTAACTTAGTAATTTTAATAGATTAAAAGATCTTTTTTCTACTGTATGTATTGTATTTATGTATTTTCTATTGTATGTTTATTTGCATTCCGGTCAAATCCTGGCTTCTGAATTTTTCTCTGTAATTTATATTAATGACTAGTGACATAGAGAAATCGGTATTACAATTTTTCTAATACAAAAGTAGTTTCAAGCAGTTTATTCAGTATTTTCAGAAGAGATACTGTTTACCTCTCTTGTCCTTTCGGTTTCTAAACCTGCATTGCTCAAGAGATTTAGAAAAGTATTGAACTAGAAAAGAAAAAAAAAAAATTAAACTGATGGACACTTCATAAGTCTCTCCCTTACTCTTAAAAAAAAATTAAACCTTGCTTTCCTTGCCAGCAAACCTAGGGAAATAATTTTTTTTTTCTTTTTAAGTAGACTGCATGCCCAGTACAGAGCCATGAGGGGCTTAAAGGGAGATTAATATTTTATTTAATTACTTATTTTAGGGAGGGTGGGGCAAAAAGAGGGAGAGAATCTTAAACAGGTTCCACACCCAGCACGGACCCTAACATGGGACTTCATCTGACCTGAACCAAAATCAAGAATTTTGGACATTTTAATGGACTGAGCCATCCAGGTGCCTGGATATATATATAAGGATTTTTTTAAGGATTGTATTAATTTATTTGACAGGGGGAGAGACACAGTGAGATGGGGAACACAAGCGGGGGAGTGGGAGAGGGAGAAGCAGGCTTCCCACTAAGCAAGGAGCCGGATGCGGGGCTTGATCCTGGGACCTGGGATCATGACCTGAGCTGAAGGCAGATACTTTAATGACTAAGCCACCCAGGCACACCTGGAGAGATAAATATTTTGTCCACACTGGGTGTGGAGCCTGCTTAAGGGAAAGACTTAAAAAAAATTAAAACAAAACCCAGCAATAATTCCTATTATGAATCAGAAAAATCCAGAGATAAGACTAAGATGGAAGATTGAACTCCCTATGGTTTGTGCTCTATTACAGTTGTTAATGGAAACAATACAATGCAGGAAATTCTAAGTATTCATATTCCACTTTTTATCTTGATGATCTCTTTAAATGTAGTCTTAAAATGGGGTTGTCTTTTTAAAGTATTGTTAGGCTTGCTGCCCTAATCTTTGTTTATAAATCAAAGGTTAAAGATGTTATTTAAGTACAGAGTGGCATTTTAAATGGCAAATGGGCTGCTTCTGTCCTTAATTTGTCGTGTTTAAGTGCAATCATTGTACCTTTGGGTATCTGCACTTAAGACTGCATAGGTAAATGGTTTTATAGGTGGGGCCTGTAATTTGGGGAGTTACAGAAGTGATTGTATTCATACAGTAGAAATCTACATTTAGAGCTAATCTAATCTAGAGCTGGGAAAGTTTAAAGCTGTCCTTTCTAATCTTGGCTCAGGAGACTGACAGTTCCAAGGGTGACTGAATCTCCCTAGCTCTACAGATGAAAGGAGGTTATCTGCTTAAAAAGGGAAGAGAGAAATTACATATGGGGAGGCAGGAAGCCCATTTTGAGTAATTTCATGAACCCCTTGAATTGCTTACTTCAATAGTACTCATTAAAGCAGTCACAATTTTTTATCACTACATTAGTTTTCTCTCATTTCCTTTCCCATTCTTCAAAGGAGATGTGGTTATAGGATTAGGGAAGAATATAGAAACAGATGATACATGTTTATGAATTTACTTACTTGGATACATGTTTATGAAAATGTTAACTTTGCAACACCTTCAGTATTTAATAGGCTACATTTGGAGGTGACATCTCTGTTCTGTTCTTAATGGGTGTTTGATAGTTGCACTGATGGTTATGAACACATCAAAATAGTATTTTAAGCAATTAGAAGATGTTAATACAAATTTTATTTGTTCTTAGAGTTGATTGTAGAATGTTGGGTTTTTGTTCCATAAAACAACATTTTGCTGAGCTAAACCCTAACATTTGAAAGCAAAAATGTCTTGATAGATACAGCACTTTGATTTCTAATGTAAGGATAGCAAGCAATATGCCTTAGTTTTGAGTAGGTATTCACTGTCATCCTAAAATACTGGATTGAATGTGTCTATTCAATTTCTTGAGCTCTGTCTTAAAATTATTGTTTGTAAAAATGTTTCTTCCACTTTTGGTGGGGGATAATCCAAAAGATTTGTATTTCTGTCTACTTGTAGATATAAAACAGATGGGAAAGAAAAGGAGGCAATTCTTGAAGAAGATGATGACCTCTGGGTCAGAATTCGACATCGGCATATTGCAGTTGTGTTAGAGTATGTGAACCCATTTTAATTTTTATTCCATATTTTTTAGGCACTAAGTTCATGAAAGTGTATTTTATAATCTTAGAATATTTCTGTAAAGAGTAACACCTTAGAAATCTAAAGAATTTTCTCAAATTTGACAGGGAAATTCCCAAACTAATGAAGGAAATTTCATCAACAAAAAAAGCAACAGAAGGAAAGGTAAGACTTTTATTTAACATTCAAAATAATGATGGTGAATTTTAAAATGTGTTTAAAATTTTTATTTTATCTTTTTAATTTTCCATTTTGGGAAATTTCTAGCATATACAAAAGTAGAGAAAACAAACTCCCATGTACCCATTATCTAGTCTCAGTAGGAAGCAACATTTTGTCTGTCTTGCTTCATTGAGTTTATTTTTATTTTATTTTATTTTAAAGATTTTACTTATTTGACAGACCGAGATTACAAGTAGGCAGAAAGGCAGGCAGAGAGAGGAGGAAGCAGGCCCCCCACTGAGCAGAGAGCCCAATGCGGGACTTGATCCCAGGACCCCAGGATCATGACCTGAGCTGAAAGCAGAGGCTTTAACCCACTGAACCACTCAGGCGCCCTGAGTTTATTTTTAAAAAGCCATTTAGCCAATTTCATCAGTGCATTTTTGCTAGATTTTTTAATTTTGAGGTGTAATTTACCTGAGTGCATAAATCTTAAGTGTATACTAAGTAACTTTTTACTTATATATATATATTTGGAAGCACCACCTTAATCAAGATAGAGAACATTTCCATCATTCCAAAAGATTATGCAATAGTATCATCTATGAATAAAAATATTTAGCCTGATCCTTTCCAATCTTTATACATTTTAAAACAGTTTACTTAGTGGTTAATATCTCCCAGCTCTGTAATGTAGAACAGAATTGATTATAGAGGATATCCTTGTCTCATTCCCAGCCTTAGAAGAAACATGTTTGATATTTTACCATTGAGTGTTGTGTTAGTTTTAGGTTATTTTAGATATATCCTTTTTTTTTTCTTTTTTCTTTTTTCTTTTTTCTTTTTTTTTAAGAGAGAGAACACAGTTGGGTGGGGCAGGCAGAGGGCAAGGGAGAGAGAGAATCCCAAGTAGGCTCCACACCCAGAGTGGAGACCAGTATGGGGCTCCATCACACCACCCTGAGATCATGATACAAGCCAAAATCAAGAGTTGGGCACTCAATTGACTAAGCCACCCAGGCACCCCTTGATAAATCCTTTATCAGGTTTATCCCTTCTGTTCTTAATTGGCAAAACAGGTTGTTGTGGTGGTTTTTCTAATTAGAATGGGTGTTGGATTTCTTCAAATGCATCTGTTGAAATTATTTTTTTTTCTCCTTTTTTCTGTAAATGTGGTAACACACCAATCGTGCATTCCTAGAATAAGTTGCACTGGTCTTGATGCCTTATCTTTTTCCTTTGTCACTGATCCTATTTGCTAATATTTTGCTTAGGGTATTTTATTCCAGGTTTATGAGAACTATTTCTCTGTAACATTCCTTTTTTTTTTTTCTTTTTTGAGATTTTATTTATTTGTTTGTTTGTTTAGAGGCCTGTGCAAGCAGGGGAGGGGCAGAAGGAGAGGAAGAGAGAATCTCAAGCAGACTCTGTGCTGAGCTCAAGGAGCCCAACTTGGGGCTTGATCTCATGACCTTGAGATCATGAGCTGAGCCAAAATCAAGGGTCAGACATTCAACCAACTGAGCCACCCAAGCGCCTCAAAATGTATCATTATCTTAGTCTACCTTAAAGTATACTTTTGCATCTCCTGAATAATTTAAGAACCTTATAACAGTTTAGCTGCGTTTATCCCCTTCCTCTTTTGTGCTAATGTTGTCATATATTTTACTCAACATGTGTTTATAAACTTAAGATGTTATTTTTGGGAATGCCTGGATGGCTCAGTTGCTGAACTTTTTTTTTTTTTCAGGTTGTTGGCAATTATGAATAAATCCACAATAAAACATTCAGGTTTTGTGTAAACAGATGTTTTCATTCACTTGTGTAAATAATTAAGAGTGGGATTGCAGAGGGGCACTTGGGTGGCTCTGTCCATTAAGCGTCTGCTTTCAGCTCAGGTCATAATCATGGGACCCTGGGATCGAGCCCTACATTGGGCTCCCTGCTTGGCAAGGAGCCTGCTTCTCTCTCTACCTCTTCCCTTTGCTTATGCTCTCTCTTGCTCAAATAAATAGGTAAAATCTTTGGGGAAAAAAAGTGGGATTGCTGGGACATACAGTAAATGTATGGTTAACTTCATAAGAAAATTCCGTACTGTTGTGGCTATGCCATTTTACAGTCCCACTGGCAATGTAGGAGAGTCACTGTATTTTTAATTTCTAATATTGCATTTAGTTCTAAGACATTCATTGCATTTTTAAAATAAATTCTAGTTTTCTGTTGAAATACTATATGTTTTCATCTGTTTAGTCCATCTTTTCCTGTTTTTTTTTTAACATAAATACGTTATTTTTGAATTTCTTGTCGCTTAACTCCCAATATCTGGATGGTCTCAGGTCATCCTCTTTTTTTTTAACTATAGTATAGTTGACATACAGTGTTATGTTTCAGGTATACAGTATAGTGATTCAGTAATTCCATACATTACTCAGTATTCATCATGATAAGTACACTCTTAATCTCTCTTACCTATTTTACCCATCCCCCTACCTACCTCCCCATGGTAATCATCTGTGTGTTCTCTCTAGTTAAGAGTCTGCTTTTTGGTTCATCTCTTTTATTCTTTGTTCATCTGTTTTATTTCTTAGATTCCATATGAATTAAATCATATGGTATTTGTCTTTTTCTGACTGACTTATCTCACTAGCATAATACACTCCAGCTCCATCCATGTTGTTTCAAATGGCAAGATGGTTTTTTTTATGTCCAAATAATATTCTGTTGTGTATGTATACCATATCTTCTTTGTCTTGGGTCTGCGTTTATTGACTATTTTATCACTTTGGTATTAATCACTTTTTTTTTAAGATTTTATTTACTTGTTTGACACAAAAATTTGTTTGAGAGAGACACAGTGAGGGAGGGAATACAAGCAGGGGGAGTGGAAGAGGGAGAAGCAGGCTTTCCGCTGAGCAAGGAGCCCAATGCGGGGCTTGATCCCAGGACCCTGGGATCATGACCTGAGCTGAAGGCAGATGCTTAATGACTGAGCCACCTAGGCGCCCCTCACTTTCTTCTGTCTTACATGATCTGTAATATTTTAGCATATGTTAGACATCACAGATGTCTAAGATCTTGCAGAGACGCTAGATGATGTTCTCTCTGCAAAGACTATTGATTTCTGTTCTGGCAGGCATTTAATTTGCTCACAAATAACCTTAATTCTGTTGAGACTTCATGCCAGGTGCTGTTATGATGAGTGTATTTCCTTTTGTACTTAGTTCAAAGACAGTCCTAGTACTGAACATCTGGGATGTTCACTTGGCACTCTTCTTTGAATCAGAGAATACCAATATTTTCTTGGCATTGAGACCCCTCTGAAATCCCTGTCTAGCATTTAGCTTCCCGGCAGTTATTCTGTGCTAGGCCTTTAAGAGTTTTGTCCTTTACACGCACAGCTTAGCATTTGGCTAGGGCTCCAAAGGCAATGCCTCTTTGAGTTACATCTTTGAGTTATGTTGTGACTGACTCTTTCCCTCTAGCACCTTGCCTCCCAGACCCTACCTCACCAGCCCCAAACTCTGATCTCTTTTTCCTCTGTCTAGAGAGACTAGCGCTTTTTACTTGATCTCTACATCCTTTTACCACTTTTGGTAAGTATCCCAGGGAAAAGCCAGGATGAGTGCTAGGATCACCTGTGCTTTCTTTTGCTTAAGTATCTTAACTGTGAGCTCTTTTTCTTATCCATTGCCTGAGAGTTGTTGTCTTATTTATTTTGTCCAGTTCTATTTTTATTTATGGGGAGAGAATAATTTTGATATCAGCTACTTTATTGTGACTAAAACTGAAAGTCTCTTGAATGTGTTTTTTTTTAACTTGCCACATATTTAGAAAATTAGCAATATAACTGCAAGATTTAAAAATTGTTATATGGAGGGGCACCTGGGTGACACAGTCAATTAAGTGTGTGATTCTTTGTTTCAGCTCAGGTCGAGATCTCAGGCTCATGAGATTGAGCTCCACTTTGGACTCCACACTCAGCATGGAATCTACTTAAGACCCTCCCTCTCCCTCTGCCCCTCCTCTCTGGGCGTGTGCTCGCGTTCTCTCTCTAAAATAAATTAATTAATTAAATCTTAAAAAAAAATAAGAAACTATAAAAATTGTTATATAGAATACCTGAATTATAAGTTTGCTTTAAAAATGTTTGACTTTTTTTTCTAGACATCACTTAGTGCTCTTACCCAGCTGATGAAAAAGATGCCCCATTTCCGTAAACAGATTACTAAGGTAAGCAATATTGTGTATGAGATACTTTACCATTTTTAGTTTATTAGTCCGTCCAGTTCTATAGTCAGGTTTAGTAGTGGGTGTCATGGAGTACTTGATGTTAGTTATCCTCTAAAATTTTACTCTAGGTCTGAGAGATATTCCAAATATCTAAGCTTCTCAGTAGTGTTCTTTGTATGTAATCTATATTCATCCAAATCCAGCTTCAGATTTTTGTGTCTTTGCCTTTAATAGCCAGACAGAGAATTTTGTATTTATCAACTTAAGAAAATTCAACATTATATTAACCAGCAGTTGTTGTTCTACTTGGTTCTTTCAGAGTTATGTATTAGTAGTTAAGAGCAGTTAAGCCATGTTGGCAGGTAAACTGTTCTTTTTGCTGTATCAGTCTTTCCTCTGAGTCATTATAAGTCATTTTTTATCATACAGCACCCTAATCAAGAACCAATAATATAATTTCAAAAACATTTTTCTGCTGAGCTTTCAGGACTTAGCTTTTCTTTTCCTCACCTTCTTTTTCAACACTCTTAAACACATATTCATATTTTTTGCTCTCTGTTGATTAGCCCCTGTGGACCATATTAATTCTCACTTTTTCTTCTTTCTTGGGCTATTTTACTTGCTTTACATGGTACCTCCTTTTTGCCTCAGCCCATAATTTCTTTCAGGCCTATCTCAAAAGTTTAATATCACTTGCACAAAAAGAAATTAAAGTGCTTTAAGCAATTGAATTCTTTTGTTTTTTTCAGCAAGTTGTCCATCTTAACTTAGCAGAAGATTGCATGAATAAATTCAAACCTAATATAGAAAAGCTCTGCAAAAGTGAACAGGTACGTACAGAGTAAGAAATACCTATATCATTATAAATTTCCAGATTGAACTTTGTAAGGTGTACTAAATTGCAGAATCTCTCTTAGAAGGGGGCTCAATTAGGCAGTATTTAAATACATAATTCCCAGAGCACCTGGGTGGCTCAGTCAGTTAAGCATCTGACTCCTGATCTCAGTCAGGTCTTGATCTCTGCAGGGTTGAGTTCAAGCCCCATGGAGGGCTCCACACTGAGCATGGAGCCTACTTAAGAAATAAAAATAAAGGGGTGCTTGGGTGGCTCAGTAGGTTAAGCATCTGCCTTCGGCTCAGGTGAGGTTCCCACGGTCATGGAATCAAGCCCCACGTGCAGCTTCCTGCTCAGCAGTGAACCTGCTTTTCTCTTTCCCTCTGCTATTCCCCCTGCTGGTACTCTCTCGCCTCTTCTCTCTCTGTCAAATAAATAAAATCTTTAAAAACAAACCAAAAAATAAATAAAAAGAAATACATCACTCCCCACCAACATTATCAGGTAGCTGTAAGTATCACAGTAAGCAGTCCCTCATAATCTGTGATTGTGCATTTCTGGTTAAATGTGATAATTTTAGGGTTTGGAACATTATTTTAGAATACCTCTAATTGTCAGGCCTTTCTGAGTAGGGGCAACATTTAATGCAGCACCTTGCAGTGTACTGCATTGGCACATTTAACTTGTTTTAGAGCCCACCCTCCTGCATAATGTCAAAAATGTTTAGACCAGTGCTGAGAGAACTAGAATGCAAGCCCTATGTAATTTTATTTATTTATTTATTTATTTATTTATTTATTTTGAGACAGAGAGAGCATGAGCAGGGGAAGGGCAGAGGGGGAGGGAGAGAGAATCTTAAGCTACAGGGGTTCAATCCCATGACCCTGAGACTATGATCTGAGCCTAAATCAAGAGTCTGAAGCTTAACCAGCTGAGCCGCCTAGGCACCCTAAGCCATATGTAATTTTAAATATTGTAGTATAGCTAACTCTTGAACGAAGATCAGGGGTACTGACCCCCCGCAGTAAAATATCCATGTATAACTTTTGTCCCCCCAAACCTTGACTCCCCCCACACTAATAATCTTATGTTGACCAGAAGCCCTCCTGATAAGCAGATTAACAAATATTTTGTATGTTATATGTGTTATATACTATATTCTAATAGTAATGTAAGCTAGAGAAAATGAAATGTTTCTTAAAAAATCATAAGGAAGAGAAAATACATTTAAAGTGCTGTGCTTTATTTATTGAAAAAACCCATGTATAAATGGATCCACACACTTCAAATCTTTGCTATTCAAGGGTCAATTATAGTCACATAAAAAGGTAAAAGGAAACAAAGGTAGTTAATTTTAATAATCTATTTGACTTAACCTAATGCTTTTGAAATTTTATCTCAACATGTAATCAATATAAAAATTATTAGTGAAATAATTTACATTCCTTTTTTACACATCAGGTCTTCAAGAAACCTGGCTTTTTCACTTATAAGCACATCTTAATTCAGGCTAGCCATGTTTCAAGTGCTCATTAACCATATGTAGCTCAGGGCTACCATATTAGCATAGGTTTAGATTAATGATTTTCTCTCTGAATTATTTTTTTACTTTTTATATTTTGTACAATTCGTAGTTTACCAGTGATGCCTACATTAGTAGTATCATCAGTGTTACGTTAAAATGTGGCAAGATTTAAGATATCTTTTTAAAGATTTTACTTTTAAGTAATCTCTACACCCAGTGTGGGGCTTGAACTTACGACCCTGAGATCAAGAGATCATGCTGTACTGACTGAGTGAGCCAGGAGCCCCTGGATTTAAGATATTTTTAACTGAAAAGTGAATTTGGATTATAGGCCACTGACTGTATTTAATTGTCACTAAGGACCTGGCACTTGGAACTGATGCAGAAGGACAGAAGGTGAAAGATTCTATGCGAGTACTTCTTCCAGTTCTACTCAACAAAAATCATGATAATTATGATAAAATAAGAGCGATTCTACTTTACATCTTCAGTATTAATGGTAATAGAGACTTTATTTCATCAATATATTAAAATACTCAACTCTAAAATCCCTTTATAATAAGTAATTTACTATTGATCATAAGAGAGTCTTAGAAAATTCAAAGGTAGTTGCTGACATTGGGTAAGATAAATATAAGGAAAAATAGGAAATTGGGAGAAGACCAAAGGGTATATAATTAAATGTTTGCTTTTTCTTTAATAAGCTTTATATTCATGGGTACCACCTGAAACCTAGACATGATTATGGTAGCAGTTATGTGACTGTGCACTCGTATTTTTATCTAAGGAACCACGGAAGAAAATTTGGACAGGTTGATCCAGAATGTAAAAATAGAAAATGAGAGCGACATGATCCGTAACTGGAGTTACCTTGGTGTTCCCATTGTCCCCCCAGTAAGAAATCTCACATTCAATATATACCCATATCGGTACATATGTGGTTGTTTGCATTAAAAATGTTTTCTTATATGGGATTCCACATAGTCTTCTTAATTTCACTCTATAGATTTGGTAAGTAAAAACTTTTTAATTTTGTTTTCTTTTCCATATATGAGTATTTGGAGAAATACATTTTTCTAGTGAATTTATATCTTATGTCTTCTGTTATAATTTGCTCTTTTGCTTTTTTCTATGATTCCCTTTATAGCAAATTTTGAAAGAACTGTATTTAGAATTTCTCTTTCCCATCAAGTTTTATAGAACTTTTGAGTAAATATATTTTGAGTAAATATATACTGTTACACATTTTTATCTTTAGAGCACAAAATATGGTGAATTTATGTGACTCCATCTATTCAGATTTTTTGAGCAAGCATTTCCACTCTTAGTTGTTTTTTTTTTCTTTTTAAGATTTTATTTGTTTATTTGAGATAGAGAGTGGATGAGAGAGAGAGAGCATGAGCTGGGGGCGGAGGGAGAGGGTGAAGCAGATTCCACACTGAACAGGGATTCCAACATGGTGCTCAGTCCCAGGACCCTGAGATTATGACCTGAGCCAAAGGTAGACGCTTAACTGATTAAGTCATGCAAGTGCCCCTCCACTCTTAGTTTTTACTTATATTTACTTTAATTTAAATACCTTTTTAAGAAAATGTAGTAAGAGAATATTACTAAATAAAATTAAAGGTTTTAAATTTTTTTCCTCTATCTGTATTAGTCTCAACAAAGCAAACCATTAAGAAAGGATAGGTCTACAGAAGAAACTTTTCAGCTCTCTCGATGGACACCTTTTATCAAAGATATTTTGGAGGTAAAGTTCATTAAATTTTATTTATACCCTTAGTGTCTTCTGTATAGTATTCTTTACTTTTTGTATGTTTATCTATCAGTCTGAGATATCTGTTGGTCAGGAATTCCTGCAGTACTGGGAGGGTTCACAAAAGAAGGCTGTATCTGGGGTCAAGGGAGGAAAGGAAACTTGAAAATTCTTTCCTTGAAGATCTCAAATAAACTTACATGCTGACTGACTCAAAATAAACAAAAGTAAGCATACATAACTATCTTATGAAAAAAAAAACCCTGTTTTAAATAAGTATATGTAGCAGAAGTATAAATAATTTATTTGAGTAAAAATTCAACAAAATAACATTTGCATATGACCACTGTCAGAAAGTGTTAGACTCCAGTATTCTTGGAAAAAGTGTGTTATTAAACTGTAAATTGTAAACTGTAGTTTGCTATTCTATCCAACATATGGGTTATGCCTTTAGTACTGCTTGCTTTTAGAAATATTCAATTATGGGAAATTAGAAAATGATTAGTAAAAATGGTATTATGAGCAATAAAATTATGACATTTGTTCTTCAATTATAATAATACAGTTTCATTTATTCCAGTTTTCCTTTGACTTCAACCTATCTACTTTGCTTTGGGAACTAAATGTGTGCAATTTAGGACTATGATTTTCCTGTTTTGCTTGGCTAATTTTATGTCATCCACACATTCTTAATCATAGATGAAAAGTTTAAAGAATTTATACTTTGTTTTCTACAACGTAAGATTTTTTTCTCTTCCCATAACGAGGATGTAGCTAAGTAGTCTTTTTTGGATAGTACTTTTAAAATAAGAATTGACTTCCTGGGGCACCTGGGTGGCTCAGTGGGTTAAAGCCTCTGCCTTCGGCTCAGGTCATGATCCCAGGGTCCTGGGATCGAGCCCCGCATCGGGCTCTCTGCTCAGCACGGAGCCTGCTTCCCCCTCCCTCTCTCACTGCCTGCCTCTCTGCCTACTTGTGATCTCTGCCTGTCAAATAAATAAGATCTTAAAAAAAAAAAAAAAAAAGAATTGACTTCCTAAGCCCTGTGCCGAAGATCTACATGTTAATTTAAAAAAAAGAAAATCCAGTTTTGGCCCAGTGGCATTCTCAGGCCTTCAGGATTTCTCCTGAAACTTGATTTCTTTGCTTCTTACAGTTTTAATGAAATATTCATGGACTACTGAGTACCTTGTGCTCATTTCTTATGCCCACTTACTAATAATACCTTTTACACTGCTGTGCTATAAAGCAGTGGCCTCCAAACTGTTTTAATCATGCATACTTAATCATAAAAATTGTGAACATGAGCTTGTACTATGATTATTTACAAACTATGTATTACTGTACTGGTGAAGCATAATCTTTATATATAGCATGTCTTATAAGTATATCATAAAATGTAACTCTAAAGCAGAACGTTTTTTAAATGGAAAGGAAAACTCTCTCATCCCATTGGATTGTTTTGATTACCCCTAGGTCAGGGATGCACAGCCTATTTTAGAGCCACTGCAAAGAAGGGCAAGGCCTGGACTCTCCAGTAGCCTAAGAGGTATGTCAGGACTAGGATGGTATTTAGAAACCCCTAGCACTCTAGAGATAAAGGTTTTGATAAGGTCTCTGCAATCCTTACACCAGTATGGAGACCCTGCAAATGAAGAAATGTAGACATTCACTTAATACTGGTTTAATAAGTAAGTAAAGGATTGCATTAATTTTTGAAGCAAGTAAAGTTTAATAAGTTTCAGAGAGAGGGCTAACCTTATTTTATTAAATATTTACATATCTTTAGGTTCCTTAATTGTAAACACAAGTTTTGAGTCTTATGCAAAATATACAAATTTTTAAAATCCTAGAATGTACATTTTTTAAATGGTGTTAATTCTTTTCTTCTCTAGGATGCCATTGATAATAGATTAGATTCAAAAGAATGGCCATATTGTTCCCAGTGTCCAGCAGTATGGAATGGCTCAGGAGCTGTAAGGTAAACCTATCAGTGAAAGCCAGTGAAATTTTCAGTATGATATTGCAGACTAACAACTGAAATGGTACCAAAGTAACTCTTAACATTGGCAACTCTCCTGGAAGCATTGTCACTAAAGAGGCAGTTTTTCTTTAATGGTAGCCTATTTTAAATGAGTCCAGGTAAGCAGTATGAAAATGTACTTTATCATTAAAAAAAAATGAGTGCCCTACCTTATGCAGGGGTGTCAACTCCCAGCCCCTCCCTACTTTGCACAACACCAAGGCTTTGTCTCTTTTGTTCATTAAATAGGTAAACACCCAAGTCTCTTGTTTGCTAAGATTAGACTAACACTCCACAAGGCAGGCCAAGACTCAACTCAGTTTACCACTCTGGTTTTTAGCTTCCGCTTTATTGCTAGCCTTTGGAGATTTCTCTTATTTGTTTACTTTCAGCTGTGCTTTTAAGAAGAAGTTCACTCTTAAAAATGAAACAAGATGGAACCAGAGAGGGAGACAAACCATAAAAGACTCTTAAGCATAGGAAACAAACTGAGGGTTGCTGGAGGGGAGAGGGGTGGAGGGATGGGGTAACTGGATGATGGACATTGGGGAGGGTATGTATTGTAATGAGCACTGGGTATTATATAAGACTGATGAATCACAGACCTGTACCCCTGAAACAAAGAATATATTATATGTTAATTAATTGAATTTAAATTTTAAAAAATTTTTAAAATAAATAAAAAGTTCACTCTTACTTTAACTAAAACTTCTATGTGCTTTCTAGAGTAAGATTTTCAGGCTCTAGGGCTTTAATTGTTATTTTTATATCTATCAAAATGTAAAATACTAGCACAACATATTATACATGTATATGAAACAAATTAAATATAATCCCATTGTCCTAAAATTGCTGTTCAGAAATTTTAATTCAGAAATTTAAAAATTGTTAGTCACATAATTGTTTTGAGCAGTATTACCTCTTTTTTGTTGTTGTTCTTACTCTATTTCTCTTCGGGAAAAAATTTTTTTTTAATTTATTTATATTAGAGAAAGAGTGTGTGTGTGTGTGCAAGAGTTGGGGTAGGGACAGAGGGAAAGAATCTCAAGCAGACTCCCCACCGAGCACAGAGCTGACCCAGGGCTTGATCTCACAACCCTGAGATCATGACCTGAGTCAAAATCAAAATTTGGATGCTCAACCAACTGAGCCACCCAGATGCCCTTGAAATAGTTTTTAAACCAAAGTTGCACTTTTAATATCTCCTTGATTTGCTTTATATGGGAATCATGAGTGTATCTTATTCCTGTTTCATCTTTCAACACCAGTTACTGATTCTCTTTACTTTCTTCCTGTTGTTTACTCCCTCATCATTCCTTAAGATGGCAGATGGAAATTATCTAGACAAGAGCACAATTTAAAGTTTACCATGGGATCCTACATTTCAGGGTCTTAGAGGCCCTCTAGAACATGGTTTCCAGAATGGGTAGCAAGATGATTTGGGGGGATATTTATTTTTACCTAAAAAGGGGAGAAATTAAGTTTTATTAATATATACCAGTATACCTACATAATTTATAAACTAATTTATATTTTTAACAGAAGTACATAAATTTTTATTTTGAAATACATTTCACATAAAAGCTCAAAATTTTTACCAGTGGAGTGTGAGAACAAAAAAAGTGATTCCTGTGATCTCGAGCAGTGCTACCCTGTAGAACTTTCTTACAGTAATGGTAATGTCATATGAGTAGCCACATGGAGCTGTCAGCCACTTCATACGTGGCTAGTGTGACTGTGTTTTTAATTTCATTTAATTTTAATTAATTTAACTTTAGTCTCATGTAGCTAGTGGCTACTATATTGGATAGTGCTGATGTAGAGCATCTGGGGGAGGAAGTGATAGAAATATTAGCTCTTATTTATTGAGTGCTTCCCTTGTACCAGATTCCATGGTTCATGTATCCTCTGCATTATTTCATTTAATCCTAAAAACAACCCTTGAATATTAGAGAGAGGTTTAGTAACTTGCCAGAAGTCTTACTGAATTAGAAAGAAGCAGAATCAGAGTTGTAACCAGGTCTTTTTTTAACAGCTTTATTGAGGTGTGATTGACTTAATAGCAGTATATGTTTAAGATCTACAACTTGGTGTTTTAATACATGTATGTTGTAAAATGACTACCATAAGCTAATTAGTAATCCATCACCTCCACAGACTTACTATTTTCTTACGTATGTGTGTGTGTGTGTATGTGATGAGAAGGCTTAATTTAATAATTTAAGATCTACCCTTTTAGCAGATTTCAAGCATACAATATAATTTTTGTTAACTATAAGTCAACATGCAATATATTAGATCTCCAAAATTTATTCGTCATGCATAACTGAAACTTTGCGTCCTTTGACCGGCACTACCTCATCCCCACCCCCTCGGTCCCTCACAACCAACATTCTGTTCTTTGCCTTATGAATTTGACTGTTTCAGATTCCACATAGAAGTAAGATCATGCAGTGTTTATCTTTCTGAGTCCAACATAATTTCACTTAGCATAATGTCCTTCAGGTTCATCCATGTTGTTGCAGTTGGCAGAATTTCCTTCTTTTCTTAATTTTTATTTTTTTTTAAAGATTTTATTTATTTGAGAGAGCATTCGAGCATGAGCACAGGCTGGGGAAGGGGTAGAGGGAGAGGGAGAAGCAGATTCCCCGCTGAGCAGGGAGCCTACCTCAGGGCTCAGTTACAGGACCCAGAGATCATGACCTGAGCCGAAAGCAGGCGCTTAATTGAGCCACCTAGGCACCCCTTTCCTTCTTTTTTTTAAAGGCTGAATAATATGGGGTGCCTGGGTGGCTCAGTGGGTTAAAACCTCTGCCTTCAGCTCAGGTCATGATCCCAGGGTGCTGGGGATCGAGCCCCATGTTGGGCTCTCTGCTCAGCAGGGAGCCTGCTTCCCCCGCTTCTCTCTCTGCCTGCCTCTCTGCCTACTACTTGTGACCTCTGTCTGTCAAATAAATAAATAAGAAAAAAAATCTTTAAAAAAAAAAAGGCTGAATAATATTCCACTCCATATGTACATTACATTTTCTTTATTCCTCTCTCCACCAATGGGAGTTTAATTGTTGTCCATGTCTTGGCTACTGTGAATAATGCTGCAATGAACACAGGAGTGCAGACATGTCTTCAGTACCTCCTGCCATCCTACCTCACTAAGTTCCAGCATCAGGTGTCCCAGTACCACATTGGCTCCAAATCTGTACCTGTGCTTCCCTCCCTGTACCTCTCTAAAACAGAGCTGACACTCTTATTTCATATGAAGAAGTAAGAGAACTTGAGAAGTCTATGACGTTTGGAAGTTAAAAAAAAATGGGAGTGGCACTGAAACAGGAGGGTTTTTAAGACTTCAGAAAGTCAGACTTTTGGGGCACCTGGATGGTTCAGTCAGTTAAGCATCTGACTCTTGGTTTAGGCTCAGTTCATGGTCTCAGAGTCCTGGGATCAAGCCCCACGTTGGGCTCTGTGCTCAGCAGGGAGTCTGCTTGAGTTTTCTTTCTCCTCCATCCTCTGCTCCTCCCCCGCTACACTTGTTCTCTCTCTCTCTCTTTGTCTCTATCTCTCTCAAATAAATAAATCTTTTTTTTTTTTTTTTTTTAAGGTAAGTCCTAGGGGCACGTGGGTGGCTCAGTGGGTTGAGCCTCTGCCTTCAGCTCAGGTCATGGCCTCAGGGTCCTGGGATCGGGACCCGCATCAGGCTCTCTGCTCAGCAGGGAGCTTGCTTCCCTCTCTCTCTGCCTGCCTCTCTGCCTACTTGTGATCTCTCTCTCTGTGTCGAATGAATAAATAAAATCTTTTAAAAAAAAAAAAAAAAAAGGTAAGTCCGAGACATTTCAGGTATATAGAGTGTCAGCTCTGTTTTGTGGGTAAAAATGCTGAACTGAGTTATATGTGATTTGTCCAAACTCTCTATTAGGTCAGAATTAAACTTGAAGTGGGGCTGTCCTACCTAACCTGTCTTGGTTTTCCAGTCATACCATAGTTAATTCATTTCCATAAAATCAGGGTAATTGGTGCCAAATTTGAGTTTGCTTGAGTTGGGTTTTTTAAAAACTCTACAAGTGGGCCCCGGGTGGCTCAGTGGGTTAAGCCTCTGCCTTCAGCTCAGGTCATGATTCAGGGTCCTGGGATGGAGCCCCACATCGGGCTCTCTGCTCAGCGGGGAGCCTGCTTCCCCCTCTCTCTCTGCCTGCCTCTCTGCCTAGTTGTGATCTCTCTCTGTCAAATAAATAAATAAAAATCTTTTAAAAAAATAAAATAAGATAAAATAAAAATAAATAAATAAAAACTCTACAAGCACTATGGCTTTGGAAATGTTTTTAACATGTTTGTGTGTGTTCATTTTTTAGTGCTCGCCAGAAACCCAGAACTAATTACTTAGAGGACCGAAAAAATGGGTCAAAGCTGATCATTTTTGTAATTGGAGGAATTACATACTCTGAAATGCGTTGTGCTTATGAAGTTTCTCAGGCACATAAATCCTGTGAAGTTATTATTGGTAAGACATTTTTTCCTCTTTTCATTTTTTTTCAAACAAACTAAATGCAGAACTTTATGTTGTAAGTTACATGTAGGTCTAAATTGTTGAATGCAAAAAAACTTATTAATTGTAGTGTGTTTTATCTGATGTACTAGAGTTTTTCGTGGTTGACTTTTGATAATTTGATTTTTAAATATTCTGATTTTGAGGGAATAGCTTCAAATTGCTGTATTATTTAGATATTATTAGATATGTCCTTTAAAATATTATGTTCTAGTCTTGCCCTTATTATTAAATAATTTTTGAGACATAAGTACATTTCTGCTACAGAAATACTTTGAATGTTTTTGTGGATATGGGCCTGACATTGGCAAGTCCTATGTGGAATTTAGTTTTAAGAACTTCAATCAAAGCCAGTGATGTAGAAACTCTCCTAGTCTATAGATTGCAACATTTGTACACCAGGTCTAAATCTGCAGCGCTGCTTTATGAGCCTGTGAGTGAGCAGTGACTCTTCTATTCTGCCACAGGGATCCAAACCTCCAGTTTTGATTGTCAGCATATCCATGTATCGCACAAAGTAGACAAAGTAGTAGGAGTGGTTTACTGAGCGTGCTGTGCAATGAAGAGGAAGGAATGAGATATTGTGGTGTAGGCAGATTTCAGGAATGTGTCTTACAGAAATTTTGTTAAATTGTCCCAAGCTATGACACTTGGCAAATTTGAGAGACAGGGCAATATAATTAGCCAAGGAGAATCTACTTAACTGCTGGCCTCTGAAAATTTATCTTTTCTCCTACCAGGTTCTACGCATATTTTAACACCCAGAAAGCTTTTGGATGATATAAAGATGCTGAATAAACCCAAGGATAAAGTCTCCTTTATTAAGGATGAATAATGATTTTTTTTTGGAGATTCTTATTAATAGGTTCAGCTAAAATAAATCAAGACAAGTTTGCTATCATGTAATTTAAACAATGTAAATATTTTGGAATACTGATTTTTCAAATATATTTCTTAAGGGACTTTATGGTTACATATCATTGGATTTGCCATTTTTAATAATTTAAATAGTGTCGCTGCTTTGTAGATGATGATAAAAAATGTTAAAATGCTTTCTCAAAGGAAATTTTTCACCGTTGGAACTGAATATATTAGAATTGTGGGTGATTCTTCACAACTACCTATGTATATACTAATTACTTACCAGATACTTATCTGTCTTATGCTCAAGTATAGTTTTTTGGGAAAGAATGGTTTTAAATGAAAAGGCTGTAAAAGTAAAAACCTGTAAGTGTGTGTGTCATAGAATGATTTTCTGTAAGTGCAGTTTTTTTTTCAATTTAAATTGATAATTTCTTTTATGTGTAAAATAATTCTGTCATTAATAGAAATAGAATAATTTCACAGTGTTTACTGTCTTCCCAGATACTTCTAAAGAACACAGTTTTATATAATTTCAAACTCATGTATGTTTAAAGCAGAAAACCAAAAATAAGTGTGAATATTCTAAGAGAAAATAAATGTATAGTTAACAAAAGTTATCTTTTGGGGGGCAGGGGAGGAAGGGGAAGTTGGGAAGTTTAAAAGTTCTAAATCAGAGAGTTACAAAAAAGGAAAAGAATGCACCATAATCTTCCTACCAAGATAGCACCTATTGACTTTTTATAAAAACAATATAATATTTGTGTAAGGTTGGATAATAAAAGGATATTTCTGCACATGTGTTATGCAAAGGGAACATCTTCATTTCAAATCTCTCCTTTTACCTGGCCTCATAGTAGCCTCACAATTTTATATATTACTCATCTTCAGAGTTTTGCTCTTACGTATTATGCTGCCTTGTTTGGATACATACCTTTGCAAATACACACGAATACTTCTATAATATAAATTTCTAGCAATGGCATAGCTGGTCAAAGTATTTGTGCATTTAATATAGTTGACTTTTTAAAGCCAAGTTTGAGGGTGTTGACCCCTGCCCCCACACCCCAACCGTGCAGTTGAAAATCTGTTGAAATACTGTTTACCCCTCAAAAACTTTACTACTAATAATCTGCTGTTGGCGAGAAGCCTTACTGAAAACATAAAGTAGGTTAGCACAGATTTTGTGTTGTATATATTATATATTGTATTCTTACAATAAAGTAAGTAAGAGAAAAAAAACATTAAGAAAATCATAATACATTTACAGGGGCGCCTGGGTGTCCCAGTTGGTTAAGTGACTGCCTTTGGCTCAGATCGTGATCAGGCTCCCTGCTCAGTGGGGAGTCTGCTTCTCCCTCTGACCCTTCCCCCTCTGATGCTCTCTCTCTCATTCTCTCTCTTTCAGGTAAATAAACAAAATCTTAAGAAAGAAAGAAAGTACGTTTACAGTATTGTACTATATCCAAAAAATCTGTGTATAAGTGGACCTGTGCAGTTCAAACCTGTGTTGTCCAAAAGTCAGCAAGTTGATGGATATCACCATTTTAAATTTTTATGTAGATAAACCCATCACTTTTCCTTTTTGGCTTCTGAATTGTATGTTGTACTTAGAAATAACCTTTTTTTTTTCTTTAAGATTTTATTTTTTATTTGACAGACAGTGAGAGAGGGAACACAAGCAGGGGGAGAGGGAAAGGGAGGAGCAGGTCTCCCTCTTAACAGGAAGCCCAATGCGTGCAGCTCAATCCCAGAACACTGGGATCATGACCTGAGCCAAAGGCAGACACTTAACAACTGAGCCACCCAGGTGCCCCTAGAAATAACCTTTTACAACTAAAATGATAAATTCACTCATCGTTTCTTCTGGAACATTTCAATGGGTTCATTTTATCTTTACAGATAATTCTTTCATCCATCTGGGATTGACTTTAATGTGAGAATGTATGCTAGATATTGTCTCTTAGCCCTTGCATTATGTCCCATGCCTCCCCATCTCATACCACAGGGGATGAAAGACTAAAAATGAAGTTTGGCAGACTCAAAGATAAGCAGGGTTCAGGCCTGGCTAGATTCTGCCAGTGATTTGCATTTGTTCAAGATGTGGAAGGTAGAGATCATCTACCATAATGTACTAGTGGACAAGCTCCTGCCTCCTGAAGTTGTAGCAACTAGCCTCCGTGTTTCAGTCTGTCACCAGCTGCATGGGCCTGAGGCAGTGCTGGTGGCAGCAATGGCACCGACTTCCTATGCCCTGCATCCCAGAAGATGCTATAACCTTGAGTCTAAAAGTGTGTTGGCCCCCAGTTGCTGCCCCTACAGCGTTTTCTCTGATTTTTTTTAAAGATTTTATTTATTTATTGACAGAGATCACAAGTAGGCAGAGAGGCAGGCCAGAGAGAAAGGAAAGCGGACCCCCTGCTGAGCAGAGAACCCGATGTGGGACTCGATCCCAGGACCCTGAGATCATGACCTGAGCCGAAGGCAGAGGCTTAACCCACTGAGCCACCCAGGTGCCCCTCTCTGATTTTTTAAAAAAGATTTTATTTACTTACTTATTTGAGAGAGACAACACAAGCAGGGGGAAAGGCAGAGGGAGAAGCAGACTTCCCACTGAGCACATAACCCAACTCGGGGCTCAGTCTCAAGATGCTGGGATCATGACCTGAGCTAAAGTCAAATGTTTAACTGTCTGAGCCACCCAGGTGCCCCTTTTTCTCTGATTTTTAAGGACCTGTATTAAATTCTGTTCTTTGAAATACCTACAGAGTTTCCATTCCTCCAGTAAACCCTGACTGATAAGTACTTAACAGGGATCCAGCTTTCTTCCTAAGTAGCTGGATATTGTACAGATTTTATTGAGTAATCCCTCTTTCCCTGTCTATTCTGAAATGCTATCTTTTTTTTTTTCATAGACTAAGTTTATATTTGTACTTTGATCTATTTCTGAATTTTCTTTTATTGACCTATAGTTCATGCCTTCTTGCCTATCTATTTTAATTCATGCTATATTTTATTTAAATAATTTTTAGGGGTGCCTGAGTGGTTCGGTTGGTTAAGTGTCTCATTTGCCTTCAGGCCACGTCATGATCCCAGGGTCCCAGGATTGAGCCTCAGCTCGGCGGGGACGACTCCTCCCCTTCCCTCTGCCTGCCACTTCCCCTGCTTGTGTTCTCTGTCAAATAGGTAAATAAAATCTTTTTTAAAAATTTTAAGTAAGCTCCATGACACCATGCCACACGTGGGGCTAGAATTCATGACCCCGAGATCAAGAGTGGCATGCTTCACCAACTGAGTCAGTCAAATACTCCTAATTCATGGTATATTTTAATGTGTGACAGATATAATCTCTACTCCACCCATACCTAAATCACTGTTATTTTTCAGAGATTTTCTAGCTTGTACATTTTTCTAAATGAACTGTAGTGTCGTTTTGTTAATCCCAAAGGTTATTTTGGTATTTTCATTAAGTTTGCAATAAATTTATAGGCTAAGTTAAGAATTGACAGCTCAGGATGCCTGGGTGGTTCAGTCAGTGAAGCATCTGCTATTGGCTCAGGTCATGATCCCGGCGTCCTAGGACTGAGTCCCACATTGGGCTCCTTGCTCAGCGGGGAGTCTGCTCCCTCTGCCCCTCACCCTGCTCTTACTCACTGTCTCTGAAATAAATAAAATCTCTAAAAAAATTGACAGCTCTATAATATTGAAACTTAAAATTCAGGAATATAGAATGTCTTTTTATTTACATAAATCTTTATGACCTTGAAAACCTTTATTTTTCTTCATATAGGTACCACAGTTGCTATAGTATCTTTCTTTTGTGCTTCCATGTGAATTGGATCTTTTACATTATTTTCAAACTTTTTTTTATATAGGAATGTTATTGATTTGATATATTCATTTCATAACTTGCTAGTTTACTAGGTGGTGATAACAAAATAATAATATGCAAGTGCTTCCTTAGAGCTTTATATGTGCCAGGCACTGTTTCAAAGTGCTTATACTACCTCATTTAATCTTCTCATTTAATCCTGTGAGGCTAGGCACTGTTACCATCGTCTCCATTTGAAAGCTGAGAAAACTAGGACACAAAAAAGGTTATGTAATTTAATCTGGGTGTGCATGGGGGGAGGAAAGGCTTGTTAGTACATGGCTGGGAACAGTTCATTGTCCGTGAAAGGGATGGTGTTTGGGGCCTGTGTTTTATATGAGGCCCTTGTGTATCTTGGTTACTTGCTATCTGCCCAGAGTTACGTGGAACAGAGATTTACACTGATCCAATGCCCTGTGGCAAATAGAACCAAGAGTGTGATGGCAGCACACACTGGCCCATTCATTTAGTTAACACCTCAGTGATAGTATACTTTGTCCTATGACAGTGATGTGAGATCCTTTGAGGCCTCCACTTTACATATACTTCAAGCTTAGAATTAGAGAGATCATGTTTCCTAAATCTCTTACTGAATTTGAAGACATGAGTTGTCATCTTACATAAATTCCTGGTATAAACTGTTTCCACCTCCAGAATTAGAAATTACAGATTCTGATAAGACCCTCTGAAAGATACTTTGCTGTTAGAACTAACTGAAGCCATTTATTTACTCTCTTGGAAGCCCACGTTTGCTTCCTGTTGAAATGTGCTTGATTTATAAATGGGTTCACATTGCTCAGCCATATTCACAAAAAAATAAGAATATCAGCCGTTCAAAAAGACACGAAAATTCTTCGATTTGAGCCCCAAAGGCCCAGACCCTGACAGTTCATTTTGTAAGATGAGACGCCCCCATAACTTAGTTCTACTGTAGGTTGTTTGTAACCCTTTGCGCATTCTGTCAGGTTGCACACAGGTTTCTTTTTTTTTCTCTCTCCTTTTTTTTTTTTAGGATTTTATTTATTTATTTGACAGACAGAGATCACAAGTAGGCAGAGAGGCAGGCAGAGAGAGAGGAGGAAGCAGGCTCCCCGCTGAGCAGAGAGCCCGATGTGGGACTCGATCCCAGGACCCTGAGATCATGACCTGAGCGGAAGGCAGAGGCTTAACCCACTGAGCCACCCAGGTGCCCCCGCAGGTTTCTTTTAAAATCAAAGGAACAACAAAGTCTTCATCCCACAGCAAAATTTCTACTACCAAAACAACATTTTGTGTATTAAGCATACTCAAATTCAGTATGAATTAGGTCTATCTTAAATCCTTAACCATAAGATGACAGTTGAAAAGAGTGATTAAAAGATGAGTTGCATTTGTTTGACTTAATAAACTGAATGGCTAGAATTTTTTTATTAAAGAATTAAAAGCATTCCCCCTCATCCTGCTTCTTGCTCCTGGCAGCATCAAGCCACCAGAGCACAGCTACACATTGGAAGAACACAGAGGTCTCTGGACAGTGGATGCTGCCACCTGCTGCTCTCAGCAACGGTGAGCCCCTTGACTCCACATGAGAGATGCAATGACTTTTAGCTAATGAGCTTGTTTTTCTGGTCTCTTACTGCAGTTAAAATTTACACAAAGAAGGGAGGAGACAGCCAAGGCTACATGGTCAGTAAATATAAAGTCATCTTTGTAAATCAGAGCCTAGCACTTTTCCAGAAATTCTTAAGGACATTGGCACGTTGCAGTGATAATCCTCAATCATGATGGAAATGTAAAATTACATTTAGAATATAGTTTAATAAAGCAGAGATGTGCCATATTTTTAAATAAATGATTACGGTAGTTAAGTTACTTTGAAGGTTAGTTGAGGGGTGCTCGCTTCGGCAGCACATATACTGAAGGTTAGTTGAGGGTTTAGGAACATTCATTTGTGGTGGTCCTTTCTAACCTAGGTTCCATGGATTTGCTTTAGGTATCCATGAACTTTAAAAAAAAAATTGTGTGTGTTCTTACATCCCTTTTCCCTGTAAGAGGGGAGCATGGGGAAGGGAAAGTCCATAGCTTTTCAATAGTTTTTCAAAGAGGGTTGAACGCAGAAAAGGTTAAGAGCTGATGATTTGTATGAGAACCCTTGAACCCTTCAGAGAAGTTTAATTTTAACCTTGGGGGCAGGATAGTGACGTTTGGCACACAAAACAAGTTATCAAGTTGTGATTAAATTTAGGTAAGTGATAAATCTAGAAGCCTGTTAGCATATGCACAGTTTAAGCTCCCTCTTTTAAAATACTACTACCCATCTTCACTCTCTTCCTTATGGTGCCAAGACTTAAAGTACCTTCAGCCACAAAGTCAGAGATATCTCCCGTCTGGCCTCTGCTTTATCTCTTCTAAGGCACTCTAAACCAATTCCCAAGCCCCAAAGTTAAAAATAGCCCATTCTCCAGCCAGCTAGACAAATAGCAGCTGCCTTGGCCACAAAAATCTTCAAAGTGGATAGGGATTCAACTCTGCTTACCACTGACTAAAGCTCTGGGGGTTTGGGAATTGTTGACTGTTTGGAGTGAATAGAGACCTCAGGAAGCAGGGAAAGAGCCAATCTTGGGCTGCTCTGTCATGAAAGAGGTTATAGACCAGTCTTGAAGAAGCATAAATAAATAAATAAATAATAATAATAAATTTTTTTAAAGATTTTATTTATTTGACAGAGAGAGATCACAAGTAGGCAGAGAGGCAGGCAGAGAGAGAGAGGAGGAAACAGGCTCTCTGTGGAGCAGAGAGCCTGATGTGGGGCTGCATCCCAGGACCCCGGGATCATGACCTGAGCTGAAGGCAGAGGCTTTAACCCACTGAGCCACCCAGGCACCCCATAAAAAATTTTTTTAAAACAAAAGAAAAGTCTTGTTCTGACGGTCTTCACAAAACGCTATATACATTTAGTTAATCCCTGGTCCATAGTTTTAGAGAATTGTCTTCACTTTTGTCCCAAATTCATTAATCTAGAACTAACATTTTTGCATCTGACTTCAGGAGATCTTCACATAGTTTACATTATAAACATAAGAATTTCATACTGTACAGAAAGTAAAAGTAAAGATTCTTCCTTCCCTGAACGACACCCAGGTTCCATTTCCTAGAGGTCCACTGAAGAGTTTTGTGTATCGTCCCAGAAAATATGTATGCCCTTTGAAAAACATACACAAATGAGGGCACACTGCATGTATTATTGGTCGTTCTTGCTTTCTTTCACTATCTTGCAAGATAATCTGCCTCATTTTTTTCCGCGGCTACAGAGCACTAACTACATGACTGTTATTTATGAATCTCCACAGGGGGGATTAGATGAGTTCCACTTGGGGGCTCTTCCCCTCCGTGCTCCAGTGGCCACCCCTGTGTAATACCATGGCCTATTATGTGAGTCCCCTAGGAAGTAATTTCTGATAGTGGGGTTGCTACTCAAAAGGTAAGTACTTTTACATTTGTAGGGTTTGATCCCAAGTTGCCTTCCCCCCAGGTTACACCAATTTACACTTCCATCCCCAGGGTACAAAAGCATCTGTCAGCCCCAACCTCGCTGACACTGGCTTTTCTAAACTTTAGTTTTTGCCATACTAATAGGCAAAAGTATATTTTGGTTCTATCCTTTTTTTTTTTTTTTTTTTAAATAATCTCTACACCCAAGGTGGGGCTCAAACTCTTGAGCCTGAGATCAGGAGTCGCATGCTCTTCCCATGGAGTCAGCCAGGTGCCCCTAGTTTATTGCTTAGATTTTTTTATTATTATTATTATGAGTTAGGAATAATAGATTTATTTTAAAATAAATACTTGTTGATTCAATTTTAAGAATCAGGGGCCATTGTTTTTTTCCTTTTAAGCACTTTGTGCGCCCCCCACAATGGTTTTGCTGTTTTCTCTAGAAAGTCACCTTCCTAAATGGTATAAGAAGATACTTTTGGGGGGAAGATCGAGTTTTCTTTGCATTTTTTTTTTTTTAAGTCCTCGGTTGCCTTGGGTTGAACTAGTATTTCAGTTGATTCCTCCATCTCTGTACTTTGGCAAGATCTTCTGCAATAGTTCTAATCATTCGATCAGTGGTTTCTTTCAAAATGGTTGCTGTCCTTAGGGCATGATCCAAAGACAAGTTTAAAATCTACAGAGGAAAAATCCACACATTTTATTTAAAGTTACTGTTTCTGTTAATTGGGTTATCTCATTATTAAACATTGCAAGGTGGAATTTTTGGAGTATTCCTTTCCCACCCAGTCTATTCCTGTTTTTGACGGTTGGTTTCCTAGGTAACTGGTCTGAGATGGAATATATTTTTTAGGGAAAGGGACAGGAAAAAAAAAACTACCCAACACGTGACCAATGAATGTGAATCAGAGGGTGAGATCAGCAACCTGCTGGGCTGCTGCCCTGCCACAGAGGAAGAGATCTGTGAGAAAAAAGGTAAGCTCTTGGGGGTCGTCAAAGGAGACGGAAGGGTCATAACCCCTGAGAGGGCACCTATGGGGACTAGTGCTTGTGTTGGAAGCATTTGAAAATGGCCTGGGATTTGACTGGAAAATAGGGAACTGCAGGCAGCTCTAACTGGAACAGACTTGTGAGCGGCTGGACTGTTCACACTGGAACAGACTTGTGAGCAGCTGGAAACAGCCTCCGCTGCCTGCACTCCCCGCCCAAGGGATCCTGCAGCTGAGGCAACACCCACAAAACACTTTCTGCAGGAAATTTCCCTTGGAACCAATTTAGGACTAATACAAACCATGTAGCTGCTCAGGCTGTGTGTCTTTGTGTTAGTGCTGAGCACAAATTGATTTTAGTGGAGAATTTTCTGGTCCCCCCATAATGTAATAATTTAAAAGCCATCAGTTTTGTGGTCAAGACCATACTTACAAGCTGCAAGGATTCTAGAATTTTTTTTTTCCTGAATTTCCTCACCTCAGATTCTGTTTCTTCGATACTGCCATAGTTGCTTAAGGACTTGCTTCCCAAAATCCTGCAGGAGTGGAAATGGGGTGAGGCTGTAGCAAGGTCTGAATTATAGGTCATGAAAACCTTAAGATTGTTTCTGGAAGGCAAAAGCATAATTGTATAAAGCTCCCCTCTCCCTCTAGCTCCATGATGGTTCAGGAATGGCTGTGTGTATGTTGGGGGTGAGGAGTTTGTGCAGTATCTGCCTTTTGTAGCTCTCATAGTCCTGTTGTGGCTGACCATAGAAATAATTTGTTCCACGACCATGAAGAGTGTTTTCTCCCAGAATCTGTCTTCCATTGGCACAGAAAGAGGCAAAACTCTGACTTTTATTCAGTTTTCATTATTTTTCGAGCCAGCCCTCTACCCTGCATATTTATAAAACAAATGCACACAAATCTGCCAATTGCAGGTACTTTGAGTTGAGTTCATCTAGCACCAGTGAGCTTAGAGCAAGGAGGCAGCAGCAGTAGAAAGATAAAAGCAGCACCTCTTTAAAACAGGCTCCCCTGGACTATTAAACTATAAGTATCACTCTGTCTCTTAATGGGCTGGGTGAATGATGGGGGCCAGTGTCACCATGTAACAGTTGTTCCAGTTGTGCACTGCATAGCTCTGGGAGGTTTCATTTACAGTCTATGCAAAGGGCACTGCCTGGTGTTATGCTTTACACAACCATGAGTAGTGGACCTAAGGGATGCCACAAGACCTTGCCTGTTGACACATGGGCCGTGGATTCATCCTCACATTCCCCCTGACTTGAGATTCCTTCTGTTAAGCAGTGCTTCACTGGTACATACAACACTTGTGGCAGTCATCTCCAGTAAGTGGCTCTGAATGCTATGACCCGAAGCCCCCCTTCATTCCTCTCCCCTACCACATTCACATGACTTGGTTCTACAGGTTAGTTTAACACATTGGATCTACCATCCAGTTGAGAGCATCAGAGAATATCAGCATCAGGAGCCCCTAGCTAATGAAAAACTCCAGGCAGGGCAAGGCAATGTGGTGCAATGGGAAGGGTGTGGGCTTCAGAGTCCTCTGTCTCCCCACATGCAATGGGTCACCATGATCAAGAATAACAGCCATCACTTGCTGAATGCCAGGTACTTTTCCAGGTGCTTTATATGTATTGACCCAATCCTCAATGAGTTTGGCACTATTATGATTCCCATTTGGGGAATAATGGGGAAATATAGTGAGGAAAAGGAGGCAGTCGGAGGTCAGGCAACCAGCTCAAGGACACAGAACGAAGATGCAAACCCAAGACATCACCAGAGGCCACATTCTTAAACACTACACTGCATTAGGATAGTAGCTAATGAGTTCAGACTGAGTGAATGAGCGCAGAGCCTGAACTATTAACCACTCTGCTACACTATTTATTCTGCCTCCTAAATAGCTCTTGGATACTAGACCTCTCTCTCTCCTTCTCTACCACTCTTGGCCAAGCTACTATCATCTCACTTGGACTATTGCACCAGCCTCTTACTTGGCCTCTGTGCTCCAATCCTTGACTCCTCTACTCCATTCCTGCTCATTTAGTAGTTAGAATGATCTTTTAAAAACACTAGGAAACTTTTAAAACGCCCTGGTTAAAAACTTCATTGGCTTATTATACTCAAAAGTCTGAAATCCTTCCTGTAGCTTACAAGCCCTTGCATGGTCTCGCCCTGCCCATCCCACCAGCTTCCTCTCACCAGCCCCATCATGCCCCACAGACACAGCCACTGCACTGTTCTGGAATTTGCCAGGGGGCCTTCCCACTCCAGCAAGCTCTCTTAAACTGGAATGGCTTCACTCTTACCTTTACACCCCCTTGCTAATTGATTCACACTTATCCTTTGGTGGTCAGCTTCCCTGAGCCCCCAAATTAGATAATGGTACTCAGTACACCCTCTTTTTGGCACTTACAAAGACTGGCTCTTCTACCAGGAAGTAACTTCCATGAGGTCAGGGACAGTAGTTTAATTTTTCACTGTGTCCTAAGAACCTGGCACAGGACCTTGATGTTGACACTAAAATACCTGTTGAATGAATACATGTATGTTTGAAGTATTGGCCATACTTTCATTTGAATCTTGGCTCAACTACTTATGATCTAGGTGATCTTGGGCCAGTAATTTCATGCACTAAGCACATTGTATGTACCCAACTAGTGGGTAGTCATATTTGTTGTTATTAATAATAAAATAATACTTACTTTCCTGGTATGGACTCATGTTCATCATGAGAGGATTTTGGATTCAATGTCTGGGAACAGATCCATTCTGGCTTTGAACGAGCTGAAAGATGTTAGCTGTGATTAAATTCAGAGCATCAAAAATGATCCCCAGGGGCACCTGGGTGGCTCAGTGGGTTAAAGCCTCTGCCTTCGGCTCAGGTCATGATCCCAAGGTTGTGGGATCGAGCCCCACATCAGGCTCTCTGCCCAGCAGGGAGCCTGCTTCCTCCTCTCTCTCTGCCTGCCTCTCTGCCTACTTGTGATCTCCCTCTGTCAAATAAATAAATAAAATCTTTAAAAAAAAAAAAAAGATCCCCAAATGGTAGATATATGGGTATCATTTCCCAGATTTTTCTGTGTGAAATATTTCATGAAATTTTAAGAAGAAAATTGGGGAACTTAGAAAACAAAGAACTTTCTCTCAGGTATTCTGAATTCAGGAAAAAAAATTTAACTCATCAATCTTAAGAAAATCAACCTTTAATAGGGGTTTTAGCAGTAGCCATGAGACCAGAAGTCTGGGTTTAGGTTTGCTGGGGGCTAGCTGTGTGACACCTGAGCATGCCATCCAGCTTCTGTGGACTCAACTACTTCGTCTGACAAGTGGAGGGATTATCCCTTTGATGGAGATTGAGGTCTTCTCCAAACACAGGAGCAAGGTTTCTAGGAGTCAGAAACTCAATTATGTTACTAAGACAATTCCAGAAAATATAGACTAAACAGAAAAGATGAACATAGGAAAGGCACCATGGAAGACAAGAAAGCCAGGGAAGGGAAGAGAGAAGAGTCAGTGGCCAATAAGTCTGCCTTCTCTGTTGCTGGTTCTCCTTCCCAGGTCTCCTGTCTTATTCACCAGTCTCTTATAGCTAGGCTTCACTCCCCCTCAGGAGGGTCCCATTTGACAAGGGAACTGGGAGACATTGTCCCTCAGACATGGAAGGCAGAGCAGAAGCCAGAAGGTCCAAATTAGACATGTTGACCACCCAAACTTAAGTTGTGATGAGAGAGATACTAATGAGTTTAGTCTTAATCCTTTGCTAGTCTCCAAATACAATTTTTTATTTTATTTGAAACATAGAAACTCAGAGTTGGGGAAGGACCATAGGGTCATCTGCTCCAGTTCTAGTCTGGTCTACAGATTTGCACATCCTGACAAAGTACATTTTCTCCGGATGGGATCTGTAGAGACATCTCTGCAGATGGGGCTCACGACCTCCCACAACAGCCCACTCCATTCCAATTTCTGGAAGGTTCTTTTCAATGTTGAGCCGTACCTCTCTAAGACTTCCACCCTCTCAGCCACTGTACAGTTACTAATGTGGCTCGAAGTCACACTTCCAATGACTCAGTTGACCCCTCATTCCCTCATGTATTGAATGACAAGTCTCATGGGCTATAAACCCAAAGGCCAAGGAGATAGTAAAAAATCTGCTCTGTTACTTCTGCAGAGTTTTAGTGGCTGTCATCTTTTTTTTTTTTAAGATTTTATTTATTTGACAGAGAGAGAGAGATCACAAGTAGGCAGAGAGGCAGGCAGAGAGTGGGGGGAGAAGCAGGCTCCCCGCTGAGCAGAGAGCCTGATGCGGGGCTGGATCCCAAGACCCTGAGACCATGACCTGAGCCGAAAGCAGAGGCTTAACCCATCGAGCCACCCAGGCACCCTAAGTGGCTGTCATCTTGACAGAACACATCCACTTGAAGGATTTGGCAGCTGGGGACATAGGGGGCGCACAGCTGAGTTCAATCTGGTAAATGGCATTCTTTCATCTTGGAAATTGGCAATTGTGAAAGATAAGAAACATTCTCCCTGATGCCCTGTCCACAGATAAGGAGAGAAAGCACTGGAGGTTTCCCACAAGGAGAGGGCGTTAAAGAACCTGATACGGCTGCCATTGAGAAGCAAAACACAGAGTATTTCCTTCCTTCCCTTTTGTTCCCTTAGCACACTCTGACTTTACAATTCTAGCATGAACTTTTTTTTTTTTGCCATGAACTTTACTTTTTTGGGGATGAGTTCCTTTCAATAGATTCCTTTCAATAGAACTCCTTGGGGAGGGAGGAGCCATGTCTTATTCATCTTTATAAATAAATGTTTGTGGGCTGGGGCACATGGGTGGCTCAGTGGGTTAAAGCCTCTGCCTTCGGCTCAGGTCATGGTCTCAGGGTCATGGTCTCAGGGTCCTGGGATCGAGCCCTGCATCGGGCTCTCTGCTCAGCGGGGAGCCTGCTTCCTCCTCTCTCTCTCTGCCTGCCTTTCTGCCTACTTGTGATCTCTGCCTGTCAAATTAAAAAAAAAAAATGTTTGTGGGCTTTTAATTTTTTCCAATGACAGCAAAATTTTGCGTTGAAATTAGCAAAATGATGTTTAAGGAATGTAAAAATACTCTGTTTTTTTAACATGCCAACTTTTAGTAGGGACATATTTAAAGCTTTCACCACTCCTGAATAATAGCAATACTAGTGGCGACTTTTCGGTTGGCCGTTTGTATAGTAAATATTTACCATTTGTTACCTACTTACACTGAGTTAGCACTTAATAAGTTTCAAGGTCCTTTATTGCCAGGATTTCCTGTCTCCCAGCCCTAGCCCAGCCTCTGGCCATCCAGGATGCAGGAGCCTCAGGTGAGTACTGGAGAACCAAGGAGCAGACTGGAAAGGGCAGGGCTTCCCCCACCCCAAAGGGAAGCAGTGGTCGGTATGATGCAGGTCCCACATGCCTGGGAGACCACCCTGCTTACAAAGATGAGATCGTGCAGCAGATGTACTTACAAGGTGAGGAATTTTTATTTTCGTTTAAAAAGCAGAGCTTGACAAAGGCACTTCTTTCATTAGGATTTAAGTAATTCTGTCCTGGCATGTTGTATTTGTAATGAAATTCTAAAAAGAAAAGATGAAAAATACAACTCATTGCCTGCAAACAACAGCTGTCCCCACTTAACGCCTTCCTTGCAAGGCCCCTTTGTCACGCTCACCTTCAAGTGGCTTTTTGCCACAGACTCTTCTGGAATTATGACTCTTAGTGCCAGAGATCTCACACTGATTACTTTGCAGTCCAGTCCCAGAAAGAGAAGAGCAGCTGGGGCCTGCATCAGAACCTGAAAAAGCCCAAGTTACACAAAGAAAGTGTGAGTTTCTTCATCAGAGTCATAAAATGTGGTGTGGAGAGTAGAGCTCAAACCTCGCCAGGTATGTAGTTGGGGCCGGAGTGTTCCACTTCCCCAGTTGTGTTCAGGGAGCTGCCAGCCTCGGGATGATGTTTGGAATCCCCTTATGACAACCGAGAGATGTTTTGATAAGGAACAGATCTGATATGAAAGTCTTAAGATTTTCCTTGCACATGAGGGTGCTTAGTGAAGGTCTGTGAGAATGTGGCCCACAGAATCAACTACAAATGCAAGATGGAGGGGCGCCTGGGTGGCTCAGTGGGTTAAAGCCTCTGCCTTCGGCTTAGGTCATGATCCCAGGGTCCTGGGATCGAGCCCCGCATCGGGCTCTCTGCTCAGCAGGGAGCCTGCTTCCCCCTCTCTCTCTCTGCCTGCCTCTCTGCCTACTTGTGATCTCTGTCTGTCAAATAAAAAAAAATCTTAAAAAAAAAAAAATGCAAGATGGATATTTTTCCACATTTGCCCTGATACACCCACATTGTTTTCTCAGACCCTGTTGTGGCCAAGAGCTTGTGTTTTGTCACCCAGACAGTTGGAAAGATGGTTTTTCTTTACATCAAATCCATACACCGATATGGGCAACTGAATTATATAGCTCTGACTTTATCCATGCCACAGAGGCTAGCAGTTGAGAGCGTGTATATCTAATGCAGGTCTAGAACCTCGCAGGCTGTGGACAATGGAGCCCTCCAGGTAAGGCTAGAGTGTGAGAGCCTGGGCCAGACGGATGAGCACATCAGGCTTGGGTGTCCAAGCAACATCTCAGTTCCAGGAGGGATGAGACCAGGGGACAAGTCTCTGCTGATGCTACCTGCCTCACCACTCTGGTGATTATGCTCATTTGTAACATTATCTTTCAAAGAATAAGTCACAATGGAATGAGCTCTAGTGATGTTTTTTCTTTTCCATATCTCAGTCAGTAGCCATTGAGGGGTGCCTGGGTTGCTCAGTTGGTGGAGCATCTGACTCTTGGTTTTGGCTGAGATTGTGATCTCAGGGTCATGGGATCAAGCCCTCTGAGTCGGGCTCCATGCTCAGTGTGGAGTCTGCTGGAGATTCTTTCCCTCCCCTCTGCTCCTCTCCCCCCACTTGTGCATCCTCTCTCTCTCTTTCTCTCTCTCTCTCAAATAAATAAATAAATAAAATCCTTAAAAAAGTAGTCATTGAATTCCTTCTCAATCCATAATTCAAGGAAATTGCAATAGAGGATTGAGGGTATACCCTGAGAAGGTTGTATAGTGGAAAGGCATGAGGTTCAGATAGACCTGAGTTTGAAGTCTGGGTCTGCCACTAGTTAGCCGTGATGGTTAAAAATTTTTCCACAAATTCTTCAATATGTTCTTCAGAAGGCAGAGCCTAATTCTTCACTCCTTGAGTGTGAGCCAGATTTAGGACTTGCTTCTCACAAATAAAATGATAATGATGATGTATAGCTTCCAAAACTAGGTCATAAAAGACACCAAAGCTTCCATTTTGGTCTTTCTCTTGGATCTCTTGGCTGTGATGTCATAATGACATTCAATGTGGGCCTACTGGAGAGGCACACATGGTGAGGAACTAAGACCTCCTCCCAGTGGCCATGTGAGTGAACCATCTTAGAGGCAGGTTCTCCACTCCCAGTCAGGCCCTCAGACAATGGCAATACTGGCCAACATCTGACTATAGCCTCATCAGAGAACTTGAGCCTGAATCACTCAGCTAAGCTGCTCCCAAATTCCTGACCCATAGGAATTCTGAAAATGTTTGAATTTGTTTGTTATTTTGAACCGTTAAGTTTTGAGATACTTCACTACACAGCTGTAGAAATACACCAGCTCTTTGATTGGCAGGTTACTAAATTTCTCTGAGCCTCCATTTCCTTATCTGTAAAATAAAGATAACAATTCCTATTTACAGGGATGTAAGGATTGCTAAATGTTATGCACCATGTCAACAGTTCTCAAATATTTTACATCAGAATGCTTTTACACTCTTAAAATTAAGAACCCTAAAGAGCTTTTGCTTATTATAGTTTTTATCTATCATATATCATAATATTTGCCATTTTTTGACCTGTGGTGAAAAATCTCACCCTGCATTGGAGAAGAGCTGTAATATGGCATTCAGTTGGTTGACTGGTACAGAGATATCTATTATAAATTTCAAGTCATTTTTGCTCGTGAAGAATCATTCAGATCTTCCCAAGACTGAACAGACAGTTCTAAGGCTTTTTTTTTTTCAAGTAGAATTTTAAACTGAAACATTTAAAAATACTTGACTTATTTCATCATTTACAACCAACAGTAAACCATTTCATGCTGACAAAATAACTTTTAATTTTTAAAAGATTTATTCATTTATTTAAGAGAGAGAGAGCACACACGTGCTCATGGAGGGGGAAGGGCAGAGGGTGGGAGAGAGGGACAAGCAGACTCTGCCCTGAGCCCAGGGCACAATACAGGGCTTCATCCCAGGATCCCAAGATCACGACCTGAGCCGAAACCAAGAGTCCAACGCTCAACCCACTGAGTCATCCAGGTGCCCCCAAATAATGGGTTCTTAATGCAAAAGAGCTATTTTTAAAAATTCAGAGTGGCAGTATTTTATGTTTTGGCAAGTGTCTTGAATATCTGGCCTAATAGAAGGCACTGGATCCCACGGCTGCATCTCCATTCAATTGGTTGCAGTATTGGCCTTGCACGGGGATGTAGCTAGGAAAGAGAGGGCCTCACAGCCCTGCTGAGACCTTCTGGGCCTTCTGACCACACTTGGAAAGCCTGTCCTGGTATAGCAGCTGGTAGGTGTTCAATCAATGAAACATTAGTATGACTATTAGGAAAGGAATCATTGGGACGCCTGAGTGGCTCAGTCGGTTAAGCATCTGCCTTTGGCTCAGGTCATGATCAGGTCATGATCCCAGGGCCCTGGGATGGAGCCTGTGTCAGACTCCCTGCTCAGCTCAGCTCCCTGCTTCTCCTCCTCCTACCCCTTCCCCTGCTCGTGCTCTCTTTCTCGCTGCCTGTAACTCTCTCAAATAAATAAAATCTTTTAAAAAAGAGAGCTTGAAAATGAATCATCTACTCAGAAGAAGTAGAACTACACATGACAGAGCAGAAAGAACACCAAGTCGCAGGAAGGGCTCTTGGCCAATCACTTGTGTGAACATAAACAAGCCTCATTAGCTCTCTGGTCCCGGGTTGTCGTGTATAACAGGGAAGACCGGGCTCGGGTGGGGACCCTCATGCTGGGAGCTGCCTGAACAGGCAGGCCTGGGCCTCACCTCTTCCTCAGCCAGGGTGGTTCTGCCAGGGGATGTTTTTCTGCTTAAACTACCTTTGGAGGAAGGCTCCTCTGACTAAAAAAATCATTGAATTCCATGTCCTGCATGCTCTCCCGGTCTCCCAGCTCTCATTTTCTTTGCTTCTGTGAAATGTGTATGGACAAGTCGGCAGCAAGTCTCCCATGGCCAGGAAGTTCAGCAGACAGGGATTCTGGGTCATGCTGGAAGGATGACACCCAGAGCTGAGGCCACCTCACGACTGAGTGCATGGAGTCCTGGGACTCCCACACAGACACAGGTGGGCGCTCTCACCCTGTCTGACCACATTGGATCCATTTGAATCTATTCCATTATTAATTTTTTACATAGTGCCAAAAACATACAATCTGCAACCCCCATATCTGGGTAAAGCTGCTTGGTGTGGCAGGTGGTCTGCTGGCAGGGAGCAGACCCATGGAGGGGGACCTTGAGGACGGAGCCCCCACCTCCCCAGGCCCCTCAACTTACTGTGAATCGAATCTGCATGCAGTGACTTTTCTTGAATGGCAGGGGGACACCTTCCACAGTTGGTCCTCCTGTGCCCTTTTTTCTCCGTGTTTTCCTTCCTATAAAAGGTGCATAAGATCCCATAAACTTTAAGCCCACTTCTAGAGATCGTGAGCATACTGGTAAAACTGAAATGTTAAATTTCTTGTATCAGAGCCTGGGACGATGCAGGAGTAGCGTCTTGTCCTCAACACAGAGATCCCCTCTGCCTGCCTTTTTGAGAGCTTCGCTATAAGAAACTGTACCCAGCACCACCTGGCCTAGTAAGAATATGTATACTAAATGTTAAAAAATAAATCTGTTTCGTTCCCCAGAGGACAATATCTAATCACCATGCACACACATGCAGTGTAGAAATTTGAAGCATGGAATTGTAAAATTTGGAGTTTTCTTCATACTCATGTCTCAAAATCAACTCTTTTCAGGGGAAGAAGCTGTGCTGCCAGTCAGTATTGGGTCACATGGCTTTGGCTCCACACATGCAAGCTGAATGTGTCCAGAACATCCAGCAAGCTGGATTTCAGCTGTACAAGGCCACCAGGGGGCACCAGAAAGATCTCTTCCAGTTGTCTTTTACCAGGACACTTTCTCTGACCTGACCTGTCTTTCGCTTCAGCCTCCCTCCTTCTTCACAAAAATTCTAAACTCCTTCAGAGAAATTCTAATCCATCACAATTCTTAATAAAGCCCTCGCTCAGCCCCTGAGGTACAGTAATAGCCCTCCAGGAAAGTTGCTTGTTCTTAGTGTGGAAGGCACTGTGCCCTTGATATCCTAGACACAGCTGGTGAAAGCAAAGAGGAGGGGGGAATGGGGTACCAGGGCGGGGCACAGGAGGAGGAGCCCCAGGTGTTGCTTGGTGTATGCAGCACCCCTCAACCGCACCCAGGCCCACTGACCTCCATGGAGAGGGGCCCTGTGCTTGGAGTTGGTGGGGTTGGGGGCTGAAAAGCTGGGTCCCTCCCCTCCCCTTGGAAAAACATGCTTTCCTTCTGACTCACATATTTTCTCACACCTCATTTTCTGTCTCCACCCTCTGCCTTCGGGGCATTTGAACATCTGCTCTCCAAGGTGGAAAACTTGGATCTCTTTCAAGAGAGTTCAGTCCCACACATGACTTTCTTTTTCTGCCTCTTTTAAGCTTCTTTGTGCACTAAAATCTTCTTGCCAAACATAAAAGCTAAGGGCAATTCTACTTGAGGAGACAGGTTCCCAAAAGGACAAAGTAGCTAAAGTGTACTCTTAAATCCAAAATCCTGCTTCAGACATAGCACAAAGGGATATGCATTTGATTTGTAGCATATGTATCATCTATTTGCATATACATAAATATCCCTCGACATTAGCAAACTTCATAAAGCAATGTCCTATCTGAGAGACATCTAATCTTCTAGAAGAATAAGGAGTGTATGTAGTCCTTTGTTAAATTAATCCCTCAGGTGTTATGTAGTTTACCAAGATTTCAGTTTATAAATCAATTTATAAATTTATAAATTTCAATTTATAAATGAATGTACCCCAGTCATACATTCATTGTTAGATCTGGTCATCACACTCGGCTGTGCTTTTCCTTCCCTCTTGCCTGTCATAAAAGAGAAAATTTAGTCTGGAACATCAGTCCCTGACTTGGTACTTAAAAGTATCTGTAGGGTCTAGACTAGGAATTTGGAAGAGAAGCATTCAATATGTCGCATGCTTAATCAAAACGTTTTTTTAACGTCAAACTGTTTTTATTATACTTAATTTAAAAAATTCCAAAACCTTGGTTTCATTCAATAAATAAAAATAGTGGGCCTGGGGTGTCTCAGGGAGTAGGCATCATTACTGCCCCTTATATTTAAAGGAGAGTCAAAGCTGATGACTGGCATGTTGGTTTAAAGCAGTTGTCCACACCAGATGATGCATGGTCATTTTTAGCACAAACACCCTTCTGTTTTGTTGGGGGCAGGGGGGTGGGCGGACACTCACTTAGGACAAGTGCCCATTTCCGTGGTGGAATCCTTTCGAACTTCAGACCTTGTCATCTGCTTCTATTAGAGCCTATTATGTGTATGTAATAATAGTTGCTAAACATCTCCTCCCTCCTTGACTCTTCACCTTTCCAAGGTAAGTTAGCCCAGCTTTGGCCAGCATCCAGGATACTTCCTGAGCATACAGGTGACGCCTCTCACTAACAGACAGAAGCTGCAAATAAATGATTCTGAATCCACATGGGCTAACGAGCGAGCCAAGTAAAGTTTCAAGAACATTAAGGATTTCTCCTTGGGATTTTACATCGATTGCTTTTTTTCTTTTCTTTTCTTTTCTTTTTTTTTTACACAATTTACAACTTCTTAACTTCTGGAAGATTTCTTGCTCAAGAATGGGGAGAAGTGAACCCTGAGAGGTGGAATTAGGTTTATTTCTAGTGGGACTGGGGACAGAAGGAGGGAAAGGGCAGATTTTCACTCATCACCAGGAGCTGGTCTACAAACGGTGCACGGTATTCTCCCCTTTGGGTAATGTTCTGACGGAGCCTACAGGACTAGCCACCCTTCCTGTGTGCTGTAGCTACGATTCTTAACCGGGGGAACTTCTGAGAATCACTGGAGCAGATTTAAAAGTATTCCTACCAGCACTCCAGTCCCGGTGAGGCTGACACAGGAGGTGAAGTTGAAGCGTGCGCATTATTTGACAATCTCCCCGGTGACTCTGATGCTCACCCCACTGGAGAACCACCGCGAGAGCGATTTGTGCATCCGGAGGGAGGCGGGGCCTGCCCAGCCCTGCGATCTGTGATTCTGAAACTTAGCCAGAGGTTGCTGGCATCTGTTCAGTTCATCTGACGCCCACTCTCCCTGGAGCTATCATCCTGGCTCTGGCTCCCACCCATCCTAGGGATTCAGCAGCAAGAAGCCCTCACCATTGAAGAACCCCGCGGCAAAAGGCACAGCTTGGACTGGTCATCTGCGCGTGGTCTTGGTCCTGGTTTCCCAAGGTGGTGTTGGGGTTCTCCTGCACCACAAAGCACACACAGATGTGGCTGTGCGCAAGGAAGTGACTCAGGCCACCATCGCTCACGCACAGAGGCAGCTGAACTCACCACTGCCAGACTCCTTCCCTCGGATTTCTCCGATTTCTCCGCTTTCTCCCTCGGTGGGGTCTGTGCTGTAATGGCCTGGGGCTTAAAGAGAGAAGGTTTCAACGCTGGCTTGGCCTCTCGCCTTCTCCAAACATTTAAAAATCTAGTTTAGTTGAGGGAAATTGGAAGGGGAGGTGAACCATGAGAGACTATGGACTCTGAAAAACAACCTGAGGGTTTTGAAGGGGCGGGGGGGAGGTTGGGGGAACCAGGTGGTGGGTATTAGGGAGGGCACGGATTGCATGGAGCACTGGGTGTGGTGAAAAACAATGAATACTATTACGCTGAAAAGAAATAAAAAAAATTTTTTTTAAAAATCTAGTTTATAGATGAGAAAACAATGAATACTGTTATGCTGAAAAGAAATAAAATTTTTTTTTAAAAATCTAGTTTATAGATGAGAAAATACTTTACCCCTTTTTTCTTTCCTTAGTTTGGAATTACCCCAGGCTCCGCAGGAGGATGAACAGATTTAGGAAGATAATTTTTAAATCCATCAATCTGACCACTCTTCCTAGAGCTCTAAGAGCTTTTCCAAAGAAATGCATTCAACTACAAATTAAAACAGGCTTTAAGGACTACTCAAAGGCTGAAATTATTGTTTATATGTCCCTTTTTAACACAGAAAAATTACACTACTTCACCAAAAGGCCTGACACCACCCAGAGTGTATTTTTTACTACAGTTTTACCCTTTCTGCAAACAGAAAATGTGCTCTTCTTCCCCCATTATAAACAATGCTGGCACAAGCATCGTTGTACAGATAGCTTTTTCCATATTTTGAATTACTTCCTTAGGAAATGTGTAGGTCAAAGGTTGTGAACATGTTTGCGTGATGATACCTGTTGCCAAATTGCTTTCCGCAAACGCTGTAAGAATTACACAGCCGCCAACAATGTGGGCAGCTCAGTTTGAGCACACCCTCTGCTGCCTCAGGAATTATCCTTGAAAATGCTTTTGTTAATTTAAAAAGCGGGGAGGTGGCACCTCGTGTTAATTGCCTCTTATTAAAGGAGATGAACATTTCCCCATGTGCTTATTTATTGGCTGTGTTTCCTACTTGTGACTTTCAGTTCATCTCCTTTGTCTATCACTTTTTTGGAGATTTTCAGTGTTTCCTTACTAGCAAAAACAACCATTTGTTGACTGTTCATTGGGCCAGGTGCCCCTTTGTTCCTTCTTGCCATTCTGGCATCCTAAGGCTCAGAGAATTTCAGCCACTTGGCAAGGTCACAGAGGGTAAGTGGCAGAACTGGGATTTGAACTCTCTCCTTCTGCTTGTGTTCTTAGCCACAATTTTCCTGCTCCTTTGTGAACCTGTCAGAGCCCTTTGTAAAATAAAAATCTCAATATTGAACATTATTTGTTCTTAATATTTTCCAACTTGTCTGCCTTTAAAAGAAGGGGGCTGCAGTTTTGGTTTTGCAAATAGTTAAAATGTTGATGTTGCCAAAGAGGTGGCGGCAATGGCCAAGAAACATATGAAAATGAGTTAAATTTCACAGTCAAAGGAATACAGGTGAAAACAATGAGATACCAGTTTCACTTTCCACTTTGGCAAAGGTTGAAAAAGAAAAATAAAAAAGATTCCCGGGGTGGGCTTGGGGGAGATGGGGGACATAGCTCCTTTCCGATGTGCAGCTGGGGCCTGACACACCTTGCTAAGGGCCAGTTTATCAGAATTTTCACTCTGCCTCTTTAACTGCACTCCTAAGTTTTTAGTCTAAGGAAATAATCGAGTATGGCCCAAAGCTTGCATATAAAATGATGTTCCCAAAGCAGTGTTTGTTATATCAAAGAACTGGAAAAAAAAACAAATATCCATCAACAAGGGATTGGTTAAATGACTTGATAATGAAATACAATGCAGCCCTTAAAAATGAAGCTGTAGATTCATTCTACGTGATTGTTGAGATGCCTGTGATAAATGTTAAAAGAAAAAAAGCATCATAAAACTATATAGCATGATCCCAGTTTTGCAAAAATGTATCTGTGTCTGCAGAGAAGAAAAAAAGACTGGACAGATACTAACATATTAGCTATGATTTTTCTCTCTGTGAAATGTTCTTCTTTATACTTTATCTTCTCATTTGTTTTCCAATAATCATAAATTGTTTTTATAATTTAAAAATTAAAGAATTTGCCCCTGTGTTTTCTTTGATCACTTCTCACTTTTAGGGGTAGAGGGGTACCCCTCCACTTCACAGATAAGGCAGATTTACGTGAGCAGAATGTAGGCAGGTGCCCTCCACCTGAACTGGGAGACCTGGGATCCAGTGTCCCCTGACGTTTGTCCCCGGCAATTCTCCTCACCTTCCTAAGCTTCCAACTCTTCTTATGTCAAGTCTTTGCCAACTGTGAGCTCTGAACCAACATTATACTTTCGTCGTTCTCCTTTTGGACCCATGTATTTTTAATCCCGGTACTTCCAGCTCATTCATAATGAAATAATCTCAAGCTGTGGGCCCCAGACCAGCAGCCCTGACATCACCTGGGAGCTTGTTAGAAAACACAGAATTGCAGGCTCACCTCAGACCCACCAAATCAAAGCCTGCATGGAGGAAGATTAGCACACGATTCCTGGGCGCATTGCGGTTGGAGAAGCCCTGATCTGGAACAGGTACCCCAGGCAAGTGTCTCCTGAGCTCTGAGAGTGGGAAACAAGAGCCATACCAGCAGCTGTCACCAGCACTTACATCCAAGGCGTCAGTTGGTTTCAGAGCCCAGGGCTCGAAATGATGCCAGTTTCAGAGCCACACTCGGCAGCACTGGTTTCAGTCAGAGATCCAACAGAGTGAATGGAACCGAGCGGGGCTGGGCTGCTGGATGTGCCCCTGGGATCAGAGGACCATCTCACGGCCATTTGATCTGGTTAGTCTGTGTTAGCATTGTTTTGGGGGGTTTGGTGTTTTTGTTTGCAGTTTTGGGGGGTTTTTTAGACAGTTTGAATTTAGAATCCATTCTTGAGCTCCATGGGAGGCCCACTTTAGGGGATTCTTTGGCTTAGAGTCACTGGGAATTTAATGGCAGCATTTCTGGGACGATAAGAAGGAGCAACCTGAGGTAGCATGTGGTGGGGACATCTTGTGGCCACTCTCCCTTTCTCCTCTCACAACTGGTCAGGCCCTCCCTCAGGAGCAATAGCTGCGAAGGAAGGGGCCTGTCGTGGCCCCAAAGGACGTCCCCATGTCCCTTAGGAATTCATGGCACCGCACAGAGGGACTGCCTTTAGAATTACGGTTCCACGGGGAGGGACCCACATCGGTTCAGCATCCCCACCACACCCCTAAGGCATGGTCACATCCTGCCTGGAGTCCCTGTCCCCGACCCTCCACCTACCTGCCTCCTTCTCAGCCCTCCCTCCAACTCAATTTAAATCTTACCTTCCCTGACCTTGTTTCCCCCGCTCTACTGGGCCCTCCCACAATGAGTGACTTTTTGTCACATGCCATTACTGAATAGTCACAAAAGCTAACACCCAGCTAGTGTGCTTCCTATGAGCCAGGCCCCGTTTCAAGTACTTTACCTATATTAACTCACTTCACATCGTAACAACATCATAACAATTTCTGACAAGCTGCCAGGTGATGTCAATGCTCTTGGTCTGGGGACCACACTTAGAATTATTTCATTACAAATTAATTGGAAGTGCTGGGATTAAAAATCCGTGGGTCTGAAATGATATGACAAAATTACAGTGAGAAGTAAATAATAGTTATTCTGTTGGTTCAGAGCTTTACAGTTTGTAAAGACTTTTTACCGAAGAGGATTTGGAAGCTTAGGCTGGTATTATTATCTTTATTTTAGAGAGAAGGAAACTGAGGCACAGAGAGGTTACAAAATTGCCCAAGGCCACAAAGCTGATAAGCGACAGAGTTGGTATTCAGATCCAGGCAGTTCAGGTCCAGAGTCATAGGAATGTGTCACGTTAAGTGCATTGCATTTCTAACATTCTGTCATTACACATTAATTTTATTTGTTCATTGTGTGTATCCCTTAGAGATATGTAAGCATCTTGAGGGCAGGTGGTTTGTCTGCTTTATTTATGTCATACCCCAATACCTAGAAAAGTGCCTAGCATTTGGCAATAAGTGTTTGTTGAATGAATGAATGATCCTCACAATAGACTCTTTTTTCAGGGCTACTTAGGACAAAATTCGAGAGCTCTCTTATTTCGCAATAGTTGCTGGTAAACTTGGGACCCAGTAAAGAAAAGCAAACCCAGATCTGAGGAAACTGCTGGGAGGAAGGCTAGGCTCACTCCCTGGGCTCCCTCATACCACTGGGAAGCCAATTCCTGTTCACAGCTGGGAAGTGTTGAAACTGTTAAATCCACAAGGGCTCAGAGGTTACTATACTGAGCGTTCACGCTATACCAGGCATTCAGTCAGATATCTGAGACACAAAGATAGGTACAAAGGCACAGGGAAAAGTGAGACACAGTGCTGTGGGAACAGAGGTCCAAGCAAAGAATTCTGCCCGGGGTGGGGGACTGTGTGTCAAAGTTACATAAATGGCCCAAATCAGAAGCTGAGCCTTGAATGAAATTTTGCGGGGAAGGTTAAGTGTTTTGAAGGGGCAAACATACTTCTTTGGCAGGGCTAGCATTTATGTAAGCTTCAATATCTTGTTCTTAACTGTGACAAAAACCTATTCAGATTTTGAGAATCAGCCACAGGCTGTGATCTCAAGTAATGTCTGAAACAAAAGAGTCACTTTATGGCAATTATCCAGATGATTCAGTTTCTCAGAATTTTAATTTAGTCTGAAATGTTTCTGATAGTTGAGGCTACAAAAACAAAAAGTGTAGAAAGACGGTGGTGATTGCTTTGAATTCCTAATCTTGCATGTGTAGATGATCCTAAAGAATTTAACTTGAGAAAAGGAAAATGCAGAAGTGGACCCATGGGAAATAGTTCTTCCCACCAAGTGTGTTATTTTTTATGTAGAAGAGGGAATATAAAACTATTAAGAAGAAAAATTATTTCTTCCAGGCACGATCCACAAAAATGTTGCTCTTCATCCAGAAGAAATAGCTTTTCAGTGGTTCCTCAGTTTAAACTGCATTGTGACATTTTAAACTAATAAGATATTTAAAAAGCCAACACTTAAAATAGCTTCTAATTTTTAAAAGCTGGTTCCACTTTAAATAATATGATTCATGGGACTTTGGAAAGTTAAATTTTCATGAAATATTAAAATAGAATTCATGATTTCATGATTTAGGATTCTATAAGTGCATAAAAAACATTTTTCCTGGCATGAAATTAGACTGTAGGTTGCTGTATTACCTCATTTGAGGGTGGAGAGAATGTGGATGCCAAGTCATCCGGGATGATTGGAGAGCTCACGGGAAAAGAGACGACTGAAGTACATTTGCCCTTATTAATTTTCTCTTTAACATCTTCAAGTAGCATCTCCAACTTGAAGATTTCACCTTCCACTTCTCTAATAGACATAAACAGGCATCTTACTGGGTATGCAGTCAACATTCTAATTAGTAACAACAGTTCATGAATATAGCATTGATCTATATCATTAATGTGGTTTGGCTTCAGACAGGAAGGATAATGGACACCCGCCCTGACATGCATCCTGTTTATAGCCTCACTCCAAAGGCCTGGGCTCAAGTCCTCGTTTTGTTATTCATTAGCTGTGTATCCTTGGGAAAATCACTTCATCTTACTGTGCCTCCAGGGTCTCAGCTATAACATGGGGAGAACAATAATCTGCTCATCTGGATCTAATTATTTTGAGGTCCCTTACAGTTCTAAGAGCTATGATTCAATGGAAATAATGATTTATATCAATTGAAAAGAGGAAGGACATGAAATATCTGAATTATTTGATTAACAAGCTTGATCTATAGGCATATGCACATACATGTATGCATGTATAAACAAATGTGTATGTGTAAATGTGTACATAAATATAAATATCGCTTTTTCCCAAAAAGAACCTAGTTTCCTCAAAGTCTAATTTACCTCATATTAATCCACAAAGAAGAATCTCAACAAATTTCAAAACATTAAAAATTATACCACTGCTTTCTCACTAAGATCAGGAAAAAGGCAAGGATGTCCCTCCACCCCTCTTTTTCAACATTGTACTGGAAGTCCTACCTAATGTAATAAGACAAGAAAAGAAAATATAAGGTATAGAGATTGGAAAGGAAGAAATAAAAGTGTCTTTGTTCACAGATGAAAATCCAAAAAAATTAGCAGAAAAACTAGAACTAATAAGCAATTATACTGAGGTTGCAGGATACAAGGTTAATATACAAAGGTGAATCACTTAGCTGTATACCATCAATGAACAAGTGAAATTTTAAATTTAAGACACAATACCATTTACATTAAGATCCAAAAAAATGAAATACTTAGGTATATTTACAAGACTATATAAGGAAAACTATAAAACTCTGATGAATGAAATCAGAGAACTAAATAAATAGAGAGATATTCTATGTTTGTGGATAGGAAGACTCAGTATTGTCAAGATATCAGTTCTTCCCAACTTGATCTATAGATTCGGTGCAACCCCTATCAAAATTCCAGCTTGATCTTTTGTGGATACTGACAAAGCGATTCTAAAGTTTGTAAAAAGAGACAAAAGACTCAGAATAGTCAACACAATATTGAAGGACAAAAACAAAGTTGGAGGACTGATGCTACCCAACTTTTTTTTTTTAAGATTCTTATTTATTTATTTGACAGAGAAATCCCAAGTAGGCAGAGAGAGGAAGGGAAGCAGGCTCCCTGCTGAGCAGAAAGCTAGACGTGGGGCTACACTAATCAAGGCAGGGGGGTATTTGTGAAAGACTACACAAATAGATCAGTGGAATAGAATAGAGAACCCAGAAATACACCCACACACTCACCTGATATTTGACAAAAGAACAAAGGCAATACAATGCAGCAAAGTTAGTCTTTTTAACAATTGGATATCCACAGGCAAAAAAAATTAATCTAGACACATACCTTATACACTTTATAAAAATCAACTCAAAATGGATCACAGACCTAATGTAAAATCCAAAAGTGTAAAACTCCTAGAAGATAACAGAGTAGAATACCTAGAAAATCTTGGGTATGGTGATGACTTTTGAGATAGAAAACCAAAAACACCATTCATGAAAGAAATAACTGATGAGCTAGATTTCATTAAAATTAAAACTTCTGTTCTGCCAAGAAAATGAGAAGAAAAGCCACAGACCAAGAGAAAATATTGGCAAAGGACTGAAAAAGGACCATTATCCAAAATATACAAAGAACCCTTAAAACACAACAATAAGAAAACAACCAGCCCAATTTTAAAATGTGCTACAGACCTTAACAGACACTTCACCAAAGAAAATATACTAAAGGGAAATAAGGCTATGAGAAGATGCTCCACACCATACGTCATCAGGGAAATGTAAATTTAAACAACGATGAGATACCACTAGACATTAGTGGAATGGCCAAACTATGGAATGCTAAGAACACCAAATGCTGGCAAGGATGTAGAGCAATAGGAATTCCCATTCATTCTTGGTGGGAATACAAAGTGGTAGAGCTACTTTGGAAGACAGTTTGACAGTTTCTTTCAAAACTAAACATATTCTTACCATACGATCCATCAATCACACTCCTTGGTATTTACCCAAAGGAGCTGAAAGTTTATGTCAGCAAAAAAACTTGCATACAGATGTTTATAGCAGCTGTACTCATACTTTTCAAAATTTGGTTCCAACCAAGATGTCCTTCAGTAGGTGAATGGATAAATAAGCTGTGGCACATCTAGACAAACGAATACTATTCATCCCCCAAAAAATGAGTTATCAAGTCATGAAAAGACATGTAGGAACCTTATACACATATTACTGAGTGGAGGAAGCCCAATCTGAAAAGTCTACATATTGCATGATTCCAACTATGTGACATTCTGGAGAAGGCAAAACTATAGGAACAGTAAAAAAATCAGTGATTGCCAGGGGCTGGGGGAGGGATAAGAAGATAGAGTAAGGATTTTCAGGGCAATGAAAATTCTCTGTGATGCCATAAAGATGGATACAAGGCATTATACATTTGTCCAACACCAGAGAATATACAGCACCAACAGTAAACCCCAACACAAACTAAGGGTTTGAACAATTACGACTTATCTGTGTAGGTTCATCAGTTTTAACAAATGTATGGCTCTGGTGGGGGATGTTGATGATGGAAGAGAGACTGTGTGTGTGTGTGTGTGTGTGCAAGCATAGGTATATGGGAAATCTCTGTGTCTTACTCTTCATTTTCCTGTGAGACTAAAGATAATCTTAAAACGTCTTTAAAAAATTATACCATCCACATTCTTTGATCACTGGAAATTAATAACAAAATACAGCAACAAAACACTCATCCTGATAACTCTTGGGTTACTAGGAAACAAAAATAGAGATTAGGGGTACTCTACAAGCAAATAAGAAGTGAGCAAACAACATGTAAAACCAATGTAATGTAGCTAGTACAGTACTCGGAGGAAATTTTATAACTTAAAATGCATTTACTAGGGGCGCCTGGGTGGCTCAGTGGGTTAAAGCCTCTGCCTTCGGCTCGGGTCATGATCCCAGGGTCCTGGGATCGAGCCCCGCATCGGGCTCTCTGCTCAGCAGGGAGCCTGCTTCCTCCTCTCTCTCTCTGCCTGCCTCTCTGCCTACTTGTGATCTCTGTCTGTCAAATAAATAAATAAATAAATCTTTTTTTAAAAAAATGCATTTACTAGGGGGAAAGTTCAAAATCAATAAACTAAATATCCAAAACAGGAAGATAGAAAAAAAGCACAATATAAACCCCCTCAAAAGGAGAAATAAATGGAACTGAAAAGAATTTGATCAATAAAATAAAACATTTTCTCTGAAAATCTCTATAAAATAAACCAGTAGAAAGTGACTGAAAAACATTAAAAATGAGAACAGAAAGATAACAAGAAAAATTTTTAATCAAATGGGATTGAACGACTTTATACCAACAGTTTAGATTCTAGATGAAATGGACAAGTCTCTAGGAAAGCATAAATTATTAAAATCTACTCAAAGAGAAGTAGAAAATCTGAAAAAACTAACCAGAGAAAAATAGAAAAGATTATCAAAAACCTACCCCTACAAAAGGCACCAAATCCAAGTGGGATTATGAATGAGGTCTAGAAAGACTTTAACCCTTTTGGAACATAAAAAGAAAAGGGAACATTTCCCAAATCATTCTATAGTTGAACATTAGGATGTTGATTAATATATTAATATTAATTAATTATAGACTAATCTATATTAATAGGTTTAGGGAATAAATTAAATAGATTCCTAAATCCCATTTGGTTAAACATTTTCCTAAATTTAAAAAAAAAATCTAATCCTAGTAAACTTAGGAGCAGAAGAAAACCTTCTTGATAAAGCTTATCTACTTGAAACTACAGCAAGTATCATACTTGGAAAAAAATTCCCTTACTTGGGACGCCTGGGTGGCTCAGTTGGTTAAGCAGCTGCCTTCAGCTCAGGTCATGATCCCAGGGTCTTGGAATCGAGTCCCACATCGGGTTCCTTGCTCAGCGGGGAGCCTGCTTCTCCCTCTGCCTCTGCCTGCCTCTCTGTCTGCCTGTGCTCACTCTCTCTGACAAAGGAATAAATAAAATCTTAAAAAAAAAAAATTCCCTTACTCTTCAGAACGTGACAAGAATGCTTGCTTTTGCTAGTATTATTTATCATTGTTTTGGAAAACCTAGCAAATAAATTGATAAAAAGAAACATGATGTTAAGAATTGGTGGGAAGAAAAGATAAAGTATAAATATTTAGGGGGGAATGGGAGTGAGGAGAACCTATCATTATTTTCAAAGGCAATGACTGTCGCACCTAAGATAATCAATGGATAATCAATGGTTAATCAAATACTAAAAGCAAACTTGTGTAAGGTAGCCCAGCACAAGTTAAATATGCGATTTTTCCTTATTTCCTATATATCAATTATGGAAACATCTATTACTAATGCTCAGAAAACCTACAAAATAGCTAGGAATAAGTCTAACAAAACATGCATGAAATCTACACAAAGAAAACATGATCCTGGGTGGAAAAACTCATTGCAAAGATTTCAACTCTTCTCTAACTAAACTGTAAATTCAACACAATCCTGAACAAAATTCTAGTGGAATTTCATTGAGGAAGTTTAGTGAACTGATTATAAAGTTTCTGAGTAAGAAGAAAGTGCAAGAACAGCTAACAAAACTTAAGAAATATTTCAAATGTACACTAGACTACAGTAATTTAAAACTGTGTGGTTAGTGTGGAAATAGAAACATAGCTCAATGGCACAGAGCAGAACCAGTCCCATCTACACATGGAGGGTTTTTTTAATGGGATGAAAGTGGCTTTTTCATCCACTTTCATCCAGTGGGAAAGGCTGCTCTACTTAGTTAGCGGTGGTACAAAGATCTACGCATGGAAAACCGTATCGATACTTAAGTAAAATACAGAAAAATATGCTCTAATCCAGCAGGCAGACAAGAACTAGGCAGGGGACAAGGAGAAGTTGGAAACTGGAAGGAACTGAAATGATAGAGCAAGGCCTGAAGGTAGTGGGAAGAAGTGGGCTCAAGGACCATGGCCAGGTGGGTTGGAAGCAAGCGAAGGAAGGAGGAGGAGGTGAAAAAACGAAGATCTGGGGATGGGGAAAATACTTTTTTTTTTTTTAAGTTTATTTATTTTTTAGTAATCTCTACACCCATCGTGGGGCTTGAGTTAACAACCCTGAGATCAAGAGTTGCCTGCTTTTCTGACTGAGTCAGCCAGGTGCCCCAGAAAAAAAGTTTTTGAGGGAATTTGTGATCTGTTCCATAAAGCAGAAGACAAGATTGTATGCTGACGGTATCAGAGAGAAGGGATCGGTGGAGACAGAACCCCACCCCTTGACTCCGTGGCTTTGGTGTTAGTGTGTGAAATGATTATCTGAGTATAAAAATCTCTCCTCCAGGAGACAGCTGTTCATTTCATATCTGACAAACAAGCTGCATGAAATAAAACAACTATTTTTGCATATTACCTTTTTTTAAAGATTTTATTTATTTCTTTGATTGAGAGAGAGAGAGACAGCAAGAGGTAACACAAGCAGGGGGAGTGGGAAAGGGAGAAGCAGGCTCCCTCCTGGAACAGGGAGCCTGAAGTGGGGCTCAATCCCAGGACCCTCTTACCATGATCTGAGCTGAGGGCAGATACCTAATGACTAAGCCACACAAGTGCCCCTGCATATTACCTTTTAAAGGCAATAATAAGAAGGTCTTAATAAGAGCACATTGTGGACTTATTCAAGCAATTAGTCAATGAATCAGCAGAATTCTTTCGCCTGCAAAAAGTCATCTACCATGGCCTTTGGATTCAACACTTAGAAGGTTTTGGACAATTGTATGGGGTTTTGCCCATTGCCACATTACGCCCATGCGAGACAAGAGGACCAGTGTTAAGCCCAGCAGCCTTGCTTGCTCTGAGCCGGTTTTAACTCAGTTTTGAGAGAGACTGGGTCCTTCCCTTGCCCCAGTATTGAAATCTTTTCCTGTATCTGGGATATAATTGCAGTTGAAGCTCTTTTGATGTATACTGGGTCCAGCACACTGTGGGCGTAACTAGGATATAAATACGGCATTGCATAACTTTGGTCTCGTTGTGCACAGAGGCCTGACTTTAAAATGACTGCCCAGACAAGTGGGAGTCCTTGGAAAATAAATATCCTTACTCTATTAGTTTTTAAATAAATAGTGAAAGTATGTAGAGATCTTTCTTTTCCCAGAAAACAAAATAAGCCTTTGGGAGGAAAAATCAATATTAAAACCTCATCCCTGCTGTCTAATTACTCAGTATTGAAATAACAGTAGACAGAGATTTCATTCATTTTGAAAAAGTAAAATTGTACTTTGGGGAAAAATATACCTTAGGACACTAGTGCCAAAATAGAAACCATTAAAGTAATCTGGCCTCAAGAATGACTCCATGTGAAAAAATGCTATGAATACAGAGAGCTGAACTTACAAAGATTAAGCCTCCTAAATGGATTCTTTTAATTCATACCAGGAAATTAAATGGAAACAATCCTAGGTTTGAGTCCTGGAATACATCTTAAAAATTATTTGGATTGGAGAAAGAGGCACGCAGGGCCATAAAAAATGGCCAGTTGGAAACTTCAGTGAGTTTGCTTCCAAGTTTCTCATGTGAACTAACTCAGGAGTCATCTTGACTTTAAGCTTTAACATTTTCCCTTTATGGGGATTGGTGGGACCTTCGGCCCCAACAGCCTAACAATGATCCTCTTGGGCCACTACCCTGCTGGAATTGTCTGTGGATGGGAAAGAAAAGGGGGAGAAAGAGACAGAAGAACCAGACGGGGGAAACAGGGGCAGGAGTGGGGTGAAGGGCAGGTCACGAGGAGCTTGGAGAGAAGGCCCCTTGGGGTTAACATGTGAGCCTATCTAGGGTTTTCTCATGTTGTTCTGAGTCTCAGAACCAATTCTGACGTCCAACAAAGGACTAAACTGTAGTATAAAAATCTCTCGTCCAGGAGACAACTGCTCATTTCGAGGACTCCATCTGCACTGGTGCCCCGCCCAGGACTTCATATGTAGCGGGAATTCCACACTGCTTGTCGCATGGGGTAACTAACACCTGTTCACTGGTGGCCGAGTTTTTGCTGACCCTAGAGGGGCTGTGCAAGCTCTCAGCCGGCAGCCACATCAGAATCCCACCTGAAGGAGGTCGCCTCTGCCCCCTCCACCTCACACAGTTTAAGCCTGACCTTTCTGGATCAAAGTCACCGACAGCTGGGGATTCATGCCTGTGAACTTGCTTCAAAGTCAGATGCTTCTCCTTGTTGTCCAGAAACTCCTGCTCCAGCAGTTCAAGATGTCTCTGCAGTTTCTCCAGGACCTGTAGCAGCAAAGTCACTGGAATCACACACACGGAAGCCTCTGCATGTGGTTGGGTCCCCCCGAGTTCCAAGGAGGGTATACTCAAGTTTTAAAACGAAGCCACCATCCTTCTCCTTGCAATTTTTTGTTTCAGAGTCTGACCTCTAAAATACAGACAACCCAGAGTCATCTCCGTGTTTACAACCCCCTCCTGGTACACAGCTTTTTCAGTACACTGACCTGATTTCTCTCCCAGAGCCTACCCAGGAACCTCTAAACTTCCATAATAGGATAGCAATAATCATGTGCTTTTTAGAATGATTTGTAGCTTACAGAGCACTTTCCCGTGCATTGTCTTACTTAAGCCCTACATCCGTGTTGTAAATGTTGCCAAATAGATGTTGCTATCTCAGATGTATATGGGAGGAAATTGAGCTCTAGGAAGTATGTCCGAAGCCACACAGACCTTAAAAGCAACTGAAGTTAGAGGACCTGAGTTTGAATCTACGGCCCTTGGACGGTGAGATGCGGAAGGAACGTCAGGAAGTTTAGCTAGAGCTTCAAATGGGTCTTCGAGACGTCCACACACGCAGCCCCCGTACAGATGAGTACTTAAACCGTGCAGGTTAAGGTCTGGTCTTAAAGCGTGCAGGCCTTGGCCCTGCGTCCCCAGTAGCTAAACATTCTCTGAGAACTGCCTGTGTGGGGCCCTGGGCCAAAAGTATGAGAGATACACAATTATATCAGGCACAACACGCCCTGGTCTCAGGGGTTTTATTCCAGTTGGGAAAAGAGACTGGATTCAAGGGTTTTGCCTTGGCTCGGGAGAAGTGAGACCTAAGTCAGGCTTAAAAAATGCTCAGGAGGGCCTGGACCAGGCAGCATTCATGAATGTGGAAAGGAAAGGTGACTGGAGAGATGTCGCACATAGCACAGCTGGGTTACAGGAGCAGATACCCTAGGGTTCAAGTTCAGTCTCGTTACCTAATAATTGTATTATTTTAGTCAACTTGAACTCTAAACTTCTGTTTTCTCATCTGAGATACTAATAGCCCTCACCTCATATTGTGAAAATTACATAGGTTAATGCTGAGTGCCAGGATCATCACCCCCAGGATTAATTCTGATTATTAAAAATGAATAAACAAGTTTGGAAACATACAGGTCAAAGGGCATACAAAATGGCAGGTGTAGTAGATGTTTTCCATGTCCTCTGCCCAGACTCATCCTCCGTCTCTCTCTGTGCCCCAGCCAGGAGGCTCACCTTCAGTGGGCTACATCAACGGGCTCCCTTGTCCTGGCATTGGTTTCAGCCAATGCAAGGCAAAAGGAGAAGAGAGAAATGAAGACGGATGATGTAGGGGTCTTTTTATCCCTGATGTCCTCCTGCTTGTACCAGCTACTCCTACTGCTATAGCTACTCTCCCGAGGCCCCCAAATCTGCTGTTCCTTCTATGAGATGCTTTCTGTCCCTTATTGGTTTCCCCTTGCCCACACCATTGTAAAATGATGCCTCATTAAATTCTCCTCAGTTGTTCCACTGGAGTAAACTGTCAAGGTCCCTGCCAGGACCCTGATGGGTACTGCAGATCTCACAGATAATGCTCAGGTTTCTAGCTTGGGAGGCAGAAAGAATGCGAAACCCCTGACTTAAAATGAGGAATCTGAAAAGGCTGACAGATTTGAATGAAGCTGTAGATGTTGGACAAGTAGAATTTTCAGCAAGAGCAGGAGAGCCAAGTGAAGATAAGCACAAACATTTGGAGATGGAGATAAGAAGTTAGGACCTGTAACTTGGGAATTGGTAGATGGTGATGGCAGTGAAAACCATGAGAAGGAATTAGGTGTTCAAAGGAAAGGGAAAAGAGAGAAAGACAATCACAAGCTATAATTTAGGATCTTGGGATTTAAATTGTATTATGTCACAGACGAAGGTAGAGCATGGTTGTCTAGCCATAAATGTACCTCCTTTAATTCTCATAGCAACTCTGAGATGGGAAGACACACTGCATGTCTGAGATCGTACAACTAGTACTTAGACCTAGAATGCTCCAACATCCAAGTGCTTTCAATTCTGTTGTGCCGCTCATGCTCACTTTTTTATTTTTAAAATTTATTTATTTGACAGAGAGAGACACAGAGAGAGAGGGAGCACAAGCAGGGGGGGTGGGAGAGGGAGAAGCAGACTCCCCACTGAGCAGGGAGCCTGACACGGGACTTGATCCCAGAACCCAGGGAAGGGAGCTGAAGGCAGATGCTTAACAACTGAGCCACCCAGGCACCCCTTTTCTTTTTTAGATCTTTTTTCCCCCTGAGGTGATTTTTAGCCCTGATGTCTAGGGCTTTGACTCCCTCTTCTTTTACCTGTCCCTGTTTGCTGATTCTTTCCTTGTATTTCTTTATGGCTTACTTTATATGTTGCCTGGGCAATCTCATAGCTTCAACCAACAGCTATACCCAAATTTACATTTCTGCCCAAACACTGAGGCCTTTGAGGCCCAGATCCATTGGTCTAATTGCCTATTAGATCTCTCCAATTGGATGTCCGGTAAGGACCTCCAAATGAACTTGGTGCCTTGCTTCCTGCTCACCTCCCACACCCACTAGGAACTGGATCTTCCATTTTTAGTCCTCACCTTGGTTGCCCAAGCTAGAAATCTGAAACTCATCCAAGCCTCCTCCCTTCCTTTATTCACCCCTCTTAATCAGCCACCACTTGGTTAAACTCTTAGATGTGTTCCCCTCTCCAACCTCATTGCCAGTTTTGGTTCAGGGCCTCATAACTTGTTGCCTGGAGTATGGCTTCCTGGCTACAGACTTGCCCCCTGGGTGCTTGCCATTTCTTGGCTTTCAGTACCCCCATCACTCAACCTCAAGGTAAAATCTAAGCTCCTTAGCATGGTTTAAAGGTCTTTTATAATGAAGTCCTTAACACCCTCTCTAGTTTCCTCCCTTTCTCTTCACCACACGAACCCCGAGCTCCACCTGGTCAATTACAGTGCCATACAGCTCCTCAAACTGTCAGCACTCTCTGCCCCTGTGCCATTGCACGGCTGGTTCCTTTTCTTGGAAGGGCCTCTTGCCCCTACTTTGCCAATCTCATATACATCCTACAGTGTCAAGGTGAGAGGTTGGTCCCCTCCAGGGAGCCTTCCCAAGTTCTCTCCAATTGGCAAGGGTGAGCCTCTTCTAGTTGCCATCAGCATCACATGTAACAGTTCTCAAGCTTCATGTTGCTTCTCTGTTTATCAACCTGTTGTTTCTAGGAGACTGTAAGCCACTTGAAACTGTTTCTTCATCTCCAAATCCCTAGTGCCTGGTACAGAGTCTGGGACATAGGAAGTACACAATAAGTGTTTGTTGAATGAATGAGTGAGTGAATGAGTTATTTAATTAATATGAAGAGCGAATGAGTAATGCACTGTTGCACTGTGTCTCTTAACATTTGGATCTTCCTGGGTTTTGTCTATGCTGTCTAGTTTCTACTGCACAGCCTATTCTGAGCTTTGTGGTCCTTCACTTCAGGAGTTCTGACCACCTGCCTTCTGATCACCTGTTATTGACCTAATGGCCTAACTTTGACTCTGCACATTTATGGCTCTAGCAATCTCAGCTTTTTGCCCCATTGCCGTACTCCATTCCCACGTCCCACAACCCTGGCACTGATGAACAAGGCTGTGTGGTTACAATAGAAATCAGTGATCTGATTAACTGCAACAAGCAAGGATGTGACAGTCACGGATTTTGATCTGAAAAGCATAGCTTTAAGATCAGCTTCAAGTTTTCAAAGTTTTATATATTGAGTTGTCAGATACTGGGAAATTTTATAACCTGTATCCCCCAGAACCCAACAACTCTGGATGGGCTTGCCCTTTATAATAACTCACTTGTTATTCTCTTAAGCCTACCATGGTCTCAGATTTATTGTGGGGTGACTGCTAAGGAATAACAGCCATAGGTAACAGATTCCCTTGACAATGAAAAAGGGCTAAATGCATACAGAAATAGAATTCTAAGCTCTTTTAGCCCCTGTAACACAAAGTCCACAAGCCTTAAATAAGCAATGAGATCCTCAGCCTCAGTCTATTGGGAGGCAGGGTGGGGGGATGAGAAGATGGGGAAAGTGGAAATAGGGTAAATTAAACGCTAACAATGTTTCCTACTAGTTACCAAATATATTAAGCTTGAAATGTTATTAAAGATCTTAATTCAATTCAACTCATCATTAATAATTAAGGGCAAAATATATGTAAGACACAAGGCCAGGCCTCTGGAGGTCACTGTCTTTTATCTTCAGCAGAGTTTTTTCACCAGAACATTTCCACTCCCACCAATGTAGAGGAAACATGGTGCTATAAAATCATTTGTATTTACCCAGGTCAAATTCCCTAACAGAGATGTTTAAAAATGGATAAAATTTATTACCAGACTCTTGTCTTGCAAAAGATAGGGAGAGTCCTGCACTATGCTTTTGGAAAACTCTTGTACCTGCAGTGAAAAAAATGCAATATTTCATTAATGGCATGATATCTGACGTCTGAATTTGGTCACTTCTATCCATCATAATAAGCTTTTAAAATACTACTTTAGTCTTCAGTTGATCAGTCTGTTCTTTTAACTTCTGACACATCTGTTTCCCTTGGGTTATCTTCTGAAATATGTAAGAAGAACTTGGGGAAAAGTCTTTCTGAGTTATTGATGACACCTTGAAGAGACTCATCTCAGATTCTATTCCTGTATAAGAAAGAATAAGTTTTGGCTTCCATTCATCTCAACTTGACTACAGACTTATTAAGTACTAAAAACAGAAGTCTGTGGCAACCACCACCATTTGTTATTTAAAAAGAGGTTTCAAAATGTATATCTAAATCAAAAAGGTTTAAAAATGTTAGTACCTGGGATGCCTGAGTGGCTCAGTCGGTTAAGCATCCAACTCTTGATTTCCGCTCAGGTCATGATCTCAGGGTCGTGAAATCCAGCCCCACATCAGGGTCCAGGCTGGGTGTGGAGCATGCATAAGATTCTCCCTCTCCCTCTCCCTCTGCCCCTCCCCATCTCCTCGTTATCCTCTCTCTCTCTAGAAAAATAAAAAATCAAATCAAATATTAGTACCTGTGAGATGTTCTTGGTGAATATGTATTGTGGGCTCCATCTGTACAATTAGAGGATAAGAAAACATTATTTAGAGGTGCCTAGGTGGCTCAGTCATTCATTCTCTGCCTTCAGCTCAGATCATGATCCCAGGGTCTGGGATCGAACCCCATATTGGGCTCCCTGCTCAGAGGGAAACCTGCTTCTCCCTCTCCCACTCTCCTTGCTTGTATCCCTCTCTCACTGTCTCTGTCAAATAAATACATAAAATCTTTAAAAAAAAGAAAGAAAACATTATTTATTGTTAATACCATTATTTAAAAAGATCCAAAATATTGTGGTCATCATGGAGACAGCCCAGAGTTGTGTCAAGACGTGGGTCCCTGATGCCAAGGTTGAATTCCACTCTGACATTTATCTGCTGGGTGACTCAAGACAATTACTTCATCACTGTGAACCTCAAATTCCTCAGCAATAAGATGAGGATAGAAATAGAACCTTCCTCCTAGGGTTGTTATGCGGATGAAATGTTAGGTATTACCATAAGATCTGGCATGTGGTTAAGCATTCATGACATATCAGCTGTTGCTACTACCATGTTCGATACTATTACAGGGAATACCAAAACATTTCTCCCAAAACTGGACCATAAGCTCCATGAGGGCAGGGGCCATCATTGGTCTTCTCACCAGCCCTGTGGCTTGTGCTCTCACTAAAACTAGGCACACAGTAGACACACTCTAGAGAATAATATAAAATCATATGCGTTAAGTTCCAAAATGTGAGTCAAGACAGTGATTGTTTACTTACCACAGACTAACAGGACAGGAGCTTAAATTTCAGGGTGACTCACCTTGAGGGTCTTCCCACTGTTGTCAACACATAAAGCTCAGAAACATGCCCGTCCCCAAGCGCTCAATGGTGGTGGTCAAACTAGACTTTGGTTATGACAAATATCTCAGTTGTATGATGGATAGTCTATTCTCCTGCCTTAATCAACAGGACTAGAGAAAATCAGACACCTGACTTTAGACTGCCACTGACCAGAGAGAGGTGAGCCTAATAGCCATTCTGTTCCTACTAACCTCAGGGCACTGAGGACTGTACCCCCTCCCCCCAGGGGTGTTTTCCTGCAAGCCAAATGAGAACCCCTGAGACTTGCCAATGTCAGACACAGAGAAGCACAACAATCAAGGCCGGGCGGGCTGCTGGCTTCAGGTGTGTGTGTGGGGGGAGGAGCAGGGGGAGTTCTGCTCAAGTTCCCGAGAGCGTTCAGCTGAAAAGAAGGAAGCTGAAGCATGAACGGGTGAAAATGGAAACAGGCAGAAAGTGTTCAGTCCAGAGTGCCCTTCATACAAAGTTTAAGGGAAAGATCATACTGTCCTGGTAAAGTGCCAGAGAACTAAAATGTTTACTTTGATCATTGATGTGAATTTACCTAACTACTGAACCTCAAGTAATCAATGAGGTCCCAAGTCTCAATGTGTTGAGAAGTTGGATAGGGGATGGGAAGAAGAGGAAAGGGGAAATAGTATAATTAAACATTAACAAAATTTGGTCTTTGGGGGCATCTGGCTGGCTCAGTCAGTAGAGCATGAGACTCTTGATCCTGGGGTGGTGAGTTCGAGCCCCATGTTGGGTATAGAGATTACTTAAAAAAAAAAAAAATCCCAATGTAAGCATTTAAAAAATTGCTACTAAATTGTTGCCAATATAGGAAGCTTGGAATGTTATTAAAGATCTAAATATGGTTTGATTTATCATTAATAACCAAAGGTGTGATATATGGAAGGCAGAAGGCCAGACCCTTGGGAGAATCAGGCAATAGAAAGATGAAGACAAGGTGGTTGTCCTTCAGAGTACTCAAGTCTAGTAGAAGAAACAGATATTTCCAAATTATCATGACCCAAAGCAGGCCGACATAAATGTTCGGACAGAAACCTAAACATCAGAGGATGTGAAGGAGTGACTGGGGTGGGAAGGAGGGTCGGAAAGTCCCACGGCCAACGGGGAATTGAAGGAGGCCATGGAAAAGTGCCAGTCTTTGATAAACAGAGATGGGATGTTCCATTTAGGGCAGGAGTTCTGAGGGTACGAGCATGTGGGGCCAGAGAGTTTGGGGACCAGCCAGCCCCCCATGACTCCTGGGGGATGAGAGCTAAGTTTATAAGGATAGGATGGAGCGCCCCCCCCCCCAAAAAATGGGGAAACTCAAATTCCAGATCAAAGAATTTGGAGTTTATTCTATGATGTGTTGTTCTTCTAGCCCCTGATTCTTCTCAGCAAGACACCCACTGAGCTTCTGACAGGTCAAAGACTAGAAGTCAGTTCCATGTTCCTCACAAAGACCCACACTGACATGGATGAGCAGTGGCCCTGATCTTGCAATTCCTGGAGACCACTTTCACTTACCTCTATCTCTTGTGAAGGTTCAGCAAGTTTCCTTTTCTGCCCTTGTCTTTCCATACAGTTTGACCCAGACATGCTTTCTAAAATATCTTGCACAATAGCTGACTTATCTCTCAATTTAGGAGAAAAGCTGGCTTGCTTATCTGTTGTAAGTGGTTTATTAATTGGTTTATTTTTAGGGATTTTCCCTTTGGGAACAACCTTAGGGAAATCAGATAACTGGTAATGAACCAGACCAGGGCCATGTTTGAACCCACTGCCTGAAACTGCTTTGTCAGTCTGCGGTTTCTGGGGTGGCTGCCCTTGGCAACTTTTTGGCTTATCATGTGGACTCTTGATTTTAGTTAGAAAATGTGAAGTTTCTTGATGGCTGCTCTCTCCAGCAGCCTCTAAATCAGAGGCATTTTCTTCTGTCACAGTTAGAGAACAACAAGGCATTTTGCTGTGTTCACCACCCTTTTTGGGGCTCAGTTGGTTTGTGAGTTCTGGGGTGTGTCCTTTTGGCCAAGAATTCTTAACATGGCGCAAAATAATATTTTTAATAATAACTTCATCAGGACTGTCAGCATTAGAAATATTTGGGAGAGTTTCAGAATTAATGTCTTGACCTTTTAAGAATTCCTGATTGGGAAGATGATGGAGTGAAATATCAGAAATGTTTGACTTTGAAGGGACTCTTCCATTAGCCGGAATATCAAGATTTGTGGTGGATTGTTTCTCTTTATCATAGCTTTTGTTGATAACAGTTTTAATCATTTTACCCAGAGTCATGGCCATGTCTGCATGTCTGCAAGTCTCTTTATATGTAGCCTTTTCTTGAAGGTCATCTACTGTTAGAAGAGTTTGATTTGAAACATCAAGGACAGCATTTTTTGAGGTAAAATTGAAATCATTGTATATCTTAATTTGGGAGAAATCCCTATCATAAGGCAAATCTTTCTGTTTCTTAGAAGTTGTATCTTCTGAGAAATGGGCTTTGTCCATGTATGTGCGGCCTGGCTTTCTTTTTCCCTTGCCTATTCTCAATGTTCTTAATTATAACAGTAGATCTTCTGGTTCTCATTGATTGTCTTCATTGCGTGTCCTATTCTGTGCAAAATGAGAAGAACCTCATTGTTAAATATGTTGGAATAATGTGTGAAACTATGTTTATATTGCTGTTTATGCCAGAACGAAACAGATGCTTTTCATTTAACAAACATAGGGCAAAATGCTCAGCCAAGTGGTACATAAACAAGGAATAAAGAAAAAAAAAGTTGGGAGGAGGTTTTACATTTTTTTATTCATTAAATTTTGAGGGAGAATTTGGTCTCTAGTTAATGACCAAATATTTATCAATCTCTCCTTGGAAATGCTGTTTGGAATTTATTCTCCCAAAATAGGAACTTAGGCTGCAAGTGAAGAATTGCCATGCTAAAATGCCAGGGCTGTCACTTGTCTACACATCTCTGACAGGCCTCCACATTGTATGTTCCTGAAAGCTGGCTCAGCTCAAACATAGCCACCAGCCTTCTCTGTGCTGGGGCTTTTTCTTCTGTCCCTCCAGACATTCTGGTCCCCTTCTCCTGATTTTCTCTTGTATGTTAAAGAAAGGCAGAGAAGTACTAATAGAAATATGACCAAGGAACAAAAAGTCCTTTTGAACACCTGGAGGCCAGTCTGCCACCAAGCATCCCTTTTCTGATTAAAACCCAGGCAGAAGTGAGTCGGGGAGGCTACCTTGCTCTGAGCAGCCCTGACTTGTTGCCACAGCCTGGTGGTAGCAGTATATCTTAGGGATACTCTTCAATATGGTCAGAGCAAAACCATCTGCCATTTGGTATCAGTCTTTCTTTCTTTTTAAACAAAATTGAAAACACCCATTTAGATATCGCCTCTCGATTTGCAAACTTTTGGAACAACTCCTTAGAAGCAGTAAGACTTCTTCCAGTTTTAGGTGGAGTAACTGAAGTTCTGAGTCAATTAGGGGGCCTACCACCACCAGCTGCCTCCCTTGCCCATATAATGACAGGTTTGGATGAGTGGATCTCTGAAGCTGTCTCTCCCTCTAATTTTTTATGAGTTTGTGAACTTGTGGTTTATTAGATAACCCGAAAATCTAAAATGATATATTTGACCAAAAAATGAGCCAAGGAAAAGGAGTACAAACTAAACGTGGTAACGACGTCTACGGAACATTGTTCAAAATCTTAATTTGTAGATGTGTGCCAATGTTAGAGAACTCAAATCAAACATATTTTGGTTAAAGTGAGAGGGGAGAGAATTGGGGATAAGAGAAGGAAAGAAAGGGAAGAGGAAGAATTAGAGGGGAAGGAAAGGATCGGGAGAGTGGGAGGATAGGAGGAGGAGGAGGAGGAGAAATACTGCAGAATTATTGTACATTATTTAGTGCCTAATATTCATTGTAAAGTGAGGTATATCTTCATGAACAGAAGTGTAGGCTATTCCAACCCAAACTGAACAACAGAGGAAAATTCTTCCCAGGAAAGTCAAAGGCACAGTGGGAAAGCAAGAATTGAGAGCCGTTGATGTGAATTCCAGCTTCTCTACTCATTAGCTATATGCCATCAGGCAAGTTATTGAATTTTTCTGAGCCTTAGTTTCCTCTTCTGAAAAATCAGAATAATACCGAGTTCACAGGATTGCTAGAAGAATGTGATAATGCATATAAAGCTCTTGGCATGGTGTTTGGCATAGAGTGAGCATTCATAAAGCGGTAGTTTAAAAATGAATAAAACAATCTCAGTGTTGGAATACTGAAGAATGTCCAAAGATGGAAGTTTGGGTACTCTCTTTGTGGGGATAGAAATAGCCTACCTGAGATATGCTCTCTATAAGAGTTTTAAACTATTTTAAAAATCTACCTGTAAATGAATATGCTGTTTGGTGGTGAAAACAACCACTAAATAAATTTAAATAGAATGTGTCTAAGACATCCAAATGACCAACAGGTAGATGAAAAGATATTCAACATCACTCATCATCAGGGAAATGCAAATAAAAATCACAATGAGATATCTATCTAACACCTGTTAGAATGGCTATCTCCAAGAAGACAACAACAAATGGTGGCGAGGATGTGGAGAAAAGAGAACCTGGGTAACACTGCTGGTGGGAATGTGAATTGGTTCAGCCACTATGGAAAACAATATGGGGGGCTCTTCAAAAAAAAATTAAAAACAGATCCACCATATGATCCAGCAATTCTACTTCTGGATTTATACATAAAGAAAATGAGAATACCAAAGAGATACATGCACTTCCATGTTTATTGCAGCATTATTCACTCTGGCCAAGAAATGGAAACAACCTAAGTGCCCAGCAGCAAATGAGTGGATAAAGAAAATGAGGAAGAAGGACATCCTTCCATTTGCAACAACATCTATGGACCTTGAGCACATTATACTAAGTGAAATAAGTCAATCAGAGAAACAAATACTGAACAATACCACTTAGATGAAGAATCTATAAGAGCCAAACTTCTAAATACAGAGAGTAAAATGGTGGTTACTAGGGGATGGGGGGTGGGGAGAGAGGACAGATGCTGTTTAAGGGTATAAATTTTCAATGAATAATAAGTAGGAGCTAGAGCTCTAATGTACAGCACAGTAAATATAGACAACAATATTGAATTATAATCATAAAACTTGCTAAGAGACTAGAACTTAATTATTCCAGCCACTAGAAAGAAATAATAATTATGTAATATGATAGAGGTACTAATTATCACTGGAACGGGCAGTCATATTACAATATATAAATGTATCAAATTAACATGTGTACACTTTAAAATTACACAATACTATGTGTCAAACATACCTCGATAAAAAACCTGCTTTCTGAGGGGAAAAAGAATATCTTTAAGTGCCTACAGAGAAAAGAGAAAGACGCATTCAAGTTTTGCAGGACTTTTAGTGGCCCAAGTTATAGCCCCAAACTCATCCTCACGCCTTCTTTGTTCTTGAGATGCTCTTTGTTGACCTCTAAGCCCTTTTTGCTAAGGAAGAAAAGACCCTTTGTTAGCCAGATCATAGTTTCTCAAATATCATCTCACTTAAACTGATAATATTTAATTTTTGCTAAGAAAAAGAAAAAGAGAGAGACTACCAATGTAAGCCAGAAGCCTGAGAAACTGTCTCATCAGACATGGGAAAACAGCTTCTCTTGTTATTATCGTTAATTGGTGTGTGTGTGTGTGTGTGTGTGTACGTGTGTGTACAAAATATCAAATGGATTTTGTCTGTAAAAGGACAATTTACATCCTTAGCCTTATAATTATAGGGCCTCTTACAGGTAGCTGGAAGGAACTGGAACATCTTCTCATGTCAAAACCCAGCTCGATCTTGGAATCCAACAGTGAATCCAAAGGGATTCTGGTCAGAACCCAACAGAAACTTTCTGTAGACCCAATCCGATTTACTGATCTCAGGTGAACATATTTAGGGCCGTCACTGCTTATGTGTACTGACCATTATGTGCTCAGCAATAGCTCACAAATCACCCTGAACACTGAGCAAATGAGGCTCACACGTCCTGGTGACCCACCCCTGTGAAAACACTGCAGTCTGGGCCTTAAGTGACAGGTGCTCATCATGCTGCCATCTGTTTCCTGTGTGGTTTACTTTTTTATAAAATCTGAATTTGGTGTTGAGATGCTGACTTATGCTCACTTAATTTGGCCAGTTTAAAAGAAGATAACCATGGTTGGGATGACTAGGGATCTGATGGAATCAGTTAAGAATGTTTATAGAAGGGGTGCCTGGGTGGCTCAGTCATTCAGCATCTGCCTTCGGCTCTGGTCATGATACCAGCATCCTGGGATCAAGCCCTGCATTGGCCTGCCTGCTCAGCAGAGAGCCTGCTTCTCCCTCTCCCACCCCACTGCTTCTTTTCCTCTCTCACTGTGTCCCTCTCTGTCAAATAATAAAATCTTAAAAAAAAAATGTCTGTAGAAGGGAAAACCAAAACTCCTTAGTAGTTAGAGGTTCAAGAGGGTCAGTGAGTCACCGCTTCTGGGTAGTAGGTGATGTTTGTTCTATTTGCTAAGCCCATTTAGTGGTAATACAATTTATCATGTTCTATACTGGAGGATTATTTCCATCTTCAGTGGAAAACTGTGGGACCATGTGCCTGTGACAGTCACTTACATCATCCCTAATACCCTTCATTCTGTGTTTAGACCTTTGCTAGCCGCCAGACAGGCTATGACCCAGAGGCAGAGGAGAAAGCAGACATTGTTTCTACACACCCTGGCATTGTTTCTACACCCCCTAAAATAAATTTAGTGAATTTTTCACTAAATAGTGAACCAATTTAGTGGTTCACTAAAGTATGAACCACTTAATACTCAGGTCTTGAACCCCACCCTTCTAAGATCAATCCTATGAAGTGTAATAAAAATAGTTGAATGTTGGATCCAAATTCTTCTCCCTCCTTTATATGTGTGTCAGGAAGAATGTGAATAGGTTACAGTTAGAAGCTATAAGTTCATGATCCAATGATTTTTTTTTTAATTGTGGTGCCTGGGTGGCTCAGCTGGTTAAGCATCTGTCCTCAGCTCAGGTCATCATCTCGGGGTCCTGGGATGGAGTCCCAAGTCAGGCTCCCTGCTCAGCAGAGAGTCTGCTTCTCCCTCTCCCCCGTCTCCCTACTCATGCTCTCTCTCCCTCTCTCTCTCTCTCTCAAATAAACAAATAAAATATTTTTTTAAAAAGGTTTTTTAATTTGGGGGGCACCTGGGTTACTCAGTTGGTTAAGTGTCCGACTCTTGATTTTGGCTCAGGTCATGATCTCAGGGGTCATGAGATCAAGCCCCACACTGGGCTCAGTGGAGAGTCTGCTTGAGATTCTCTCTCTCCCTCCCCCTCTGCCCCTCTGCCTGCTCTCTCTCCCTCTCTCAAGTAAATAAGAAAATAAAATCTTTTTTAAAAGATTTTTTTTATTTTTAAGTAATCTCTACAACCAACGTGGGGTTCAAACTCACAATGCTGAGATCAGGGGTCACAAGTTCTACTGACTGAGCCAGGCAGGTGCCCCCACAACAGTATATTGAATGGTCTAGAACAATATGCTGCTCTAGGTCTTCACCCAACACATGCCACAGTCAACACAAAGAGGCAAAACAATAGCAGTAGCAATAGAAACTCACCTCCACCTTGGGAGTCTCTGCACATCACGGAGTGAACCTGTGAACCTTTCAATACAGAGGAGCAATCCTTTCATTCTAAGTCATCTTTCTTTTTTTCAATAGTAGGAAGTTGGCTGCAATTAAATAATAGAACAAAAACTGAGCATCTAAATCATGGTGTGCCTGCTTCTTCCATGTTCCTTTAATTGCAAGAAATCAACTTTGAAGACTACCTAAGGAACTTCTGCAGTCAAATGCTCTACCCCTGAGCTATACCTCCCTAAGGAACTTCTTAGTGATCTAAGCTTGTCTGTGTGCGTGTGTGTGTGTGTGGTCTTTTTTTTTTTTTTTTTTAAGATTTTATTCATTTATTTGACAGAGATCACCAGTAGGCAGAGAGGCAGGCAGGGAGAGAGGAGGAAGCAGGCTCCCTGCTGAACAGAGAGCCCGATGCAGGGCTCGATCCCAGGATCCTGGGATCATGACCTGAGCCAAAGGCAGAGGCTTAACCCACTGAGCCACCCAGGCACCCCATGTGTGTGGTCTTTTAAGAGCATTCAAAAATATTTGGTTTTACCCTTTTAATTTTCAGATTTTCTCCCTCTATTTCCAGGTCCAGATGTCTATTTACCCACGAAGACAAATAGGAGATGGTTCAGAATAATATATCCTAGGCCACGCCCGGAGACCAGGTATTCACGGATTTTGTATCCTGTGTATGGTGTTTCTAGATTCAAGTATTTTCAAAGGTAATATGATACGGGCTCCCTCTGCAATGACTGCATTTGATTACATACTGGAAATGCTATCAGCTAACTTTATCTCAGAAATGTGGCTGCCCACAAAGGCAGTGTCTATAGCTGTAACCGTATACCTTTCATCGTGGCTGTCTGGTTTCCTCCTGCCGTGGAGTGGCAGAAGGGAGGCCCTCTGTTGGAACAACAAATCAACCCAGTGCTCCCTCGAGACCCATGTGGGTGTATTATTTACAGCCCATCTTGGAGATGTAGGCCTTTGGTAAGTGTGCATGAGTCTGAGGACCACCTGTTCCAAATTATTTATCCTGAAACTATTTGAAAAATCCAAGCAAAAAGCTTTTGAAACTGTGAGTGAACTAGTATTTGGAGAAGTTTCTTCCCTGTGTTTTACCAGCAGCCTTTGCTTGGTGCTCTCGTTCTTTTGGGGGTCAGTGCTGTCTCTTTATCTAATTTTCCTGTTGACACAACCATGCAGTCATTTTGGATTATCTAATTTATGCTGTAAACCACAGACCTTTGCTGTGCTTTGGAAACAGAAAACTCCTGCCAATTGATATCTTAAAAATAATTCTAATCACAAATTTTAAAGAACGTTGATCGAAAGAAGTTAGAAGATTTTAAAGAATTTTAAAAAAAATAACATTTGTCCTTTCCTTAAACTTTCTTGCTTAAGTTTGGCAATGCCCAGAGATAAGATGGGCCAGAATATAAATTATATCCTTGTAGAAAAATAATAGCACTACTTTCTTAACCCCTTTCTTTATAAAAAGCCCAGAGACTCCCCTGTGATATAAATATCACCCAATGTAATGCTGAAATGCCAATTTTTATTGGACAATTTAGCTTGCTTGATTAAAATCCTAGAAGTGACAGCCATAAAAAAGGAAAATAATGCTCAGCACCCAGCCTATTATGATTGGCTTGTGGAGGCTTCATAAACATTAATTAAGGCACACAATACCCAGATGAAATATTTCTTCATCACTCAAGCAATATCACCACGTCAGAAATGGAAACTCAAGACAGCGTTAAACAATTTAGGCCAGGAAATAATTACCTACTCAAAAGATAACAGTGTTTTGTAGCTAAATAACACTTTTAACCAAGAGTATCCAACCACATTACGAACTCTAACTAAACACTCTCAGAGACTTAATAAGTATTTCCCTTTAACCTCAACAGATTGAAAGAGAGAAAGCAATTTAGCCAAAACTACACAAAGGGTCACTAGCCATGCGGATTCAGTCCCTTGGATTCTAGTATTAGGTGGAAAGTGAAGAAAACAAGGTTTATGGAGGGCGCACTATGTGCTGGGCCCTTTGGATATTTCATCTCATCAATCCTCTCCATGGTCCCTGATAAATACTCTTTCCCTGCTGTAGGCTGAGGAAACTAAGCTCAGTGGAGCAGCTAGGACAGCTCAGTCTGATTCCAAAGCCAGCTTGCTTCTGCTCCTATAAGACCACGTGTCACAAAGTGGAAGAAGAAATAGAAGTGGCCAGACTCAACAGATACATACATATAGATGGATAGATAAATATCTATACACACACACACACACACACACACACACACACACACACCAGATACACACACATACACAGGATTGGTAATTAATTTGCTATTCCTGCTATAGGCAATTCTCCCAGACTTAGTGGCTTAAGACAACACAAATTTATTATCTTTCAGTTCTGGATGTCAGAAGTCCAAAATGGATCTCAGTGGGCTGACATCAAGGTGACAGCAGCCTGCATTCCTTCTGGAGGCTTTAAGGGAGAATCCATTCCCTTGCTTTTTCCAGTGTCTAAAGGTGATCTGCATTCCTTGGCTGGTAACCCTTCCTCCATCTTCAAGCCAACATCATAATGTCTTTACATCTCTTTCTCTCTCTCTCTCTCTCTCTCTCTCTCTCTCTCTTTTTAAAAGATTTTATTTATTTATCAGAGAGAGAGAGAAGAAGTGAGCACACAAGCAGGGAGCCCGATGTGGGGCTCAATCCCAGGATCCCAGGATCATGACTTGAGCCAAAGGCAGACACTTAACCAACTGAGCCACCCAGGCACCCCACCATCTTTAAATCTCTTTTTGACTCTGACACTCAAACCTCCCTTTTTCACTTCACAGGACCTCTGTGATTACAAAAATGGGTCCACCTAGATAATCCAGGATAACTTCCTCCCCTCAAAATCTCTAACTTAATCACACCTGCAAAGCTTCTTGTGACCTGTAAAGTGACATTTTCATAGGTTCCATGGATTAAGATATAGGTAATTTGGGGGGCCATTATTTTGCTTATCACAGTACCCTATTTTATATTTTGGAGAATTTTTAGAAAACCAGGACCTATGCCTCATCATTTCTTCCCCAGCTAGTATCTCTTGTGCCTGTTATCCCCAAAACCCTTCCTAAAATGGAGCTTTGTCTTCTCATGGAGCAACCTTGTTGAGATACAGTAAATACTATAGGAGGACATACCACAAAAGGAGAAGGTTTAAAAAAACAATAAATGATTGGGACACCTAGGTGGCTGAGTCGGTTAAGTGACCGACTCTTGGTTTCAAAGTCCTGGTCTCAAGGTTGTGAGATAGAGCCCCCTGTGGGGCTCATGGTCTGTGCAGAGTCTGCGTCTGCCTCTCTCTCCCCTCTGCCAACCCCCTCTGGCCTTTCCCTTGCCCACTTACTCACGAGTGCTCTCTCGATCTCTCTCTCTCAAATAAATAAATAAATAAATAGAATTTATTTTAAAAAATAAAAAACCATAAATGATAGATATTTATGCATGCAACCACCTAGAGGCATCTCAAAATAATTATGCCATTTGAAATAAGCCAAAAATAAGTACACATCTATATAAAATTCTACAAAATGCAAAGTAATATATAGTGACAGAAAGCAAGTCACTGGTTGCCTGAGGTTGGGGTGCAGGTCCAGGGAAGGATTACCAAGGGGCATAAGAATGTTTTTAGTATTGATGGATTTTTTTTTATTTATTTGTTTCAGTTTTATTTAAATTATAGTTAGTTAAACAGTGAGATACTGGTCTCAGCAATAGAAGCCAGCTAATTCACCACCTACATAGAACCCCCAGTGCTCATCCCAACAAGCGCCCTCCTTACTGCCCATCACCCATCTAGCCCATCCCCCCACGCACCTCCCTCGGGTTGACGGATATATTGATTGTGGTGCTGATTTTGCAGATGTATAAATATGTCACAGAAACATCAAACTTGACAAGTTGTGTACTTTACGTGCTATTTATTATGTCAGTTGCAGCTCAATAAAGCTGTTAAAAAACATACATTAAAAGAAACTTCAAAATCCTCCAAGGCACACAAGAACTTCATAATTGAGGTTAAAGAGCCAGAGAGAAACTTCAGTCCCGCTGCAATAACCTCGTCTATATAGTTGTCCAGAAAATTCTTATATGCCTCATTCAGATATTACCATGTCAGGATGACTGAAGATTTGCAAGCAGAACACATTTGGGAGATTATTTTGCATATTATCTAAGATCCTTCGCTTGGCATGTGGGGCCCTTTGTGAGCTGTGTGGGCCGCCTACCTCTCCAACCTGTCTTCCTGCCACACCTGGACTTGAAATTCATGCTTCAACAATACCAGGTTATTTACAGCTGTCCACGCTCACCTGTGTTTGCTGTCTGCCTATAACGTGCTGCTGTCCTCTCTGACTCCTTGGCCAAGAGAATCCATCACCTCCTCCGCTACCTCCAATTCCTGGACAAGAATCTTGGGCTGCACTTTCCCCACCGTATTATAGGTAATTGTTTCGCTTCTGTCTCTGTCACTAGCCTCTCTGAACTCCCAACCGTGGCGTATAGCAGAGACTCAGCAGTTATCTCATGGAATTAGAAATGCTCCCAGTAGGTCATAGACACAAACCTCAACAATTAGGGTATGTGCAGGGAAGGAGATCCACCAAAAGAGGAGTTCAGCTATTGGTAGATGAAGGACGAGAGCCTGGTCATGAAGTTGGTGGTAGGGACACCAACTGCAACCCCAGCAAGGGCAATGGTTCTCAGTAGGAGGCAGGGCCACTGCAGAGGGTTTCAGAAACTGTGGGGTGTTCTTGGTCATCACCGCACTGCCTGACTGGGAAGGTGCTCCTGGCATTGAGGACCTGGAGACCAGGGTGGGAGCTCGGTACAGAGCAGCCCTGTAAGAAGAATGATCACTTCCAAAGTGCCAATAAGGCCTTCATTTAAAAAAATAATACTCTAGGGGCACCTGAGTGGCTCAGTGGGTTAAAGCCTCTGCCTTCGGCTCAGGTCATGATCTCAGGGTCCTGGGATCGAGCGCTGCATGGGGCTCTCTGCTCAGCGGGGAGTCTGCTTCCTCCTCTCTCTCTGCCTGCCTCTCTGCCTACTTGTGATCTTTGTCTGTCAAATAAGTGAAATAAAATCTTTAAAAAATAATAATAATAATAATAATACTCTAGGGGCGCCTGAGTGGCTCAGTTGGTTGAGTGTCTGCCTATGGCTCAAGTCATGATCCCAGGGTCCTGGGATCAAGCCCCGAATTTGGGCTCTCTGCTCAACATGGACTCTGCTTCTCCTGTCCCTCTGCTGCTCACCGGTCTTCTGTTTCCTCACTCTCTCTCTCTCAGACAAATGAATAAAATCTTAAAAAAAAAAAAAAACAACAACAAACTGCTCTAAAGAGAAAAAATCTTTTCTCTGTAAAGACTGAAAATGCTCCTCTTCAGGTGAGGGGAGTTACATTCAGGGAAAGGCCAGAATCCTCTCGCCCTGCTGCAAACACTCGCTCTCCTTGTCCCTGTCTCCTGCACCAGCCACATTTCACTCCTCCCTTTTACTGTCTACACTTCATCTCTTTTGTTCGTCAGATACCCGGTCTCCTTCACACACTGGGGCCTTCATTTCATGCTGTTTACTCTGCCCAAATTGGCCACTCCACCTTCTTCCCTCTACCTGGTTATTTCTTACTCATCCTTTGGTATGTCATTTCCTTCTAGAACCTTCTGTCACCTCCTATATGAGGCCTGTTTCCCCTGATAGAAGTTTTCAGAGCATTCTTTGTATCTCTCTAATAGCCTTTTATAATTCTAAAATATTGGTGGAAGGAAGAAGGAAAGAGAGAGAGGAGAGGAGGGAGGTGGGAGGAAGAAGAAAGGCAAGCAGAGAGGAAGACCCATTTGGCTGTTTGAGGAGAGGGGAAAGAGCACACATTTTTATAAGCCAGACTCTTAACTCTCCTCCTTATTAATTGAGGAACTTGAATAAGTTATCTAAGTGATTTGCACCTCGGTTTCCTCATCCACAATATGAGCATAAAGGATGTTTGTGGAACTTAAATGACAGAAATAGAGTATCTTGCTCAGTGTCTGACACTAGGAAGGTGTTCAATAAATGTCAAATCTTCTTTCTCTCTCACTCTCTTCTTCCCCTAAGGGAAGGACTTGTAAATGTAGAGATTTAACTGAAGAAGCTGGACTAAAAAAACCTTTATGCCTAGCTTGATGGAGAGACCTTATGTAAGCCTTCATAATGGGTTTAAGGGACTCACAAATGTCTTTTTTATTGTTGTTGTTGTTGTTGTTGTTGTTGTTGTTGTTAAGCTTTTATGTATTTGTCAGAGAGAGAGCACAAGCAGGGGGAGTAGAAGGCAGAGGGAGAAGCTGGCTCCCCACTGAGCAGGGAGTCCCCAATGTGGGAGTCAATCCCAGGACCATGGGATCACGATCTCAGTCAAAAGCAGACACTTAACTGACTGAGCCACCCAGGCATACCAAGACTCACAGTGTCTTAAAGAAAGCCTGTGTACGGGGGGTGGGCAGTTGTAATGCGTGATGAGTAGAAGCAATGAAGCAAATTCATAGACATTGATATGGAGTGTTGCTCAATATTCTTGAAAGACCTACTCTTCATAATCCTTCCAGCATGCTAGCAAGTATATGTAGGATGACTATACCTGATTTCATGGAAGGAATGTGAGCTAACCAGGAAGTGAGGCACCTCTAAAAAGCTACTTAGTCTTTTATGTCTCTAACATCACAGTCTCGCTGAGGTCCTACTGATGCCCCCCCTCAAAAAAAAAGTTGGGAGAGGGTCAGTGACACCTATCTGAGGTGGCGTCTAGCCACTAAGTAAGTAGAAAGAGTTCTAAATGACCACAATTTACGTTTGTATGATTTGCCATCAAGGGAACCTCTGGGCACATGTGCAATCCCATAATTAAGACTGATAATAACGTCATAAAATAATGGGTATAATCTTCAGAGGAGAACATTTGCATACACATATTACCCTAGAGGCAAACAGACTCTTAGAAGTTCAACACACAGGAGATTGCCAGGCTAGTCACGGAAGTCCCGCCTCCTTTCTAAGTAATCCACCCTACTAAGTGATATTTGGAATAACAGGGTAGTAAGTAAGTTTCATTGTGCAACTTCTTTTGTACGTGACACCACGTGAATTAAAAGTACTTGATTGGGGGCGCCTGGGTGGCTCAGTGGGTTAAGCCTCTGCTTCGGCTCAGGTCATGATCTCAGGGTCCTGGGATCGAGCCCCACATAGGGCTCTCTGCTCAGCGGGGAGCCTGCTTCCTCTCTGTCTCTGCCTGCTGCTCTGCCTACTTGTGATCTCTCTCTCTGTGTCAAATAAATAAATAAAATCTTTTTTTAAAAATTTAAAAAAAAGTACTTGATTGCCTTGCTAACAGGGAGCCTCCAGATCCACTGTGAAGCAGTGAAACTGACCACTTCAACTTTAGCGAACCCCCAAGTTAACCCTGTAAAAGAACACAGGGCTGTTTCCTGGTTAAAGTCCCGAACTACTTACTCAGACAGCTTCTTAAACCAACCTTCTTTGTGATAGTCTCACTTGCCTTTACCAGTTCCTGTCCTGGATTTGAAGTAGAAAGTTCTGTGTCCTGGAAAGCCCTCAGTTCAAGAATGATTAGCCACCCTAACTGGGCAGATTCCGTCACCCCTGACAAACTCCTAAACTGTTATCTCCTCACCCCTATTTACCCCTGTTCCAAATCTATGCATTTTTAAATTTTTTCTATGTTTTTTTAAAATTTTTTTATAGAAAGCCACCACAGGGAAGTAACAGAGCACACTTAAACAGGGGAATATTCAGATCCATGGTATTTTTTCTTAGTTTTAACCTTTTTTTTAAAATTGCTTTATGCTTTCAGCTTATTGTATAAAATGGGAAAAGTACAGAAATGTCCAGACTCAGATGGCTTCAGCGTAATTCTTTCTAGTGTTTATTAAATGTGTTTTCCATAGTTGGGATCACCATAAATAAGCAATTCTGCAACATACATTTTTAACTGGACAAAGAACATTTCCTCGTGTTCTTATACTTTGAAATAAATGCCTATTTTTAATAGTTATATCCACTACATTGCTACACTGCAATTAATCATTTTCCTAACAACAGACATTCAGATTGTCTCCAGCTTTCAATGTTTTTAAATGACATAACAGTAAATATCCTTACCTATACCCTAAATTATTTCCTTGGCATAAATTCTCAGGTGGGAAAGTATTAGGACAAGTATAAAAATTTTAATGTTCCTAATATTGATTTCAAAAAGTCTGTACAAGCTTATATTCTCACCAGCAACATGGCAGTGATATTTCACATGCTCTATAACACTGAACAGTAACATTTAAAGAATTCTTTGGGGGCACCTGGGTGGCTCAGTGGGTTAAAGCTTCTGCCTTCAGCTCAGGTCATGATCCCAGCATCCTGGGATCGAGCCCCACATTGGGCTCTAAGCTCCACAAGGAGCCTGCTTCCTCCTCTCTTTCTCTGACTGTGTCTCTGCCTACTTGTGATCTTTGTCTGTCAAATAAATAAATAAAATCTTTTTAAAAAATAAAAAAATTTTAAAAAGAAATGTCAATTTTAAAAAAAGGTATTTCAATGTTGTTGGGGTTTTTTTTCAAGATTTTATTTATTTATTTGACAGAGAGAGATCACAAGTAGGCAGAGAGGCAGACAGAGAGAGAAAGGGGGAAGCAGGCTCCCCACAGAGCAGAGAGCCCGATGCGGGGCTTGATCTCAGGACCATTACACCATGAGACGATGGGACCATAACCGAAGCTGAAGGCAGAGACTCAACCCACTGAGCCACACAGGCGCTCCATCAATGTTGTTTCAATTTGTAGCATCTTGATGACTGGCAAGGTTGGACATTTTTCGTATATTTATCAGTCTCTTTTATTTTTTCATTTGTGAATGATCTCAGTCCTTTGCTCATTTATCTTTTATCCACAATATGACTAGTTTCTTCTTATTATAAAAAGTAATACACGTTCATTATGGAATGTGTAAAAAAAGTTAATACGGTGTTTTATATGTGCTCCTTAGAGAACTCAATCCAATCTATTGTATCTATGTCAACAAGTATACATCTAAGCCATCTTTTTTTTTGAAGTTTAGTTCACACACAATATTACATTAGTTTCAAGTGTATAACATAGTGATTCCTACAACTCTATACATTATGCTATTCTTATTGCAAGTCTAACTACCAAATGTTACAATGCAACCCTATTGTAATACCATTGAGTATATTCCCTATCCTGTACCTTCCATCCCTGTAACTTACTCATTCCATAAAAGGAAGCCTGTACCTCCCACTCCCCTTAGCCCCTTTTTGTTCAATACCCCCACACTGTTCCCTCTGACAACCACCAGTTTGTTCTCCGTATTCATGGATCTCTATCTGCTTTGTTTATTTGTTTCTTCTTTTTTTTTTTTTACTCCACATATAAGTGAAATCATAAGGTATTTGTCTTTCTTTCTCTTTCTGATTTATTTCACCTAGCACAATACTCTCTAGGTCTACCCATATCGTCACAAATGGCAAGCTCTTTTTTTTTTTTAAGATTTATTTATTTATTTGAGAGAGAGAGAGCCAGGGGAGGGGCGGAGGAGAGGGAAGGAATCTCAAGCAGACTCCCCGCTGAGCACGGAACCTGAAACAGGGCTTGATCCTACAACCCTGAGAACATGACCTGAGTTGAAATCAAGAGTTGGATGCTTAACTGACTGAGCCACCCAGGAGTTCCATGTTTTTTTTAATGGCTGGGTAATATTCTCTCTCTATATATATATAGATAGATAGATAGATAGATAGATCTATATATATGTAAAATATCTACCTTATCCATACATCTATTGATGGACACTTGGGTTGCTTCCATATCTTGGCTATTGCAAATAATGCTGCAATAAACATAGAGATGCATATATCTTTTTAAACTGTGTTTTCATTTTCTTTGGGTAAATACTCAGTAGTGGAATTACTGGAGCACATAGTATTTCTACTTTTAATTTTTTGAGGAACCACTATACTGTTTTCCACAGTGACTGCACCACTTTACATTCCTACCAACAGTGCACAAGTTTTCCTTTTTCTCTATGGCCTCAACAACACTTGTTATTTCTTGTCTTTATGATACTAGCCATTCTGACTCATGTGAGGTGATATCTCATTGTGGTTTTGATTTGCATTTCCCTGATGATTAGTGATGTTGAGCATTTTTTCATGTCTGTTGGTCATCTGTATGTCTTCCTTGGAAAAAAGTGTCTATTCAGTTCCTCTGCTCATTTTTAATTAGATTATTTGGGGGTTTTTGATGATGAATTGTTTAAGTTCTTTGTATATTTTGGATAGTAATCCCTTTTTGGATATATCATTTGCAAATATCTTCTCCCATTCGGCAGGTTGCCTTTTTATTTTGTTGATGGCTTCTCTGGGCAAAAAGCTTCTCATTTTTGTGTAATCCCAACAGCTTATTTTTGCTTTTGTTTCCCTTGTCTAAGGTGACATATTTAGAAAAATGTTGCTAAGATTGATATCTAAGAGATTAGTGCCTGTATTTTCTTTGGGGGTTTTACTCTTTTGGTTCTCACATTAAGATCTTTTAAAATACTTTATTTATTGAGAGAGAGCACAAGCAGAGGGAGAAGCAGGCAGAGAGAGAAGCAGGCACCCTGCTGAGCAAGGGAGTCTAATGCGGGGCTCTATCCCAGGACTCTGGGATCATGACCCCAGCTGAAGGCAGACGCTGAAGGACTAGCCACCCAGGCGCCCCTCACATTTAGACTTTTAATCCATTTTTGTTTATTTTTATGTATGGTCTAAGAAAGTGATCCGATTTTATTATTTTGCATGCAGCTGTTCAGTTTTCCCAGAACCATTTATTGAATAGACTCTCTTCTCCCTATTGTACATTCTTGCCTTCTTTGTTATAGATTAATTTGCCTTATTTAAGAATAGGTTTATTTCTGGGATCTCCATTCTTTGCCATTGATCTATTTATCTATTTTTGTGCTAGTACCATACTGTTTTATTACAACTTCATAGTATGTCTTGAAATCTGGGATTGTAATACCTCCAGCTTTATTTTTCTTTTGATTATTGCTTTGGTTATCCAGGGTCTTTTGAGGTTCCATACATATTTTAGGATTATTTGTTCTAGTTCTGTGAAAAATGCTATTAGTATCTTAATGGGGATTGCATTGAATCTATAGGTTGCTGTGGATAGTATGGACATTTTAACAATGTTAATTCTTCTAATCCACGAGTGTGGGATGGCTTTTGTTTGTTGGGAGTTTTTTGATTACTAATTCAATATCATTACTAGTAATCAGTCAATTCAGATTTTCTACATCTTCCTGATTTGGTATAGAAGAGTGTATACTCCTAGGAATGTATCCATTCCTTCTGGGTTGTCTAGTTTGTTCCCATGTAATTTTTCATTGTAGTCTCTTACAATCTTTTGCACTTCTGTTTTGTTGCTTGTTATGTCTCCTTTTTCATTTTTTATTTTTTTTATTCATGTCCTCTCTCTTTTTTTCTTGAAAAATCTTGCTAAATGCTTTATCAATTTTGTTTCTTCTCAAAGAGCTAGATCCTGATCTTTGCTTTCTTTTTTTGTCTGTCTATTTCATTTAATTCTGCTCTGATCTTTCTTTAAAAAAAAAAAAAAGATTTATTTTTATTTATTTGAGGGAGATGGGGCAGAGGGAGAGAATCTCAAGCACACTCCCTGCTGAGCAACATGGGGCTCCATCTCACAACCCTGAAATCATGACCTGAGTCAAAATCAAGAGTTAAATGCCTAACCAACTGAGCCAACAAGATGGCCCTTAATTCTGCTCTGATAATTTTCCTGCTTTTAGTAACTTTGGTGTTCAGTCTTCTTTTTCTAGTTTCTTTATGTGTAAGGTTAGATTGTTTAAGATCTTCCTGTTTTTCATGGTAGGCTTATATCACTATAAATTTCCCTCTTAGATCTGTTTTTGCTGCATCCCAAAGATTCTGGACTATTGTGTTTTCATTTTCATTTGTCTCCCTGTATTTTTTAATTTCCTTTGATTTCTTCATTGACTCATTAGTTGTTTGGTAGCATGTTGTTTAGTCTTCATGTGTTTGTGTTTCCATTTCTTCCTTGTGATTGATTTCTAGTTTCATACCATTGTGGTCAGAAAAGATACTTGATATGAGTTAGAGCTCCTTAAATTTATTGAGACTTGTTTTGTCACCTAACATGTGATCTATCCTGGAGAATCTTCCATGTGCACTTGAAAAGAATGTGTATTCTGTTGTTTTTGGAAGGAATGTTCTGTATTTATTTGTTAAGGCCATCTGATCTATTATGTCTTTCAAAGATATAGTTTCCTTATTGATTTTCTGCCTGGATAATCTATTCATTTATGTAAATGTGGTGTTAAAGTCCCCTACTATTATTGCATTACTGTCAATTTTTCCCTTTGTGTGTTTTAATATTTGCTTTATATATTTAGATGCTCTAATGTTGAGTGCAGATATACAATGCTATATCTTCTTTTTGGATTGATCATTATATAATACCCTTATTTGTCTCTTGCTGTGGTCTTTTTTTTTTTTTTTTAAGAGAGAGAGTGGTGGGAAAGAGGAGAGAGAGAATCTTATTTCTTAAAGATGTATTCATTTATTTGAGAGTGAGAGAGATCAGGGGTGTGGGGCAGAGGGAGAGGAAGAGAGAGAATCTCAAGCAGACTCCCTACTGAGCAGGGCACCTAATGCAGGGCTCTATCTCATGACCCTGAGATCACGACCTGAGCCAAAATCAAGAGTCAGGCACTTAACCGACTGAGCCATCCAGGTTCCCCTGCAGACTTTGTTTTAAGGTTTATTTTATGATTATTAGCTGAATTTTAATTTTTAAAATGTCAAAAAAACAAAATACAGAAAAATAAAAAATGAAGTTCATTTTATATGATATAAGTATTGCTACCCTGGCTTTTCTTTTTTTCTTTTTCTTGTTTCCACTACATGAATATCTTTTTCCATCCCTTCACTTTCAGTCTATAAGTGTTTTTAGGTCTGAACTAAATCTCTTGTATGCAGCATATAGTTGGCTATGTAGGTCTTATTTTTTCACCCTTGCCATCACCCTATGTCTTTTGACTGGAGAATTTAGACCACTTGTATTTAAAGTAGTTGTTGGGGCACCTGGGTGGCTCAGTGGGTTAAGCCTCTGCCTTCGGCTCGGGTCATGATCCCAGAGTCCTGGGATTGAGCCCCACATCGGGTTCTCTGCTCGGCGGGGAGCCTGCTTCCCTTCCTCTCTCTCTCTCTGCCTACTTGTGATCTCTGTCAAAAAAATAAATAAAATCTTTAAAAAATATATAAAAATAAAGTAGTTATTGATAGGTATGTACTCATTGCCATTTTGTTAATTGTTTTCTGATTGCTTTTGTAGTGTCCTGTTCCTCTTTCTTCTCTTGCTCTCTTTCCTTGTGATTGATGACTTTCTTTAGTGCTATACTTGGCTTTCTTCCTGTTTATTTTTAGAGTATTTTTTATAGGCTTTTGGTTTGTGGCTACCATGTGGTTTATACACAATATCCTAAGTATACAGCAGTCTGTATTGATGGTCACTTAAAGTCAAACATATTCTAAAAGAACTTCATTTTTACTCCTCCTGCCACATTTTATGTATATGTTGTCATATTTCACACCTTTTTATTTTGTGAGTCCCCATAACTAATTTTACAGATATATTTTTAAAATCGTTATATGTTAGGGGCACCTGGGTGGCTCAGTGGGTTAAGCCTCTGCCTTCGGCTCAGGTCGTGATCTCGGGGTCCTGGGATCGAGCCCCACATCGGGCTCTCTGCTCTGCGGGGAGCCTGCTTTCTCCTCTCTCTCTCTGCCTGCCTCTCTGCCTACTCATGATCTCTGTCTATCAAGTGAATAAATAAAAAAAAAAAAATCGTTATATGTTAGGGTGCAGATCTCCTTGGGTTCATCTTGTTTGGAATGCTCTGTGCCTCCGGAACCTTGATATCTGTTCTCTTCCCCAGATTAGAGAAGGTCTAATCTATTTCTTCAGATACCTTTTCTGCCCCATTCTTTCCCTCTGCTCCTTCTGGCACCCATATAGTGCAAATGTTTGTTTACTTGTTATCCAAGAAATCCTCTAACCTAACCTCCTTTTTTGTTGCTGTTTTTTGTTTTCCTTTTTTGCTGTTCAGTTTGGGTGCTTTCCATTACCCTGTCTTTCAGATCACTGATCTGTTCTTCCATATCCTCCAATATACAAATGATTTCCTCTGATGTATTTTTCATTTCAGTTATTGTATTCTTCTTTTTTTAAAGATTTTTTTAATTTATTTGACAGAGATCACAAGTAGGCAGAGGCAGGCAGAGAGAGAGAGGGAAGCAGGCTCCCCACCAAGCAGAGAGCCCGATGCGGGGCTCAATCCCAGGACCCCGGGACCACAACCTGAGCTGAAGGCAGAAGCTTTAACCCACTGAGCCACCCAGGCACCCCTGTATTCTTTATTCAGTTTGGTTCTTTTGTATTTTTTATTTCTTCGTTGAAGTTCTCACTGAGTGTATCCACTCCTCTCTTCATTTTGATTGATGTTTTATGTTTGTTTCTATGAATTAGGCAGAACAGCTACTTCTTCTAAACTTGAAGGAATGGTTTTGTGTATGGTCACTCCCTGTGTAGACTGTGTATAAAGCCATCATTTTTAATGGCTGTTTAACGTTTCATTGTATGGATGAACAAGTACTGTTTTCACTAATCTGTGGGCATATAAGTTGTTTGTCTAATGTTTCTATATTGTAAATGTGTGATGAATATGATGAACATCTGGTACATTTATTTTGCACACTTATCTGATCATTTATGTAGGTAAAGTCCTTAAAAATAGAATTATTTGGTCAAGAGGTACTGAAGCTTTTGATATATATTACAAAATCTCCCTTCAAAATGAGTTATACCAATTCCTAGCCCTAACAACAACATATGAGAAAATTAATTTCATCATATCCTCACCAACATTAAGTATTATCATTCTTTTTCATCTACAATCTGGTAGGTAAATATATATATATATATATATCTTATTGTTTTAATTTGAATATATTTAAAAACTAGTGAAACTGAAGTTCATATGTGGGCTGATTGTGGTCTCTCAAAATTCCATTGTAAAGTGCTAGTCCTTGTTCTTTGTCTTTCTGTTGAGTTCTTGCCATTTTTTCTGTTGGGTTGTTCCATTGTAAGAACTCTTTAAATATATTTAGTATTAACGATTTATCCATCACATATGTCTTCATTTTTCATTTTCCTTTTGACTTTATAAGAGGTAATACAGGAAGACATTAAAAGCATGGCCCCTGAGACAGACTGGCTTTGCCATTTGCCAGCTGTGGTATATGCTGCTTAGGTTCCCTGTCCAGATACCCTTTACTCACCAGTACCCTCATCTCCCAGACCTGCGAATTACCTGTGGCTACTGAGGATTACAGCCGTCCCTCTCTCTGTAGAGTTTGCACTACAGGGAGCTGGGGAAATTATACCCCACCCCATCCCAATACAGGGATACAAAAAGCTGCCACTCTTCTGTAAAGTGGGAGATAATTTTATGGTTTATGCTCTGGACTCTAGAAACCTCCCTCTATGAATCAGACCAAGGCTAAGAGTTTCTAAGATTCATTCTTACTGGCTTTTTTTTTCTTTCCTATCCTGTTTCATCTCTTTTCCTAACAGGGTCATCTTGAAAGGCCCTTCCTCAATAAATCATGCATATTTAACCCTTGTTTCAGGATCTAGAAAATTCCTAGGATTCTAGGAAACCAACCCAAGATTCCATAAAATGGGTATGCTATCAGTACCTATGTTACAGGGTTGTTGTAAAGATTAAATATTAAAATAATAGTATCTTGGGGCACCTGGGTGGCTCAGTGGGTTAAAGCCTCTGCCTTCAGCTCAGGTCATGATCCCAGGGTCCTGGGATCGAGCCCCGCATCGGGCTCTCTGCTCAGCAGGAAGCCTGCTTCTCCATCTCTCTCTGCCTGCCTCTCTGCCTACTTGTGATCTCTGTCTGTCAAATAAATAAATAAAATCTTTTAAAAAAAATAATAGTATCTTGTACTTATTATGTATAAGGCATTGTCTTAAACACTTTACACATATTAATTCATTTAGTCTCTATCATCAGTGAGGGTCCAAGTATAATCCTCAAACATGTAACTGCTTAGAACAGTGCTGGTATATATTTAGCATCAATAATTGTTAGTTATCATTATTTATTGTTATACATTCCTTTTTTTAATCTTTTTTAAAAGATTTATTTATTTATTTGTTTATTTTGTAGAGAGAGAGAGAGAAGAGAGGGGCAGTGGTAGAGGGAGAAGGAGAAGCAGACTCCCCACTAGCATGGAGCCTGACAAGGAGTTCAGTCTCAGGACCCAGAGATCATGACCTGAGCCAAAACCAAGAGTTGGTTGCATAGCCCACTGAGCCACCCAGGTGCCCCCTATTAAATCATTCTACATTTCAAATGGAAGAGTAGGTCTGTTAATAGGCTGTTTTCCCTGGATTTTGAGGTCTCTTTCCCATGCTCATTTTCTTAGGTATTCCTTTGGAAAGCTCTTCCCCCTCATTTTTTTTTCCCTTTTTTTCTCCAAAAGATAGAGCTACCAAGTCCACATTCTTTTTTTTTTTTTTTTAAGATTTTATTTATTTGAGAGAGAGAGAGAGAGAGCGAGCATGAAAGGGGCGAGGGGCAGAGGGAGAAGCTGGCTCCCTAATGAGCAGAGGGCCTGATGTGGGACTTGATTCTGGGACTCCAGGATCATGACCTGAGCCGAAGGCAGTTGCTTAACCAACTGAGCCACCCAGATGCCCCCCAAGTCCACATTCTTGCTGAGGAACTTCTATACCTAACATTCTGACTTGGTTTCAGTAAAGGGAGCACTGTTATTTTCTTATAGACTTTGTTGAAAAGGGAAGAAACAAGTGTTTTCTCCTTGATTTTTCAAATTTGCCTTGACCCAATGGCGTCATTTGAACTCAGAGGAAATTCCAGCCACTGTAGCTTTATCTTAAAAACAAAAGAAAACGGGGAGCCTGTGTGACTCAATTAGTTAAGCATCTGCCTTCAGCTTGGGTTAGGATCCCAAGGTCCTGGGACTGAGCCTCACATCGGGCTCCCTGCTCTGTGGGGAGTCTGCTTCTCCCTCTGCTTGCCTCTCTCCCTGCTTGTGTACACACTCTCTGTCAAATGAATAAATAAAATCTTAAAAAAAAAAAAAAAGTGGGGCACCTGGGTGTCTAATCGTTAAGAGTCTGCCTTCAGCTTGGGTCATGATCCCAGGGTCCTGGGATCAAGCCACGACAGGCTCTATGTTCTGCGGGAAGTCTGCTTCTCCCTCTCCCCCTGCTTGTGTTCCCTCTTTTGCTGTGTCACTCTCTGTCAGATAAAAAATAAAAGCTTTTAAAAATATGTAAATAAATAAATAAGACATTCCATACATTAAAAACAACAACAAAAACACTAAGTTTGATGTTTTGCTGTTACGCTGAAAAGAAATAAAAAATAATAATAATAATTTTTAAAAAACCACTAAGTTTGAGCTATCCTAATAACCTTGCATATTGTAAAGCTAAGCACACTCATTGCTCTCTCCCTTCTCCGAGGCACTGGGAAATGATCAAGGAAGTGTCAGTATCAACAGTGTTTACACCAGAGGGCTTTTCGAGTAATGGAAATGCAGTAATGGAAATGCAACTCCCTAGCACCCAATATAGTGTTCAGCACATAATACGTATTTGAACACATGTGTTAGATAAATGAGTGAATTTACAAGGCAAGAAAGAACAATGACATTGGTTAATAGTGGTATCCACATACCTACCACTTACTGTGGTCATCACCTCCTTCTAGCACCTTCATCCATCTAATATCATTGTCCTTTCTTTTTGAAGGATGATAACCTTTATAACTTCAGTTAGTGAGGGTCTGTGATGGCAAAATCAATTTTTGTTTGCCTAAAAATGCCCTTATTTCACTTTCAGTTTTAGAAGATATTTCCACTGATTAAATAATTCTAGGTTGACCGTTATTTTCTCTCAGCACCTTCTTTTGGCTTATATTTTTATAGTTGCAAAGTCACCACCTGTCAGATAAGTGTTGTTTCATTAGAGTTAGTCCTTTCTCTTGCATTGGTTGTAAAATTACTTCGTTTTTGGTGCTCTGCATTTTCATTATCTTATGTATAAATATCTTTTTTCTTTTTCTAAAATCTTGCCTAAAGTATTGTCCATTTTCTTCTCATTTTAGTATTTCGATTAGACACATGTTAGATCTCCCTTTATCCTCCATATTTCTCTTTTATGTGAAAAAATTAATTTGGTTCTATCTTCTAGTTTGCTAATTTTCTCTTCAGCATGTCTAATCTGCTCTTAAACCTGACTGCTAACTTTTTTTTTTAGAGAGAAAGCACAAGAGCATGCAGGGATGGGGGGAGGAGGGAGGAGAAGGAGAGAGATAGTCATAAGCAGGTTCCATGCCCAGCACAGAGCCCAAAGTGGGGCTCAATCTCACAACCCTGAGACCATGACCTGAGTTGGATGCTGGGGTGTCTGGGTGGCCCCATCGGTTAAGTGTCTGACTGTGGCTCAGGGCATGCTCTCAGGGTCCTGGGATCAATCCCCACATCAGGCTCCCTGCTCAGCAAGGATCTGCTTCTCCCTCTCCCTCTTTCTCTGCCCCTCTCTCACTCATGCTCACTCTTTCTTTCTCTCTCTCTCAAATAAATAAATAAAATAAAATAAAATAAAAAATATTTGGATGCTTAACCAACTGAGCTACCCAGATATCCCCTGCCTGTTGACTTTTAAATTCTAATTATTATGTGTCTGCTTTTTAATTTTTAAAAAAAAAAATCTTTTTAAACCTGCGTGTTCATTTTTGGCAGAAGCTGCTCTTTATTTATATCTTCAATCTTTTATTTTATTGCCTTAAATCTACTAAACATATTTTTACTCTATGACTGGTAGTTCCAATTTCAAAGTCTTTAAGAGTTTGATTTTGTTTTGTTTTTTCCTGCTAATTCTTGTACAAGATTCTTTGTTTCTTTGTATGACTTGTAATTGGACTGAGAGTTCACATTCCTTGGAAATTTGCTGTGTAAATTTTGGGGGTTTGGATCAAGTTGGTGTCTTAGCCAACTTGAGCTGACAAAATACCATAAACTGGTTTGCTTAAACAAAACATTTGTTCCTCACAGTTCTGGAAGTTGGGAAGTCCAAAATCAAGGTGCCAGCAAACTGTGTCTGGTGAGGGACTATTTCTTGGTTCTCAGAGGGCTGTTATCTCATGTATCCATGTGTGTGAGGTTGCTCTTTGGCTCTTTTTTTTTTTTTTTAATAAGGGCACTAATCTCATTCAGGAGTGCTCCTCCCTCTTGACCCTCTGTGACCCTATACTGTCACAGTGGGAATTGGGTTTAAACATTTAAATCTGGGGGAGATACATTCAGTCTCTAAGGGTGATTTGGTTTACCTTTGCCAGTTGTCTCGGGGCACCATCAACCTGAAACCACTTTAAAGTAAATTATGTGCTTGAGTTTCAGACAAGCCAGGTAGAACAGATTATTGCCTTTGGTAAAAAAACAAAAAAACAAAAAACAAAAAAACAATACACACATACACAAATATCAGGAGATATTTCCTTCTCTATTCTATGTTAAGGATGATTACAGGCAATTTTCTTCTGTTGTCTTCTGATAAAAAGGTTGGCGAGGACTTTGGGAGATCCTGGCTTATGTGTAGAGTCTCTTCATCTTGGTAGGACCTGGCCTTTGTCTCTTTTTTACATGTTTCATGAGACTGTGACAATTGAAACTCAAGTTCATCTGCTTATCTATGTTACTAGTTCCTAGCTTCTGAGTAATCCTTACTTGAAGGCTAGGTCATTGATAAATTTTCTATTTTTTAAAAAACCGTGAGAGACTATGGACTCTGAAAAACAATCTGAGGGTTTTGAAGGGGCAGGGGGTGGAAGGTTGGGGGAGCCAGGTGGTGGGTATTACGGAGGGCACGTTTTGCATGGAGCACTGGGTGTGGTGCATAAACAGTGAATTCTGTTATGCTGAAAAGAAATGAAAAAAAAATATTTGAAAGCATTTTAAGTTGTTTTCAGTGGGAGAGTCGAACAGAGTATCTGGGTTATTACTTTCAGACATGGAAGTCTACAGAGTAATTTCTGAAAAATTCCAAATTTCTAGAAAAAGTAAAAGAATATTACATGAATTGTATAGTGCAACAGTAAGAGATATATCTTCACCTAGGCCTAATTGTTAATATTTAGTTTGTATATCTCTCCTTTGTCTTTTGATGAACCATTTTCATATAAGTTGCACAAATCATGGTTTTTTATTCTTAAGTACTCCAGCTTGCATCTCCTAAAAATAAAAAAATTCTCCTATATATCCATAATTCCATGTCACCTCTAGGAAAATTAATAGTAATTCTATAATATTATTGAATATATTATCTATATTCAAATTTCCCCAGTTGTTTCTAAAATGTCTTTTATAGTCTTTCTCTCATTCTCTCTCTCTGATTTAGGACTCCATAAGATTCATGTACCTTTTTTGGTTTTTTTGTTTTTCATGACAATGATGTTTGTGAAGAGTCTGTGCTAATTGTCTTACAGAATGTCTGAAATTCTGGTTTTGTTTCAGAGTGTTCCTTTAAAAATAATAAAATATATATATATATGTATGAATGATATAAACTAATGAAGTTACTCCCATGTTTACAATCTTCCTCTGGCTACTATAACATTTAGAAAGTAAAACCCAAACTCATTGTCCTGGCTTTACAAAGGTCTACATGGTCTGATGTGATTTCATCCTGTATGTTCTCCAGCTCACTTCATTTAAGCCATAGTGGTCTTTTTCCAGTTTCTAAAACCAACAAAGCTTGCCCTCACAGGACTTTGCATTAGCTTCTCCGTTTGCCTAATATTCTCTTCCTTGAGCTTTGCTTAAAAGATGGCTCCTTATAATTAAAGTCTTGGTTTGAATACTGTCTTCTCAAAGTGGGCTTTCTTACCTTGACCCTCAATGTAAAGTTGCCTTTCAGTCACTCTCACATCACCCTCCTTTGAATTCTTTGCATGGTACCTGTCACAACCTGATATTTTTGTTATTATTTTTATTGAGCTCCATGAAAGCAGGGGCTGTACTCCCTCTTGCTCATTACTATATTCCCAGCACCTACAACAGTTTCTGACACATAGCAGAAACTTAATAAATACTTGCTAAATACTGTAATGAATAAGTTGAAAGCTGAGGGCTGACAAGTAGCCAGCCATTTAAAGAGCCTGAGGGAAAAAATCTTGGCAGCGGCAACTGCCAGAGAGAAGGCCCTGAGAGAACCCTGAGGCTTGGTCTATTCTAGGGATGGAGGAATGTCCTGTGTACTTGAAGCAAAGTAAGCTAGGAGGAGAGGGAAATACAGGAGAGTAGAGAGGTCGGTAAGGCAAGATGACTTCAGGCTTTGTGGGCTCTGGTAGGGAATTTTTATTTTATTTTAAATCAAATGATAAATCACTAAAGGTTTTCAAGTAGAAGAGTGACATAATCTGATTTATGCCTTTTAAAGGGTAATTTAAAAACTAATTCAACTTGAGTAAGTTAGAAATAACTAATACCGGGGCACCTGGGTGGCTCAGTGGGTTAAGCCTCTGCCTTCAGCTCAGGTCATGGTCTCAGGGTCCTGGGATTGAGCCCCGTATCGGGCTCTCTGCTCAGCAGGGAGCCTGCTTCCTCCTCTCTCCCTGCCTGCCTCTCTGCCTACTTGTAATCTCTGTCTGTCAATTAAATAAATAAAATCTTTAAAAAAAAAAAAAGAAATAACTAATACCAGTGATAGAAAGTCACAGGTGTAAGAGATTTGCAGGTGGGACATAATGATTCATTCTGGACAATGGATGTTGATAGGAAAACATCCTATCAACACCCAAAAAAGAATTTATGAGTAAGAAGGAATCATAATACCTACCTCTGAAATGGTACAGGCATCTAATTCAGTTGTTGTTTATAAGCATCTGATATTAAAGGTAGTTGTTGATAATAATGATAATAGGTACCATTTATCAAGCAGTCAGGCTTAACTGACTTATCTCACGGAAGCATTACCACCACTTTTATTACCTGTGTTTTGCAGTTGAGGAAACTAAAGCTAAAGAGAATAAGTAACTCCTTCAAGGTCAACCAACCCCTAAGTGGCAAAGATGTAACTCAAATCCAGGTCAAGTTTGATGCCAAAGCTGTTATTTTAACCAATTTGCCATAACATGTTCCCAAGAAAAGAAATGCTGCTTGGGTCACTGTTAAGGGCGATCATTCAGAGAGATACTGAAAGTGGGGTTCTCTCTAACATATCCTTAAGCCTGCAGAAATATTTAAATTTCATTTCAGTGGAGAAATATTTAAAAAATAATCTAATTAAATCACCTGATCTTTAGCCCCGAGAGAATGTAGTCTTGGTATTTTTGTGAAGAACTGAGACCTACGTTTTGGTTAAATCTGTTATGGAGACGGTGCATGGAAATAAAACTGACTTTTCCCAGTGTATCTGGAATGTAGCGGCCTGAAACTGAGTCAAGTGCCTCCCAGCTTTCCTGGGATCTGGCAACTCTGTAGTCAACACCAGTTTGCTTTCTTAACAGCTGGAAACACCAGAATGGTGACAGGGCCGCAAGAACTGAGGCTGCCTTGTTCGGACTTTGACACGGGTCCCTCTGTTGCTGTCACTGAGCCCTTTTTCTTAAACATCCCGCATAGGCCGCTTGGGAACTCGTTCTCTAGGCTGGACGGAGCTGTAAGTGCAGGACGCATTTGTTCTATGCGCCCATCTTTTAAAGGGGTCTGGGCCAGACCCTCTCGGAACTCTATCGGAACGATATTATTAGCTCCGCCCTTCAGTGTCCGAGGAACACTTGAACAACTTGAAGACTGAGGACAGAACCCACAACGGCGTGGGGACAAGCCCCCCAAACCGTGTCCCCGCCACCCAGACTCGCAGTGCCCCAGCCGCCCCGCACCGCGGAGGCAGAAGAGCAGACAACTGCCCCGCCTCGCCCCGCCCCCCGCGCCGGTCATTGGCGGGTCCGAAAGACGCGGGGCGTTGTCGGTTTGAATGGGAGCTACTGGAGCTGGGGCGCAGGCGCAGAGGAGCGGAGCGGTGGAGGCTGGCGGCGCCGCTGGACCCCTGGGTGGAGAGGATTGCTGCGCGAGCTCTGGCCCACGTGACCTGCGGCGACCGGGACGGGGGGCGCGCGCCTGCCTCCCGCAGTGCCACTGTCTGGCAAGGCCCCCCGGCGCGCGGACGCGCCTGGGGGAGGGGCCGCGGCCACCCGTCAGTCTCCTGAGGCTCCCACAGCTGCAGCTCCGTCGCGACCGCTGCGCTCCCGTGACTTGTCGGCCCGCGGGAGGTGGGTTCTGAGGCGTCTCAGGGCGCCTCGCGGAGGGGAATGACGGGGAGGGGCATGTGTATGTGGGGCTGGGTGGGGAGGTTCTGTGTCCCGGGACTGGGGGCCTCCTGCTTTGTTTGGGTGGGCGGCTGGGGCCGGCGCGGCGGGGACCCGAGTGAGGAGACCGGGAACTGGATGAGAAGCCGCTGGCTGAGGTGCGGGTTGCTTTCTTATTGCGAAATTTTTAAACGAGTCAAGTTTGAGAGCTTTGTTCCCTAACTTTTTTTTTTTTTTAATAAAAAGTGTGATGGGGCACAGCGACTCCTCACGTATTCTGAGTGTAACAAACAGTGGATTAAAAACCTGAATCCCGTGTAATTAACCCGAGGCAGATAGCATTCACTTGTGGTCTTCCGCTTGCTGTCTAAAGCGGGCAGTGTTTGTCAAACACCTGCATTTACCACAGTTAAATTCACGGATTTGGGGCACCGACCTGTCGAGTTACCGTAGGTACTAGTAATTGCTGCAAAAAGTTTTAGTAAGCAGAGGATGTTAAGAAAGCCCTTGTCCGAAAATCTATAATCTATGGAATATCTTCGAAGAGGGAAAAAAAAAAAGGTGGATAATCTATAATTAGTTTCAGTGGTAACCAGTTAGATCACTTTAACTAGTATCATTTGAACTCTATTAAAGAAAACGAGTAAGGATGGAAATTTTATTTGCCTTAATGCATAATTTAACCCTGCCGCAGAGTTAAATGGAGTAGCTTCTTGGCTCTTCTTTCTGTGGACTTGAGTTGGAGTCTTTCGTGCTGTGTAGCTAAATTTTCAAGCTGCTACATTAGAAGGGTGCCCGAAGATTTCCGGTCTGATAACCACCACTGTGATTACCTCTGATAAAGACCATTTTTGCTTGGGTTGTCCCTATTCGAGAAGCAGCTTTGGTTTAATTTTTATGTTGCTTACTTCTAAACAAAGGGACGGTCACTGTTGATTGACCTGGATGTGTGTGAGGACAGTGAGGGCAGTTCCAGACTTAACTCTGCTTTACGCCTTACCATGGATTCGTTCTGACAAACTCCTTGGGCGATTATTTATGGTATAACGAGTGGAGCAGATACAAAGTAAAAAGTTGTGTGGTATTGTTGTAGAGGAGGTTCCTCCCAAATCTGCTTTGGCTAGTTCGGCAGTTTAGTTGTATTTTCTAATGTTATTAAAGCAGACGTGCAAGGTGCCTGGGTGGCTCAGACGGTTAAGCGTCTGCCTTTGGCTCGGGTCATGATCCCAGCGTCTTGGGATCGAGTCCCGCATCGTCCCGCATCGGGCTCCCTGCTTAGCGGGGATCCTGCTTCTCCCTCTGCCCCTCCCCCCTGCTTGTGATGTATCTCGCTCTCACTCTCTCTCTCAAATAAATAAATAATTTTTTGAAAGACCGTTTTAACAATAAATCAGACATGCAGTGTTACAAATGTTATATTTTAATATAAACCTCAGACTTGGTACTAGGCTAATTACAGCGAAGATAGGTTTAAATGGCCTTGTATTTAAGCGTAAAATGTCTAACATTTACCTAAATGGTAAAAATTTTGTAATTAGTTATCTGGAATTTGAAAATGAAAAAACTGATGTAGATTTAGACTATTGTAAATCTAATAGACTTTGAAAGAAGTAATAACAGCTACTATCATTATTACTGCTATACTTTATTGAGTACTTTCGTTAAGTACTAGAGCCAGGCACTGGGTTAGGTAGTTTTTAAAATGGATCTCTAATCATCACAACACATGTTGGGTAAGTGTCATTATGCCCAAACCAAGTCTGAGAGTTTAGCTCAAGATCATATACGTGGTAAGTCAAACTGTGGCCTGATCCCAGAGCACATACTCTATTGCTTCTCTGCGACTGTTTAAAACTCCTCCAGTTCTCTGGATTCCATTTGTAGGGACATAATCCACTTTTAGGGTGCCTGTAGGTGTTGTGTTTTATTGGGAACTATGCAGAAATATTTCAGTCCTCCTTTTAGGACTGCTGTCTTCCGTTCAGTATCTTACAAGTCAAATAACGTTTTCAATATCCTATAGTCATCTTTATGAAAACAGTAAAAAATTAGGTAAAACTTTCCTGAATTATTTACATGAATATGAATGTACTCTTTACTGTGGAGCAGATCTGTATTAAAGCCCAGTTTTCTCACTAGTATAGGATTCTTTGCTGCTTCAGAGTTCTTATCTTCTTCCCAGGAAGAAATTTTAAAAAGTTTTTTGGGCATTGATTATGTGCAAAGCAATGTGCTTGGTATTGTGAGATGACCAGAGAAAACTTCTTATTCAGTAGTTGCTTCTGGAGTTTTTGAAGTATCTTCCTTTTGTCTCTCTCCTCTGCCCTGTGTGTTTCTGCCAGTTTATCTAACACAGATCTGACTTCTGCTATTCCTTTGTTGAAAAAAATTGCAAGGTTAAATACAAGGTCACATATATATTCTGAGTCCCTAACACTTTAGTACCTTCTTAGACTTCTCTTTTCCAACTCCTAACCCAGTGTGTTTGAACTGGGTTTGAATTCTGTGCATTCTTACCCCCCATGCTTTTGCTTGAATCATGTCCCTGTGACTGGAATGCCTTTCTTTCATTTGCCTAATAAGGTCTACCCATCTTGCAAGGTGTAGTACAGATATCCTTGCTTCCAAAAAGCTGTCTCTGGCCCTTTTTATTTAGAGTCATTCTTCCTATATCATCTCGTAAAATTACTGAATTGAATAAAACATTTTTCCACAGGTTAGTGATAACTTTCGGAACAAGGCAAAGTTACATTTTTCTATAAAGAATTCTAAATTCAAACTTTCTAGGGACCCTTTTTAGACATTTTTAACCCTCTTGCATTTGGGATTTATTTCTTCTTAAAAAGAAAAACAAATAAATAAGCTTATACTTATTTATTAATTAAAGGATTACAGATCAGAAAGGGCAAGAACTAATGTATATACATTTAGGGTATTTTTTGTTTTGGGGTTTTTTTTTGTGGTAGAAATTGGGCTTAGTGTGAATCATCAGTGTTTTTGGGTTGCAGGCATATTCTTGTGATCTCCCGGTTTTATAACCTGAGTAGTCATTCAGAAAGCACTGAAAATATAATTGGGAAGAATGAAAATTTAGAATGTCTTTTTTTTTTTTTTAAGTGCCATTACTATGCCCTTTATAACTTTGGTATTGTAATACTTCTATGTATCCATTTGTATGTGTTTCAAACAGTTAACTAGAAATCCTTTTTCTTCTTCAGGTATCTAACTGAAACACTTCTAAAGGTTATTAATTTTACTAATGGATTAAAAAAACATCTATTTAACATTATTTTGTAGGAGAGATAATTAACATTATTTGTACACTCTGGGCTGCAGTTTGATGAGAAGTAAAACTAAGTAATAGGGAGAAAAGTATTAATTTTATTCTAATGAACGTACTTATTCCTTTAGTTGAACATGGATACACACACACACACACTCCATGCCAGTGCCAAGTGTGGAGCCCAACGAGGGGCTCGAACTCAAAACCTGAGATCAAGACCTGAGCTGAGACCAGAGTCCAAAGCTTAACCCACTGAGACACCCAGGCACCCCTATATTTGTAAATATAAATACATAATCTTGGGGTACATGGCTGGCTCAGTCAGTAGAGCATGGGACTCTTGATCTCGGGGTTTTGAGTTCGAGCCGCACATTGGGTGTGGAGCCTACTTAAAAAAAAAAGTTATCTGGGAACCTGGGTGGCGCAGTGGGTTAAAGCCTCTGCTTTCGGCTCAGGTCATGATCCCAGGGTCCTGGGATCGAGTCCCACATCGGGCTCTCTGCTCAGCAGGGAGCCTGCTTCCTCCTCTCTCTCTGCCTGCCTCTCTGCCTACTTGTGATCTGTCTGTCAAATAAATAAATAAAATCTGAAAAAATAAAAAAATAAAAAAAAAAAAGTTATCTTGTTGCAGCAGGACTTTTGATTCAATAACTGTTTTGTAGGGGAAAAGGAAACCAAGATTAGGGATGTTGCATAAAAGTAATCTCTCTTTTCTCCTTGAAATTTTGAAACAACTGCTTCATCCTCTTGAATTATTGTAATCACTGAGGATTATAATTACAAAACAGCAGTTTTAGTGATTAGTGTAGTCACTGGCATAATTCATATTGACTCCATATATAATCTAAAAATAGAGCCCCTCTCTAGTTTATCACCCCCCTACCCCAAGAAAAATCTTTAGTATTTAACTTCTTCCTGATTTATCATGGGCTGCCAAACCAAAGACACTAAGAGTTTGCTCATGCAATAATTACTATATCCATAGTGCTTTGTGTAGAGACTTTTGGAAACTGCTGTTGACCTATAGACATTCAGCATTTCTCATGTAAGTGGACTCGTACTTGGTCCTTTCTCACTGCAACAGTGAAGGCTTGAAATATTTAAATCCTTTTCTTCTAAATTACATATTGTTTTAGTATTTATCTAGTTTGAAATTTCATATATGGTTTATTTGTATTTGACTATCCAGGGAGCATAATTCATTGGAGTCCTTAAATATAAATGTTTCTCATCAAAAAAGGAAGTTTATGCATAGTTTAGTTGTTTAGAGTGGTGAACTTTTAGGTATAAACATTGAAAACGTGAAAAGGAATTCTTATTGTATATTGCTAAAATTGTTTGGATTATACTATTCTGAAGTGGTTGCATTTGCGTTTTAAAAGGCCATGGCTCTGGATCTGAATTTTTTTTTAATCTTCCAGAATAAAAATGAGAGTTTGAAATTAATACTACCTTAGTTTTATATTTGATATCTTTCATAATGACCTTCGAGAATTTCAAATACACTTGGAAGTCCTTCTGACTGGTTGTATACCTTTAAGATACAGATTTATTTGGAAACTAGTACCATTAATCTATTCTTGGAATTTTATTCTATTTATTTAGCTGACTGATAGTCACAAACAGCTTATTAGAAAGTTTTTATAATAAAATGTGTTTCAGTTAGCAGTTATACAGTTAGTTATGCTTGTTTTCTAAACTAACTTGGTTTGACATCTCACAGACTAACTTTTGATTGTTGAAGACATAAAGATGAGCAGTAAATTAAGACTTAACTATAATTGGAGTGCATACTTTAGGATTATATATTTGCTTAAGGAAAACTATTCATACAGTTTTTATAGCATAGTCTGTGGTAAATTCATAATTCTCCAGGATGATAGAGAATAGAATGATCTGCTTAACTAATCAGTATGATTGTTTATTTTATTAATTTGGGATTGTATAAAGTAATTTATATTTGCGATGTATGACAGTGGGTAATAATACCATGTTCAACACTATGCATAGATACATGGATATACACACACGTACATACATAACCTTGAGTTATCTTTAGTTCAGAGTATTATGTAAAAATTAGGTTATATTATTGGTTTAGAGATTGTGTTGAAAAAAGAATCAGAACTATTATGCATTGCTTTAATTTTTTTCTTTCATTGCAATTTCTCTTTAATTTTGCCACTGACTTATTGCAGTATTTAACATTGAGATCTCATTGGTACTTTAAAAAAATTTTTAATTTAAAGATGTGCAAAAGGGACGCCTGGGTGGCTCAGTTGGTTAAGCAGCTGCCTTCGGCTCAGGTCATGATCCCAGCGTCCTGGGATCGAGTCCCACATCGGGCTCCTTGCTCGGTGGGGAGGCTGCTTCTCCCTCTGCCTCTGCCTACCACTCTGTCTGCCTGTGCTTGCTCGCTCTCTCTCTAACAAATAAATAAATTTAAAAAAAACTTTTTTAAAGATGTGCAAAAATTCAGAAATGTCAGTCACTCAGTTCTATTTTTTTAACCTCTCAGATTCTTTCCCATTTATCGAACTTTATATGATTTCGAATTATCTCAAGTTTGATATCTTTATTTTTTTCAGCTATTATTTGTGAATGTAACACTTTACCAAGTACAAGTTTAATAGAAGTGTTCCACTTTTTCCTATTCAAAGTCTAATCCATTTTCTCCTCTTGGAAGTATCCCTCTTGCAATCCAGTCTGTCACTGTACTGCTACTGTTCCATCTACCTTGAAAATTGGAACTCTTTTAAGTTCTCTGTTACTGCTTGACCTTTGCCTCTCACATCTAGTCAGTGTGCATTGTTTTTCCTTTTTCTTTAGGTACTCCTAGCCAGATTACTTAATCAGCCATTCTTAGGTCTGACTTCCCTTGCTTTAGGCACTAATTTCCCACATCAATCATATATTCTGATATCAAAATTTTTTTTTCGTGTAGTTGTCTCTTCAACATCTGCTGCACTAAAATCAGGCTCTGAACTTTTCTGTCTGTTGGACTTTGTTTTGGCATCCTTCTTTATTACCCCCATTACTTCTACAATGTATATTTGTTATTATAACCTGTATCCTTAAGTCTAATATAAAAGAACTTCATTTAAAATATTTTCTTGACTCTTCTTCAATATTTATCCCTGCTCAGATTCATAAAGGGCGACTGTATCTGACTTGAAACATTACAACTGAAAGGGATTTGGAGAATTTGACTATTGCACCTTAGAGGGAATTATTGGGATAAGAAAAGTTTAAAGAATTTAGATTATCTAATCTAAAGGCAAGAAAAGGGGGCGCCTGGGTGGCTCAGTGCGTTAAAACCTCTGCCTTCGGCTCAGGTCATGATCCCAGGGTCCTGGGATCGAGCCCCACATCAGGCTCTCTGCTCAGCGGGGACCCTGCTTCCTCCTCTGTCTCTGCCTGCCTCTCTGCCTACTTGTGATCTCTGTCTGTCAAATAAATTTAAAAAATTAAAATTAAAATTTTAAAAAAGAAGGCAAGAAAAGTAAGTTACATTTATTGTCTGATGGGTGTTACCAGTTTATAGAGATACTTAAAAGAATCAGACCAGAGGTTATTGGCATTTAAATTGGATAGTTTGGATAAATTGAAAGGATAAAAGATATACATGTAACTGTGTATCTCCTATGTTTCCCCATCACTTAGTTCCCAAATATTTTACTGCCAATGGAATAGAGCAAGGCTAGGACTTATTTACTCCGATTGCATACCTTGGACAGTGCCTAGAAGTCCACCTACCTGTATAATGGGAATCTGCCTATTTTGACTTACTAATCAGGTAATTAAGTGTGAGGCAATTGAAGTTATATACTACTTTATCTTTCTATGTGCTTTTGTCAGTTTCTAGCGTACAGAAAAGATTATGTCTTTTTAGTTCTCTGTAGTCAGATCAAAAGGTGCTATGACTTTTTGTTAGCAGTGGGGTTTTAGGAGCACTGTTTTTTAAAACCTGAGAGGTGCTATGAAGGACATGTGTTTCCTTGTAAATTACTAGTTATAAGTCTTGATGGAGATTGGAGATTAAATTTCGTGCCTTTTTTTTTTTAAGATTTTATTTATTTATTTGACAGAGACATACAGAGCACAAGTAGGTAGAGCAGCAGGCAGAGGGAAAGGGAGAAGCAGGCTCTCTACTGAGAGGGGAGTCCAATGCGGGATTCAATCCCAGACCCTGGGATCATGACCTGAGCCAAAGGCAGCCACTTAACCTACTGAGCCACCCAGGCACCCTAAATTTGGTGACTTCCTAATGTTCTTTCAAACCTATAATTTCCATTCTATTTCCTAGTCCTGTCATTAAATTTTCTTATCCTAATGAATATACTTTAATATTTATTGCAGATTTTATTACCGTTACACTAGGAGTATATAAACTATGTGTTAAATATGAAGTGGGTTTGTTAACTGTGTAATGTAGAGCGTGAATGAACACATTGTTACTAAACTGGTTAGAGAGTGCTTGCAAAATTAATCATTAAATCAAGAATTGCTTGTGAGTTCAGTGAATAATAAGAAATGCTACTTTATTGTTATGGAGATTGTAATGTAAGAGTGACTTGTTTGGGATATAATTCTTTTGAGAATTGTAAAACCATATTATAAATAGTCCTTATTGAAATGGTGAATAGCATTCTGTCTTCTTGCTTGTTTAAATTAGTTTTAAAATGTTTCTCTCTGCAGTCTTAAGGTATTTCACAACTTCATTTATATACATTTGTTAATTTGATTCCATGTTTACCTTTTAATGAATATAAAGTTAACATTTTTTAATGATTGGTAAAATTTGAAATTTCATTATGATCTGCGTGAAAAAATATTTCAATTAAATTGTAACTTAATTTAATTCAAAGTCAAATTTATTCTAATACTTTACCTTCTGCCCCATTTTATAAATAACAGCCTAAACCTTAGTGTGAGTAGGGGAAGAAGACTTTTGGTTGACAGTTTAGCTATTGGGTAATCTAGATGTACTTTGAAGCTATTGCTATTAATATCTACACTAATTCCTCTATAGTGTTTTATTTACTAAGGAGGCATGATGGAATTCTGAACAAAAGAAAAAGATTTGTTGGGTTAATAGCTGCTACACTTTCTTTTCATCCTTTCATAAGACAGTGCTTCCTTTGTTGACCAGGGAAGGGATAAAAAGAATACTATTTTGTGTTTTATTTATTTATTTATTTATTTAACAATTTTTTTAATTTATTTGACACAAGTAAGCAGAGAGGCAGGCAGGGTGGGGCAGGGGGGGAGGGAAACAGGCTCCGTGCTGAGCAGAGAGCCCGATGTGGGACTCCATCCCAGGACCCTGGGATCATGACCTGAGCCGAAGGCAGAGGCTTTAACCCACTGAGTCACCCAGGTGCCCCTATTTTATGTTTTTTTTTTAACATGTCAGACTGGTTATTAATATGAAAACCTCGTTTCCTCTGGGAAGCTTGTTAATATTCCCAAGGCTGGTCCTTTCCACCCTCCGCCTCTTCGCAGGTCCTTTTCTGCTCTGTTACCAACTAACCTCTTTTCTAACCATACTGATTAACAAAGCAGTGGGCGTGTGTGATTTAGAGTCTACGTTATAGCTGAAATATTTAAAAGGATGTTATGTGGTAAAGGAATTAGATTTAGGGGTGCCTGGGTGGCTCAGTGGGTTAAGCCTCTGCCTTCGGCTCAGGTCATGATCCCAGGGTCCTGGGATCAAGCCCCACATTGATGTCTCTGCTCGGCAGGGACCCTGCTTCCGCCTTCTCTCTGCCTGCCTCTCTGCCTGCCTCTCTGCCTACTTGTGATCTCTCTGTCAAATAAATAAATAAAATCTTAAAAAAAAAAAAAGGAATTAGATATAATTGGATGGCAGCAAAAGGAAATAATGGGTAGAAATAGAAAGATTGCTCCAAGTATGGAACACATTTCTAAAAGGACTATTCAAAATTAGGATTAGCCACCCCAAGACCTTTCTGGGAATACTGTAGTAAAATGTTAGACTGTCTGACCTATAGAGTTGTTTATAACACTGAGATTCCAGGACTTCATAATTGTGTGTGATGGCCTGTAGTTTCTTTGTGATGTATCTGGGTATGGGATTCATTTTCATTTATCTATTTAGGATTTAGTGTGTGCTTCTTCAATCTGCTAATTTAAGTCTGTCTTCAATTCTGAAAAAAACTCTTTATCACTGAAGATTTGCCTTTACTTTTCTTTCTATTTTTCCTTCTAGTACTGTAATTAGACCTCTGTCAGAGCCTCTCATTTTGTCTTTCTCTTCTCTGAAACTGCTCTTTATTTTTCATCTCCTTATCTGTGAATGTCTGGATAATTTCTTCAGATACTCTTTTAGTTCACTTATTCTCTCTTTAGCTTATCTGCTGTGCTGTTTAAACAGTACATTGAGTTATTAATACCAATGTTCATAGCAATAATTTTTAATAGTAAAAAAAATACAAAAACTACAATCCAAATTCCCATCAAGAGCAGAATGAAAAATATATTTGGTATTCAGTGGAATATGACACAGCAGTGGAAATCTGCAAACTGTAGCTATGTGCAACAAGTGAGATGAATCTCGGAAACATACTATTAAGCAAAACCATACAAAAGTAAATGATATAATTTTTAGGCCTACGCAGATACTGTACCACGGTTATAAAAACAAACAAGGGAATAATGAGCAAAATTCAGTTTCGAGATCACCTTAGAGGAAGGTATGATTGGTTAGGTTGAGGCATCCACAAGACTTCAAAGGCAGTAAGAATGTTCTTAAACTGGGTGGTGGTATATAAATGTTTGTTGTGTCATTCTACTGTAGACATATTTTCTAAATTTCTTTTGTACCTACTCAATAACATTTTAAAGACCTTAAAAAGTAAAAGTAGAATATACTCTGAGAACAAATGAATACAAGTATAAGCTAATTATCAACACAAATGTTTTCAAAGGAATAAATTTAGAATTTGGAATTGGCTTATTCAAATAATTACTGAATTCTCATTTTACCTGTTAAGATAGCAATTTTTAAAGCTTAAAGTATCATAATTTTCTCTTTAGATGCTCTAAAACATTCTCCTATATTTGTTTACAATAGAAAATATTACAGGACACCTGGCTGGCTCAGTGGGTTAACCCTCTGCCTTCGGCTTAGGTCATGATCCCAGGGTCCTGGGATCGAGTCCCGCATCGGGCTCTCTGCTCAGTGGGGAGCCTGCTTCCTCCTGTCTCTCTCTGCCTGCCTCTCTGCCTACTTGTGATCTCTGTCAAATAAATAAATAAATAAAATCTTTTAAAAAAAGAAAATATTACATAAATTATTGTATTTTAAAACAACTTTAAAAATTAAGGTATAGGTCCCAAATAAATGTAATAGATTCACATCCTTATTGAGAAGCTTTATGGCGACACTTAAGCCCTCTGTTGCTTTTCTTCCGTGATTGACATGACAGCAGTCTGTGGAGTTAGCTATGTGATTATGTACAGATTGGACTTACTTTAGGTTATTCTTTGAAAATAGGACTTCAAGCAAGGCATCTTGTATTCCTTTTGCAGAAATGTTGCTGAAGTGCTGCTGAAAGGGCCAGAGATGCAAGGATTTGGGACACATTTTGAACCTTTAAGCTGTCTGACATTGACCTCCTTTCGTTATTAATAAAGAAGAAGCAGGAGCTTAGGATGTATTAACACCAACTCATTAATATACTAACCGGACAATGTTCTGCAGCAATTCTACATTGTAAAGACCTGGATTGGCACAAAATTAAATAATTTCATATTTTACTCCACTTATAATATGACTCGATGGAGGAAAATTTGATAAGTATGAGGGAAGACCATTCTTTTCATGTTCGTTACAGGTAAGACTACTGCTTTCTTGGTGGCTTTTAATCCTTTTTAAACATGTATTTAGTTCTGGTCATTTCAAATTTAAATTTGAATATATTCAAAATATATTATCTTCAGTTAGTATCTCCTATAAATGGTATTTTCTTTTTGTTGTGATTGTTGTAAGTTTTTATATCCTTTCTATAGAAAAATGGTGCTAAATGCCAATTATATATTATAATTTATTAATGTTTTGTGGATGAGTTTATGAATAGTTACTTTATATTTTCCAACTATTGTAATGCAAATATAAAAATGAAATATATTCCTAAATGTTTGGTGTAAAAGATGGATTTGCAATATGGTTAGATGAATGACCTAATTTTTGTGTTTAAGTTTTGATTTTATTTATTTATTTTAAAGATTTTTTAATTATTTATTAGAGAGAGAGAGTAGGAGAGCATAAGCAGGGGGAACAGTGGAGGGTGAGGGAGAGGGAGAAAGCAGGGTCTCCCTAAGCAGGGAGCCTGATGCAGGGCTCCATCCCAGGATCCGGGGATCATGACTTGAGCAGAAAGCAGGTGCTTAACATCTGAGCCACCTAGGTGCCCCGTGTTTCAGTTTTTAAATGGTGATTTTTATAAATGAGCTTTTTAGAAAGTCAGGAACATTGAAATGGGTGGGTGCTTTCTAAACATGATAAATAGCCAGTTTAGTATTTAGTGATAAAATATTAGTGATATTTTAGATACATTTAGGAACAAAGCAGTGATTTCTGCATCATTAGTTAACATTTATTCTAGAAGTTCTGATCATTGCACTAACAATAAAATGAACAAACAAATATTGAATGAAAGGCATGTAGTTATTAGTAAAGTGATTAGGATACTAATAGATTCTTTGTCAAAACTGTTACAAGTTGAGGTGCCTGGGTGGCTCAGTTGTTAAGCGGCTGCCTTCCCCTCAGGTCACGATCCTGGGGACCTAGGATCGAGCCCTGCTTCAGGCTCTTTGCTCGGCGGGAAGCCTGTTTCTCCCTCTCACACTCTCCCTGCTTGTGTTTCTTCTCTTCCTGTCTGTGTCTCTCTTTCTCTCTCTCTGTCAAATAAATAAATTAATTTAAAAAAAAACTGTTATGTTAGTATTAAATAAACATCAGAACTTGTAGCAATGGGTAGTATTCAGCATTCTAGTAAGTTGAACTTGTTGGTTACCAAATCTTAGATCTTAACACATGTTTAGGAAATAGATTTGTGATCTAACATGATTCATGTTAGGGCAAGGTGCCGCCACAGAAGTTTATATAGGTGAGATGAGAGTATTTCCTTTTTAAAAAAGGAAATTTTAGGAGCGCCTGAGTAGCTCAGTTGGTTTAACAGCTGCCTTTGCTCAGGTCATGATCCCAGAATCCTGGGATCAAGTCCCACATCGGGCTCCTTGCTCAGCATGGAGCCTGCTTCTCTCTCCCTCTGCCTGCTGCTCCCCCTGCTTGTACTCTTTGTCTCTCTCTCTCTCAAATAAATAAATAAAATCTTTTAAAAATTTTTTAAAAGTTTTGAATAAAAGAAAGGGAGGACATTCAGCATAATTAAAAAGAGCTTTTAATAAATGAAATGTCCTCTACCCTTTTGGGCATAGTTCCAGAAACCTGGGAGTTATCTTACATGCTTTTTTTCTCTTTTTACTCTCTGTAGCCAGTGTGAAGTCATGCCAGTTTTACCTCCTAAATGTTGATCCAGATTGAGCTACCCATCTGGGTCCTCCCTATCACTGCAATAATTTAGGCCCCCATTATCCTCCCTCCAGATTCCCTCTATTCTCCATTCTTACTCTTAGAATCCATCTTTTTAATTTGCTGCTAGAGGGCTCATTCTAAAAACACAGAGCTGACTGTGCAAATTCTGCTTTATCACCATGGTGGCTACTTGAAATCTGTAGGGCAGACCCAGTCTTAAAACAGTCTACAAGATCTTCTGTTTTCTAACTTCTGTGTATTTCTTTGTCCTTACTTTCTCCACTCCACTCCACTTTCCCTCTGAGTTCTGGTTTCCTATACATGTCTTGCTCTTCCTTGTCTTTGTGCCTTTGCTCATGCTGCACCCTATGACTTGAATTATCTACTTCTGGAAACCATTTCTAAATAGTATAGTTTGACTATATACCCTCCCTGTGCTCACATAATATTCTTTGCATATTTCTTTCTTTGCATCAGCTATATTAAAATTCATTGTATCTCGGGGCGCCTGGGTGGCTCGGTGGGTTAAAGCCTCTGCCTTCAGCTCAGGTCATAATCCCAGGGTCCTGGGATCGAGCCCCACATCGGGCTCTCTGCTCCGCGGGGAGCCCGCTTCCTCCTCTCTCTCTGCCTGCCTCTCTGCCTACTTGTGGTCTCTGTCTATCAAATAAATAAATAAAATCTTTAAAAAAAAATAAAAACCTTCAATTCTTTAAAAAAAAATTCATTGTATCTGTTTATATGTTTGTCTCCTCCTTGACCACTCCCTTCTATGACCATTAACTTCCTTAGGGCAGCCATGATGCCTAGCATGTTGTATGACTCATAGTGCATGTTTGATGGAATGTCCATTGAATTCCATTGGACTTAACTATCAAGTGAATCTAGTAAGTAAGATTTTTATCTGTCTTACTAAGCATTTTCGGGGGTGGTATACTTTTTAATGCTGTAAGAGCAGCAGGTAAGGAGGAATAGATTATATCTCTGCCTGTAGGAACATCTTAGACTTGTCCTTCTTCCATTATAGGGCGAACATGGTTATATATTGGTGTAGGACTTCACCAAAAGAAACTTTAAATTCTGTAACTATTTTTAGTAAGAATATGTCAAAGCTCTGGCTTCAACAATGCTCAAAGATCAGCATTCTGTATATTAACTGGATTGTTGTATAATTGCAGGTAATACTTTGTGTCCTTTACATTAGGAGTTGTGGCCTAATATGGTAAACAGGTAGCATGTAATGTGTTGTCCATATGATTCTTTCATTGTGGCAGTCCTCATCCATCCCTGGAGGAGTTTCTGTAGCTTGAGTTTGTAATTTTGAAATGGAATGGTTTTTCCATTTCAACAGACACTGAGGAACCTCCTGAGAGATGATATAATGATTTATGAAGTATTTTGTGACCTACTTGCGAAGGTAGAAATGGAGACTGATAGTAAAATGAAATTAGTTTCTAAACTTTAAAACAGTGTATGATTGATTTTAAAGTAATTATCATTAATTTTTAGGCATAATAGTATTAAATTTTTTTGAAAATGAATCTCTTTTAAAGATATATACAAAAATATTTACAAGTGAAATGATATGCTTTCTGGAATGTACTTCAAAAGAATCTGGGGTTGGAGAGTGAGGATGGAAGTAGAGATAAAATATACTGAGAGTATTATATATTGGTAATATTGATGTTGAAAGATGGATATATCAGGTGCATTATCAAGCAAGTTTCTTTAGTTTTGTATTTCTTTGAAGAAAATTTTTTTCGTACTTGTTGCTATGAATAATAAACACTTCAGTACTTTCGTATTGTAAAAATTGACCATTGCACACAAGTTGTAAAGGAATCCAATTTTGGTGTTGAATTCTTCAGTTTTGCTAGGTAAATGTAGTTGTTAATATTCTTTCCTCAAGAAAAGTTTGAGGTAATGTGAATGGTGGAAATAATATTGGGTTTGGAGACAAAGAATGGGTTTCATTTCTCAGCTTTGCATTCCCATGATCTTATTAATAGGTCATTCAACCTGTCTGAGCATCATTTTCCTCTTCTGTAATAATACCTATCTCAGACGGTTATTTTGAGAGCTAAATTTGATATTTAGTAAAAAATCACTTTTAAAACTAAGTTTTAGTTTAAATTTTTAAATTAAATTTAATTTAAATTAAAACTAAGTTTTAATTTAAACCAATCAAAATTCAAATCTAAATCAAGATAAATTTACACTATTCTCTTTCACAAAGTAAACTAGAATAACTAGGTATATATGGTAAATTGAATGGATGAATATTGTTTGTGGTGGGGTAGGATTAATAATGGAAAAGATCCATGCTCAATTAGAACCCATAGAAGGTAGAGGGAGTTAAGGTCGGTAAAAAGATTTGACAGCCACAGAAGACAGCACAATGGAGAAGATGGAGAGCACTCTTTTTCTGAATCTTGAGTCCTCAATCCCAACAATTATTCTTAAATAGAATGTAAACCTTTTGAGGGAAAGATCTGATTTGAACAAAATCTCTTAAATCTTTTAAAATTATATAGCATTGAGTTTTTAATCTTTTGCTTTCATTGATATACTATGAACACAAGAAATCAAAATTAAGGTAAAGAAAAAAAAATCTAGTGTGGAAGAAAAGTAAATAATAATAAAATATAAAAATCAGGGGCTCCTGGGTGGCTCAATTGTTGAGCATCTGTCTTTGACTCAGGTGGTGATCCCGGGGTTCTGGGATCGAGCTCCACATCAGGCTCCTTGCTTGGCGGGAGGCTTGCTTCTCCCTTTCTCACTCCCCCTGCTTATGTTCCCTCTCTCACTGTCTCTCTTTCTATCAAATAAATAAAATCTTTTTAAAAATAATAAAAAATAAAATATAAAAATCAAATTGAAATGACATGAATTTGTGCAAAAATAAGGAATTATAGCTATAATGGTCTATTAGCAAAAACAAAAACATTTCAATTAAGGATAATAGTACTGTGTTTATAGTTACTAGGAATGTACTTTCTTTGATTATACAACTAGATAGGCCATTAGAAAGAATAAAAGAAACATTGTATGTTGGATGTGTGTTAATGGAGGTATTTTCCCAGTTTGTCTTCTACTCTGGGTATGTTCTGTTTCCAACCCAGCTGGTAAACAAATTAAGTAATTCTATTCTCTCATAGAGACAAAGAGGATATGAAATTACTTTCTCTCTTACTATTTAATGATCTTCTAAAGAATTTATAAACCAACCTGCCTTGACTACTTTGTAATTAGATGTATTTGATTAAGGTATTGGAGATTTTGCCAGAATATTGACTTATTTTCTAATAAAACTATACCAGAGCCACAATATTTCTTAGAATTAATCATAAACTAGAGAGTTTGGGACTTTATTTTGGAAGTTAGTTACTGAAATAACTTTTCTAAGGTAGTTTCCCTTACAGAACATTCTTACTTCATAGACTTCAGAGACAGCTGAGTAGCCAGCAGTGTTCCAGTTTGCTGTCACTCTTTCTAATGAAAATTATCTAAAATGTCTTTTTAAGGGGGTGCCTGGGTGATTCAGTCTGTTGGGCCTCTGCCTTCAGCTCAGGTCGTGATCTCAGGGTCCTCAGATGCAGCCCTGCATTGGGTTCCTGGCTCAGCAGGGAGCCTGCTTCTCCCTATCCTGCTACCCCTCACTTTCTCTCTCTCTCTCTGTCAAATAAAATCTTTAAAAAAAATAATAAAATGCCTTTTTAAAAATTTGTAGCCCTTATGACACCATTAGTCTATAGCTAAATTAAAATTATATGCAACATCATTTTGTTTGATGGTTCCAGTATAATGTGTGAGTTTAAATCCAGAAAGTCATATATTTGTGGTGAAGATACTTATTTGAAGAAGACATTTCTCTGGTTTATATGGATATAGCAAACATGTTGTAAATTTCCAGTTTTTACATGTCTTATATCTGAATAGCCAGTTCTGCCTTATCTCTGATTTCCTGGCCAGCCACCTACCCATCCTGAACAGATGGTGCTGCTGTGTGTAACTATTTCTCTCCCTCTCCCTCAGTGAATATCATCATTAGTATTCCATTTTACCATGGAATGTAATTTTCTTTTAACTAATGCTCTGTTGATGGACATTTAATTGTGTGGGGTTTTTAACTGCTATGAACATCTCCTTTCACATATATTTTTTTGAATTTGTATCGCTATAGCTTTAATATCAATTCCTAGCAGTGAAATTGCTCAATGTGTAATTTACATAATTGGAATCATGCTTAAATTAAAAATTTTTAGTAGAGGGGCACCTGGGTGGCTCAGTTGGTTAAGCGTCTGCCTTCGGCTCAGGTCATGATCCCAGGCTTCCAGGATCAACCCCTGCATCAGGCTTCCTGCTTAGTGGAGAATTTGCTTCTCCCACTGCCTCCAGATGCTTGTACTCATGCACACACGTTCTTGCTCTCTCTCATTCAAATAAATAAGTAAAATCTTTTAAAAAAACTAATAGAAAAAGTAATGTATTTTTTTTTAATTTTATTTATTTATTTACTTGACAGAGAGAGAGAACAAGTAGGCAGAGAGGCAGATAGAGAGAGAGGGGGAAGCAGGCTCCCCACTGAGCAGAGAGCCCAATGCGGGGCTCGATCCCAGGACCCTGGGATCATGACCTGAGCCGAAGGCAGAGGCTTTAACCCACTGAGCCACCCAGGCGCCCCAATGTATTTTTTATGTAAAAGTACACTTCCCGGGACGCCTGGGTGGCTCAGTTGGTTAAGCGGCTGCCTTCGGCTCAGGTCATGATCCCAGCGTCCTGGGATCGAGTCCCACATCGGGCTCCTTGCTCTGCAGGGAGCCTGCTTCTCCCTCTGCCACTCTGCCTGTGCTCGCACTCTCTCTCTCTCTCTCTCTCTCTCTGACAAATAAATAAATAAAATCTTTAAAAAAAAAAAAAAAAGTACACTTCCCAAGTCTTTTCCTATGGTAATTCTTGAAAGTTCAGTGGTTTCGATATTCAGACAAATAAAGACACTTCATTTCAGTAGCTCATCTAGCAGAAGAACCCTTTAATAAAATCACATTTTTACATAGTAGTCTTTTACTACCTTGTTTCTCTTCACACACAGAATATACTGGTAACCTTGTAAAACCTTAAACAAAAATAATTTTTTTCATCATGAAGTCTCTAATGTTCAAAAACACTTTTTTTTTTTTAAGATTTCATTTATTATTTTGACAGAGAGAGACACAGCAAAAGAGGGAACACAAGCAAGGGGAGTGGAAGAGAGAGAACAGGCTTCCTGCAAAGCAGGGAGCCCAGTGCGGAGCTCGATCCCAGGACCCTGGGATCACGACCTGATCCAAAGGCAGAGGCTTAACAACTGAGCCACCCAGGCACCCCTCAGAAATACAGTTCTAAAGGGCAGTTTTTACTTGTGAAAGACAAAAATTAGTTTTATTAATTTGAAATGACATGAAGAAATATAAATAGCAATTTACATTTTCTGATTTAACCAATTAATTTTCCAGGTACTTAAGATCTTTCATCTTTATATCTAGTTGACTTGGTGTGATGTTGAAGCAAAATGTCAAGTAGAGGTTTACTTGCATTATTTTGTCTAGATCCATAAAGTGAGGGTGAAATCACTAGTCTGTGAACAGACAGTATCCTTTGGCTAAATTACTCGAATTATTAAAAAAAAAAAAAAAAGACACCTGCATATAAAACTTGAAAATTACCTATCCGAGATGACTACATAAATCTGTTTATCCTGAACTAAAAGTCTGCTTTGAACCTTTGCAATTGGCTCTATTAATCTTAGTCCAGACTTTCCTCTTAGGCTTATCAGATTTCTTTTCTACTCTTGCAATTCCATTTTAATTTATGGCTTTAAGGAACCTTGACATGTTACAGACCAAGAACAGCATCTGAAGAAAAGTGTTAATTGACCTGCTACTAGAAATACTAAAGTATAATTGTATTTGAATAAATTTAGGGTGAGTGATGGTTTAATTCACATTTCTTGTTAAACCAGTGATTATCAACTCTGGCTTGTACGTTGGAATTCCCCAGGGGTATTTAAAAAAAAAATACTGCAAGCCGGGACGCCTGGGTGGCTCAGTTGGTTAAGCGGCTGCCTTCGGCTCAGGTCATGATCCCAGCGTCCTGGGATGAGTCCCACATCGGGCTCCTTGCTCGGGGGGTGGGGAGCCTGCTTCTCCCTCTGCCTCTGCCTGCCACTCTCTCTGCCTGTGCTTACTCGCTCTCTCTCTCTAACAAATAAATAATTTTTAAAAAAAAAATTAAAAAAAAAATACTGCAAGCCAGCTATCATTCTCAGAGAGTGGAACCTAGCATTGAGAGTTTTTTTAATTTATTTTTAAAGACTGATTTATTTATTATATAGAGAGAGTATGTGGCGGAAGATGGGAAGGGCAGAGGCAGAGAGAGAGTGCGTCTTAAGCAGACCCCCTGTTGAGTGTAGAGCCTGACATGGGGCTTGATCGCATGACACTGGGATCATCACCTGAGGTGAAACCAAGAGTTGGATGCTCAACCAACTTCACAACCCAGGTGCCCCACACTGAGAGTTTAAAAAAACACTCTACATGAGCTCTGCTGTTGTGCAGCCAGGGTTAAAAATCACTGCTCTGTTAGAATTGCTCAAAGCTAATTCTGATAAGGAGTAATTTCGTGTTACTCACAAAATGAAAATGCTTGATGAGTTCAATCAGGGTTTTCTAAAGGGTGATATGTGTACCAGTCATATTACATAAGGTAATTTTACTTTTGTATTTTACTTATACATATTTGTCTTAATGTACATTCGTAAATAAACATAAGTATCACATCAAACTCACAGTTCCATGGATACTGCTTTGGATGAAGCTAGAGTTGTGTTGTTGTTTTTTTTTTTAAGGACATATGCCAGTTTCAAAGAGCTTTGCCAAATTATAGAAACACATTTTAAGTAAATGATTAGGTAATACACAGACATGACAGAAATCATAAAAATGTTGAAGAAAACACAGTGGCAACTTTGGTAAAAGGCACCTACTAAAGTCTAGGATTAGAACCTGAATTATCAGTACTTTTTCTCCTACATAGATTTACAGTAATGTCATTCTTCTGGCTTTTAAAAATCCGGTGACAGACTTTGACTATTAGAATTAATGCAAATCTTTAATTACTGTTTTCTAACGTAAAGTTTCTTGACACTTAGTTCTTTTATGGAAGTGTGCCTGATATATTAAAATATTTTGCTCTTTTTTTCTGAGGTATAGATGATCATGTGGTGAGACCAGGAAGGAGCGTGTGTCTGTATGAGTATATGGGACAGAGAAAGAGGTATAGATGGTAGTAGGAGGGGTTGATGGACAGGTGAGTAGATCACTTTGATATACGGACTGAGAAGGGTATTAATTATAGGCCTTCACCTTCCCCAGGTACCTGTTTTCTCCCCAAACTCTCAGGAAGTCGTGAGATTGCCACAAATCAGAATACTTTAGGAAACACTACTTTAGGTTCTCTCATTGGTAAAGTGGGTTGCTCTGGATAGGCCATTTTAAGATGGACTCCATATAGTGATATTTAGCTATGCTTTATAAAAGACTTCTGAGGCTCAGAGATATTTGATTTGGCAACTTAGCTCATGCTATAAATAATAGTTGATTGTTTTATCAATAATGTATATCTACTTAGAGGCAGCTTTTCTGAGCAAGAGTAGCCACAGTCAACATGAAAATTATATTACCTGAAGTTAAAAATACTTAAGTGTAGTTGTAATGTAATGTTGTACATGTCTGTCCTATATAATTTTATAGAATGGAAGCTTCTTGCCTAGAACTGGCCTTGGAAGGGGAACGTCTGTGTAAATCTGGAGACTGCCGTGCTGGTGTGTCATTCTTTGAAGCTGCAGTTCAAGTTGGAACTGAAGACCTAAAAACACTTAGTGCTATTTACAGCCAGCTGGGCAATGCTTATTTCTATCTGCATGATTATGCCAAAGCATTAGAATATCATCATCATGATTTAACTCTTGCAAGGTAATTTAAGCTTTTTAATACTCTTTCTCCCTAAGTGTCCCTTAAAAAATTTTTTCCATTCAATTAAAAAAACGAACTTAATGCGTTCTAGTGAGTTCTAATTCAGTAGCATTGCATTCTAAAACTAATCTTTAGGCTGATCACAGTTTAATTAAATGAACTAATAGTAGTGAAATGATCCTAGGGTTTAATTAAATGAATGAAAATTAATTAGATTTAAATACAGAAATGTCAGTTTTAAATCTTTATTTAAAGTAAGTTTCAAGGCTAATGGGTCCTTCCTACCTAAAGCATGTCAGTTGTCTTCTGGGAAAAACTGTACTCTGACTGCTTTTATTTTTAACAATTTTTTTTTTCTTTTTTCTTCCAGGACTATTGGAGACCAGCTGGGGGAAGCCAAAGCTAGTGGTAATCTGGGAAACACCTTAAAAGTTCTTGGGAATTTTGATGAAGCTGTAGTTTGTTGTCAGCGACATCTAGATATTTCTAGAGAGCTTAATGACAAGGTAATAAGGAACATTAGATGGCAGGCCAAATGTTTTCATTGAAATTGCTTTGTGTTTTAAATCCTATTTAATTACTCTGTAGTTTACTAGAAGTTAATACCAAAAAAATTTCTAGAAAAAGTAAAAGAAAAAAATAAAAAATTAGAGAAAAAGAAGATAACACATTCTTCTTTCATAAGTAATCATTTGTGTAGTTCTTTGTGGATGGCCAGTGTAAACATTTCTTTTTCTTGACCATCAAGGATATTATAAATAAATATGTGATCAGCATTAGAATACCTGGCTTCTGATTTCAAAATGTAAATTCTGCTGATATCTTCATCTAGGTGGGAGAAGCAAGAGCACTTTACAATCTTGGAAATGTGTATCACGCCAAAGGGAAAAGTTTTGGCTGCCCTGGTCCTCAGGACATAGGAGAATTTCCAGAAGAAGTGAGAAACGCCCTCCAGGCAGCTGTGGATTATTATGAGTAAGTAGCACTGATGCAGTCATATGGCCCACCTAAGCCACAGATCTGCTCTATGTTCTTTATCCAGTAATACATTCTGAAGTTTGGCAAAAGTTTTAGAGTTATGGACTAGCAAGTAAAAATAAACCATCAGATTGCTGCTGTTATAGTTTTAGTTCAGTAGTAATCCCCTCCCCAGGAAAGGTTTCCTTTAAACTGTTAACCAGTGCCACTTAGTGGCAAAAACAAGAAATATCTAAATCAATAGCCTAAATTATGTGGAGTAAATTTAGTTTCTTACTAGTAGATTTTCATAAAACTTCTTAGCTGTAAGGGTTCCAAAATTGACCCTGTTCTTGACTTTGGACAGAAACCTGCCTGAATGATTCAGTAAAGTATTCCTGGTTATTTACTATAATTACCCTCCATCTTAGGTATATCTTTTTTTTTTTTTTTTTTTTAAGATTTTATTTATTTACTTAGAGTGTACACATGAGCCGGGGCAGTTGGGTGGTCGGGGATGGTTGGGGGAGGGCCAGAGGGAGAGAGAATCTCAAATAGACTTCTGCTGAGCACAGAGTCTGACATGGGGCCCAGTCTCACGACCCTGAGATCATGATATGAGCTGAAATCAAGAGTGAGACGCTCAACCCACTGAGTTCCCCAGGCACCCCTTTCATAGGTGGAGCTTTAAAATGTGGTACATTATGGCTCTAAGCTTATTTAAAATTTTTTTGATAAAAAGAATTTGATTTGTAAATCAATACATTTTTTTCTCAAACTTATTTTTTCACAACTTTTTTTATTTAGAGAAAACCTATCACTGGTGACTGCTTTGGGTGATAGAGCAGCCCAAGGACGTGCCTTTGGAAATCTTGGAAACACACATTACCTCCTTGGCAACTTCAGGGATGCGGTTATAGCTCATGAGCAGGTATAGTGCAAGGCTTTGGAGCCAGATCATTTTCTCCATCAGTGTTTTGAACAGTGATTAGATTATTCTCTGGTTGTATTATAGCTATATCTAATTAGAATTTTCTGTTTCAGCGTCTCCTTATTGCAAAAGAATTTGGAGATAAAGCAGCTGAAAGAAGAGCATACAGCAACCTTGGAAATGCATATATATTTCTTGGTGAATTTGAAACTGCCTCTGAATACTACAAGTTAGTCTATTATTTCTGTAGATAAATGTAAAATGAGTAGTTACACAGTCCTATTAAATGATAGGCTCTGGGTTTAAAACCTGCTTTTTGCACATTATTAGCAGCAGGACCTTGTGCTTCTAAGCCTCGTTTTCTTCACTGTAACAGATAATGCCAATTCCATGCTTTTGGTATTATTGTGAGCATTGAATAAAAGAATAAATTCAGCACTTAATTCACATAGGACCTGGTACCTTAGCTTTAGTGGTAGTGCTATGACTCCTTTATATTTTTATTAGTTTTTATCTTTAAAACTAATTGTTTTTAAATGAAATTCTGAACTTTTAAAGTCCTTTAAACGTGTTTAGCATGTGTGGTGTATATATTTATTTGTTTTTGGTCTTTTTTTTTTTTAACCCAATTATGTGTTTTGAAGAAAAGCCACAAGAAAGCCTGTTAACAAAAATATGCCCTAGTTTTCTCCAGTGATCACTGAATTTTTTTCCCCCACCATCACACCCCCTTGTTGAGCAGTTCTCCCACTCTCCTCTATCCATCTTTGATCCTCACTGTAAGCTCAGGCCCCATTCACTTACCTGAGGAGTTGGCAAACCCAGCTTCTTCTGTGCAGGGTCTTTCTGATCTATCAATAGACTGGAAACGTAGGTATAGCAAAGTATCTCTTTGAGATTGTCCAGTCTATGCTTTCTAGTTTGGAATTTTCTCTAATTAGTGGAGATTGAAGACCCATGCAGGCCTTAGGCAGAAGCTAGTTTGAACCACAGATATAGTGATTGATTTGTATTTTATTGTTAAAGAATCCAATGTGATTTTGGATAGTTTGTCATCTTTAAAAAAAACATAAAATTGCTTTTAGGTCCATCTAAAAAACTAGAATGTCATCCCATCCTAAACATTGACCAGTGGTTAATATTTGTTGGTTGGTTAGTTAAATATGAAATGCTCTCCCAAATAAATTACTATATAAGGAGTATATATTTTGATTTTTAAATAGAAAAGTTTCTTATATTTTAAACAAAAGACATAGAAATGTCTTAATTAATAAATGATCTACTTGTATTAAATACTGAAAAGTTCTGTAATAAAGAGGATGGTGGCTATTTGACTTGAAAGCATGGGTATAAAGTAATGAAACTTCTTCCCAATGCCCTCTCCATAAGTAGGCTAGAACTCAGAACTCTCCTTTAGAATTGTTTTCAGGACCACACAAGAGGAATGTCTTAACATTTTAAAGATTTTTTTACATTTTTTTTATTCATGAGAGACAGAGAGAGAGAGGCAGAGGGAGAAGCAGGCTCCCCGGAGCAGGGAGCTGGATGTGGGACTCGATCCCGGGACCCCAGGATCACAACCTGAGCCAAAGGCAGACACTTAACTGACTGAACCACCCAGGTGCCCCTGCCTTAATATGTTAAAATTTATATCCTTCAGGATAGAAAGCAGTAGTTTGGTAAACCTACTTTACAAATTGAATTTGGTTCCAGAAGGACTTCTGAACATTTACAAATTAACTATACCCTCAAAGAATAATGGTGTGCCAGAAAGATAGCCCAGGATCTGAAAGCAAATCCAAAAGTCTTCCAAAAATGTTTGAGAGGAGGCAATGTTAGAGTAAGTGTGTAGCCTCCCAAGGTAACAGCTTTGAAGGTATCATCGTTAAGTATATAATTTCAGCTTTGTTTGCTTAAACCTATCATATTATCATCTACTTATTTTTCATATATTATAAATCATATGAAGTATTTATAGTATTTGGCAGAAATTATAGGAGTCATTTAAGTTACTGGATCTAAAGTATCTGTAGGATTAAGTGCTGATGATAAGAATAAAAACAGTATTAACATTAGCATCTACTGTGAACAAGATGCTATTCTAAGCACTTTGTATATACTAATTCATTTAATCTTCACAAAAACCTGTGAGGTATTTTCTCCATTTAACATATGAAGAAACGGAGAGAGGTTGAGAGACTTGCCCCATTGCAGAGCTAATAATTGGCAAAGTCGGGATTTGAACCCAGTCTGGCTCTAGGATCCACACTCTTAGCTGCTACACTGGCTTCTCATTGATGATTCAATGAGTATAGGTAGAATTTGGTTAATATTTAAATATGGTATTTAATATTTTTCAGAAATCAGTGACTAATAACCTATACATTAGAATTTTAACCAAGTATTTTAAGTTTTGACAAAATGCAAAGACAACAGTATGATTGCAAAGTGAGGTTATGTGGACAAAAATTCTCTTTTTTTGCCCCTACAACTGGGACAGGTTTTTTTAAATGTTAAAAAAAAACTGTATTATATAATCTTTAGGGGTCCTTAATCTCATATTTCAATACTCCTTTTCTCTGAAGAATTAATAGGACTCTCAAATTTATTCTTAGAATCTGGATTTGGTTTTTGTGTTTCCAAGACATCTTTTCATTTTGTCTAAAAGTAGTGGAGAAAGTGTGGGATATTAAACTCTAAAATAGATGTACTGTAAAGGCAGAAGGAAAAAGAGTTTTATTTTACAATTTATTTTACAATTTTTTGTACAATAATTTACAAGTATTATAGCCAAAAATAAAAATGATCATTGTGTGAGAACTAATTTCTTTTTTTTAGAAAGACACTACTATTGGCTCGACAGCTTAAAGACAGAGCTGTTGAAGCACAGTCTTGTTATAGTCTTGGAAACACATATACTTTGCTTCAAGACTACGAAAAGGCCATTGATTATCATCTGAAGCACTTAGCAATTGCTCAAGAGCTAAATGATAGGTAAGTTACACACTTTTTTACTATAACTAAAATATAGATGCATTATTGAACCCCTAGAGTTTTTCCTTTGTTTTTGTTTCCTTTGTTTTCTTTGAAATTTTTAATCAAGGAATTTCTTCTGTTTTAGTCACCTCCTCTCTATATTATTGTTTGAAGGACTAGTATGTCTTAGAAGATGAAAGTGCTCCATATAGCCTTGAACCAAGACAGTAAAGAGGTCACAAACTCAATTGCCTACAAAGGTCCTCCTGACTAGATCAGTGTGGGAATTGTGGTCAACTTACAGATAAGGGCCAATGTAAAGCTCCTCAGCTCCAGCTCATTTTGCTAGGCAGGACTGAGGATCTATGATGTCCAAATATTCCTCTTTTTTAAAGAGAAGCTGGAAGTCCTGAGTTTTATATGAAATCTGATTTTTAAATGTTGATGGCTATTTTAAAAAAACTGTATGAAAAAGCAGTGTATCTCTATAGGCATTTAGTCTGTAATGTTTGCTTTAGGAGACAGATTTTTACTTCATTATGAAGAATTTCTCTGTAGTTCAAAGTAAAGTATGCTACTTCTAGTGAGTTCTCTCTCCCAGTAGTATTCAAACATGGACTGAATGATTACCTGGGTTATTATGAAAAGAAAATGGAGTCATTTAGAAGGACCTATCCGTGAGATTTTATTATTTCATAATAAATTGTATGTTTTAAAAGAATGTTTCCCATTTTAATACCTGACTCTGAGTTCAGTATTATCTGGGTATTCTAATAAGTCTCTAATGTTAAGATAGTATGTTCCTTTATGAAAGACCAAATAAATCCAAAGCATTATTTATACCTTTAATTACTTCTAGATAGCTTTTATTCCACACACAGCTCTCTTTCAGATAACTGCATGTTAGCTTTGAATTGTTTTGTAGAATTGGTGAGGGAAGAGCATGTTGGAGCTTAGGAAATGCGTACACTGCTCTAGGGAATCATGATCAAGCGATGCATTTTGCTGAAAAGCACTTGGAAATTTCAAGAGAGGTATGAAACTAAAACACTGCTATCTGTGCTGTTATGGTTCACAAATTAGCAGGGTTGGGGGAAGCCCTGTTATTTCTCTAGATTGCTCCTATGTGACCTAGTAATAAATTTAACTTATTCCCTTGGCATAAGAACTGCACAAAGCATTTTGAGATACAAATCAGAGGTCTCTTTGCATTGGCCTTGATGTAGGAAGACAGGAAGGTAAGGCCAAGCATGGCAGAATGGAAAGATTACTAAAATATGCCTCCCATCTCTACATGGAAAAGTAGCATGGTATAGAAACAAAAACATGTTTTGTTTTGTAAACCAATCACGGATTGTTTCCTGTTGCAGTTTTGTCACTTTCTGGCTATTTGAGATTGGAAACCTTTTCTGAGTCTCATTTCTCTCATTTATAAAATGGGACAAATAATATCTACCTTGCAGATCATTGTAAGAATTAGAGATAGTGTATATAAAACTGCCCAGTGTAATGTCTAGTGCTGGTTTAATATATATTAACTATTACTATGGAATGGAAACAAAATTAGGAAATTTTAATCATGTGATGCCAAGTCTGTCACAGAATAACTTACATTATTATTAAATACAATTATAGAAGTTAAAAGCAACTAATATTTAGAGAATGAATTGATACAATATAATTAGCTCTCCTATTGCCATACTTACAGAAATTTCCGTTTTCTTTAAAACAGTTATTGAAAAAAACCATTTAATTCAGTCTCTTAATTCTGATATAACAATTTTCATTTCTCTATATTTTCTTCAGTTTTGGGTTCACAACATTTTCAGCTAATCTTCACCATTTTTTGTCTTTTAATACTACTCTAAAATATAAATGCTTGTGGTTTTAGGTTGGGGATAGAAGTGGTGAACTAACAGCACGACTAAATCTCTCAGATCTTCAAATGGTTCTTGGTCTGAGCTACAGCACAAATAATTCAATAATGTCTGAAAATATTGAAATTGATAACAGTTTGCATGGTAAGTAATAGGTCTTCAAACCCAATTTCTTTATCCTCAATTACATTTACATTACATACCACATGTTTACCTTGTCCAGAGAGAATATATAACATAGGAAGCTCAACTTTTTATAATACCTTTTTGCTTTACCCTGTCCTATTGGTTTAGCAATATAGAATACAGTATTTTCAGCTATTATCATGAACTTAGGAATGGTAAAGTTATGATGATTTTCTTTTGTAAAAATACATTTAAATTCTCTATAAGCTCATTCAAAAGTTTGTATATGTGAAGATGACAAAATTAAAACATTTTTTGGTAATTTTTAATTCAAATGTTTCTACATATATGATTTTTATTTAGTTATTTTCTTCCCCCCTTTTTTTTAGGATTTTATTTATTTATTTATTTATTTATTTATTTATGAGAGAGAGAGAGAGAGAGTAGTATCAAGCAGGGGGAGGGAGAGGGGCAAGCAGACTACAGTCAGTGTGGAGCCTGAGGCAGGTCCCCATTTCACGACCCTGAGATGATGGCCTGAGCTGGAATCTAGAGACAGACACTTAACTGACTGAGCAATGCAGGCCCCCCCTCCCATTTAATTTCTAAGGTGATCTCTTAGTAATATTACTTTTTTTTCTTTTAATTCAGAAAACCTGGGAAATTTTCTTTAGGTCAGCACCTACAGAAAGATTTGGTTTGACATTGCTACAGGGAAAGACATGCTTGACTGTCTCTGTTTCTACATGAAAAAAATTGTACTTTTTTTTTTTTTTTTTAAGTAAGCCTTATGCCCCATGTGAGGCTTGAACTCATGACCCTGAGATCAAGAGTCATATACTCTACTGACTGAGCCAACCAGGTGCCCCCAAAATTCTACCTCTGATTAAAGAAATAAAAAGGGACAATAATCTAATACTCTATACATGATTGTGTGAGATCCATTTTACAGATCTGGCCGAAGCTTTAAAAATTCTCAGTCTGATAGAAATTACCGATACAGATTAATGTTTTGAACTCGAAAGTCAGTGAAAAATAGAGCTTTCATCTGTTTCCTTGTCTAAGCCCATATAAAGAAAGGAAGAAGGAAGAGATATTAGCAGCTAGTCAGACTTTGAAAGAACATTTAGTGAAAGATTCTGAAGTATGTGTAATTTATGGGACTGTGTGCTTTGCAACTGAGTAATGGGCTGTAAAATTTCTCTGCTTAATTTTCAAGTAGGGTATGTTGTAATATTTCCGATATTTTAACAAACTTACTTGTCCTCATGGACCCCTCTAACTATAGACCCATTTTTTTGTTCCCACTTATTAAAAAAAACGTTGAAAATATTATTAACGTTCATTTCTTTACTTCTTCACCTCCCATTCCCTGCTCAAGTCACTCTACTCGGGCTTTGGCTCCATCGTGACACTGAAACCTTTTCAAAGTTACCAGAGATCTCCATTTTACCAAATCATTGATCAGTTTTCAGATGTCAGGTTACTTGATTTCTCAACGATATTTCCTACTGTTGATCATTCCCTTCTCAAAATACTTTCTTTGCTCATTTGGCTTCCAGGATTATCCTCCTTTTCTGGTTTGCTCTCACCTCATTGGCCACTCTCAGTCATCATCACTGTCTCCTCATCATCTTTACATCCTTAAAATTTGTAGTGCCCAGAAATCAGTTCTTTTTTTTTTTTTTTAAGATTTTATTTATTTATTTGATAGAGACATAGCGAGAGAGGGAACACAAGCAGGAGGAGTGAGAGAGGAAGAAGCAGGCTCCCGCAGAGCAGGGAGCCTGATGCAATGCTGACACTTGATCCCAGGACCCTGGGATCATGACCTGAGCCGAAGGCAGATGCCCAACAACTGAGCCACCCAGGTGCCCGCAGAGATCAGTTCTTGGACCTTTTCTTCCTTTCCCCTTCCCTCTCTCCCTCCCTATTTTCTATCTTGTCCTTCCTTCCTTTCTGATTTTATCCTTTTTCCTCTTATCCTGTACTCTAGATCTACTTCTTTTTCTTTCTTTTTTTTAAGATTTTATTTTTTAAAGATTTTTTTTAAAACATACTTGATTTTTTTTTTAAGATTTTATTTATTCATTTGACATACAGAGATCAGGAGCAGGCAGAGAGAGAGAGAGGAGGAAGCAGGCTTCCCGCCGAGCAAAGAGCCCGATGCGTGGCTTGATCCCTGGACCCTGGGATCATGACCTGAACCAAAGACAGAGGCTTTAACCCACTGAGCCACCCGGGCGTCCCTAAAGATTTTATTTATTTGTCAGAAGAGGGCAAGAGCAGGGGGAGCAGCAGGCAGAAGCAGGCTCTGCACTGATCAAGGAGCTTGATGTGGGACTCAGTCTCAAGACCTTGGGATCATGACCCAAGCCAAAGGCAGACGCCTATCCAACTGAGCCACGCAGGCATCCCAAGATTTGATTGATTGATTGATTGATTGATTGATTTGACAGAGAGAGGGAGCAAGCATGAGCCAGGGGGGAGACAGAGAAGCAGACTACTTGCTGAGCAGGGAGCCCAATGCAGGGCCCAATCCAGGAACCCTGTGATCATGACCTGAGCTGAAAGCAGACACTTAACTGAGTGAGCTACCCAGGTGCCCCTAGATGAGTGCTTCTAATAGAACTTTCTGCGAAGATGGAAATATTGTAGATCTAATCTGTCTAGTACAATAGCCTCTAGCCATATGTGGCTCTTGAGAACTTGCAGTGTGGCTAGTGCAAAAGAGGAAATGAATTCTTAATATTATAATTATAATTAATTAAAAATTTAAGGGCCTCTGGGTGGCTCAGTCAGTTAATTGGCTGCCTGCAGCTCAGGTCATGATCCTACGGTCCTGGGACTAAGCCCCATGTCAGGCTCCCTGCTCAGCAGAGAGCCTGCTTCTTCCTCTTCCTCTGCCTGCCCCTCTGCCTGCTTGAGTGCGCACGTGCTTGCTCGTTCTTGCTCTCTCTCTCTCTCTGCCCAAAAAAAAAAAAAAAAATTAAAAGCCACATGTGACTAGTGGCTACTCTATCAAACAGCACAACTCTAGATATTTCATTCAGTTGATTGGCTTTTATGTCCTCTATATACTGATGACTTTCAAATTGTTATTTCTAATCATAATTTTTCTCTTATGTTTGAGATTCACATTTATAACATTGCCATTTGAGTGTCTAATTGGCATCTAAAACTTAACATGTCCAAAACAGAGCTCTTGTTCTTTCTTCCCACACATGTTCTTCATCCAGTTTGCCCCATCTCAGAAAATGGTACCACCATTCATCCAAGTGTTCAGGCCAAATACCCATGGGTCATCCTTGTTCCCTTTCTTCTACTCACTTCCTACATCCAACCTATCAGAAACCCTACCTTCAAAATATATGCCTAATCTCTCTTACAATGTACATAACAACAATCTTAGTACAAGTTACCAAAATTTCCCAGTAGGGTACTAGCCTATCAACTATTTCTCTTGCTTCCTTTCTTAATCCCTCACACTGACTTTTTCACACAGCAGCCAGTGTTCTTTTAAAATGTAAATCATGTAAATCATGTCACGTCATTCATCAGTTCAGAAACCTCCAGTGACTTCCCATCACACCTAAAACCAAGTCCTCAGTTGTCACCATGGTTAAAAAGCCTTATGTAATCTTGACCTACTTCTTCAACATCACTTCCTACCACTCCCTGTTTGCTCATTGTGGCTGCATGAAGATAGGTATTTTTTGGCCTCGTTTGTTCACTGCTGTATCTCCAGTGCCAGGAAAAGTCTGCTGGCTAAAGGAACTGCAAGGAAACATCTATTTCTGGTGTTGGCTCAGGGTAGAGAAAAGGAGTGTTCCTTAAGAATCTGAATTTATGGGGCGCCTGGGTGGCTCAGTGGTTAAAGCCGCTGCCTTCGGCTCAGGTCATGATCCCAGCGTCCTGGGATCGAGCCCCGCATCGGGCTCTCTGCTCAGCAGGGAGCCTGCTTCCTCCCTTCTCTCTCTGCCTGCCTCTCTGCCTACTTGTGATCTGTCTGTCAAATAAATAAATAAAATCTTTAAAAAAAAAAAAAAAAGAATCTGAATTTATAAGCCTGCCTCCATACTGGTTTGGAATTTTATTTATTTTACCTGCACAGTTTAAGAAACCCCAATCCAGTGAAGTGCTTTTGGGTTAGAAATGCCCCTAGAGAGTTAGCAGAAGACCAGATACTTTCTGGAGGAAAGCACCTTTGATCAGGCCTATAAAGGTTCACAACAACAAAATTACCACTCATAAAGAAACAAGCCAACATGAGTAAGAAAATTAACAAAAAGCAAAATTAGACCACCAAGATCTTTTCAGATGTTGGAATTATCAGAGAATACAAAATAACTATGGTTAAATATTTATAGAAGTAACAAAATTGAAACAAAAGAATAACGAAAATAATCAGGCAGATTTGAAGAAAATAATAGCTTACCAAAAAAAAAAAAAGAATAATAGCTTACATTATTAGTACTTACTATATGCCAGAAACTGATTTAAGTGCTTTTCCTGTTTTAACCCATTTAATCCTAACATCTCTAGGAGGTAAATTTCTGTTATCCCTAATTTTCAGACAGGGACATGGAGGCAGGAGCAGTTAAATAGCTTTATATATATATATAATAGCTTATTATATAGATATAATAGGCAGGAGCAGTTAAATAGCTTTATATATATATATACCTAAATAGTAGGTAGTAAAGATGGGAGTTAAATCTAGTCAGTCTGGCTTCAGAGGCTATGTCTTATCTGAGATTTATGTGTTAATGTGATTTTAACATAACTCTCAATAACTCAGTAGGTAAATATCATTCAGGAATCAGATGTCAGTAATAGAGGATTTAATAAGCACAATGGGCTGGATCTAATGTAGCATCTTTTACATTGTTTGACCTATTCATGAGTTGTAAAATCAGTTTCAGAGGTTCAGCTATCATTACACACACACACACACACACACACACACACGGGTTGTCGTACATGATAGATAAGAGCAAGTACTGTTGTGTGAAGATTTGTTATATATTTGGGTATTTGTAGTCAGGGTTGTAATGCAAATGTATTTCTAAATATGTGTCACTGTTAAAATGAAAAACACTGGGGGCACCTGGGTGGCTCGGTCAGTTAAGTGTCTGCCTTCTGCTCAGGTCATGATCCTAGGGTCCTGGGATCAAGCCCTGCATCTGGCTCCCTGCTTAATGGGGAATTTGCTTCTCCCTCTCTCTCTTCCTGCTGCTCCCCTTGCTTGTGCATTCTCTCTGTCAAATAAGTAAATAAAATCTTTTTAAAAAATGGAAAACATTGATTTAATGGACATATAGAATACTGCACCTAGCAACTAAACAATTCAAATCCTTTTAAAACATTCATTAAACACTTGAAAAATTTGACCACATGCTATAAGCCAATAAAGCAAATCTCAACAAACTTGAAAGAATCTATATCACATATATTTCATGTGCTGAGCATAATGCAGATAAACTAGAAATTAACAGATAATGTATAAAACATACTCATTTGAAAACCTTCAAATGCATTTCTAAGTTATGGGCTGCAAAAGAAATGGTACATAAGAGAAAATAGCTTAGGACTTAATTCCACATTGTAGGATAGGACTTACACTGGGTCTTAGAACAAAATTTACATTATAATTAAGAAGGAAAAACGCTGAAAAGCGAGTTGAATATCCAGCTTTTATTTTTTTTTTAAGATTTTATTTATTTATTTGACAGGCAGAGATCACAAGTAGGCAGAGAGGCAGGCAGAGAGAGAGGAGGAAGCAGGCTCCCCGCCAAGCAGAGAGCCCGACTCGGGGCTTGATCCCAGAACCCTGGGATCATGACCTAAGCCGAAGGCAGAGGCTTTAACACACTGAGCCACCCAGGTGCCCCGAATATCCAGCTTTTAAAAGTAAACACAAGGGATGCCTGGGTGGCTTAGTTGGTTAAGCGTCTGCCTTTGGCTCAGGTCATGATCTCAGGGTCCTGGGGTCAGAGTTGGGCTCCTTGCTCAGCGGGGAGCCAGCTTCTCCCCCTGCTTGTGCTCTCTCTCTCTCTTCCTCTGACAAACAAAATCTTTCTTTAAAAAAAATGTAAAAACAAAAAATAAACTCAAAAGAAAGTAGAAGGCAAAAAATAGTAACAAGTTAATGAAATTAAAACAAAGATTCAATAGAGAGATTTTAAAAACTACAAATTTGGTTCTTTAGAAAGACTAGGGGCGCCTGGGTGGCTCAGTGGGTTAAAGCCTCTGCTTTCGGTTTGCCTTCGGCTCAGGTCGTGGTTTCAGGGTCCTGGAATTGAGCCCTACATCAGGCTTTCTCTTCAGTGGAGGAGCCTGCTTCGCTTCCTCTCTCTCTGTCTGCCTCTCTGCCTACTTGTGATCTGTCTGTCAAATAAATACATTTTTTAAAAAAAATTTTTTAAAAAGACAAATTTACAGCAAGATTTTATTTTTTAAGTGAAGGAAAAGGAAATAATAGAGGTGCAGTAGAGAATAAAAAGATAACAGATGATCCTGAATAATTTATGACAAAATATTTGAAAACCTAGGAGAAATGGGTAATTTTTAGAAAAACAAATTACTAAAATTGAATCTAGAAAACAGTCTAATGGTAGGAAGCAAGTGAGTGGCATCCCTAATGCCTAAAAGCATAAAGAAATTTGATCAGTAATTTAAAATCTTCCCACTGAGAAAATACTCAGCTGAGATGATTTTACAAATGAGACCTACCAATCATTCAAGAAAATTGATTCCAACCTTTCACAAAATTTTATAGGTAACTGGAAAACTAGGAATACTTCATTTTTCTGAGAACAGTGTAATCTGGATATCCACACTAGAATAATATAAGAAAGGTAAATTACGAGTCAGTCTTTCTATATATAGGTGCAGAAATTCTAAACAAAATATTCGCAAACCAAATCCAGCAATGAATTTAAGTAAACAGTAAATCAAATGGATTGAACATTAGAAAATCAACTAATGTAATTCACCAATGAGCACAGTAAAGAAGGAAATAGCCTAGATATCCAAATATATTAGTAACTCTATTAAATATAAATGTTTCATTTAAAGGACAGGTGTATCAGACTGGAAAAAGAATAAAATCCAACTAAATGGAAAGAGGAATATCTAAAATGTAAGGATATAGTAAGCCTGAAAGTAAAAGCATAGAAAAAGATATACGATGATAAAACAAAAGAAAGCTGATATAGCTGTATTAATATTTGTACTTTAAGGCATAAGATCTTATTAGAAATGGAGGTCACTTCACAATGGTTAACAGTTCAGCTCACCTGGAAGATACAAGCCTTAAACTTGTGTGTTGCCTAGTAAGCCTAATAATAATAACAAAGCTTCAGCATGTACATGAAGCCAAATTGATCAAACTAAAAGGAGAAATGGGAAAATCCAGAATCATAATGGGAAATTTTAACACACTTCGCTCAGTAATTGCTCACATCAGAAAACTAAATATTAAAAAAAGAAAAAAAAAACTAAATATTATAAAGGATGTCCATTCTCTCCAAACTGATAAAAATTCAGTGCACTGCCAAGCAAATGACAGTTCTTTTATGTAATTTGATGAAATTGTTCATGAATATATGAAAAATATGGCCCAAGAACTCAAAGCCAAAACATCCCTCATGAAAAACAAGAACTAAGTGCTTTCTCTATAAAGATTATAAGGCTACAGTAATTATTGACAGTGTTCTATTAGCATAGACACAGACAGACTAGTGGAATGGAATATAGAGACTGCTGTTCCTTGGACAATCACATAAGTATCTTGATGCACTACAGATTTAAATATGAAAGATAGATTTAAAACAATAATGATTATGATGGCTAACACTTGCTGAATGCTTACTATTTACCAGGCAATGTACTAACCCCTTTATAGGTAATGATGCAGTTACCATCACACAATGCTGTGAGGTAGGTACTGTTCTTTGCAGAAGAACACTGAGTCACAGAGTGGTAATTGCCCAAGGTCATACCACGAGTGAGTTCCTGGTCTGGCTTTAGAGTCCTACAGTTCAATCTGTATGCTGTTAAGACCTCTGAAAATAAAGGAGTGTGCCATCATGATATGACAGACGAAGGCCTTCTCAAAACAAACAAAAAAAAAACCATTAAGGAAAAGCTTGACATTAAAATTAAGAATTCAAAGAAATCCTGAAGAGCTAAAACACAAACTGAGAGGATATTGCCACACATGTGATTAAAAAAGGATTTGTATCCTCCGTGTACAAGAATGCCTATAAATGAGGTGCCTGGGTGGCTCAGTGGGTTAAAGCCTCTGCCTTCGGCTCAGGTCATGATCTGAGGGTCCTGGGATGGAGCCCTGCATCAGACTCTCTGCTCAGCGGGGAGCCTGCTTCCCCCTCTCTCTCTGCCTGCCTCTCTGCCTACTTGTGATCTCTGCCTGTCAAATAAATAAATAAAATATTTTTTAAAATGCCTATAAATTAAAAATAAGACAGATAACCCAACTAAACAATCATCAAAATGATGAACAGAAGAAATACAAATAGCCCATAAATATATGAAAAGATATTTAACTCATTTAATCAGGGAAAATGACAATGAGGTTAATACTAGAAACTTAAGAGGTGGCTAAAAATTAAAAGGTCTGAGAATACCAGTATTAAAATGTGGGTAATAGAAACTCTTACTCAGTGCTGACAGTGACAGAAATATGTCTACTCTCAAGAACAATCTGGCAACGTTCTGGGAAAGTTGAGAATGTAGTAAGCATATGACCAGCAGTTCTACTCCCAGTTATATACTGCTGATACCCAAACTGGAAGAAATTCTTGCTCATTCCACTAAGATATATTTCCAAGAATTTCTATAGTAGTACTTGCTTATATGATTTGAAAAAAAAAATGGAATCAACCTATAAATCTGTCCCTAGTAGAACAGATAAAGAATTTCCTAGTCCTAAAGTGGCAATGAAAATTAAACTAAACTACACATAGCAACTTGGCTGAATCTCTCAAACGTAAGGTTGTTCAAAGGAATCAAGTTAGATGATACATATACTATGAGGGCATTTATTTACTGTATCATAAGCTATGTTGCTTAGAGAGCTATTCGTATGTAATGAAAATTTAAAAATTACCAGGAGGAGGCAAGTTATAGGAAGAGTCACATAGACGAGGAATTAATGTGTTTATTTCTTAATTAATTAATGGTTTATTTCTTAAGCTGGGCATTAGGTATCATATATTCCTTATATTATGTCTTTCAAATATTGCTTAATCTTTATAAAAGATTGAATGGATGTGGAAGTTCTGTTTTAATAATTATTAAAAAGAAATTTGAGGAAGTTTTTATTTAACATTTAATGTGATCTTAAAATGGAAATGAGTGACTTAGGAAAGAGTTACAACAGGGACACCTAGCTGGCTTGGTCAATAGAAACGCGACTTTTTTTTTTTTTTAAGATTTTATTTATTTTTATTTTTATTTTTTTTTAAGATTTTATTTATTTGACAGAGATCACAAGTAGGCAGAGAGGCAGGCCGGGGGATGGGGGGGAGAGGGGAAGCAGGCTCCCTGCTGAGCAGAGAGCCCAATGTGGGGCTCAATCCCAGGACCCTGAGATCATGACCTGAGCCAAAGGCAGAGGCTTAAGCCACTGAGCCACCCAGGCACCCCAGAACATGCGACTCTTAATCTCGGGATCATGAGTTCAAGTTCTACATTGGGCATGGTGCCTACTTAAAAAAAAAAGTTAACAAGATATAGTACTAAGGATGTTATTTTGATTCTTAGCTCAAAACTGAAGGCCTAAAGCCTTTTTCTAAAAATATTTATTTATGCATGGGAAACAGAGGCAGAGGCAGAGCAGGGAGCCTGATGTGAGACTTTATCCCAGGACCCAGGGATCATGACCCAAGCCAAAGGTAGACGCTTAACTATCTGAGCCACCCATGAACCCTCTAAAGCCTTTTCTTTAGGTTTTTACTTACTTAAACTGCCATACAGCTTTTTTTTCTCCTTTATTTAATTTGAAATTTTTTTCAGTTTTATTGAAAAATGATATACATGACTAATTTTAAGGTGTACAAACAAGATGGCTTGATTTTCGTATGTGGTGAAATCATCACCACAGTAGGTTCAGCTAACATCCATCCTCTTGTACAAATAGAAAAGAAAAAAATTTTCTTCTTGTGATGAACAGTCTTATGATAAACCCTCTTAGCAACTTCCCTAAGTAGCATAGAGCAATGTTGACTATAGTCATCATGTTGTATGTTATATTCCCTAGTACTTATTTACTTTATAACCAAAGTTTATACCTTTTGACCACATTCCCCTCCCCTAATCCCCTCTGCTTTTGATAAGCAGATCTCTTTTTCCTAGTTCGGGGTTTTTTGTTTTTTTTTTTAAGATTCCATTATAAGTGAGATCATACAGGATTTGTCCTTCTCATTTTTTCTTTTAAGAGTCTGTGGATAGTATATAACCAGTTATTATAAAATGCCTTTTCTAAATTAATGAGTAATGTTAGTAACCAAAGTTAGTTTCCAACCAAAATGTAGCTTCCTTACATCAAAGCATTTTGGAGGGAGTGGATATTCTATTTTTATGTATTTGGTATGGAAAATTATTATTCTTAAAAGAATACATGTTTGTACATGTTTCCTCCTTCCATATGGGCTTGTGTAACAGACTTTAAAATTGAATAACCTAATGCTGCTGAATTTATAGTCTTAAGGGCTCCCAGGTTTATTTGAATTAATTTTTTTTTCAAAGGTGCACGCCCCAAGTTTGGACGCCGACACAGTATGGAAAACATGGAACTTATGAAGTTAACACCAGAAAAGGTTGGCAGCTTTTATGTTTTAAATTTCTTGAATAGTTTAAATAAACCTTGTCTTGTATAGGTATCACTTTAAAATTTTCCTTTAAAAAGAATGAGGAAAAAAGTACAAGTCCAAAAAGAATGTGTGTAGTATGATGCAACCTGTTCAAGAAGAGCATTATGCATAGATATCCTTTGTAGATGCATAAAACCTTTCCAGAAGCATATGTAAGAAACTTGCTAAGAACAGTTGCTTCTGGGAAAGACACACTATAGTGTGTCTGAGTTAGGAGAGATATTTACTTTATATATAGTTTGAACTGTTTGAATACTTTAACATGAACACATATATTTTAATTAAAAGAAAATCAGAAAAAAAAATTTTTAAAGGGTTAGGAAGCTTTTTTTTTTCCCCCCAACTAAGTAATGGCAAAATTATTGGCAAGGTTAATATTTATGATCAGTTTAGTTTTTCTGGCTGCATTTCTTAAAAGCATTTTCTTAACTGACAGGTAACTTTTTATTCAAGATCTTGTCTAGGCTTTTTTTTTTTTTTTTTAAAGAGAGAAGGGACTTTATTTTATTTTATTTTTTATTTTTTTAAAGATTTTATTCATTTATTTGACAGAGAGAGATCACAGTAGACAGAGAGGCAGGCAGAGAGAGAGAGAGGGAAGCAGACTCCCTGCTGAGCAGAGAGCCCGATGCGGGACTCGATCCCAGGACCCCGGGATCATGACCTGAGCTGAAGGCAGCGGCCTAACCCACTGAGCCACCCAGGCGCCCGAGAAGGGACTTTATAATTAGAGTTTATTTTTGTCTTTATTATTTTTTATTAAGTTTTTTGTTTTAATTCCAGTATAGTTAACATAGTGTTATGAGTTTCAGATGTACAATATAGTGATTCAGTACTTATATATACATTACTGAATGCTCATCACTCTAAGTGTACTTTTTTTTTTTAAAGATTTTATTTATTTATTTCACAGACAGAGATCACAAGTAGGCAGAGAGGCAGGCAGAGAGAGGAGGAGGGGAAACAGGCCCCCCACTGAGCGGAGAGCCAGATGGCGGGGCTCGATCCCAGGACCCTGGGATCATGACAGGAGCCGAAGGCAGAGGCTTTAACCCACTGAGCCACCCAGGTGCCCTGCTAAGTGTACTCTTTAATCCCCATCACCTATATCATCCATCCCCCCACCCTGGAAAAAGGTTTTTGAAAAAAAAAAAATCTAGGCTACTTTCTTACACCTTCATTTAACTTACTTTTATACTGTTAAAGTAGGCTGTTGTTCTTTTATGGTATATTATATAAAATGCATCTTATAAAATAAGTTCATTATTAATAACTTTAGAAAATTTCAACAAGGAAATTATCAGTAATCCCACCTCCCAGTTGTTATTTTGGTAGTTATTCATCTTGCATTTTCGTATGAATACTGTCATATTTACAGATATTTTATAATGCATATTTAATATATCATTTCCATGTTAAACATTTTTCTGCCCTATTAAGCATGTGGTTTTTTAATATTGACATTTTTGTGAGAATAGTTTTCAAAAGACTAACATCTAATTGATTTGAACTTATATCCAATATCTTTTTTATTCCAAACAATCTGAGTTGTTAAAAAACTGAAGGACTTCATGATTTCCCCCCAAATACCTACCTCTTACCTTGTCAGTTCTCAAAGCTGTCCAATCTGCAAATTATTAAAAAAAAGAAAACCACAAAACCTTTAAGTCAATTTAAGCCTCTTTTTCTTATTCTTGAGGAACATACTAATAAGTAGCAAAATTAATTTGCTACCTTGTGCCCAGCTCTGTATTAACCATAGATTCCTCTAAGAAGCTAACCAGATTCATTTTTGGGGGTGTTGAGTTTGAAGTTCTTTATAGATCATGCATACATGCCCTTTATCTTTAGTGTCATTTGCGAATATTTTCTCCCATTCCATGGGTTGCCTCTTTGTTTTGTTGACTGTTTCCTTTACTATGCAGAAGTTTTTATCTTGATGAAGTCCCAAAAGTTCATTTTTGCTTTTGTTTTCCTTGACTTTGGAGACATGTTTTGAAAGAAGTTGCTGAAAAGGTTACTGCCTATGTTCTCCTTTAGGATTTTGATGGACTCCTATCTCACATTGAGGTCTTTCATCCATTTAGAGTTTATCTTTATGTATGGTGTAAGAGAATGGTCGAGTTTCATTCTTCTGTATATAGCTGTCCAATTTTCCCAGCACCATTTATTGAAGAGACTGTCTTTTGTCCATTGGATATTTTTTCCTGCTTTGTCAAAGATTAGTTGACCACAGAGTTGAGGGTCCATTTCTGGGATTCTGGGTTCTCTGTTCTGTTCCATTGACCTATGTGTCTGTTTTTGTGCCAGCACCATGCTGTCTTGGAGATCATAGCTTTGTAGTATAGCTTGAAATAAGGCAATGTGATACCCCCAGGTTTTTCTTTTTTAACATTTCCTTGACAATTCGGGGTCTTTTCTGGTTCCATACAAATTTCAGGATTGTTTGTTGCAGCACTTTGAAAAAGGCCATTGGTATTTTTATCAGGATGACGTTGAAAGTATAGCTCGCTCTGGGCAGCATAGACATTTTAACAATGTTTATTCTTCCAATCCATGAGCATGGAATGTTTTTACCATCTTTCCATGTCTTCTTCAATTTCCTTCGTAAGTGTTCCGTAGTATAGATCCTTTCCCTCTTTGGTTAGGTTTGTTCCAAGGTATCTTAAGGTTTTTGATGCTATTATAAATGGAATCAACTCCCTAATTTCTCTTTCTACTGTTACATTGTTAGTGTATAGGAAACCAACTGATTTCTATGCATTGATTTTGTAACCTGCCAGGTTACTGAATTGCTGTATGAGTTGTAGTAATTTGGGAGTAGTCTTTTGGGTTTCCACATAAAGTATCATGTCACCTGTGAAGAGAGGGAGTTTGACTTCTTTGCCAATCTCAGTATCTTTTATTTCTTTTTGTCTGATTGCTGTTGCTAGGACTTCTAGTACTATGTTGAACAACAGTGGCGAGAGTGGGCATCCTTGTCATGTTCCTGATCTTAAGGGAAAGGCTCTCAGCTTTTCCCCATTGAGAATGATATTTGCTGTGGGCTTTTCATAGATGGTTTTTATGAAATTGAGCAATGTTACCCCTATCCCTACACTCTGAAGAGTTTTTGTTGTTGTTGTTGTTGTTGTTTTAATTTGACAGACAGAGATCACAAGTAGGCAGAGAGGCAGCCAGAGAGAGAGAGAGGAGGAAGCAGGCTCCCTGCTGAGCAGAGAGCCCGATGCGGGGCTTGAGCCCAGGACCCTGGGATCATGACCTGAGCCGAAGGCAGAGGCTTTAACCCACTGAGCCACCCAGGCACCCCTCTGAAGAGTTTTAATAAGGAAAGGATGCTGTATTTTGTCAAATGCTTTTCCTGCATCAATTGAGAGGACCGTGTGGTTCTTGTCTCTTCTCTTATTTGTTTTATCATATCGATTGATTTGCAAATATTGAACCACCCTTGCATCCCAGGGATAAATCCCATCTGATTGTGATGGATAATCCTTTTAATGTACTTTTGGATCCTATTAGCTAGGATCTTGTTGAGAATTTTGGCATCCATATTCATCAGAGATATTGGTCTGTAATTCTCCTTTTTGATGAGGTCTTTACCTGGTTTTGGGATCAAGGTAATGCTGGCCTCATAGAATGCGTTTGGAGGTTTTCCTTCTGTTTCCATTTTTTGAAACAGCTTCGGGAGAATAGGTATTATTTCTTCTTTTAGTGTTCGGTAGAATTCCCCCAGGGAACACATCAGGCCCTGGACTCTTGTTTTTTTGCAAAATTTTTGTTCACTGCTCAGTCTCATTACTGGTTATCTAGGAAACAAGTCAAAAAATGGGCAGAAGACATGAACAGACACTTCTCCAAAGAATATATATAAATAGATAACAGGCACATGAAAAAATATTCAACATCATTAGCCATCAGGGAAATTCAAATCAAAACCACACTGAGATACCACCTTACACCAGTTAGAATGGCAAAAAGTGACAAGACAAGAAACAACAAATGTTGGAGAGGTTGTGGAGAAAGGGAACCCTCTTATACTGTTGGTGGGAATGTAAGTTGGTGCAGCCACTTTGGAAAACAGTGTGGAGGTTCCTCAAAAAGTTAAAAATAGAGCTACCCTACGACCCAGCAACTGCACTACTATTTACCCCCAAAATACAGATGTAGTGAAAAGAAGGGCCACATGCACCCCAATGTTCATGGCAGCAACGTCCACAATAGCCAAACTGTGGAAGGAGCCAAGATGCCCTTCAACAGATGAATGGATAAAGGAGCTGTAGTCCGTATATACAATGGAATAATACTCAGACATCAGAAAGGGTGAATACCCAACATTTGAATCAACGTGGATGGAACTAGAGGATATTATGCTGAATGAAGTAAGTTAAACAGAGAAAGACAATTATCAAATGATTTCACTTATTTGTGGAACATAGGGAATAGCATGGAAGACATTAGGAGAAGGAAAGGAAAAATGAAGGGGGGAAGTCAGAGGGGTAGACGAACCATGAGAGACTATGGACTCCAGGAATCAAACTGAGGGTTTAAGAGGGGGAGGGGGTGAGGGAATGGGTGAGCCCGGTGATGGGTATTATTAAGAAGGGCACATATTGCATGGAGCAATGGGTATTATGCACAATGAATCATGGAACACTGCACCAAAAACTAATGATGTACTGTATGATGGCTAACATAACATAATAAAAAAATTGTATTAAAAAAAAGCATCTAACCAGATTCAACCCTGTAATTTTCCAAGAGCCAAATAATGACAAGTTTTATCTTTAAAATACGTTTGGAATTAGTTCCGTTTTCTTTTCCTCACCATAAAGTTGCACTGAGTTACTTCATTAGTCTCAACAAAGTAAAAAAACATATATAAAGAAAAAAAGATGTCTGTCTTAGAGATGGTTCTTGGGAAAGAGTGTAACTGAAGGGAGGTCTTGAGACCCTGGATGTCAGAAAACGCCTTTTTGCTACTCTCACATTTGATTGGTAGTTTCACTTACATTGGAATTATTGGCTGGAAATAATTTTCCTTCGTAATTTTAAGGACATCGTTCCAGTCTGTGTTCTTCAGTGTTTTTGTTGAAAGGTCCAAGTAAGTATATAGGAAACATTTAAAATTTTTCACATTTTGAACCACTTGGGATATAGGTGGGTTTTATGTTCTAACATCTGGGGCCATTTAGTTTTTCTTGAATCAGTAGACCCTGAAGTCCACTCTAGCACTAGTTTCCCCTTATCACCTGTATGAGAAAAGGAATGGGAGCCTGCGAGGGGGTGGTTCAGGGGATGGGGAGGCTTCATTTGATGCAGATAGCTGGCTTAGTCACTCACTAGCTGCCTGTCTCAGGTATGGTAGCCTCAGGAATAGGACTTACTCTAATTTGTGCCTCATGATGTAACCATGAAAAAATGTGTTTTATCAGATTATTAGTTATTATATAACGTAGACCTTTGGACTTACTTGCAAACACTTAAGATTGAAATGTTAAAGCTGCAAATGTCACATAGCTACTGTAGGTTTCCCTTTCCACAGAGTAAATATTTGTTATATTGAGTCTGCTATTTAGAGGTTAAGTATATTTAAAATAGGTCTAGGCTTATATAAATTGCTCATTCGATGTTTTGCCTATTGAGAATTAGTAGCTGGTGAAAACAAAAAGTATCACCAAAAATTACTACTGCTTATATAAATTTTAATAATTTTATTTTTAATTTTAAATTTATATATAAATTAATAATGTTAATTTCTACAGTTAAAAATTCTATGTGCATCCAAAATTTCCAGTTGTAACAGATTAACTCTCTTCCACAATAAAACTTGCTCTTTCCCTGACCATTCAAATTTTATTTTTATGGGATTTTGACAAACTCTGTTTTCTTAAGTTCTTAAAAGCCACCATTTTATGTTTCGGTAATGAGAAATCCACAGTATACATCTGGTACGAGCTGTTGAAAATAGTGAGAAACACTGACAAAAAGGAATTTATTAAGAGATCTAGCTGCCCCTCCACACAAAATGAGTGGTGATGGCAGGTTAATATTATAGAAAACCAGAGATAGCTTTGTTTTTTTCATGTCCTGCTTTCCATTTTTTATATTTATAATTTTGTAGGTACAGAACTGGAACAGTGAAATTCTTGCTAAACAAAAGCCTCTTATTGCCAAACCTTCTGCGAAGCTGCTCTTTGTCAACAGATTGAAGGGGAAAAAATGCAAAACTAATTCCTCCACTAAAGTTCTCCAGGATGCCAGTAATTCCATTGATCACCGAATTCCAAATTCTCAGAGAGTATGTATAAAATAAGATTTTGAGTATCTACATTTTAGTATTCTTGTACTGAAACTGAATATTTGGAAATTTATATTGGACATTTAATACAAAATGCCATTTTTATTCAAAGAAGTCTTCCTTATTTCCCTCTTTCTGTTGTCTTCAAAGCTAGAAACTATAATTTCTCCATTCATGTTGTTTCACTGCTTTGGACAGTAATTGTTTGTCCCTATTTGCAAAAATACTACCCTTTATTTACTGCAATGTCTGCCAGTAAAACTGTCCTTCTTTCAGCTTAGAAGTTAAACAAATTAAATTTAGATGATCAAGGATTTTAAAATACTAATTTAAAACAGTATCTGCTAGCATCAACTTGTTTGTTTATACTGAAATTATAACAGTTAAAAACTATTTTGATGAAACAAGAAACAAGTTATTTAATATAACTTAAAAAATTAAGAAATAAAATATCTGGAGTATCTCTAATCTAGCTAAGTTATACTCTGATAAAAGAATCAAAATAAATTACAAAGATGATTCTTCAAATTATCAAGTCCATTTTTCAATGAGAGCTTTTGGGAAAATTGTGTTAACCTTTTATTTATTTATTTTTTTGACAGACTTCTCTTGTCCCTTAAGAATTAGTTCTGCCCTTCTCCTAAGGCCTATAACACTTGATATAAATGTACCTCTACTATAATATTTACGTCATTATGAAAAAACAAAATACTTTTTATTAAACACTGCAACTGTCATTTTAAGCTTTGAAGCTTTCCAAGTAAAGTATGACTGGTTTCCCTCTGCCCCAAATATTCATTTATTTGAAGTTTATATATTTTTTCAAGATCTCCACATCTTTAATAAAGGACTTGGAAATCACAGTTCTTAGTTTTCAGTTGGAAATCACTGGAAATTGGAAATCACTCTTCTTAGTTTTCAGTTCTTAGATTAGTTTACCTTCAAATTCTGTTGTAGAATCTTAGAACTGAACTTTGAGCCTGTTTAAAAATAAACTGCTTCAGGGGCACCTGGGTGGCTCAGTGGATTAAAACCTCTGCCTTCGGCTCGGGTCATGATCCCAGGGTCCTGGGATCGAGCCCCATCGGGCTCTCTGCTCAGCGGGGAGCCTGCTTCCCCCTCTCTCTCTGCCTGCCTCTCTGCCTACTTGTGATCTCTGTCAAATAAATAAATAAAATCTTTTAAAAATAAAAAATAATAAAAAATAATAAACTGCTTCAGATACTGAATGAATTTATATAATGAATACTGAATGAAATTATATAAATTCATTCAGTATCTGAAGCAGTTCCCCCGAGTATGAGGTACCTTTTTTTTTTAAAGGTATTTATTTATTTATTTGAGACAGAGCGTGAGCAGGGGGAGTGGCAGGCAGAGGAAGAAGCAGACTCCTCACTGGGTAGGGAGCCCAGTGCAGGACTGGATCCCAGGACCCTGGGATCACGAGCTGAGCTGAAGGCAGGTACTTAGACTGAGCCACCCAAGCTCCCTGAGGTACATTTCTTTAGCCTTAGAAATATAAGGATTAAAAACTATACATAACTAGGGGCGTCTGGGTGGCTCAGTGGGTTAAGCCTCTGCCTTCAGCTCAGGTCATGATCCCAGGGTCCTGGGATCGAGCCCCACATACGGTTCTCTGCTCAGCAGGGAGACTGCTTCCCCCTCTCTCTCTGCCTGCTTCTCTGCCTACTTGTGATCTTTCTCCCTCTGTCAAATAAAATCTTGAAGAAAAAAAAAAAACTATACATAACTAGAAATGCTTTTTGTTAGTTGGATTAAAATAACTCTATTACCAAGGTTGCCATCTTGAATTCTTTATAATGAAAGTGCCAATTTTTATTTTTAATCTTCATCCTTTACCTTTTGTACATGTATCATGATATCATTCCATTCATGATATGGGATGATAATGCTGGAATATTTAGATTTTCTCTCAATATTTCAGAAAGTCAGTACAGATACTACTGGTGATGAAGGGTTCTTTGACTTGGTAAGCCGATTTCAGAGCAATCGGATGGATGATCAGAGGTGCTGCTTACAAGAACAGAGCTGTGGGCCAGCTTCAACTGCAGCTTCTTCCACTCCCCCTAGAGTGATGCTAAAAAGTGAGTTATCTCTGCTTCTCCAGTTTTAATAGTTCCTTGTGATATTCTTGTGATTTCTTTCTGAGAGTTTAGTTCTCATCAGAGCAAGTACAGTAAATGAGCCCGAACCCAGGTGTATTGGAAATGCTGGTATCTTTTCAGTTCAAAACAAAGTTCTGTTTCAGTTCCCCTAGGTTTATATTATTTTAGTCCACTGCACTTTCTACTAACTATAGCATACTGTCTCCCTAGACTCTTTGGAACTGGGAAAAAAATCTAACTTTAAAAGTAAAAATAGTGAGGGGAAAAAATTTAAGTTATACATATCTTATAATTCCATATAAAACAAAAATGCATCCTATCTGGATTTTAAAAAGCCGAGACAGACTGAAGAGGAACCTATGACTAAGGCTGAGGCTAAGGTCTGCCTGCACCTTAGAAAGGTCTAAAATGGATTACTTAAATTTCCTACTTCAGCTACCGAAAGACTTCCTCTGCCACAGACTAGGACTTACTTACCAGCAACACTTAACTCTTCCTATCCAGGGCATAGAATAAAAACAGTCTCATTCATTCTCATGTGAGAAATTATCTAAGAAAGTTTATTACCTTCCAAAATCTAGCTGCAGATCTTATAAAGTATGTTTTGTTTTGTTTTTAAGTAGGCTCCACATCCAGCATGGACCCCAACACAGGGCTCGAACTCATGACCGTGAGATCAAAAGGCAGGCAGTTAACTGAGCCAGCACCCTTTGTAAAGTTACATTTTGAGTGGGCGTTAGATAAAAGGAAATACAGTCAAATCCGAGTAACATCAAACTGGATCATCTGAAGTACTCTGGGATTCTTTCATCCCTCCCTGCCCATCTAGTCAAGCCCCAGTCTATCAGTGACTCGGGGACAGAGTGGATGTTGGGACTGAACGAGGCCGAAAGGAACTATACATGTTTAAAAGTGTGCTTAAATATTTTTGTAATGTTATGGATTTTTTTCCAATTCATAGCACCATCTGTTTCCATGGTATCCCCCAACACGGATGAGTTTTTAGATCTTCTTGCCAGCTCACAGAGCCGCCGTCTCGATGACCAAAGGGCCAGTTTCAGTAATTTGCCAGGGCTTCGACTGACACAAAACAACAATAAGTCTGTACTTGGCCACCTGATGACTAATGACAACAAAGAGCCTGATGAAGACTTCTTTGACATCCTTATAAAATGTCAAGTATGTATGCATATTTATGACAGTCTATGTATGGCTCAGATGCTGTTGGGAGCTTTGTCAGTATTATAATTTTAATTTGGGAAGGGCTCATTTTGTATTAGGGACACACTTATTATTCAGGGGTCCATCACACACTACAGATCTCTGTGATGGCTTTTTACTTGTATTATTTTGGTGGTGAGGCGAGGTGACATGTTGCTGATGACTCTGAGCTGTGGTGGTGAAGAGACTGTGAGTGGTATAAAAGGAGGCCTAGAAAAGAGCCCCTCTTAATAAAAAGAAAAAAAAAAAGAAAAAAAGCCCCTCTTTTCTAAATGTTAGGAAAAAGCACTGGATCAGCCAGGGATTAATATGGGGAGTCTAGCTGGGGCCCTCTCTAGAGAACTTTAGGAGTAATGCACATATTGAGATAGCTTTCATTTTTTAGTTATTTTAATAATTATTTGTCAAAATGGTTAAAGAATAGTTCAAATAACTTGAACAGGACCATAAGAAAAATAGTTATTTTTACTAAAGAGACATTTCCTCTGCCCAACCCTAATTCTGTGTTTTCTCATTCATAAAAAGATGAGATGATGATACATATACTACCTACCTCTCATTCAATTAACAGAAAATTATTGAGCACCTATTATGTTCTCTGCACTAGACATCTGAGACATACTTGGCTTTTAAAGGATCCTACACTTTAGTGTGAGAGACAGTAAGTCTGTACATGTACATACATGTACATAGATATTCTATGTCAGGTACTGATAACATGCTATAAAGAACATTAAAGCAAGATACAGGAGTTGGGGTATCCAGGGATGGCGGTGGTTAGGAAAGAGGTTTCAGTATTGGCATATGAACAGAGATCTGAATGAGGTGAAACAGTCTGCCATGTGAAGATTTAGTAAAAGTGTTCCATGCCGAGATAACAGATCTCTTCTTGGATATAAAAGCTTAGCAGGCTCAGGGAATGACAAGGTGGCCAGTGTGACTGGCATGGAGTGAATAAAGGATAAGAGAGTGGTAGGACATCAGGATGGAGAAATAACCAGCCTATATCTTATAGTCCATGATGAGGTTCTTGTATTCCAGTCATTCTGGCTACTGCTGAAAGCATGTGGAGTGACAAAGGGTATTAGCAGAAAAGCCAGCTAGAAAAACCAGTATGGGTAATTCAGGTAAAAGATGACTTTGACTAGTATAGTGGTGGTAGTAGTGATGATAAGCAGTCAGAATAGGGATATATTTTGAAGTTATGGTTGACGGGTAAGACCTGTTAATAAATTGGATGGAGGGTATAAGAAAGAATCAAGGAAGGCTTCTATCTTTTAGTCAGTGAATGGTACAGTTTACTGAAATGGAGAAGTCAAGAGGAGAAACAGGTTTGGGAAGAAAAAGCAGTTCTACTTTAGATATGTAAATCTGAGTTATGTAAGTAGATCCTCAAGTGGAGATGTTGAGTAGGCCACTGGATATAAAAATCTGGAGCCCAAGAAAGAAAAGATTTGGGGAGTCATCAGCATATAGCTGGTATTAAATCCTTGGGAAGACAGTATCCAAAGAATAAAGAAACAGGAAGACTAAGCTCTGGGCATTCCAAAATCTGAGTAGAGTAAGATAAGCCAGCAAAGCAGCAGTCAGCCCAGAGAGTGGTAGAAGCAAACTGAAGAATGTTTTAAGAACATTGCTAAGAAGCCAAGTAAGATAATGGGCTGATCTACGAGATTTGGCAACATGGAGCTTATTAGTCTTTTAGAAAGATACTGTTTTAGTGACATGATGGGGACAAAGGATTGAGGGGGTTGAGAAAATGGAAAGTATAAAGGGGAGATAGAAGTGGGTTTTCTTACTTTGGAAGTTAATACTGCGTGTATGCTGATAGAAATGATCATAGAGGGAGGAATGGGTGATGCAGCATAGTATGGGATAATCAAAGTTTTTACGCAGGTGAGAAGGAGAGCAGGGTATTATATGTACAGATTTGGAGGTAAGTGTAGGTAGGAATTCTCTCTGGTGGCTTTTATTTTCTTAGCAAAGTAAGAAGTAGGGACATTAGTGGAAATTGTGGAACATAGTTTGAGAAACTGAAAGCATATTGAGCAGGGGAAATTAACAGAAGTATTGAGCTACCTTGAGGACTCATTTGAATAAGTAACAGAAATAAGACAGGTCATTACAGTAGTGTTTTTTTTTTTCTCGAGGTATAACCACCTACTTAAGGATACAGAGATTTAATCAAGGTCAGTATTTTGACAGAACAGGATAGATTGGGAGAGAAGCACACACCACGGAGTTAGTTCAGTAAGGGACTTTGTAATCTAGGGTGCATTGAAGAGGGAAGTAAGGAAATGAAAGATATGAAAGTGCAAAGTAACAACGAGCCCAGTGGCTTTAAGAAATACTGTCCTGGGGCGCCTGGGTGGCTCAGTGGGTTTAAAGCCTCTGCCTTCGGCTCAGGTCATGATCTCAGGGTCCTGGGATTGAGCCCCACATCGGGCTCTCTGCTGAAGCAGAGAGCTTTGTGATCTCTTTCTCTGTCAAATGAATGAATGAAATCTTTAAAAAAAAAAAAAAAAAGAAAGAAAGAAATACTGTCCCTAGGGGCACCTGGGTGGCTCAGTGGGTTAAAGCCTCTGCTTCCTCCTCTCTCTCTGCCTACTTGTGATCTCTATCAAATTAAAAAAAAAAAAAAAAGAAATATTGTCCCTAATAACAGACCATCAATATATATGAAGCAAAAATTGACAGAGTAGAAAGGAAAAATGAACGTTTCTACAAAAACAGTTGAAGGTTTCAAGACCCCTCTCAAAAACAGGTAAGACAACCAAGCAGTGGATAAACTTGAATAACACAATAGGCTAACTAGTTCTTACAGAACATACATTCTTCTCAAGTGTATATGGGATATTTTCCAGGAGAGACCATATGTTAGGCCACAAAATAAGTCTCAACAATTTAAAAAGACAGATATCATAGAAGATACTCTGACCCCAACAGGATGAAGTTAGAAACAACAACAGAGGGAAAAATGGAGAATTCACAAACTTGTGGAAATTAACCAGTAGGTAAAGAGGAAATCATAAGAGAAATTAGAAAATACCTAGAGACTGATGAAAATGGAAACACAATATTCTAAAACTTTGGGATGCAATGAAGGTAGTACTCAGAAAATTTTATAGCTGTAAGAAGGAAGATCTCAAATTAACAACCTAACTTCATAGATAAATCTAAAACTAGCAGAAGGAAGGAAATGGAGAACAGAAAAACGGGAAAAAATCTTAAATCTGGTTATTTGAAAAGTTTAACACAACTGGTAAATGTTTATACAACTGGTAAACAGTTAACTAGAGTAAGAAAAAGAAAAGCCTCAAATTACTAAAATTAGAAATAAAAGTGGGGACATTGCTCATATTCCACAGAAATAAAAATGATTTTAGGAGACTACTCTGAATGATTATATGCCAACAAGTTGAATAACCTGTATGAAATGGATAAATAACTAGAAACACAAAATCATCCAACACTGAATCATGAATAGAAAATAGTCCCATAATCCATAAGGACATTGTATCAGCAATAAAAAACTTCCTGACGAAGAAAAGCCCCTGGACCTGATGGCTTCACTGGTGAATTCTGCCAAACATTTAAAAAACACCAGTCCTCATACTCCTCCAAAAAACTGAAGAGAAGGGAATACTTCCTATTCCTAAATCATTCTATGAGGCCAATATTGTCCTGATACCAAAGCCAGACAAGACACTATAAGAAAACTTATGAGGCCAATACCCTTTTTGAATATAGATGCAAAAATCATCAATAAAATACTACCAAGCAGAATCCAGTAAATGGATTATATACCATACCCAGGAAGAATTTGTTCCTGGAATGCAGGGATGATTCAACACGGGAATCAATGTAATAGAATTACATTGATTAATAGAATGAAAGGGGGGAGAAAAACCCCCACTCGATCATCTAAATGGATATAGAAAAAGCATCTGACAAAATTCAGCACATTTTCATGTTAAAAACACTCAACAAACTAGGAATAGTAAGAAACTACCACAACATAATAAAAAAGTCATTTATGAGGGGTGCCTGGGCACAGAGTCGGTTGCAGTGTCTTTTTTATTTATTTGACAGATCATAAGTAGGCAGAGAGAGAGGGGGAAGCAGGCTCCCCGCTGAGCAGAGAGCCCAATGTGGGGCTCAATCCCAGGACCCTGAGATCATGACCTGAGCCGAAGGCAGAGGCTTAACCCACTGAGCCACCCAGGCGTCCCGCAGTGTCTGACTTTTTTTTTTTTTTTTAAAGATTTTATTTATTTGACAGAGAGAGTGAGATCGCAAGTAGGCAGAGAGAGGGGAGAAGCAGGCTCCCCGCTAAGCAGAGAGCCCGATGCAGGGCTCGATCCCAGGACCCTGGGATCATGACCTGAGCTGAAGGCAGAGGCTTCAGCCACTGAGCCACCCAGGTGTCCCGCAGTGTCTGACTCTTGATTTCAGATCAGGTCTCAGGATTATGGACTCGAGCCCCATGTGGGTCTCTGCGCTCAGCAGAGTCTGCCTGTCAGTCTCCCTGTGCCCTTGACCCTGTGTGCGTACACATGCGCAAATTTATAGATTAAAAAAAAGTCATTTGTGAAATAGCCACAGCCACTATCATACTCAATGGTAAAAGACAAAAGCTATTCTCTAAGATCAACAGAAGGAGCCCACTTTCGCCACCTCTATTCAACATAATACTGGAACTTCTAGCAGAGTAGTTAGGCAAGGGGAAAAAAAATCCAGACTAGAAAGGAAAAAGTTATCTATGTTCAGAAATGACAGTTTCAGATGTAGGAAACCCTAAAGATTTCACCAACAAAACCCACAAAAAACCCTGTCAGAACTAAGAAACAAATTCAGCAAAATAACAGGATATAAAATATCTAAATAATCAGCCGTGTTTCCATACACTAACAATGATGAACCGACTAAATAGGAAATTAACAGTTCTTACAGTAGCATCAAAAAGAGTAAGCTACCCAAGAATGAACTTAACCAGGGAGGTTAATGAACAATTAAAAACTATAGAATATTTCTGAAAGACATGAAAACCTCATAAATGGAAAAAATCTCATGTTCATGGATTAGACAACTTAATATTGTTAAAATGCCCATACCACCCAGAGTGTCATCTACAGATTCAGTGCATTTCTTAACAAAATGTAAATAAGGTTTTTTACAGAAACAGAAAATTCCATCCTGAGATTCCACAGGAACCCAAATAACTCAAGAACAATTTGGAGCAAGCAGAACAAAGAGGGCTCACATTTCCTGATTTCAAATTTTTACTACAAAGCCACGTTACCAAATAGTTTGGGTACTGGCATAATGACAGACATATATACCAAATGGAAAGAGAGCCCAGAAATAAATCCTTGAATATGTGGTCTAGTGATTTTCAGCAAGTATGCCACAACTATTAAATGGGGAAAGGATTCTCATCATCACATGATTCTGGGAAAACTATCCACATGCAAAAGAATGAAGCTGGACCCTTACCTAACACCATATATAAAAACTGATTCAGAATGGATCAAAGACCTAAATGCAAGAGCTAAGACTATAAAATTTGTAGAAAACATTAAGGGGAAAGTTTCAAGATTTTGGATTTGGCAATGATTTCTTAGTTATGACGCCAAAGGTACAGGCAACAAAAGAAGTAGATAAACTGGACATCATGAAAATTTAAAACTTTTTTTAAAGATTTTATTTATTTATTTGACAGATAGAGATCACAAGTAGGCAGAGAGGCAGGCAGAGAGAGAGGAGGAAGCAGGCTCCCTGCCGAGCAGAGAGCCCGATGTGGGGCTTGATCCCAGAACCCTGGGATCATGACCTGAGCCAAAGGCAGAGGCTTTAACCCACTGAGCTACCCAGGTGCCCCGAAAATTTAAAACTTTTGTACGTTAAATAACACTCTTACAAAAGTAAAAAGGCAACTCACGGAAAATATCTGCACATCATATAACTGGTAAAGGATTAATTCAGAATATAGAGAACTCTAAAACTTAACTACAAAAAAACCTATTACAGAAATGGACACGGGCGCCTAGGTGGCTCAGTCGGTTAAGTGACCGACTCTTGATTTCAGCTCAGGTCATGAGCTCAGTGTCATGATATTGAGCCCCATGCTGGGGCTCATGCAAAGCACAGAGCCTACTTAAGATTCTCTCTGCCTGTTCCCCAACCCCTCCCCAAAGAACAAAAATAGACATTTCTCCAAAGAAAATATACAAATGGCCAATAATATATGAAGGGATGCTCAACATCACAAATCATCAGAGAAATGCAAATCAAAACCACAATGAAATACCACCTCATACCCATTAAGATGCTACCATTAAAAAACAAAAACCCCCACCAGAAAACAACGAGCATTGGTGAGGACATGGAGAAATTGGAAATGTTGGTGCACTGCACGTGGAAATAGAAAACGGTGAAGCTGCTATGAAAAACAGTATGGTGGGACTTTCCAAGATTGCAGAAGAGTAGGAGAACTCAGTTTTGTCTAGTCCCAGGAATCATTCTGAACACCTGTGAACTCAACCAGAGATCTAAGAAAAAGAATTGGTACAATCTACAAATAGAAAGGCAACCACTTTCTGCAAGAATGACAAGATAGAAAAACTCACCTCAAAAGAGAACAAGAGGCAATACTGACTTACCAGGGACCTAATCGGTATGGATATAAGTAAGATGTTAGAACTAGGGTTCAGAACAATTATAAAGATATTAGCTGGTCTTGAAAAAAAGCACAGAAGACACTAGAGAATCCCTTTCTGACAAAATAAAAGAACTAAAATCTAAAAAGATTGAAATCAAAAAGGCTATCAGTGAAATACAATTTAAAAATGGAGGCTCTAACTGCTAGGGTAAATGAGGCAGAAGATAATTAGTGATACAGATGACAAAATGATGGGGAATGAAGCTGAGAAAAACCGAGAACTACTGGATCATGAGAGAATTCAAGAGATAAGTGATACCATAAAGTAAACAATACTAGAATAATTAGGATCCCAGAAGTGGGGACAAATTATATCTGAGAACTTTCTTTATCTGAGGAAAGAAGCAAGCATTCAAGTCCAGGAGGCACAGAGAACCATCCCCCTCAAAATCAGTAAAAATAGGTCAACACCTCGACATAATAGTGAAGCTTGCAAACCTCAGAGACAAAGAGAAAATCCTGAAAGCAGCTCAGGACAAAAGGTCTATAACCTACAAGAGTAGAAATAAAGGGCTAGCAACAGACCTTTCTGCAGAAATCTGGCAGGCCAGAGAGGACTGGCATGATATATTCAGGTTGCTAAATGAGAAATACGTAGCCAAGAATACTGTCCAGCTAGAAAGTCATTCCAAATAGAGATAATAAAGCTTCCAAAATAAACAATTTATGATCACTAAACCAGTCCTGCAAGAACTGTTAAAGGGGATCCTTTAAGCAAAGAGCCCAAAAGTAACACCAGAAGGGAACATAGACAATATACAGAAACAGAGACTTTATAGATAATTCAGTGGCACTAAATTCATATCTTTCAGTAGTTACTCTGAATGTAAATGGGCTAAATATGCCCCAATCAAAAGACAGGGTATGAGATTGGGGCACCTGGGTGGCTCAGTGGGTTAAAGCCTCTGCCTTCGGCTCAAGTCATGATCCCAGGGTCCTGGGATTGAGCCCTACATCGGGCTCTCTGCTCAGTGGGGAGCCTGCTTCCTCCTCTCTCTCTCTGCCTGCCTCTCTGCCTACTTGTGATCTCTTTCTATCAAATAAATAAATAAAATCTTAAAAAAAAAAAAAAGGAGGGGGTATGAGATTGGATAAAAAAGAAGACCCATTGATGTGCTGTCTGCAAGAGACTCATTTTGGACCCAGAGACACCTCCAGATTGAAAGTAAGGGGGTGGAAAACCATTACCACGCTAACAGACATCAAAAGAAAGTGGGGTGGCAATCCTCATTTCAGACAAATGAAATTTTAAACCAAAGACCATGTAAGAGATGAGGAAAGATGCTATGTCATTAATTAGAGGGTCTATCCAACAAGAAGATCTAGCAATTGTAAATATTCATGCCCCTAACATGGGAGCAGCCAATTATACAAACCAATTAATAACAAAATTAAATACATTGATGATAATATAGTAATAGTAGGGGACTTAAAAATTTTTAAGATTAAAAAAAATTTTTTTTAAGATTTATTTATTTGAGAGAAAGCACATGGAGAGAGGTGGGGAAGGGAGAGGGAGAAGCAGACTCCCTGCTGAGCAGGAAGCCCTGAACTCAGGGCTCAATCCCAAAACCCAGGACCCCAAGATCTATGACCTGACCGGGAGGCAGATGTTTAACTGACTGAGCCACCCAGGTGCCCCAATAATAGGGGACTTTAACACCCCACTCGCTACAATGGACAGATCTTCTAAGCAGAAGATCAACAAAGAAAAAAGGGCTCTGAATGACACACTGGACTAGATAGATTTCACAGATGTATTCACAGCATTCCATCCTAAAGCAGCAGAATACACTTTTTTTTTTTAAGGTTTTATTGATTCGACAGAGCACAAGCAGGAGGAGTGGCAGCCAGAGGAGAGGGAGAAGCAGGCTCCCTGCTGAGTAAGAAGCCAGATGCGGGACCCAACCCCAGGACCCTGGGATCATGACCTGAGCCAAAGGCAGATGCTTAACCGACTAAAACATGTGTGCCCCCAGAATATACATTCTTCTCAAGTCTACATGGAACATTCTCCAGATCACATACTGGGTCACAAATCAGGTCTCAACCAGTACCAAAAGACATGGATCATTACCTGCATATTTTTGGACCACAATGCTTTGAAGCTGGAACTCAGTCACAAAAGGAAATTTGGAAAGAACTCAAATACTTGGAGGTTAAAGAGCAAGCTACTAAAGAATGAATGAGTCAACTAGGAAATTAAAGAATTTAAAAAAATTTTATGGAAACAAATGAAAATGAAAACTCAACTGTTCAAAACCTTTGGGATGCAGCAAAGGCAGTCCTAAGAGGGAAGTATATAGCAATATAAGCCTTTCTCAAGAAACATGAAAGGTCTCAAAGACACAGCCCAACCCTACACCTAAAGGAGCTTAAGAATAGCAAATAAAGCCTAAACCCAGCAGGAGAAGAAAAATAATATTAGAGGAGCAATCAATGAAATAGAAACCAAAAGAACAGCAGAACAGAGCCACAAAACTAGGAGCTGGTTCTCTCAAAGAATTAGTATGATCGATGACACCCCCTTCCCCCAGCCAGACTTATCAAAAAGAAAAGGGAAAAAACCCAAATTAATAAAATAAAATCATGAATGAAAAAGGAGAGATCACAACCAACACCAAGGAAATACAATTACAAGAACATATGATATGCCATCAAATTAGGCAATCTGGAAGAAATGGATGCATTCCTTAGAGATGTACTAAGTTACCAAAAATGAACCAGGAAGAAATAGAAAACCTGAGCAGAGTTCAGGGCTGCATGGCTTCTCAGGAATTCTACCAAGCATTTAAATAAGAATTAACACCTATTCTTCTGAAGCTGTTTCAAAAAATAGAAATGGAAGGAAAACTTCCAAACTCATTCTGTCAGGCCAGTATTACCTTGATTCCAAAACCAAAGACCCCACTGAAAAGATCAATATCCCTGATAAACCTGGATGATGTAAAAATTCTTACCAGGATACTAGCAGTAGACTCCAACAGTACATTAAAAGGATTATTCACCATGACCAAGTGTAATTTATTCCTGGGCTGCAAGGGTGGCTCAACAGCTGCAAATCAATCAACATGATACACCACAATAAAAGGACAAGAACCATAGGATCCTCTCAATAGATGCGGAAAAAGCATTTGACAAGGTACAGCATCCTTTCTTAATTAAAAACTTCAGTGTAAGAAGTGTAGGGATAAAGAATATCATAAAAGCCACATACGAAAAGCCCACCGTGAGTATCATTCTCAATGGGGAAAAACTGAGCTTTTCCCCTAAGTTCAGAAACATGACAGAGATGTCCACTCTTAACCACTGTTCAACATAGTACTAGAAGTCCTGCCTCAGTAATCAGACAACAAAAAGAAAAGGCATCTGAATCAGCAAAGAATTGAAACTCTCACTCTTTGCAGATGACTTGATACTCTATGTGGAAAACTTATAAAGGAATTTAGCAAAGTGGCAGAATGTAAAATCAATGCACAGAAATCAGTTGTATTTCTATACACTGAGAAAGAAATTAAGGAGTCGATCCCATTTACAATTGCACCCAAAACCATAAGATAATTGGGAATAAACCTAAACAAAGTGGCAAAAGATCTGTACTCAGAAAACCATAGAACACTCATCAAAGAAATGGAAAAGCGTCCCATGTGCATGGGTTGAAAGGATAAATACTGTTGAAATGTCTAAGCTACCTAGGGCAATCTAAACATTTGATACAATCACTATGGAAATACTATCAACTTTTTCACAGAGCTGGAAGAAATAATTCTAAAATTTGTTTGGAACCCGAAAAGACCCTGAATAGCCAAAGGAATGTTGAAAAAGAAAACCAAAGCTGGTGGCATCACAATTCCAGACTTCAGGTTCTATTACAAAACTGTAATCCTCAAGACAGTATGGTACCGACACAAAAAACACATAGATCAATGGAATAGAACTGAGAACCCAGAAATGGACCCTCAACTCTGTGGTCAACTAATCTTTGACAAAGCAGGAAAGGATATCCAAGGGGAAAAAGACAGTCTCTTCAACAAATGGTGTTAGGAAAATTGGGCAGCCACATGCAAAGGAATGAAACTACACCATTTCCTTACACCATACACAAAAATAAACTCAAAATGGATGAAAGACCTAAATATGAGATAGGAATCCATCAAAATCCTAGAGAACACAGGCAGCACCTCTTTGATCTTGGCCACAGCAGCTTCTTGCTAGACACATCTCCAAAGGCAAGGGAAACAAAGGCAAAATTGAACTACTGGGACTTACCAAGATAAAAAGCTTCTGCACAGCAAAGGAAACAGTCAACAAAACCAAAAGAGACCAACAGAATGGGAGAAGATATTTGCAAATGACTTACCAGATAAAGGACTGATATCCAAAATCTATAAAGAACTTATCAAACTCAACATCTAAAGAACACATAATCCAGTCAAGAAATGGACAGGGGTGCTTGGGTGCCTCAGTTGTTAAGCATCTGCCTTTGGCTCAGGTCATGATTCCAGGGTCCTAGGATCGAGCCCCACATCAGGCTCCCTGCTCAGTGGGGAGCCTGCTTCTCCCTCTACCACTCCCCCTGCTTGTGGTCCCTCTCTTGCTGTCTCTCTGTCAAAAAAATAAAATCTTTAAAAAAAAAAAAAAAGAAAAAAGAAAAGAAAAGAAAGAAATGGACAGAAGAGGGGTTCCTGAGTGGCTCAGTCAGTTAAGTGACTGCCTTTAGCTCAGATCATGATCCCAGGTATCTTGGGTTGGAGCCCTGCATTGGGCGCTCCGCTCAGTAGCAGATCTGCTTCTCCCTCTCTGTGATCTCTCTCGCTTTCACTCTCTCAAATAAACAGTCTTAAAAAAAAAATTCTCAGGATTAAAACTCAGCTTAAATGTTAAAAAAAAAAAAAAAAACAGGATGGTAGTTCCTCACAAAGTTAAAAATAAAATTACCATATGATCCAACAGTCTCATTTCTGGGTATATACCCAAGCAATTGAAATCACAGATATGAACAGGTATTCATACACCCATGCTCAATATTCACAATATTGCATTATTCACAATATCCAAAAGTTAGAGGCAATCAAGTACCCACTGGCAGATGGATAAAATCTGGTGTAGCTACATAATGGAATACTTTTCAGCCATAAAAATGAGGAAAATTCTGACACAAGTCACAACACAGGTGAACCCCAAAGGCTTTGTGCTGAGAAGCAGGCAGTCACAGGAGGACAAATACGATACCGTTTCACTCCTATGAGGTAAAGTAGTCAGATTCATAGAGTCAAAGTAGAATGGTGGTTGCCAGCAGCTGGAGAGGGGAGAATGGGAGCTACTGTTTAAGACATTTAGAGTTTGGTTTTACAAGATGAAAATGTTCAGAATATGGATGGTGATGATTACACAACAGGATCAATACCAAATAGGGTTAATACTAAACTGTACATTTAAAAATGGTTAAAGTGGTAAATTTTATTTTATAATTATTAAAATTTTCCTGGGGGATTACTATCTAGCCTGATCTAGAAAATTGGAGGTGGCAGTCAAAATGGGATGTTTGAAATCATGATTGTAAAGACAATGCAGTTATTAAGAGTGATCAAATCTGCCCTAACACCATGGGAGTGAACAGATGAGGCAGAGGTAAGGAATGAAGACCAGAAGAGGTCTAGGGACCCAAGTGCCCGAGTACTGGATGAGTTGGAGGACAATGAAATCACCACAGACCACAGCTTAAGGACAAGAGAAATGAAGTGTGTGTGTGTGTGTGTGTGTGTGTGTGTGTGTGTGTGTGTGTAGCTGCTCACAAAGAGGCCCGGGAGGATCCTGCTGAGGGGTTAAATGTGAAGGCAGGTCAGTGCACAGTGCCCAGCAAGAGTGGGCACTCTGACGTCAGCCCACATATCCCCATGCTGGAGCTACAATACCAGATGCTCTATGTATGCTTTTAAGTGCTTGTATTTTTTAGTTGATCAATAACATTTCTAATATATTTCTACAATAAGGATCTGTAAGTTAAAACTTCAAGGAGAAAAATCTGGGCTTCAAGGATTTAAATGCTTAAGACAGAGCTAGGCAGAAAACATTCTAGGCTTTTCAGGCCCCATGGTCTTTATCACAGCTGCTCAACTCTGCAGTGGTAGCAGGCAAGCAGCCACACATAGTTCATCAACAAATGAGCATTGTGGTGAAATGAAAAGGAAACATTATATACAAAAACAGGCAGTGGGTTCCGGTCTGCTGACCCCTGGCCTGACACTGTATTTGCAAGGTAGTGCTGCAGTGTTTTTGCACCTAACATTCTAAGGATTTGGTAAATTGTACTTGTCAGTGCCTATTCTGTAAGATTTGACCTTGGCTTTTTTTTTTTTTTTTGAAGATTTTATTTATTTGACAGAGACCACAAGTAGGCAGAGAAGCAGGCAGAGAGAGAGGAGGAAGCAGGCTCCCCACTGAGCAGAGAGCCTGATGCGGGGCTTGATCCCAGAACCCTGGGATCATGACCTGAGCCGAAGGCAGAGACTTTAACCCACTGAGCCACCCAGGCGCCCCTTGACCTTGACTCTAAATTAATCTTAGCAAAGCCATGAAGTTATACTTCTACATAGTACTTGCTAGATTCTGATTATGTAAATCATGGCAAAGGTTTTATTAGGTTTCAGGTCTAAATATTTCTGAAACAAGCCCCCAAAAAAATGTTTTTCTTGTGATGACAGACATTAATGAATATTTGTGGTTTAATCTCTTTCTCATCAATTTTCAGGGGTCCAGATTAGATGATCAAAGATGTGCTCCACCACCGGCCACCACAAAGGGACCAACAGTACCAGACGAGGACTTTTTTAGCTTGATTTTACGTTCTCAGGCAAAAAGAATGGATGAACAGAGAGTTCTCTTACAAAGAGATCAAAACAGAGACACTGAATTTGAACTGAAGGACCTCATACAAAGTAATGCTTTGTTGGAATTTAAAAATACAGGAAAAAAATAAGCAAACCTTTAGTTATTATGGATGTATTTTTTTTTTAATGACCTTATTTCCTTTCAGAACACTGCAGGGAAATTCAATCTATTACTTTTTCCTTAAAAGGAGAAATTATAGCACTGTAATACAGCTTAAAATGTTCTAGAATGATATAAATAACCTTTAATAGTATGATATTAATTAACATTTCTCTGGAACACTTGTTTCAGAATGGAGGGGTCTTACAAAAGGTGCTTCATCAACTTTCGTGATTCAAGCTCGGGACTGTGTTCTTCGGCAACTTGTTAGATTCCTTTACCTAGAGTTTGTAAAGTAGGAAGATAAATGAATCTAGACTAGAATTTAATCCTCTTGCTGAGATAATTTTTTTAAGTCTAAATTGACAATGGCTTTTTTTAATACTGAACCATGGATGTGAGAAATTTTGCTGTTTAGTAAAAATAACATACTTGCCCATGTGTAAAAAAGTTATAGTCTTATTAAAAAAAATCTAGATCAATCTTTTTCTAAGAAAGTCATATTTTCAGTATGTTATTAGTTCAAAGCCATTACAAAAAACTCTTAAATAAACTTCCAGCATGTTTTAGGCCCTTTAATTTAAAGTGTGTGTGTGGTTTAAAATTATACCTTCTGTTACAAAATACGGCTGTTAAACTGTTTAAGACCTAATGTCAAAACAAAACTTTAAACAAGAAAAACACCCCCAAAACTCTTGTGGTTCTATCAAGAACCTAGGCCATGAAAATAGAAAATAGATGAAATTCACAAAATTTAAGAATGAAAGATGTAAATTAAGGCTTCAGTCATCATTAAGCCTTCCCTCCCCCTCCCAGAAACTGAAGGTAGTTTACAAGGGTACGTAATAGGACATGACACAAAGTAAGCTTCACGAAAGAAGATAGCACGGATGGAAAGAGCAGAGCCTAGCCTAAGGGTGAATTCTAGAATGCAAATGCCCACAGCCAGAACAAGTTGACAACTCATTCACCTCTGGTTGCTTCTGATTCTGCACAGCCAGGATGGAATCAGGGGCTCTGTTCTTCCTTAAAATCCTTCAGGTGATTTGGTGGATAGTGAGAACCACTTCTCCAAACGCCAATATTTACAAAAATAAAATAGAAAGATAGTTAATCTGGAATCACATCAAAGGCTCGGGGGGAAAAAAAAGATTTTTGGTTCTAAGATCAGACAAATTTTGTCAAAAGTACTCAGCACCTGGATCATCTTGTCTTCTATATTACATACAGGATATAACGTCCTAGACAGCATCCTTGTAAAAACCGCACGTAAGTTTCATGGGGTTTTTTTTTTCTTACAAGCATATTTGATGAGCAAAGACAGCATACCAAATCACAATAATGTAAAAATAAGTATTTATTTTGCATATACAACAGTTCTTAGACCCTGTAAACATTCAACATTCTCTATTCCATTTAAACACTGCTTTTAAAAAGCTGTCGACCCCATTGCAATTTTCCTAAAAACCTGTTGCTAAAATCCTTGATTCTAATGACAGATATGGGCTGGACAAGAAACAAGTCTATTTCTCCAAGTTATAAACTGGCCTTGATCTGTTCGGTCTGCTTTAGTGTCTTCCCTAAATTGCTGTCATCATTCAACAGCAGTGGTATGTTGCCTCGCTAGCTGTCAAAGTGGACTGCATCCCCAAACGGATATCTGTAATGAAAGAATACAAAGATGAAATTCTACTTAGTTTTTTACAGATCCATTTTTTGATTGATAAAAAGCAGTCAGGGGTTGAAACAGCATTAACTCTACTATCATAATTAAAGGTCTCTCACCTGAGGCATTCACTGCTCTCCAGAATCCAGTCACAGCTCTGACGACAACCACCCTAGGCACGTATTTCCCCCACCCCCAGCACATATTTACCAGTTAGTGTGAACAGGTCTAGCCCTCAGGGAAGACTTAATATGCATCGATGTTCACAAAGCCACTCAGAACTGCAGGCACCCCTGCGTTAGTACACTGTGCTGTGAATTTTTATATAAAATCCTGCTGTGTTTTCTGCAAAGAACTATTACCTTTCTGATGAATTACTCAAGATGTTTGCAATATTAAGCTAGAAAGTAATATTAACAATAAATTTTACATCCTCTTGCTGAGGTAATTTTTTAAAATCTTAACTGACAACGGCATTTTTTTATACTTAACCAGGAACATACAGAAATTATGCTGTTTAGCAAAAACAATGTACCTGACCAAGGTGTAAAGTATGTATTTGGTGGGGAAACAGTAAAGCTATTCTCCAGCTACTGACTATGTAAAACCACAATCACCGATTTAACAAGCTGTGCTAACTAAAGTCTCCTGCCCATCTTCAGTTCTGTCTTAGCTGAGGGTAAAGAGGGGCAGCAAGAAAGCGGGCCCGGTGAGCGCCGGAAGAGTTGAGGGATGGAGGCATCACTCGCAATTATGAAGCCATGGTGAGCTGGGGCAGCCTCCGTAGAGACAAGGGAACACAGGCTCGGTAACTGCATTGAGACAATGAAGTGCATGAAGAGGGTAAAGCTGATGGCAGCGGACTATCCTTACAATGGTTTCTGAGTACCTGCCACTTTCAGAAACATACCGAATCCGTGCACAACTCACAAATCAACTGAAGTAGGTATTACAGGACAGCCACTAAGCAACACACACATTAGCTAGTTGGTGCCTATATATGCGTGTGAACCATAAAACTTATTTTTCATTGTTCCCTGATTCAAACTGGCCTCTTTAATTATTTGAAATCAGTGATGCTTGCCATACATTCATCTATGAGATCCTGTTCCAAAATTAAGACCTCAAAGTCCCGCAGGAAGCACCAACAGGAAAATGAAATTACGCGAAAGATAAAATTACACAGAAATACATGTGTATTCATTAGTTCTGATGGTGAATAAAAATATTAATGTTTAAGTTGGCACCTGTGGAGTAGTAAATGTCAGAATATTTGTAGAGAAGAGCAAACAGTTGTGAAGAGTATACTTTACAAAACCCAATGATGACCTCCGAGTGGTGGGCCGAGTCTGTGCTCCTCTAGCCACGTGGGCCAGTATCCAGATCATTTCCACAGCTGGCTGGGCAGGACGCACTGCCTTCCTCTGGGCTGCCTCTGGCATCAGTCCTGAGCTGGGCCTTTTCCTGTGCAGGTGAACCTTCCACCTTCTCTGATGTGTCTGGGCCAGAGACAGGCCTAGTAGACTGGCTGCTTTCAGTACTGCTTTCTGGCGGTGTGCTTTCTCCCTGGATTCCACTAAATTCTTTGAGCTTTGTATCCAAAACAGGTAATTTATGCTGTAGAGAATGACATTTTAATTGTTTAATTAACGTAATGTGAAGATTCAGTTACCGAACACGCTTAATAAGTTTCTGTATAAATCTGTATCAAACTCCCAACTGTTTCAAATCCCAGCTCCAGTGCTGTGCTGTAATTATGTCAATGTTCGTAATCCTCACAGAACCCTGCAGAGGAGTGGGGGCACTTAGGATAGCCAGGTGGTCTAGTGACCCAGCTTTAGGAGAGCAAGAGGACTCGTGACCAGTACTGCTGACTCCTCTTGCCTGGTGAGAGTAATTCATATTTACTGATCCTATATTCAGTTCCAGGTACTGGGGATACAGCAGGAACAAAAAACCCTTGCCCTCACTGGAACTTAGGTTTAGCTTGGAGAGACAATCAAGCAACAAACTAACAAAGTACCAAGCTGGGGCCAGAGTGCTGTTTAAATTAGGTAGTCTGAAAGGTGATACAGGAGTAAAGGCTTAAAGAAATGAACATTTCAGCATTCTAGACAGGGAGCAGCAAGTAAAAAGGTTCTAGTTCATGGAATTGTGAGGAGGTCCTTGTGGCTGAAGGAGAGCGAGAGTAGAAGAAATCCATGTACTAATGGAGGGGGACTGTGGGCAGATCCAAGAAGCCCTGGCCACTGAGATAACTAGCTTTCCCTTTAAGTGAGATGAACAGTCCCTGGAGGGTTTGGAATGAGTGGCGCACTGCCATTAACTGTTAAAGCTGAAAGGCACATCGGAAAAAATTTTAGATGTATGCAAGTATGTTTCCTCTTACAAGAAACTCCAATGGAAGGGATTCTAATTTTCTAGATTCAACTGTGCTCACAATTGTTTCTCAAAGGTTTACAGTAACAACTTAAGACATCATAAATTCTGCTCTCAAACAGAAATGCAAGTCTCCCTTTAAATGGCCAATAATGTAGAAAAAACACCTCAGCATTCTGCGGGTAGAAAGCAGAGTCTAGCCAATGATACCAAGGATTTGGGAAAGCAGGGTGTGTGACCCCTCCCCGCCCGGTCTCCCACCCAGTTGAGCCTTCAGGACTCTCCTGCAGGATCCCCAGGCCTCCAGGCCTTCAGTGAGGACTTCTCTCTCAGCTCTTCAAAGGGCAGAAATCTCAGTCACGATTAGCTGGTTTCCTATGAATTAGCACCTGTCCTAACTACTGTTTAATAGTATTTAACATAAAAATTAAATCTCTTTTTAGTTCTAAGAAGGCCGAACTTTTGACCAGAAAAGAGAAAGTAAACAATTATATCAATAACGATATAATTAACCGTGGAAGGTAAAAGAGCAGAAACACCTAACCAGAAGCTCCACAGGAAGCACTGAGGTCTAGCATGAAGGGGGATGGCAAAATAAACAATTGCTGACTTACACAGGGTACGGCCTTGGGACGCTCTCTCGCCTCTGCCTGGGGTACATCACATGGCCGGAGCACTTCGGGGCTCTTGTTGCCAGTCCTAGGCCTCAAGTCAACATCTCTCTCTCTCATACCATCTCTTCTACCCTCATATGTTCTGTCATAAGGGCCTTGCTCAAAGGGGCCAAAGTGGCCTCTATAAGGGAAATCTGCATCACCTGCTCCACCATGGGGTCTATAATCAACTTCCTGCAGCCGTCCTCTATCACCTGGCTTAAGGGCCCGGGGTGGTTCTCTCTCAGGACCACCTATATGTCTCAGCATATTAACTGATTTTCCAGCACCATAGCAGAAACTCTAGAAGGAAAAGAAAAAAATACATAGTATTTAATGGCTGACTTACAATGAAATTATTCAGGGTGCTAGCAAAATTACCTAACTTGATTCAAGGGCATTTGGAGACATAAACATGTTTATTTTACCGTTGTTTCATTTGTGATCCCTTGCTTAGATTAATACTAGGCCAAAGTAGCCAATAAAATGTGAGAAATCACTAAGTGTTAAGTAGACATTTCAATCAGCTGAACACATTTTGACTGAATTCTAACAAGGGCAGTTGGCTAAAACCTAGAAATTGAAACTGGAAGGTACTAATTGATAACTGCTCATCAACTATTTTCACACGCACATCATTACATAAACATTCTCATGTATGGTAGCTTTCCTACAAATACAAACGTGGCTTTAGTGACAACTAAAATCCAACAGGCTTTGAGTCCCATTTCATGGGAAAAACTAGGCAGTTCTCAAACTGACCCCTGGGGCGGGGGGTGGGAATCCCTGGGACAGTTTCAGGGACTCTGTGAGGTCAAACTTTCCATACTTCAAAGACCTTAAGTCTTTTTTTACTCTTCCCTTCTGAGTGTATGGTGGAGTCTGCTGGGGCTGGAGAGACTTCCTCACTCTGATGGCTCAACTGTGTGCTTGTATAGACTTACATTTGAAATTTTTCTTAGTTTTAATTCCTAATATGGTAAATATCAATAAATAAAACCCCTATGAACAAGAGCTCTTCGTGGTCCTCAGTTTTTGTTTGTTTCTTGGAGGCTTTTCTTATTTTTTGGGTTTTTTTTTGTGGTTTTTTTTTGTGTGTGTGTGGTCTGCAGTTAAGAAGGAAGGCAAAAGGGTCCTAAAAACAAAAAGTTTGAAAATCACTGTGCTGGAGAAAACTATTTAAGATGAAGCAGTAAGAGATGATGGGTTTTTGCTTATAATACAGCTTCAGAGACTAAATACAAATCGTCCCCCCACTTATGATGATTCAACGTATAATTGTTAGGCTTCACAATGCTAAGAGAGTGATAGTGTGTTCAGTAGAAACTGTACCTTGAATTTAAAATTTGGACCTTTTCCTGTACTAACGATTTGGGGTCCGATCCTCTCTGGTGATGCTGGGCAGGGCAGTTCTTGGTCAGCCACGGGGTCTCAAGGGTGAACAACCCCTACCACACCTCACCCACACAGCCGTTCTGTTTCTCACTTTCAGTATAATATTCAATAAACTATGTGAGATAGCTGACACTTTGTTATAAATTGTTATAAAAATGGGCTTTGTATTAGATTGATTTTGCCCAACTACTCTGAGCATGTTTAAGGTGGGCTGGGCTAAGTTACGATGTCCTGCAAGCTAGGTATAGTAAATCCATTTTCGACTTACAGTACTTTCAACTTACAATGGGTTTATTGGGATGTAATCCTATAAGTCAAGGAAAATCTACACTACTAAACAATTCATGTCACCTAACAAAACCATATCCCTAAACCTGACTCCTGTAATCACAAGTCAAAAAAGCAAACAGGAATAATTTCAAAGTGAATGAAGTGTGATAAATTCTGTATCCTCAGGGAAGACAATCCTTTTAATTATTATTAATTTAAATTGGAAGGTACTAATTGTCTGATAATTACTATGTTGTGTATATTCACACCCATCAGAGAAAGTAAATGCTGAAAATATTTAAAGTTGTAAACTTGAAATAGGCTAATTCCTTTACAAATACAAACCTGGCTTTTACCATGGCACATCTGGGTTCTTTACATTTTATGTGACAACTGCTTTATTAGGATAAGGGCTGAAAATCAACAATAAAAAAGCTAAAAAGACAACAGATGAATAATGAATAATGTTTCCTCTTAATGTCTATTCCTGGATCCCCCAACTTTCTCAGCAACTCACCTTCTCCCACATCCCTACTTAATTCTGTGGAAAAGCCAATGTTCTTCCCCCTCTCAATGCTGCAAAAACCCCAGACTGAAATAAGGCCCCCTTTCTCAAAGAGAACAAAAACAACTGACTGCATGTATATTAATTCACCAAGTTGAAGAACAAATTTAGAAAAATGTTATTATTCTAAGTCACTACCATGACATCTACAATCAAACTTGAGAATCATTTCCTTGCTTAAATATACATGTAAGTAGGGGCGCCTGGGTGGCTCAGTGGGTTAAAGCCTCTGCCTTCGGCTCAGGTCATGATCTCAGGGTCCTGGGATCGAGCCCCGCATCGGGCTCTCTGCTCAGCAGGGAGCCTGCTTCCTCCTCTCTCTCTGCCTGCCTCTCTGCCTACTTGTGATCTCTGTCTGTCAAATAAATAAATAAAATCTTTAAAAAAAAAAAAATATACATGTAAGTAAAAATAAATCTGTACCACTTAAAAATCATCTTTTCATACCATTAAGCCTAATTTAGCCTGATTAACAACAGCAAAAAAGTCAAGTTTTAGAATTGCCTTTTTTCCCCAAGTGCTGTTAACAATCAACCATGCTGTATACTAACCAGGACAGCTAATGCCATAATGATCAGCACTGGAATGTGAAGTAATACTGGAATCTCCTTCATGAACTCTTTAATAAATTCACCAGCTCCCTTCCCAACGTATTTCAACGGCTCTGTGACAAAGTTGGTGAATGTAACTGCCAGTGCCTAAAACAAAAGATAACAGCAACTTAATTTTTCTCTCAAAGGACTGAGCACACAGAATGAGCCAAAATTCACTGTACACTGGGGCCAAAATTACGTTCCTAAGTTAAAATGCTTTCAATGTGAAAATCATTGTGTAATGGAAGTATTTTCTCTAGAACAAGGATTTATTATTAGCAAAATGTTTTTAAAAAAACACTAACAACTTTTAATAAATACAAGAGTTTTTTTTTTTTTTTTTTACTAACTTTGTATAAGTAATTTTACAAATGTATTCTATACCTTTGTTGGCGGGACCAACCAAATAGGGTTGACTAATAAGAGTTCATAGTATTTTTGGCATGGGTCATCCTTATAGGTCCATGAGCTTCGTAACAATTCTATTTAGAGAAACAGACAAAACACTGAGTCATTTAAAAAAAAAAAAGTTGCATTTCATTCCCAAATAAGACAATAATTTGGTTCTGTCCCTGTCCCCACCACCAACCAATTTTAAATGCTGTACAAATGGACTCCTTGTAACATTGACTTAAAAACTTTTCATCTTATGTCCAAAATGTTTATCTTAAAAATCTTTTTAAATCAGACAAGTATTATGTAGATAAAACATTATACTTTATGAAAATTTCTAAAAGGTAGGTATTAAGAACTGTTCTTCACACACACAAATGAATCCAACTAAAACCATGGAAATCTGAGGGCGATCACTGAATTATATGCAAGTTAATATCCTGGCTGTGGTCTCACATTGCTATCTTTGTGTAAGACCTTTACACGGGACGAAAACGGGAAAGGGGCACAATGATTTGTTTTCCTTCTTCCAACGTCCTGTGCATCTAGAATTATCTCAGTAAAATTTCAATTTAAAAAATCCCTTACTTTACAAAATGAAGAATATCAGTTCTCCCAATTTTTCTAAATTTTTAAAATCTAAACCTCCTAGAGGAGGCATTCGATTGTCCCCTGTACCCAGGAAGCAAGGCCAGATTGGTTTAGTTCCCACAACTTCTAAAGAAACGTTAATTCGGACACCCTGTTTTGTACAATCTGCGGAGATTCTGTTCTGGGTCAGTTATTATGGACTTGCATTTATAAAGTGCCTTTGAACACTAAACCATTCCTACTGCTAGATATACAGAACTAAAGGCAGTCAACAGTAGTGAGAATGTATATACAATCTGTAAGGAAAAAGAAAGTTAAACAACTTTCGTTTTAGGAAAAAAAAATGTATAGTAAAGCTACAACATAAGATTTCGTAAGTCAGTATAAGGAGATTATGTCTAAGATGGATATTAATTCACATAAACACTGATTCACTTCTTTAATGCACATGCTGGGCTAGACAGACAAGATGAGCACCGTCTCCACCACAGTCCAATGGAGGAGACAGTAGCAGTATGGGAGCCAGTGAAGACACAGTTCTTATTCTCTCCCCGTGAGGTTACATGAGCCAAGAGTCACGGTCTGAACCCTGACTTTTCGGGCATGTTCTTCTGACACTGAGGACTCAGTCATGGAAACACTCCTTTCAGCATTTTATCATTTCTCTAAGTTATCTCCGTCCCGGAAAAAAATGATGCCCAGTGAACCAATACCTTACCCCAGAGGCTTCCAATCCAGTCCATCTTCTCAGCACACACATTGTTTAACGGCTCCAGCTTGGCAACCTCGGCCTGATGCTGTGCAAACGCGAGCTGACCAACACCAAAAGGGAGCAGTGAGTGGCTGAAGACATGAAGGTTATGTCTACACATCCAAAACCCTGACTTCAAAACGCGTCTTCACCAGATACCAGACTGTTCAGCGTTTTTTAACAGGAAAAAATACATTTTTTTTTTTTTTAAAGATTTTATTTATTTATTTGACAGACAAAGATCACAAGTAGGCAGAGAGGCAGGCAGAGAGGAGGAAGCAGGCTCCCTGCTGAGCAGAGAGCCCGATGTGGGGCTCGATCCCAGGACTCTGGGATCATGACCTGGGCCGAAGGCAGAGGCTTTAACCCACTGAGCCACCCAGGCGCCCCAAGGAAAAAATACATTTTTAAATGGCAGCTCTTTTCCACTCATGGCAAAGCAGTCTTAAAGCAACGAGTGAGGATAAAGAACTACTGTTACAAAGTACTTCTTTGTTAAGTACTTTTGATGAAAAATGCAAACCTTTGTACTTTTTATAAAAAAGATTATTTTAGTTTAAATCTAATTCATACCACACCCAAAAATATAGTTACATATACTAAATGACTACTTCTCATTTTCTTTTATAATTCATGATAAAATGGAGTTTTGTTCTGGGTGGTTTTCAGCACAAGTGGCCTAGATAAAAAGATAACATTTTTTATATATCCAAGCCCTGGTGGAAACTGCCAAGATAACAATATTCAACCAAACTTTTTTCCTTTAATTTGAAAATAATTAATTCTAGAAGCTATAGAACTTAGAGCAAAAAGTTAAGGATTGATTTAATCAGATAACTTCATCAAAAATATTTTGCTACTTGACTCATCCTGCCAGACAGATCTAAAATTGTCCTTCAACGCTATTTCAACAGAACAGTAGTGCTTCATTTGACTCTATATTCACCATGACCCCAATTTTGAAAGAATTAAAATTTTGGAAAAAGACCAGAAAGAAATACCTGCAATTACTGGAGACAATTATCTCTAGGTGACAAAATTATATTTAACTTTTAAAAATCAAATTTCTGGGGTGCCTGGGTGGCTCAGTCGGTTAAGTATCTGCCTTTGGCTCAGGTCATGATCCTGGAGTCCTGGAATCGAGCCCCACATTGGAATCCTTTGCTCAGTGAGGAGTCTGCTCAAGGATTCTCTCTCCCTCTGCCCCACCTCCTGCTCACACCTGCTCATTCATTCTCAGTTTAAAAAAAAAAATCAAGGGGCACCTAGGTGGCTCAGTCATTAATGTCTGCCTTCAACTCAGGTCATGAACCCAGGGTCCTGGGATCGAGCCCCACGTTGGGCTCCCCACTCTGCGGAAACCTGCTTCTCCCTCTCCCACTCCCCCTGCTTGTGTTCCCTCTCTCGCAGTCAAATAAATAAAATCTTAAAAAATATATTTTTTAAATAAAAATATTTTTTTAAAAAATCAAACTTCTCTGTGTAACTTTCTATTTTTTCTAAATCGTCTACCATCAACATACCACTTTCATATTCAGAAAATAACCTAACTTTTAAAAAATAACATTTTGATATCCTTTCCGGCAAAGAATAAAAGGACATACTCTAAACTACCTACACAAAATTCTTAAAAATGCATCTACCTACCTCTATTCTGATTTAGCCACCCAGATGCCACCCGTCAGAAACTGGGTTACGAATCAGGCCTGCACCAAACGGGTCAGGGACCCAGAACACCAGAGACAGGCGAGCAGCTGCCAGCAACCCCCCCACCCACCCCGTCTCCGATCATTGCCTGTACTCCTCAGCAGAGGCAAGGCTATGTACTAAAGGCACTGCGGTCTTCTGTTATTATGAAGTAACAGTGAAAAACATGAAAACGCTCCACCTATTTAATACCTTATATAAATACATCCAATTCCATCCCAAACTGACGAGGAAACTGATGAATAACACACGTCTCAGCTGGGTGTACCAATGCACATACGTCCACAGCTCGGTAGCTACTAATCCCACGATACAGAGCAGACACAGAAGCACCTCGAAAACAGGAAGAAGCAGAGAGCAGGGTTACTGCCAAGCTACCCTCCCTGCTGAAAAATGATAATCACCAGCAAAAACAAAAGAACTGGCCTCAAATATGCAATGTCATCTGTGCCACACTCGGCCGGAGAGGTGGCAACAGACAAGTGTCTTCATCCAGGTTCTTAACGTGATTACAGTAGAGGGGCTTCTTAATTTTTATTTAAATTCAATTAACATACAGTGTATTATTAGTTTCAGAGGTAGAGGTCAGTGATTCATCAGTTGCATAGAACACCCAGTGCTCACTCCATCACATGTCCTCCTTAATGCCCATGACCATGTTACCCCATCCCCACCCCCTCCCCTCCAGCAATCCTGCCTGTTTCCTGGTTGAGGGTCTCTTATGGTTTGTCTCCCTCTCTGATTGTGTCTTTTATTTTATTCCTCTCTTCCCCTATGATCCTGAATTTTGTATCTTAAATTCCATATATCAGCGAGATCATATGATAATTGTCTTTATGACTGGCTTATTATTTCACTTAACAAAACACCCTCTAGTTCCAGCCACATCATTGCAAACGGCAAGACTTCTTTTTTTGATGGCTGAGTAATATTCCATTATATATACCACATCTTCTTTATCCATTCTTCAGCTGATGACATCTGGACTCTTTCCACAGTTCGGTTATTGTGGACATTGCTGCTACAGACATTGGGGTGCAGGTGCCCCTTCAGATCACTACATTTGTATCTTTGGAGTAAACACCCAGTAGTTTGTAGGGTAGCTCTATTTTTCAACTTCTTGAGGAACCTCCACACTGATTCCCAGAGTGGTTGCACCAGCTTACATTCCCACCAACAGTGTAAGAGAGTTCTATGGTGGAGTTTTTAAAGCATTTTTTAAAATGAGCTGTTACTTACGTCCCCCTTGTCCCACCTTACCATCAACACATTATATGGATCCACTCCAAAGGAGTCTTCAAATCGCCACTTCCATGTTTCAAAATCATGAAACTTAAAATTAATTAAAATATCACTTAGTGCATCATCCAAGGCTCCTGGTTTCCAATCCTCTCCACTGAGAAACTTCTGTATTTCTAACAAGGTTTGTCTTTTTAGAATAATCTCAGCATCATAATGCACAGCATCTTTGTTTTCTTCAGGCTGTATTTGCCCAAAAAACAGAAAAGAGAAACACTTCAAGACAAAAGCCGATTTGGAACTAAATATATATGTGGTTTGTATTTCACATGTATAAAATAGGAGTAATATTATCCACCTATTTGTCTCACATAATGACCAGAGAGCGTATATGTGAAAACCATTTCAAAAATTATAAAACTCTATGCAAATAAGATACTTTGCATTTTACCAAAATACAGTAGACTCTTACTATTGGCAACAGTTTGTTCTAGGACGTCACCTCAGACACTAGTTAACAAATACTTGAGCTATGGCTTCTACAGGAAATACAGGTTTGTGTTCCTACCAAGACATTTTCATCAGCCAGTCAATACATAACCCTTTTATGTGTTTCTACTTAAAGATACCTTGTTTAATACTTTTGATTAACACTGAATGCACAGCCAACAGCACTGTAACTCCTGCCCAAAAAAAGCTTATCTAACATGAGTATTTTCCCTGGAAGGCACATCCTAGCCTTCTCGCGGCTCAGAGACACTAGACCACACTATTCCTGGGAGTTAAACACCCAAATAACATCAACAGAAGTGTGAAATATGAAGCACTAAATAAACCATAAAGAAGTACTTGTTTATAGTCTGAGAGTTGAAACAGAAGACAGAACAAAGCCTTGCTCAGTCTCAGCTAGGACTGGACACACCAGGCAACTCGAATGCTTTGCTGCTGTGTGTGTGTCCAAGAGGCGCGCAAATGCTCTGCAAGTACTGACTCTGAGGTTACAAAAGGTTAGCGAGTACACAAATTCACAAATACAGAGTCCACAAATAATGAGCATCAACTCCAAAGTTGATTCATTTACAACTTTCCATTTGCTGACTTTATTTTCAAGTAGCCTAAAATACAATAATACAAATTTTTTTAAAAAGGATCTCAGGGACACCTGGGTGGCTCAGTTGGTTAAGCAGCTGCCTTCGGCTCAGGTCATGATCCCAGCGTCCTGGGATCGAGTCCCACATCGGGCTCCTTGCTCAGCAGGGAGCCTGCTTCTCCCTCTGCCTCTGCCTGCCTCTCTGTCTGCCTGTGCTCACTCTCTCTGACAAGTGAATAAATAAAATCTTTAAAAAAAAAAAAAATAAAAAAAAAATAAAAAAAAAAAAAAAAGGATCTCAAAAAGGGGTGCCTGGGTGGCTCAGTGGGTTAAGGCCTCTGCCTTCAGCTCGGGTCATGGTCTCAGGGTCCTGGGACCCAGCCCCGAAACGGGCTCTCTGCTCAGCAGGGAGCCTGTTTCCTCCCCGCTCTCTCTCTGCCTGCCTCTCTGCCTACTTGTGATCTCTGTCAAGTAAATAAATAGAATCTTTAAAAAAAAACAAAACAAAAAATAGATCTCAAAAAGCAGGCAAATAAATTGGAGTTTCCATGAACAAACATGATATTTATAACTATCTTTATTAACGTGAGTTCAGGTTAGCAATATCACTATGAACATTTTACATTCGTTAACTGTTAAGCAAAATGTTTCTCTTTTACAAGAGTAAATACAGATACTTATATAAAAGCAAATATAAAATCCGGAAAAAAAGTGTCATGTAACAACACAAGTCATCACTAACGTGAAAAAGTAGTCATCCATTACTATCTAAAAAACCTTGAACTAAAAAAGGCAAAACAAAAAAAACCTTGAGCTAAATGCCAATTACCTCCATCATAGGAATTTCTTGGCTCTATCTGTATCCTCATCCCACACACACTTATAAGACTTGAATAAAAGGATACATGTATGAGAACATCTGCTTTTTCACTTCCAAAATAAGATGGGATTATTAAATATTTATCTAACATTCCTTCCCCTTAAGTTTTCTTGATGTTTTGACTCCTCAGAGTGAAAACAAGAACTCTAAAAAAATGGAATCTTAACATTAATTATGGACAATATGCACACGATATGCAATTCTATAAAGGAGCCCTTGCCACAGTAAAAAGCTTCCAGGTGGGGGGAGGAACTACTTAAAACACACTGTTCTTTTTCTTAGCATAGAATTATCTTTTATCATATGAACAAGAAAGTGTGCAAGTGGTCAGCATAGAATTTCCTTGCCAACTCACAAATGTATTAAATTTCCAACTGTTTAGTAAAACTCAAACAGCAAATTTAAGGTACCTCCCCGCATCTGAAATTAATAATTAAAATATCCACCACAGTGATTAGTATCACACCAAAACTCACAAGTCCAAGCTTTCTGGCTTCGATCAAAATCTTATGTAAGTATCTCCTAAAAACAGGATTGCTTTGACTTTCACAGTCTTCCTTCTTCTTCTTCTCACACTCATCGATCTGTAATTACAGAATAAATTCAACATTAGACAGCATCCAAGTTTCATGTAAGGGTCAAGTTTCTAGCCTTTTATTTTTATTTTCTGAGTGTGAACTTTTATTTTCTGAGTGTGAACCACAAGTTGAGTTAGCATTTGAAATGGGCTTCAGATGATGAACATGACAACTGAATGTCACACACAGACTTAGGAGAGAAGGACCCTTGAAAAGTCACATGGCAGTTTCCTCCACATGCAGGCAAGGTTTACAACTTTTTAAAATTTCTCTTTAAGAGAATTTCTGAGAGAGAGAGAGAGAGAGAGCGCGCGCGCAAGTACAAGCAGGAGGTGGGGGGGGGGGGCAAAAGGAGAGGTGAATCTTAAACAGGCTCCACACTCAGCATTGAGCTCCTCATGGGGCTCAATCTCACCACCCTGAGATCATGACCTGAGCCGGAATCAAGAGTCAAATGCTTAACCAACTGAGCCACCCAGAAGCCCCTTTAAGAGAATGTTTTGTGCGGGGTATTTTTTCTTTTTTTTTTTTTTTTTAAGATTTATTTATTTGAGTGAGAGAGAGGGAGCATGAGAGGGGAGAAGGTCAGAGGGAGAAGCAGACTCCCCACGGAGCTGGGAGCCCAATGCAGGACTCGATCCAGGGACTCCAGGATCATGCATGACTTGAGCCGAAGGCAGTTGCCCAATCAACTGAGCCACCCAGGCACCCATTGTTGGTTTTTTTTTCTTTTAAGATTTATTTATTTTGTGGGTGGGCAGAAGGAGAGGGAGTCTCAAGCAGACTTCATATTGAGCAAGGAGCCTGACATAGGGCTAGATCTCACGACCCTGAGATCACAACCTGAGTGGAAATCAATTAACTGCATCACCCAGGCGCCCTGAGAATGTTTTATAAAACAAGGACTTGAGATTCCATTTTATCAATCTTATTTTTACAATGCTAAGCCCAAGATGCAAAGAATGGAGTGAAAAATTTCTGTATTTCCTAGTGTGCAGCCAAACAAGCTCATGATACTACAAAACACAGTTAAACTGAAGCAAAATTTATCCAAGCATTTCTTTGCTAGCACTCAGATGAGACAGCATTCACACCCAATAAGAACCACAGCAGCACTGACAGATCTGGAATTGAGATCTCCATATCTCTGCTCACAAGCTCTCCCAGTCTCTCAAGCTGGAAACCTCCCTCCTCCACTCTATTCCTCTTCCCTCCTCCCTCAGCTACCCAAATTCACCTATTCCACCTTGGAGAAATTCAACACTTTCCTCTTCAACACCTGTCACGGCCTCAGTTGGAGCACTGGGCATTGCTGAACCTCTGCTCCCCTCTCCTTCCGTGAACCCCCTCCACTGGGCCACCAGCTGATGGCCTCCACAGCCAAGAGGCCAGTTCCCACTCCACAACATACACTCAAACCCCTTAACAATCTTGATTTATTTCCTTTCTAATAAACTCCATTTCAGCCACACAAATAAAAATATTGGATAAATGAAGGAATAGCTACCAGATTCTAAATTATAATAATCCCTTATTTTTGCAAGAGTAATTCTTACATTTTATGGGTTGCCTTTGTCATGAGTCTATTATGACCCAGCACTGTGAAAGGTGACAGAAAATCAAAAACAAATAGAACATATTCCTTGTCTCTGGGCACCTAGGTGGCTCAGTCGGTTAAATGTCTGCCTTTGGCTCAGGTCATGATCCAGGGTCCTGGGATGGAGCCCCCGTCAGGCTCCCTGCTCAGTGGGAAGCCTGCTTCTCCCTCTCCTCCCTGCTCATGCTCTCTTCTCACTATTTTTCTCTCTCTCAAATAAATAAAATCTTTAAAAAATATATAAATATATTCCTTGTCCCAAGAAATGTTCTGTCTGGTAAAGAAATAATTATAACATGGTGAGATAAATGTTATTACAAGAAAATAAGAGCACTTAAAAAAAAAAAAAAAAAAGACAAGGCCAGAGTAATGAAAAAGACGACAAGGCTAGAGTAACTAAAGAAAAAATTATATATAAATTGTGCAGTACATACATAGAAACACTATGATGTTAGGAAAGACAGGAAACAGAACAACATACTATAAGCATAAAATTCATGAATTAAAAAAAATTCAAACCTTATGAGTTAAAGAATCAAGTTTGCTATAACATTCCAACAATTCATCAGCATGTGACAAGTCAGGACTGACTTCTTTTCTCTCTGATACACCATATTTTACCTAAAGCAAAAGAGAGATTTTATTTCTTCATAGTTCAGTTATGAAAACCTAAAGTCAGTGAAGACTAAAATCTGACTTCATCATTTTTATGACTTTGTCATATTCTTCATCTGTGTTGAACAACCAAAAGAGAGTCTCAAATTTACTAGCTAAGAACTAAAATCAAGTTAGTTGGCAGCTCGACAGGCTTTACATTCATATTCAACACAGAAATAAGCAGGTGGGGCTGAAATCATCTTAGACTAAGACCCAGGGAGATATTCTACATGGCTGCTAGTTATTGGTACATGACTCTTGACTCTGGAAGCTCTGTGAGTAACAGAAGTAGACTATTTCCATTACAGGACCGGTAAGATCTTACGGACACGCATTTTTTTTTAAATACCTGAGATTTTCTCATTGTTCCCGAAGCAGCATCATAGTTAAGCATGTCTGTGGGGTCAATCCAGTCATCATCATGAGCATAAGCGGTTATTAGCCACAGACACTCACAAAGGAGCAGAGAATACAGCATCCTGCATGAGGCTAAAAAAAAATTTAATAGACATAATGAAATATAATTATTTTTAGAAGAAATGGTTTTGTAATAAAAACTACCTACTTCTAGTGCTAAGGTAAATTTTTCTTTCTGAATAATAACTGAAATAAAAATACTCAGTAAAATGGTATTCACATTTAAACACATACACACCTATCTGCGCTGAGACAAAAAGAAAATAGGAACTTTTCATATGATTCATAATTCCATTCCCTGGTTTATACCCAAGAAATGAAAACACACAGTCACACAAAAACTTGTACGCTAATGTTTACAGCCAACATTATTCACAACAGCCAAAAAGCAGAAATGATTCAAACATCTCTCAACGGACGGGTAACTAAACTGTGGCATTTCGGCAGAATGGGAGACTCCCAGGCATAAAAAGGGATGAAATACTGCCGTGGGCTACAACATGGATGAACCTCGAGAACACTGTGCTGTGGAAGACCACATAGTAGAGGGTCCCACCAATATGAAATGTGCAGAACAGGCAAATCTACATTGACGACGGTAGATTGGCAGGTGCTCAGTCCTGGGCTGGTAGTTAAATGGCACAGGGTTTCTTTTTTTTTTTTTTTTTTTAATTTTATTTATTTATTTGTCAGAGAGAGTGGGAGAGAGAGTGAGCGAGCATAGGCAGAGGCAGAGGGAGAAGCAGGCTCCCCGACAAGCAAGGAGCCCGATGCGGGACTCGATCCCAGGACGCCGGGACCATGACCCGAGCCCAAGGCAGCCCAAGGCAGCCGCCCAACCAACTGAGCCACCCAAGCATCCCGGCACAGGGTTTCTTTTTGAGGTGATGAACAATGATCTAGAACTGTGGTGATGTTTGCGTGTACCTGTGAATATACCAAAAACCACTGAACTGTGCCCTTTAAATGAGTAAATAGTATGTGAATCACAGCTCAGTACAACTGCTTTTTTTTTTTTAAGATGTTATTTATTTATTTGACAGATAGAGATCACAAGTAGGCAGAGAAGCAGGCAGAGAGGCGGGGGGGGGGAGGGGGGGGAGGAAGCAGGCTCCCCGCAGAGCAGAGAGCCCGATGTGGGGCTCGATCCCAGGACCCTGGGATCATGACCTGAGCCGAAGGCAGAGGCTTTAACCCACTGAGCCACCCAGGCGCCCCAGTACAACTGCTTTTAAAAAAGAAGAGGTATTTAACCAAAACCTCTTCACCCCAAATTCTTTTTGTTAACACATGGAAAATAAGAAATGTGTAAGACTAACATTCAAACAAGGTTGACTGGGGGTATCGCTCTTGGCTGTGCATTCGAATCACCTGGAGAGCTTCTAAAAATCTCAATCTTCCAGCCACATTTCAGATCAATCAAATCAGAATCTCCAAGGCTGGGCCCCAGGTGCTGGGATTTTTAAAGCCCCTCAGGTGGCTCCAATACGCAGCAAAGGTAAAAAACCACCCTGCTACGATGTGGACTTTTCCAGGGGGAAGTAACCTCTTACTCCCAGCGGAATTCACCCCAAGGACTCTCCATTTTGCCTGCTCCACCTCTCCACGCCCAATACCTAGCCCAGCAGTTGGTGCATGAGAGGAATTCAACAAATGTTTGTTAAGTAGCAAATGCAAATGGTCAAAGCCACACAGGCAGTCACAGGGTTTTAGAGGTTCAAAGGGTGAAGCAAGCTCATCTGACTGGGGGAAACTGGCACCACTTCATGGAGGAACAGGGGTGGAGATAGCGAAGCGTGGGTAACATGCTAAGAGGGCGAGGTGAGGGAGGCAGAGGAGCGAAGTGAACCCTGGAAACCGTAAACTCAAGGATGGACGTGCTGGGGCCGGGAGATGGTTGGATGACAAGGTAGGCTCGGGCGACAAGGCCCACGGCCAACCTCATCTGCTACCAATAGCTATGAACACATGGGAACCACATCTGGGGAAGAGAAAAGAAAGAGTTAAGTGTACAGAATGAGGGAAAAACTGGACTTGGTATAGTCCTACCTACTTGGTATAGTCCTGTAGTCCTTGGTATAGTCCTGAAACAGCCAAAGGAGGCTGAAGGGCATTCTAAAGATTAGTTCTACAGCCCTCAACCACTGAGTGCCCGTAAGGAAGGGAGAAGATGGCAAGCCTGACCAAGATTTCAAGGCTGACCAACAACAAAAAGGTGTTATCACTAACTTCAAAGAAATTCAGAATGAGAACACGGTGCTGGGGAAAAGCTCAGCATTCATTTGTTCAACACTTACTAAACACCTACTGGATACTGGGCACTATCTTAGGTGACGGGGATACCAGGAACTAGCCCAGGTTGTAAAAAGCTACATGGAGTGGAGGGGCACATGGGGCCCGGGGATGCAGTGGGATAATAAGTTGACAAAAAAAAAAAATATCATTTCAGATAGTGATACATCCTATGAAAAAAATAAAGCAGGATAGTGGCAGGATGGATTAGGCAACGTTGAGTATTTTAGGGAAGGCCTGAGATTAAAGATAGCCAAAATTCCATCAAGTCCCCATCGAGAGATGGAGTTTATTTGCCCTCCTCCTGCATCTGGGCTGACCCTGTGAAATCATGGGTCATGAAAGGAGGAAAACCTGAAATAAAACTGTAAGGGCCTATTCAGCCACAGCGGCCCCACCCCGGTTGAACTGCCATTTTGTTGTTTATGCAGTAAAACTTAAATTGACCCTGCCCCACTCAGGGGAACTTACTTAAAAGCAAGTCCGGGATACCAGTCCCAGGTACAAGGTCCAAATACCAGGGTGGGTCAAGTCAAGTGGAGATAACGCTCAAATACAAGGGTGGGTCCGGTCAGGCGGAGACATTCAATCAGTGGGGGCCCATACTGTCTCCCAGCTACCAAGGAGAATGGGCCCCGCCCTTGGGGTGCGTTTTGGGCGCCCATTCTGACTAAGGTGATAGGCTAGTTCAAATAGCTACTATGGGGTGAACTGTAGTTCAATTGGCCACCCGTGTGTGACCTAACATGACTGCAGCTTTCTCCATGTATTGCAATCTCATTGGCCACCTGTGTGTGGCCAGGCTCAACAACATGGCCTTTGCTCTATAAAAGTTAGTCTGTGAGGCAGGGAGGGGTTGCCCTCTCTGTAAGGGGCGGCCCCGACCAGTCTGTTTGATGGTCGGTTTGATTCTTGATGCTTGGCGCAAAATAAAGCTTTGCTTGACCTTCGCTTTGTATTAGTCTAAAAATTTTAGACTATAACGGGGGTCCTTTAATAATGGGCCCTTTAATCACGGACCCATTATTGGGGGACCCAACATTGGGGACCCACCAAAACAAAAGCATTTCTCTGGGGTTTAGAATTATAATTCGGGAAGCAACCCAAATTGTGGCCCACTGCAGGGAGAAAGTTAGGGTTTTTTATAAGAAAAAGGAGGAAGGGGAGGCGCCTGGGTGGCTCAGTGAGTTAAAGCCTCTGCCTTCAGCTCGGGTCATGATCCCAGAGTCCTGGGATTGAGCCCCACATCGGGTTCTCTGCTTGGCAGGGAGCCTGCTTCCTCCTCTCTCTCTCTCTGCCTGCCTCTCTGCCTACTTGTGATCTCTATCTGTCAAATAAATAAATAAAATCTTTAAAAAAAGAAAAAAAGGAAGAAGTATAAGATACCTTACGTCAGCTGTCTACCAAGAATTATAACTGGAAGATATTACAATTTATAATTCATTGTTTTCTAGATATGTTAGTTGCTAGGGAAGTCCCTTTTTCAGAGTGTCCAATTTTTGTTAAAAAAATACAGACACATCGTCAAGGTGCTCAGTCATATGCCCTTGCCCAGTTCAACAATGGAATACAATTCCTGTTCCAAAAACATGATGAAGCTTCTGTCACAATCTTCCTACGAGTATAGGTTTTACATAGGTTCACAATATTTAGCCAAAATATTGTGGTAGAAATGATGTTGTTTTGGTTCTAGGTGGGGCTTTGGCATATATGAGGTTTAGCTGCTTCTACATCACTTTCGAACGCCTGCTTTTTTATCTCTGCCTCCATGCCGTGAAAAGGCCTGGCTACATGGAGAGGCCATGTGCAGAGGGCACACTTAGCTTCCAGCTGGCAGCCAACACCAATGGCCATCCATGTGAATGAGCCATCATGTTGGTCCCAGTCCAGTCCCATGGCTGGACAGACTTAGGACCCATCCAACATGACGTGGAATAAAAGAACTATGTGGATGAGTCCAGTCAAGGCCCATAAGCCCACTGAATCATGAAAAATAATAAAATCGTTGTTGAAAGCCTCTAAACTTTGAGGTGGTTTTTCACACAGCTGCAGATGACAACATTTAAGCAGACAAATAAGCAGCAGCTACCTTAGGAAGACTTGGCAAAAGAACATCCAGAGTGTAGATGCAGCAAGCATAAAGATCAGAGCAGGAAGAAAATCTGAAGCATTCAAAGAACAGCAGAAAAGTCAAGATGACGTAGTAACTCCATGCTCAAAGCACTCCCAGGGCTCCTACATTGGGTCAAAATGAAGTAACAGGGGCCAGGTGTACCCTCCTGCCTGAACAACCAAAACCTTTGCACAAAGTCTACGAAACAAGTTTTCAAGACACTGGACACCAGGCAAACAAGCATAATGGTCTTTGAAAAATGGGAAACAAACACAGACAGCCTTTCCATTGTCCCAGTTTACTGCCTTAACAGTTTCCAGGCTACTGCACAGGAAGAGAGACCTCGGGCAGAGCCCAGAAAGCCACTGTGGAAACAGCTGAGAATCTGAGGGGACTGAGGCAAGAGAAAGGTGCCAAGAGAACTCCAGACAAATGAAGACATTTGACCCCAGTTCCTTCAAATACCCTAGGAATTTCCTGAGTGACAGCAGTGTCTCCTGCAATGAGGTGACACTGATGTGACTTTGCTGGACCCCAAGGAAGCTTCAGGTGGGGGATGGTCATCAGAAAGACCAGGCACGCGATTAGAGTGTTGGAACTTTCTTGGAACTTTCAACTATCCAACCTCAGGGGAAGGAAGGAAAGTGGTCACTAAGTTCAATCATGCAGCCAATGATTTAATCAGTCATGCCCACATACTGAAACCCCAATAAAAACTCTGTGTTTCTCTGAGGCTCAGAGGAGCTGGTTGGTGACACACGATGTGCCAGGAAAGTGACATGCCTGGATTCCATGAAGAGAGGACACAGAAACTCGACATCCTCCCCCACAGACTTTGTCCTGTGTGTCTCTTCATTTGGTTGATCCCAATCTATATCCTTTCCAATAAAACTGTTCAGGGAGTTCTTCCAGTAAGTCATTCTAGTGAATTATCCAACCTGACAGGGTTGTGGGATCCCCCTAATCTATAGCCAGTAGGTCACAAGTGCAGGAGGCCCCTAAGATGTGTGTCTGTCATGGAGGCAGTCTTGTATAGGACTGTGTCCTTAAACTTGTGAGGGTCTGTACTACCTTGGGTACACAGTGTCAGAACTGAACTGTAGGACATCCAGTCTGCGTCAGAGAACTGGTCTGAGAACAGTGCCCCTTGAGCCTTTAGCAAGGTGCAGATCAGTGCATACACAGCAGGAAACTACCTCAGGCCTGAAAAAGAACCCCTAAAAGGATTCAATCAAAAATAAACAGGAGTAAAAAATAATAAATTAGGACACAAACTTGAAGATAAAAACCAAAAGTTAATTCTTTGAAATGACTAAAAAAAAATTGGTAAACACATGGTAAAATTAAGAAGAAAAAGAGAAGGCCCCCAAAATTAAGAGTGAAACAGGATAAATTATTCATGACTAAAACACTAAGCAAACCGGGAATAAAGGAAAACTTTGCCAGATAGAATACTACAGGCAAACACTATACCTGATGGTGAATAGTGAAATCTTTCCCTCTGAGATCAAGAATGAGGTGAGGGAAAAAGCTCTGGAAGGTTTCTGGGATACCGACAGTGTTCTATTTCTTAATCTAGAAGGTAGACACAAAGACGTGCTTTTTTAATAATTTGCTAAGATGAACATTTATATTTTATACACTTTTCTGTATATATGTTATATTTCACATTTTACAAAAGGGTTTCTTTTTTAAATCGGAAAGACTAATTGAGATACTGTTATGGTCTGAAGTGTATTCCTCCAGAATCCACATGTTGAAGTCCTAAACTCCAGTTCCCCAGCATATGATTGTACTTAGAGACAGTGTCTCTAAAGAGGTAATTAAGTTATAATGAGGTCATCAGCATGGGCCCTAATCCAATATGACTGCTGTCCTTATAAGAAGAAATTTGGACACAGGGCAGAGGAAAGATGATGTGAAGACAAAGGGAGAAGACAGCCTTCTACAAGCTGAGAGAGGCCTCAGAAGAAACCAACTCTGCTGACACTTTCATCTTGGATTTCCAGCCTCCAGAATCTTTTCCCTCCAGAATCTCAAACAACAGAAATAAATTTCTGTTGTTTAAGACATCAGTCTATGGCATTTTGTTATGGCAGCCATAGCAAACTTACAGATTTCTTCAGACATAAGACGACTAAGAAAGTCTCCATCCCACAGACTCTTGACATATTAAAGAAGTTTAAACTCAACAAGAAAAGGTGTGAATAAAAGATACAATTATGAGCAAAGGAAATGGTCAAGTATATTGACAAATGAAGTCAATTACTTACAATAAAAAAAAAACCCCAAACCCCAGAACCTTTACTGTTTAAAAATGTAAAACCAGGTAAATAACCCAGAAAGCAACTGGAAAGCTGGCAAACAAGACTCTCCACAGCCTGACATAGGCAAGAGGCAACAGTGAAGCAGACCCACCCCCTCCCATTGCTCTTGGTAAGATGCCATTTCAAAGCAGTGCCACAAGGCTGACAGTGTGCAAGCAGCCCAGACAAGGGCCAGCACCACTCCAAAGCGAATCCTGCTCCAGGGAGGGGAAAATAACCACACACACCAGTCTGACTGCGACCCCAGCAGCTGGTCTGGGGGCAGGCAGCTGGTCTAACTGCAGGCCCCGCCCACCAACAAAAGCTTCTCAGGGCACAATGCGGGGAAATCACCCTGCAGTTTGGTGCTACTTTATCTCTGGCAAACACCTGGTCCTACTCAACTCCACTCCAAGGCAGCCCTGGACCAGCCCACTAACAACACAGGCACCAGACTCTACCCACAACAGGCAAAGAGCCATCACAGACTGGACTGAAGGCAAACACAGCTCTGCCATGATGGCAGGACACCCCTATAACAACACATATAAGAGACACCCCTGAAGCACTATTTTCTGGTGAAAAGGAGACACTGCACTGCAGGACCTCTTCTTCATAAAGCCACTACTTCTATTGCAGGAGACATAGCTAACTCTCCTAACACGAAGAAACAGACACAGTAATAGATAAAACGAAGAGACAGAGGAGTATGTCCCAAATGAAAGAGCAGAACAAAATCACACCAAAAGGTCTATGTAAAGTGGAGATAAGAAATACATCTGACAGAGAATTTAAAGTAATACTCATAAAGATACTCACTGAACTTGAGAAAAGAGTGCAGGACCTCCATGAGACCCTCCACCAAGAGATAGGGTATGTAAAAAAGAACATATTAGAGCTACTGGAGTCACTAAGTGGAAATAAAAGTAGACCACCTGGAATAAATACCAAAGAAGAAGAAGTAGAAGAACAGACCAGCAACCTGAAGGACAGAGTAATAGGAAGTAATCAAGCTTGAGCAGATGAGAGGGGAAAGAAATACACAAAATGAGAACAGACCCAGGGAACTCAGTGACGCTGACAAGCATAACAGTCGCATAATAGGGATTCCAGAAGGTGAAGAGCAAGAAAAGGGGGCAGAAGATTTGTCTGAAGAAATAATAGCTAAAAACTTCCTGAATCTGGGGAAGGAAGGAGAAATCCAGACCTAGAAGGCACAGAGAGCCCCCAACAAAACCAACCTGAAGAGGTCTGCACCAAGACACAAAGTAAGTAAGATGACCAAAAGCAGTGATAAAGAGAGAATTTTAAAAAGCAGCAAGAGAAAGGAAAGCAGTGACATACAAGGGAAACCCCAGATGGCTATCGGTGGGTTTTTCACCAGAAACTCTGCACGCCAGAAGGGAGCAGCATGATAAATTCCAACTGCTAAAAGGAAAAAATCTACAGCTAAGAATACTCTATCTAGCGTGGCTTTCATTTAGAATAGAAGAGACAGAGTTTCCCAGAAAACAGAAATTAAAAGCAAAAGTAGCCATGTCCTTGTCAAACATGCCATCAGCCCAAATTCACAGTCCAACCGAGTCAGCATGCATGGCCTGCCACCTGCTCAATGCCAAGTCAACATGCCTTCAGCTCAGACTGCCAAGGGCTCAAACTGGCACTCTTCCCCTCAAATTCCAGACCCTGTGCTCAAGTTTGTGCACAAAAGTTGGTATAATTGTAACAGCAGAATGAAGCAACCCAAACAGTGATACTAATTCCGTGGAATATATAATGGATAAAAGGAGTGAGCTAGGCTGAGAATATCTCCAACCAGCACATCAAAGAATAATACATACAGCATGATTCTGGTTACTAAAAGAAATAAACCCGGGAAAAATAAAACAAGATGAAATCAGAGAGCAAGACAAACCATAAGAGACTCTTAAGCACAGGAAACAAACTGAGGGTTGCTGGAGGGGAGGAGGGTGGTTCGGGGGTGGGGAAAGAGAATTAGATGATGGGGATGTGGGAATGGGGTAACTGAATGACAAGCATTAAGGGGGACACTTGATGGAATGAGCTCTGGGTGTTCTATGCAACTGATGAATCACTCAACTCTACCTCTGAAAATAGTAATACACTATATGTTAGCTAATTGAATTTAAGTTAAAAAAAAAAAAAAAGGAACCCCACCCCCCAAAAAAAGTAAAACCAAAATACTAAGCAATAATAACGGTGGGAAAAGTATCCTAGGATCCCTGTTGAGCTCTAGAGAGAGAAATACTGGATGACTGAATATTGGGGGGGGGGGTGGAGTTCAACTAAGGAATAAAGCCTTGAGAAGACTCAAACCCAAGAGAAGCCAGTTAAGACTAATGAGAGCAGAACAAAAGGTAAAAAATGCAGTGTAGAGAAACCAAGAGGTGCTTTATTTGAAAGAGGCATTAGTCAACAACAGTTTAGAGAAGCTGAAAAAAATTAAGTCTGGTGCGGGGCGAGGGGGGGGGCATTGGATAGCTTAATTTTAAGCAGTGAAGAACTAAGTTGGTAAAGGGAGCCTCTGAACTGAGCAGAAGCTCGGAGAAGATGGCAGGGTATGAAATCAAGGCTACAGAAAAGGCTTTCCAGAGGCAACAAGGTTTTACATTCCTTCAAAACAGAAATGAGTAAGGAGGGTTGGAAAGAAAGGTTCTAAAGCAAAAAGAAGAGAAGCTGGCAGAGTTCACCTTACCACCCAGTATCAAGAAGATGGTGAAATGGTCCACTGGAAAGCCAGGAGTGTCACTGTGTGTCAGGAAGTTGCCACGTAGGAATGGAGATCTGGGAAAACAGTTCCCTAGGGAGCATTATACAAAGGGAGATGAATCAAAAACTTTTCAAGCAGCTGAGTTTTGACTATGACTTTCACAGTCATGTTATTAGGCTCGCTACTTTCTCCAATAATGATCAGCAGAAGCAAAACTTATCCAGGACTAGGAGTTGAAGAAATGATGGAAGGTGAGAAGGTGAGGCAGAAGTGGAACAGCTTCAAATTCAAGTCCTCCTGCCAAAATCCCTTGGTCACTGATTAAAGGCTGGAACTCTGTTAGAATTCTTACAGCTTATCTCACACTTCCTCCAAATAAAACTGCATCTAAACCTGCCAGGAATCTTGTTAAAAAACAGCTTCTGCTTAAGAATGACGTGGGCCTGAGATTCTGCATTTCTAACAGCTCCTGGTGATGGCAGAGATGTTGGCCCACAGACCATATTCTGAAAGTGTTTAGGAAAAGTAACCACCCTGTATTGGTTGGGATAAGGACGGCATCTGTGACTCTACTACTTGGCAGTTAGTAATAAGATCTCTCTTCTAGTTCTTACTTTTTAATCACCTTTCTCATGCTTCAGGCTTTGACACTAATATCAAAAATAGGGGGGTGGGAGGGATGGGGAGGCTAGGTGATGGACACTGGGGAGGGTGACTGCTGTGAATTGTGTAAGACTGATAAATCACAGACCTGTACCCCTGAAACAAATAATACATTATATGTTAATGTGTGTGTGTTTGTAGTGTATGTATGTGTTAGTAGTGTTTGATTACTATGTGCCAAACACTGTTACATACATTCATTCATTTAATTCTCCAAAAACTCTTGGCACTAGTACAGTTATCTTCATTTTACAGATTAGGAAAACAAGTAAATTGAGTGGAGAGCTACCAAGAAAGATCTCCAAGCAAACTCTCAGCTGAGTGGAAACAAGCACAGAGAAAGTATCTGATTTCGATGAATTACACGTGAAAGAGAAAGACAAGACTAATGAGTCAAATTCTACGTTAACCCAGAAGTTGCATGGCACAACAGTCAGGAGTTCGCAATTTAGTCCGTTTCCCTGTGAGTAGTTTGCGGGAGCCGGAGCTCTGACACTTGAGAATGGCCACCTCTAACAATTTCCCAGATGAGGACGATGACGCTAAACTGGGGATCACACTTTCATGGCCACTGCCAGGGAGAAAATACTTACTGTTTTTCACCACCCACTCATAAATCTGAATCTCTAACTTTTTACATTCGTATCAGATTTGGAGTTTAAAAAAAAAAAAATTCACTCCAGCCAACCGAGCTATTCCGCTGACGCCGTTTGCTCAAATTCTGCGTAAAGTTTTCCGAGATAACCAAAGCCCACACAATTCAACGTTCGCTCGGGTCTGGCTTTGCACTTGCTTGTCCCTCTCCCCAGGCCGCTCTTTGAACCGTGTAACGCGCGACAGCAGCCCAGCTGCACCCGAAGATAAGGCGGCCAGTCGCCCGCTCATCCCGGCACCCGCAGCGCCGCTAAGTCGCCCCGCAGCCCCCCGAGAGCGCGACCCCAGCCCCGGGCAGCGCCCGCGGCCTCCGCGGCGCCCGCGCCGCCGTCCGCCCAACCCGCCGGGGCCGAACCCGCAACGCACCCGCCGCACAGACACCCGACCGCGCCGACTCTCGGCCCAGTACTCCGCCTCCGTCTGGGAAAGACAGACACCTACCCCGCCGGCTGGAAAAGATGGCGAGCGCCTGCAGGGGCCGTCGAGCGCTTCTGCGGACGCGGGGCGTCTCGCGGGTCTTCATCGACTCGCTCGGCGTGCAGCTGGGCGTCCTTCCCGGGCCCGCGGCTGATTGGCCCGCCGAGGGGGCGGGGCCGGACTCTGCGGTCTTGCTTTAGGCCACGGCTGAAATCTTACATGGAAGCCTAGTATATACAGAGCGTGTTTTCTTAGTATTGATTTATTTTGTAAGCCCGAATGTGTAACCTTTGCATCAGTTATTTAAAGTAGGGTATAATGAACAACAAAGTCAGTCGTACCTGGGGGAGGTGGGGGAAGAGCAGCCCTCTGGTTTAGTTGGAAAATAATAATTTCGTTTTGCTTTTGCCTTTAACTGCTGGCTTTGCAATTTCAGGACATTCTCCAGAGAGGAAATGAGTTTTTCACACTAGAAGGAAATGAGAAGTGTACACAAGAGTTCTTGGCAACAAATTAAAAGGTGTGTTAAAATTCGGTGTATAATGCAGTACACTTGTGTGTGTTGCTTAGTACTAATTTTTAAAATTAAAATATACCTGACATAAACCTTACGACCTTAATTAACCATTTTTAAGTATACAGTTTAGGGTCATCACAGCATACTGTGCAACCATCACCACCACCCATCTCCAGAACTCCTTCATCCTGCAAAACTGACACTCTACCCATGTAAACAACAACTCATCATTCCCGGCCCACCCCAGCCTTTTCCTGACCCCTGGCAACCACCGTTCTATTTTGTATCTCTATTAATTTTACCGCACTAGATTCTTAAGTATTTGTCTTTTTGTGGCTGGCTCATTTCACTTAGCCTAATGTTCTCAAGGCTCATCCCTATTGTAACTTGTCAAAATTTCCTTCCTTTCGGGCGCCTGAGTGGTTCAAGTGGGTTGGGCCTCTGCCTTCGGTTCGGGTCGTGATTTCAGGGTCCTGGGATCGAGCCCCGCATCGAGCCCCGCATCGAGCCCCAGCATCGGGCTCTCTGCTCGGCGGGGGGCCTGCTGCCCCGCCCCGCCCCCCCCACCTGCCTCTCTGCCTGCTTGAGATTTCTCTCTCTGTCAAATAAATAAAAATAAATTTTTAAAAAATTTCCTTCCTTTCTAAAGGCTGAATAATATTTCATTAATATTTCATTGTATTATGTACCACAGTTTGTTTATCCATCGATCTGCTTACGGGCTTCTTGGTTGCTTGCACCTTCTGGCTATTGTGAGTATAGTTGCTATGAACATGAGTGTGCAAATACCTCTTCAAACCCTGATTTCAGTCTTGAGGGGTATATGTCCAGAAGTGGGATTGCTGGGTCATATGGTAATTCTATTTTTTTGAAAACCACCATACTGTTTTCTACAGTGGCTGAGCTATTTTTTAATATGATTAGCAACAGTTTAATGAAGCCATAGCATTTACAGGATTCTCAAATGGAAACAATATAAAACCTGTCATAAAAATTAGTAAAAGATGCAAGGTAGAACTCATTTTAATACTGGTACAATGGCAGGGGCGCCTGGGTGGTTCAGTGGGTTGAAGCCTCTGCCTTCAGCTGGGGTCATGATCTTGGGGTCCTGGGATTGAGCCCCATATCGGGATCTCTGCTCAGCAAGGAGCCTACTTCCTCCTCTCTCTCTGCCTGCCTCTCTGCCTACTTGTGATCTCTGTCAAATAAATAAATAAATAAATCTTTAAAAAAAAAAAATACTGGTACAATGGCAATAGCAGCTTTACAAGTATTTTAATATTTCAATATTTCAATAGCATTTTTATGAACCATTATTCCACAAGAATGGATCAAATCATCACATTGTTTAAATTAAACTGAGACAATACAAGGTGGTTTATTCATATTACAAACATTATAAATGCCCCATAAAATATTGTTACGGATGCTCAAATGTTTTATTCTCAGTGACCACTCCCTTTATTCTCACATACTATAACTATAGCTAGCGGGTTAAAAAAAAAAAAACTAGAATCAGATATGTTTCTAAACTTCCTTGTCTGTTTAATTCTCATTCATAAATGGGTTGTAAACATAAATGTGGGTCTCATAAAAACAAAACATCATCCCCAGGTCTGCTTTCCAGTCTAGTGACTTCCCACAACTCTCTATTTGGCATCTCAAAGCAATATTTATCTGTAGCAAAATAGGTATTTCTGAGAAGTTACTAAAATATCTTTTTTAGCCTATGCTAACCAGGGAATAGTCCAAGGGTATCATCTATATGGCTGCTTCCTGCCAGGCTAGAAAGTTCAGTGAAGGTCAAAACCCCTTATTTCCTATCCATGAGGTTCTGTCATCCTTATTCTTGGAAATGCAGTGGACGTTATCATCTTCAAAACTAATCCTGTGCCTTCAGTCCCATTCACCCTAATGACAGTTCCCTTTCCTCTGTGATACTTAACAGATCAGTGATGGTGATCTTGGCTGAAGCTATAGTAATGTCCACTGCTAAGTACTTATATCTGACAAACTGGGGGCTCCCAGAAATACTTGGCAATTTTGTAGGACTTATATAGGGTTGCCAAACAAAACACAGAATGCCCAGTTAAATTTGAATTTCAGATGAACACTGAATACTTTTTTTAGTATAACTATGTCCCATGCAATATTTGGGACATAATTATACTAAAAGAAACCATTCATTGATTAATGGGACATATTTATACTCAAAAGTTATTTGTTGTTTGTCTGAAATACAAATTTGATTGCATGCCATGTGTTTATAATTGTTAAATCTGGCAACCCTGGCCCAGCAGGGAAGAACCTGTGTTTTTGTACACAGGTGTGCATTATTACCGTTATTGACTCGACAGGCTGTTGAGGACCCGGAATTAGGTCTCAGGGTGAATCGGCTATGGACTTCAGAGATTCTTCAGGGCATTGTGGAAAATACAAGGGTCATGTTGAGGTCCTTGTGAAACTTATATTTAGCTGCATGAATGTGGACTGCAGATACCAAAGTAAGGAATATCTCAAACTTCAGTGAGTCAGATATAAGCACCTACATAAGATGCTACAAATGATACATTCTAGTTTTTAAGGTCACATTGGACATTTTGCTTCAAATCCTTTTGGAAAATGATTGGGTTTGAATGTGGGATGGTCTTACCTCTATTTATAGTTGAACAAAAATCAAATCTAGAGGGCCTTTTTTACTGATTAAGTTTGTAGCATTTAATGGATGCATTAGCCTTACAGGTTAAAATACTCTTTTTTAAAGGATTTTATTTATTTATTTGACAGAGAGTGAAAGTGAGGGAGCGCCCAAGCAGGGGGAGCAGCAGGCAGAGGGAGAGGAAGAAGCAGACTCCCCGCTGAGCAGGGAACCTGATGCAAGGCTTGATCCCAAGACTCTGGGATCATGACCTGAGCTGAAAGCAGATGCTTAACCGACTGAGCCACCCAGGCGCCCTGAAATACTTTTCTTTTTTCTTTTTTTTTTTAAGATTTTATTTATTTGTTTGACAGACGGAGATCACAAGTACACAGAGAGGCAGAGAGAGAGAGGAAGAAGCAGGCTCCCTGCTGAGCAGAGTCCAATGCGGGGCTCGATCCCAGGACCCTGGGATCATGACCTGAACAGAAGGCAGAGGCTTTAACCCACTGAGCCACCCAGGCACCCCAATACTTTTCTTTTTAATTACCCAAGAATACTCAAGATGAATGGGCACCTGGTTCTGTCCTGTTCTTTTTTTTTTTAAGATTTATTTATTTTTAGAGAGAGGAAGAGAGCATGGGGAGGAGCAAGGGAGAGAACTTTCAAGCAGACTCTCCCTGAGCAAGAAGCCGGAAGCAGTGCTTCATCCCACAACCCATGAGATCATGACCTGAACAGAAACCAAGAGTCTTAACCAACACTTAACCAACTGAGCCACCCAGGCACCCCACCAGGTTAATTTTTTCATGTCATAACTGTACCTGTTGAGTAAAAATTAGCCATCTAGTTAAATCTGAACAACCTCTCCAACCTAAATAGAGTAATCCCACGATAAACATCACTTCAGGGATTGCATTTTCTCATCTATTCTCTTACCAACCATGTAAACTAAAAAATGTCCAAATACCACTTAATATCACAGTATGAATGGGCTCCAAACATACTTTAATACTTCCAATGGAATTATATGAATATAATTATTTATACAAACTCTAGTACATTAAAAAAAAAAAGATTGGGGTGATTTTATCTGAGTATTTTGTGGACCATCACATGCAGTCAGGCAGGGCTGGCATCGGTTTTGTTCAACAAAGCTACTTGTAGAAAGTGGCAGGGTTTGAGTTGGACTTCCAGGCTGACCATGCTGAAACTTTCTCCTCGAGGCCCAGGTCATCACTGGAGTTAGCCTAGTTCCTGTCTCCATATTTTCTTCATTGGTAAGTGGGGCTCCCCCTGCGCTCCTGTCAACATTGACCTTTCTAAGTAGTTTCTGCAGATCCATCTGGCTTTTACTAGGGGTAATTAAGACATGCGGAAGTCAAGTTGGTAACACTTGGGAGCTGGGCTTCAGGTTAACACACCGCAGGTCAGAGACAGTAACTAGTGAATGCTGTGCTTCTGGTGATGGTACAAATTTCTACATCAAAACTGTGTGTTCTTTCATTTCAGTCAGTAGATCTTTAACTGTTATCTGCATGGGTCCATCTTGTTTTTAATGGTCCAGTCTGATGTTCTTTAGTACAATCAGAATTTCTGAGCAGCCCAGGTGCCACAGGTGATGGAGTACAGGCAGAGAGGAGGCGGGGGGGGCGGGGGGGGGAGCAGAGGCAGAGATGGATGAGGAGGAAGGTGGGTAGCTGGCTGTGGCAGTATGGGAGGAAGTGCAGCTGGGGATTCTCCAGGGATGGTTAGAACACAGGCAGGCACATTTGTAAATTTACCACTTGTGTGACCCATTTGACCACAACTTGGACAAGGACCTCCAAGATGGTCTTTAGTGCCTCCCAGAGTCTGCAGAATTCACTTGCCAAAATGTGAAACAGTTGTTTTAGACTGTTAAGTTTTTGGTGGCAATAATAGGATGGAGAGATGATGTCTTTCAAGACTTCTAAATTCTGGGCCATGCAGTTCTGGCACCAGTTGTATATAGACCACACTCTTTGTCCTAAGATTTACTGTATCTTTGATATAGGGAAATTTGAATTTCCAGTTTCATCTTAGCCAGCTTCTGCTAAGGGATATTGTTATCTGTGGAGGGAATAACCACTCTTTCTGGTGACGGTGGCGGAGGGGGAGGTGTAATTAGCTTGAACTGAAGTGGGAGGATTCCTTTTTTTTGAATAATCTTTTCACTTTGTCCTTTAGGTTTTTTCCTCATTGTTTGAACTTGGGCATTATTTAAGTCTAAGAGCCTGGGGATTATTAGATGGAGTTAGGGTAGTGGCTTCTCCCTTGCCATTGTGGCTACACCATTTTACATTGCCACCAATATTACACAAGAGTTTCAATTTCTCCACATCCTTGCCGCAACATACTATCTTGTGTTTTTGGTAACAGTCACCCTAATAGGTGTGTGGTGGTATCTCATTGTGGTTTTCACTTTCATTTCCCTAATGATAAGTAGTGTTAAGCATCTTTTCATGTGTTTATTGGTTATTTGTCTATTTTCTTTGGAGAAATGTCTATCCAAATACTTTGCTATTTTTTAATCTGCTTTTGGTTTTTTGGTTGTTTCTATGCTGTAGTTCCTATATATTCTGGATATTAATCCCTTACCAGATACATGATTTGCAAATATTTTCTCCCATTTCATGGGTTGCATTTTCTCTCTGTTGATTATGTCATTTAGCCTATTACAATTTTAACAAATTTTTAAATAAAATTTAAATCAGACACTTCTGTGGGGAGGAGCTAAGAATTTCTGCACCCCACTCAGCTCTACTCTCCTTCCCCATACCCCCACTGAGAAGGGTTCAGAGAATGTAGATACTTTGGTTCTCTTACTTTCTCTTTCACATGAGCCTCCAAGAATCTATTCACCTCCATGGAGAAGACAGTATGGAGGCATGGGAAAAAGGACATATGTAATCTGATATTTATTAAAATAAGTATATAATTTCTAGTGCTTATTATTATCTAATGCACTGCAAAATGAATTCCATACCCCATGTATAGGAGGATCTTAAAAGTTCTCTCCTTGAAGGTGGAATAATTTTATGAACATTTTTTTTAACCATAAAGTTGGGCTGGTCTGTATCAAGAAATGCCTCTTTTTCCTAGTTTTAAACTTAACACTAATGACCTGCTGTAATATCTAGAATGTATGAAATTAAGCATAAGTAAACTGAAGAAGAGATGGTGGCATACTTTTAGCAGAATTCCCCTCTGCAAAGGTAGGAAAACTGTGTATCGCTGAATGTACACAAGTAATGAGATTTCATTTCTTTCTAAAGCACTCAGTTCAACATATTTGTTGTCTAACTTACAATTTATATATTTTGCTGGGCTTTTATTAATCAACTTTCACAATATATCCAGGATGGAAAGTTCCCTAGATCTTGATTAAAAGAGACAGGAAACACATAAAAGTTAGGCAGTTGCCCAAGGGTTAAGAAGTAAGTTAGTAGGGATGCCTGGGTAGCTCAGTGGGTTAAGCCTCTGCCTTCAGCTCAGGTCATGATCTCAGGGTCCTGGGATCAAGCCCTGAATCAGGCTCTCTGCTCAGCAGGGAGCATGCTTCCCCCCATCTCTCTCTGTCTGCCTCTCTGCCTACTTGTGATCTCTGTCAAATAAATAAATAAAATCTTTTTAAAAAAAAAGTAAGTTAGTGGAACTTTATTTAAATAGTCTCTACATCCAATGTGGGGCTTGAACTCACAACCCCGAGATCAAGAGTCACACACTCCACTAACTGAGCTAGCCAGGCACCCAGTAGAAGAACTTTAGAAAGAAATTCAAGGAATCGATTGGGTCGGGGGGTGGAGGGGTGGGTGGGAGGGATGCCTGTGTGGCTCAGTTGGTTAAGCGTCTGCCTTTGGTTCAGGTGGTGATCTCAGGGCTCTAGGATCTCAGGGCTCTAGGATCCTTCCTTGGCAGGAACTCTGCTTGGCAGGAACTCTGCTTCTCCCTCTGCCTGCTGCTTCCCCTGCTTGTTTTCTCTCTCTGACAAATAAATAAAATCTTAAAAAAAAAAAAAAAGGAATTGATTGTGGGGTTCACTTACTGGACCACACCACCTCCAAGTAAACTGGAGAAAATAACACTCAAAATTGAAAGTCACAGACACTAAGGAACAGGATATTTTTAGGTGTCAAGAGGTCTTTATTGAAATAATAGCACGGTTACACTTCTAATATCCTTTCCACTTGTATACAATAGATTAAAAATGCTTGCTACATACAGTGCACAGACAGTTCAATAATTAGAACCAACTCAACTGCATTTGAAATAAATAAAATAGCCTATTTAATAATTTAAAGTAAAATTACTGTACAATATGAAAATAAAGATACATAAATGTTAGGATCTACAATGCCATAGGAATAAAATCATTATTCTGCATTACACAAAACAGTGCAAGAAACAAATCCAAATAAGCTTTTGGAGTGCAAAGTTTAAATTTTTCCATTTTAAATTATCATGCAGACATAGCATTTCAAACCATGCTATAGTCTATGGCAAAGTTTTTAATTTTTAAGAGGAAAAACACTAGCCAGTAAATTTACTGTACCATCAAGTGTTGCATCACATAACGCCGCTGCTCTGCTTCTACAGTACAGTTTAGAAGGGAGGTATCTTGTTGCATTCAAAAAATTGAAATTAACAAGTTTCTGAAGCAAACATATTTACCTTTTAATCCTGAAACAAAATAATGTGACAAGATAGTAATTATATCCCTGGGTTTAAGAAAAAAGAAAAGGCCAATACCACATCATGAACTAAGAAGCAGTTTTCCCTCCATCTTTAAACTCCATAATGATCCTTAGCGAAAATAACCATGTAACTTCTGAGAGACATGTAAAATTCTGACCTCTAGCTGACAAGTGAGATAATATCATGGGAGTGTGAGAAAAGTAATTTCCAAACACCTATGTTTAATCTGTGTAGAACTTGGTTGCATTACAAGTAATAATATGCTTAAAGTATAGTTCAATTTCAATGTGCATATAAAACTGTTATTTAGGCAAAGACCAAGGAATGCATTTAATACTAAACCGTAAACACATCGTCCACCTTGACGTGGAGCGCACACTGACAACATAAGAGCTCTTCCGCAGGCTTTGGCAACAGGACTACATATAGCAGGTCACAGCAGCACGAGTTCACATGGAAGACTGAAAGCACTGCAGAATACCACCACCCGACGCTTCCTATCAAAGGGATACATGGTAATAAGGGGCCTCCTCGTGCTAAGCCACTTTCCGATCAGTCTACGTTCTTCAGATTTGTAATTTTCACAACTCAGTAGTCTGAAGTCTCTGTGCTTTCACTGCATAGATTGACACTGGGTGTACTCTATCCATTGTAAGTCCAGAGGGTTACAGTTCTGTCTGCAGAGGATGACAGGAAGGAAAGATCCTGGGTGTGCCATCTGCACTGAATCACTTTGTCCTTGTGCTCCCCCACCACCATGATAGGAAGCTGTTTAGTGAGATCCCCTAAATGGAAAAGAGAGAGACACTGATTTACAACACAAAATAAGTATGTCTAGATTTCACAGACTTCCTGCTACTTGAAGGCATTACAGTATACAAAGTCCTAAACTTCATTAATACAGTTAAAGGTTTAAAGAGGGATAAATTCTTTTAATACCTATGTTAAGCAGTATTCGGTAAAACATACACAGCAACATTTGACATAGCTGCCACTCTCTCCTTGACTTCTCCCTGACTTTGGTGTCACTATACCTTTGTCTCCTTTGCTGGCTTACTGCTCCTGTCCCAGAAGGCAGACTTTGGGTTTCCTGTTCCCTTTACACCCACTTCCTATGAAATTTCATCTAGTACCTTGGTATCATGGCCATTTGCGTACTTATGACACACATTTCACCTCCATCCTTGACTTCTCACCTGAACTCCCGAATAGTATCCAAATAGCCATTCCATATCTCACTGGATTGCCTGATAGTCATCTTAATTTGTTTAAACCAAACTTGATTTTCTTGCCCAAACCTGTTCCTCATCCTACCGGTTAATGGCACCATCTGGTTGCTCATGCCAAAAGCCTAGGAACCAGCATTCCTCTCACTCCCCGTATTTAATCTAAACAAATTAAAATATTTCTCAAATTCAGTCATTACTTACCACCTCCCCCTCTACTACCCTAGTCTAAGCTACCATCATCCCTCACCTGAACTGTTCCAACAGCCTGATATTCACACGTATATTCCATTCTCCCTACATAACTCAAAATCACCTTTTAAACAGATATCAATAGATACCAGATCACTCCATTTTAAATATTCTCCTGCCTCTGATTTATTCTTGTCTTTCCCTCCCTTAGTTATCTAAGTCCCAGACACATTGGGTTCTTGCAGTGTCATGAACATGCTGAATTCACTCATGCCTCAGCACGTCCTGGCCTGGCTTGTGCCTTCTTATCATTCAAGTCTCTACACAAATGGCACTTCCCTAAAGAGACCCACTCGAGCCTACCTAAAATAGCCTTCTCCATCCACAGTCACTCTCTCCCACCCTTGTTAATTTTTTTTTTTAAAGATTTTATTTATTTGACAGACAGAGATCACAAGTAGGCAGAGAGGCAGGCAGAGAGAGAGGAAGGGAAGCAGGCTCCCTGCTGAGCAGAGAACCCGATTCAGGACTCGATCCCAGGACCCTGGGATCATGACCTGCGCCAAAGGCAGAGGCCCCTCTCGCTAATTTTTTAATAGCACTTAACCAATACCTGAAATTACATCATTTATTATTTTTTATTTACCTCCAAAATGTAAGCTCCATCAAGGAGGAAGTTACCTTATTCATCTTTCTGTCCCTAGTTGATAGAAAATAAATATTTGCTTACTAAATAATTAAAAATAAAACTAGATGCTGAAAACATAATTACACCAATTATACACTAAGGTTTTTTTTAATCTTTTATTTCTGAATAATGTGTTATGGTGCCGTACTGATTTTTCAATTTTAGACATTGAATAATGTTGATAATCATCAAGCATTGAAATTGATAATCATTGAAAATTCTGTTTTTCTTGAATTACTTCCATCCTCCCCCACTCTAAACTTCCTCCATCTAGCGAATATAGTTACATCATAATTTTTGTCTAGTGAGTGCTACATTATGAATATGTATATACACACTGTCCACAGCTGAACCACATAATGCATTATGATTACATTCCCATTAATTTTAATTGCAGTTAAAAACACATAACATAAAACTTGTCATCTTAATTACTTTTAAGTATATAGTTCAGTAGTGTTATGTATATTTACATCGTTGTGCGACCAACCTCCAGACCTTTTTCATACCTGAAATCTCCCTAATTTCCCCTCTCCCCAGCCCCTAACAATCATCATTCTACTTTCTGTTTCTGTGAGTTTGACTATTATAGATACCTCATGTAAGTGAAATTGTATAGTATTTGTCTCAGCATACTGTTCTCAGGGTTCATCTATGTTGTAGCATGTATCAGAATTTCCTTCTTTTTTAAGGTTAAATAATATTCCACCATCTGCATGTTTATGGTTAAATAATATTCCACTGTCTACCATGTTTTGTTTATTCACCTGTCAATGTTTATTTGGGTTGCTTCCATCTTTTGGCTATTATAAATAATGCCACTATGAACAAGGATACACAAATATCTCTTTGAGACCTTGCTTTCAATTCTTTTGGATATATATCTAGAAGTGGAATTGCTGGCTTGTATGGTATTTCTATTTTTAGTTTTTTGAGGAACCACCATACTGTTTTTCATAGTAGCTGCATCACTTTACATTCTCACCAACCATGCACACAGGACTTAATTTCTCCATATTCTTATCTACACTTACTACTTTATATTGTTATTCTTATTGTTTTTTATAGTAACCATTTCTCCAATAATTAATGATATTGATCATCTTTTTGTATGTTTTTTGGCCATTTTACAATAAGTTTTTTAAAGTAGAAGCAAATAGGAGAACATAAAGCATATTTTAACATCTGTCATCACTGAACTCAAAATGATTTAGTGTAGTAAATGTTTATTCTTTCAAATATTTTATTTTATTTAAAGATTATTTATTTATTTATTTGACAGAGATCACAAGTAGACAGAGAGAGGAGGAAGCAGGCTTCCCACTGAGCAGAGAGCCCGATGCAGGGCTCCATCCCAGGACCTCGGGATCATGACATGAGCTGAAGGCAGAAGTTTTAACCCACTGAGCCACCCAGCACCCCTCAAATATTTTAAAATTACTTAATAAAATAAGACTATTTACTTGATTTAATAATTTGCTACAATTCACACCAACACAGTACCAGTAATTTGTTCAGTAAGTACTAAAAAACTAAAATTTGAAAATGTTACAAGGTTGATTATACCAGCTTAACAACAATAACAAAAAGATCTAAATATCCATAAAAATCCAAGAAGACAGCACAGGCAGTAATTTTTCTCATACTGGTAGTAGCCATATTTTTTTTAGATATGTCTTCTAAGGCAAAGGAAACAAACATAAACTACTGGACTACATCAAAATAAAAAGCTTTTGCACAGGAAAGGAAACAATCAACAAACAAAAAGACAACCTATGCAATGGGAGAAGATACTTGCAAATAACATACCTGGTAAAGGATTACTATCCAAAACACATAAAAAATATACACAACTGAACACCAAAAAGCCAAACAAGCCAATTAAAAATGGGCAGATGACATGAACAGACATCCAGATAGCCAACAGACACATGAAAAGACACTCAACATCACTAACTGTCAGGGAAATGCAAATCAAAACTACAATGAGATATCACCTCACACCTATCATAATGGTAAATAAAAAACACAAGATAAAAAAGGTGTTGGTGAAGATCTGTAGAAAAAGGAAAGGAACCCTCGTGCACTGTTGCTAGGAATGCAAACTGGTATAGCCACTGTGGAAAACAGAATGGAGGTTCATCAAAAAATTAAAAATAGGATTACCATATGATCTAGTAATTCCATTACTGGGTATTTACCCAAAGAATTCAAAAACACTAATTCAAAAAGATACATGAACCCTTATGTTTATTGTAGCATTATTTACAATAGCCATGATATGGAAGCAATCCAAATATCCATCAGTAGATGAACAGATAAATAAGATGTGGTATACACACACACACACACAAATAATGAAATATTAACAAATATACATGATGGAATATTAGCCATAAAAAAGAATGAAATCTTGCCATTTGCATCCATCCAAGATGGTTGGAGGGTATAATGCTAAGTGAAATAAATCAGTCAGAGAAAGACATATACCATATGATTTCACTCATAAGTGAAATTTAAGAAACTAAACAAAGAAAAAAAGAGACAAACCAAAAAACCAGACTCTTAACTACAGAGAACAAACAGGTTACCAGAGGGGAAGTAGGTGGGGGGATGGGTGAAACAGGTGAAGGGGATTAAGAATACAACTATCTTTTTTTATTTTTTTAAAGATTTTATTTATTTATTTGACAGACAGAGATCACAAGTAGGCAGAAAGGCAGGCAGAGAGAGAGAAGGAAGCAGGCTCCCTGCTGAACAGAGAGCCTGATGTGGGACTCGATGCGGGACTCGATGCAGGTGTCGATGGGGGCTCGATCCCAGGACCCTGGGATCATGACCTGAGCCGAAGGCAGAGGCTTTAACCACTGAGCCATCTAGGCGCCCCAAGAATACAATTATCTTGATGACTACTAGGTGATGTATACAATTGTTGAATCACTATGTTGTATACCTGAAACCAATATAACATGTACACTAATTATACTGGAATTTAGAAAATAAATTTTAAAAAAGTTATATGTTGGGATGCCTGGGTGGCTCAGTTGGTTAAGCCGCTGTCTTCGGCTCAGGTCATGATCCCAGGGTCCTGGGATTGAGTCCTGCATCGTGCTCCTTGCTGGGCAGGGAGCCTGCTTCTCTCTCTGCCTCTACCTGCTTGTGCGTGCTCGCTCACTCTCTCTCTCTACCTCTCTGACTGACTGACTGACTGACAGACAGACAGACAAATAAATAAATAAATAAGTAAGTAAGTAAGTAAGTAAGTAAGTTATATGTGAATTTTTTTTAAAAAGTCGAGATCCCAAATAGAATAGGAGAGACTACAAACAAGAAAAGAGGTCAATCTCCCTCACCTTGTAGGTCTGTCACCTTTATTTTCATATCATAGGATCCTGTTAGCAAGTAGTGAGCTCCAGGAGAGAATCGAACAGAGCGAACATCACTGGAATGAGGGTGATAACTTTGTACCATTCTTCCTCCTCTTATGTCATACAACATGCAGCTAGAATCTTCTTGTCCTGTGGCTAAGAGACGGCCACTGGGATCTACAGCTACAGATGCCACTGCACTGCCTGTATAAAAGAAAGAATAAAAGTTTCATATGGAAAAATCAATACAGCTCAACTACAACAGCTAATTATGTTCACTGAACCATACACTAACAATTTAATGTAGCTTATCAAAACTGCGAAAGAAAAATCCAAATTAACATTCAACCAATAAACACTTATATACTTTTTAGAGACAAAGTATGAAGCAAGATCCTATGAGAATGAAAAAGTTTGTTTTTTTTGGTCACTTGGGAGAACCCCCTGGGATGCCGTTACTTATAGTGCAATAGTGCAATAGGTGAGCCACTTTTTAAGTGTCAGAAAACTCCCACAACAAGTTTACAGTCTAGTTAGGGGAACAAGAAATTAAATAACAAAATGTGTTTTAGGACACAGTGTAGGAAATGTATCTAAGCAACACACCAGTAACTGTCAGTGGAAACTAAATGAAAATAAGTGCTGAGTCCACTTGCTGCAGCCCTAAATCTAGACGGTGCATTTTTAATGGGGGCAATAATGTCCACCCAGGGGGTTGCAAAATGGTTCTCAGAGGATGAAAAAATCTTAAACATTAACAAAAACTTGTAGCCTTCCAAAGCTTAACCCCACCCAATAAAATCTTATTCCTAGTATTTAATTTCTCTGGTTAGGAAAAATTTTAATTTCGTTTTTCTCCTTGCATGGAGGGGAGCAATAATGAAAATAAAATTGAAGAACACTGCTCTGGACATGGTAAAGAGTCTGCACTCTAAGCTAGGAGCAATCAAAAGGCACTGAAGTACTGTGAGCAAGGTATGGTGGGCTCTGGCTGTTGTGCAGACTGTGGACTGAAGGGGGAAAAGTGGGAATGCAGAGACAGTAAGGAAGCTCTGCAGTGGTTTAGCTGCAGTGGTGGTGGTTTATCCAAGAGTGGCGGCAGTACAAATGGAAAGTAGTAGAGGGATTTAAGATAAATTCTGGAGGCTAAAACAACACATTTTGTTTATGAATTGGTTATTGGAGGAAAGGAGAGAAAGACGGATCCAGGGAGACTCTCCGGCATGAACAATGGGTGGTAGTAGCACTTAGGTGAGGAGGTCTGGGGCAGTTTGTTTGAGAAGTCATGACTCAGTAGTTTAAGACATGTTAAGTTTGACATATCCTTTAAGATATCCAAAAGGACATGTCAAGTAGGTGGATTAGAAATATGAGCCTGGCATCTAGAATAGGTTTGGGCTAGAGATAAAGATTTAAGGTCAGTATAGGAATTATACTTAAAGCTGGAAGAATAGAAACACTCATGGAGAGAAAGGAAGAAGACAGAAGTCCTGAGTCCTAGGGAATACCAAAATTTAGAGATTGAGCAGAGGAGGAAGAACCAACAAAGGAGTTATACAGGAAGGTAAAAGGAGAGTGAAAAGCCCAAAAGAAAAGAGGAGGGAATCAACTATTGCATGTCACTGAGAGCTGAAGTAAAATAAGGATTTAAAGGTGATTTGACAGCATGAAATTATTGGTGACCTTGAAAAAAGGTAGCTTTTTTTTTTTTAAGATTTTATTTATTTATTTGACAGAGAAACAGAGAACATAAGTAAGCAGAGCATCAGGCAGAGGGACAGGGAGAAGCAGATTCCCTGCCGAGCAGGGAGCCTGATGTGGGACTTGATCCCAGGACCCTGAAACCATGACCTGAGCCAAAGGCAGACGCTTAACTGACTGAGCCACCCAGGTACCCCCCAAAAGGTAGCTTTTGTTGGAGTAGATGTAGTAGGAGATAGATTGGAATAGGTTGAGGACTAAGGATGAGAAAATAGAAACAGCATATGTAATAGGACTTCTGAGACCTCTGGGTAAGAAAGAGAGCAAGAAATTAAGGTAAGAGATGTGAAGGGGATAAGGAGGTTGAAAGAGGAACTTTAGGGCATTTCCAATTCTAGGACATTTTTGTATATCTATGGTAGAGAAGAAAAGAAGGGCAGATACAGTAGAGAGAGAGAGACAATGCTGCCAGAGAAAGGAGATGACCAAAAAGTTTAAGTCTCTGAAAAGGAGAGAAAATGGGCTGAAAATAATTTAGACAACTAGGGAGAGTTTGGAGGTAAGTCAGTGATAAGGGTATAGAAACTAAGCAAACAAACAAACAAACAAAAAAAAAAACAACCCCAATTATTAACACCAAGAAAAACAAGAAGATATGAAAGAAAAGGTAAGTGCTAAAACAATGTAAGGAATGAATACTGATCTAACCAAAAATGGTACAACTATATTGAAAGGACGGGAGACAGAAGCATGTGAGGGGATGAGGAAAAGTGAATTGGAAAGGGATATAAAAAAATCTTCATATTTTACAGTGGTAAGAGAATAAATAATCCTAAAAAAAAAACTGTAATTGGAGGCACGTTATTTAGAAATATGAAAATAAGGGGCACCTGGCTGGCTTAGTTGGTGGAGCATGTGACTCTTAATCTCGGGGTCCCTACACCCCATGCTGGGTGTAGAGATTACTCAACAAATAAAAGTTTTTTAAAAAGGAATATGAAGGGTGCCAGGTGGCTCAGTCGTTAAGCGTCTGCTTTTGGCTCAGGTCATGATCCCAGGGTCCTGGAATTGAGCCCCACCTAGGTCTCCCTGCTCCATGGGGAGCCTGCTTCTCCCTCTCCCACTGCCTCTGCTGTGTTCCTTCTCTTGCTGTGTCCCTCTGTGTCAAATAAATAAATAAAATCTTTAAAATAAAAAAAAAAGAAATATGAAAAAACAACTATTACAAAACTTAAAAATGGATGTCTTGGAGAAATGGAAAATGAGGCAGTGGCTGGAGGACAGGGGACAATTCTCAGGGCAATGTTTTTTTTAATCAGCCTTACTGAACTGCTTGGTTCTTTAAACCATGTTATACATTAACTTTGGTGACAATGCAAACTAAACTTTAACAAATCAATGATAACATATTCATATATAAAAATATAATTATACATGTGTATATATTCCAGAATCAAGTTTTTAGAACAAATTGAATCTGGTTTGAATCAAAGTACAGAAAAAGGTCCATGTAGAAACTTACAAAACAATAGAACAGATCAATGAAACTAGGAGCTGGTTCTTTGAAAAAAAATTAATAAATTAAATAACCTCTAGTCAGACTTCTCAAGAAAAAAATCAAGTGGGATTTATTCCTGGGTTGCAAGGGTGGTTCAGTATTCTCACATCATTCAACATGATACAGCACATCAATAAGAAAAGGGATAAGAACCATATGATCATTTCAGTGGACACAGAAAAAGCATTTGACTAAGTACAACATCCATTCATAATAAAAACCCTCAACAAAGTAGGTTTTGAAGGAACATACCTCAACATAACAAGGGCCATTTATGAAAAATCTAGAGCTAACATCATCCTTAATGGTGAAAAACTGAGAGCATTTTCCCTAAAGTCAGGAACAAGACAAGGATGTCCACTCTTACCACTTTTATTCAACATAGTACTAAAAGTCCTAGCTACAGCAATCAGACAACAAAAAGAAATAAAAGGCATTCAAATTGTTAATGAAGATGTAAAACTTTCACTATCTGCATATACACACATACATATATTTATATATAGAGAGAGAAAGAACCTCAAAGACTGAAAAACTGCTAGAATAAACAGAGTAAAGTCATAGGATACAAAATGTACAGAAATCTTTTGCATTTGTATACACCAATAATGAAACAGCAGAAACAGAAATTAAGAAAACAATCCCACTTACAATTGCCCCCAAAATAGTAAGATACCTAGGAATAAACCTAACCAAAGAGGTGAAAGATATGTGCTCTGAAAACTATAAAACACTGATGAAAGACACTGAAGATGACACAAAGAAATGGAAAGACTTTCCATGTCCATGTATTGAAAGAATATTGTTAAAATGTCTATACTACCCAGAGCAACCTACACATTTAATGCAATCACCATCAAAATACCCACAGCATTTTTCACAGAACTAAAACAAACAATTCTTTTTTTTTTTTTGATATTTTATTTATTTATTTATTTGACAGAGAGATCACAAGTAGGCGGTGGGGGGGGGGGAGGCTCCCCACAGAGCAGACAGCCAGATGTGGGGCTCGATCCCAGGACCCTGAGATCATGACCTGAGCCAAAGGCAGAGGCTTAACCCACTGAGCCACCCAGGTGCTACCCCCTCTTTTTTTTTTTAAGATTTAAAACAAACAATTCTAAAATTTGTATGGGACCACAAAAGACCTTGAATAACCAAAGCAATCTTGAAAAAGACAAGCAAAGCTGGAGGCATCACGATTCTGGGCTTTAGATGATATTACAAAGCTGGGGCCCCTGGGTGGCTCAGGTCATGATCTCAGGGTCCTGGGATTGAGCCCCACATCAGGCTCTCTGCTCAGTGGGGACCTGCTTCCCCCTCTCTCTCTCTGCCTGCCTCTCTGCCTACTTGTGAACTCTATCAAATAAATAAATAAAATCTTTTTTAAAAAAACAGATTATATTACAAAGCTGTCATCATCAAAAAAAATATGGTATTGGCATTTTAAAAAAAGGCACATAGTTGAAGAGAAAAGAAAACCCAGAAATGAACCCACAACTATATGGTCAATTAATCTTTGACATAGCAGGAAAGACTATCCAGTGGGAAAAAGAGCGTCTCCTCAACAAATGGTGTTGGGTAAACCGGACAGCAACATGCAAAAGAAAGAAACTAAATCAGTTTCTTAGACCACACACAAAAATAAATTCAAAATGGATTAAAGACCTAAATGCGAGACCACAAACCATAAAAATACTAGAAGAGAACACAGGCAGTAACTTCTTTGACATTGGGCCAAAGCAGGTTTCTCCAGATGTGTTCTGAAGCAAGGGAAACAAAAGCAAAAATAAACTACTGGGACTACATCAAAATAAAAAAACATCTGCACAGCAAAGAAAACAATCAACAGAACTAAAAGGCAACACACAGGATGGGAGAAGACATTTGCAAATGATGTATCTGATAAAGGGTTAGTATCCAAAATCTATAAAGCACTTATACAACTCAACACCAAATAATCCAATTAAAAATAGACAAAGACATGAACAGTTTCTCCAATTAAGTCATACACATGGCCAACAGACACACAGAAAGCTGTTCATCATCAATTATCACCAGGGAAATGTAAATAATGAGGTATCACCTTGTAGCTGTCAGAATGGCTAAAAGCAACAACACAAGAAACAACAGTATGAAGGTTCTTCAAAAAGTTAAAGACAGAACTACCCTACAACACAGCAATTGCACTACTAGGTATTTACCTAAAGAATGCAAAAACAATCAAAGAAAACATTCATATAAAATGATATATTTATAGCAGCATTATTTACAATAGACAAATTATAGAAGTAGTCCTTTGGACTTCCAGTTATGTAAGGTGTCTATCGATTGATGAATGGATACACACACACACACACACACACACACAATGGAATATTATTCAGCCATAAAATGAATGAAATCTTACCACTTACAATGACATGGATGGAGCTAGAAGGCATAATGCTAAGTGAAATACGTCAGAAAAAGACAAATACCACATGATTTCCATTCATATGTGGAATTTAAGAAACAAAATGAGCATAGGAGAACAAAAGAAAAAGAGACAAATCAAGAAGCAGACTCTTAATTAGAGAACAAAGTGATGGTTACCAGAGGGGAGGTGGGTAGAGGGATGAGTGAGATGCGTGATGGGGATTAGGAGTGCACTTGTGATGAACACTGGATGATGTATGTTAAGTATTGAATCACTAAACTGTACATCTGAAACTGATATAACACTGCATGTTACCTAACTGGAATTACAATAAAAACTTAAAAAACCAGAAAAAGAAACCCAGAGCGTTGAGTGAGCCTCAAGTGAAACACACTCAGCAATATTCACTGCATTGACACCAGTTCCCAGTGAGTTGCATATTAACATGTGGCCGGTAATTTAATGGCACCTCTAGTCATAAATTAAGCATTCTTAAAATAGTAAGTAAAATATTCCTGATTTTAAAAAAAGGTCTATGGAAGTCAAGAGAATAGGCAAAGCATTAAAATAAAACAAAAACATCACCAAAAAAGTAAGAATAAAAGGCAGGCATTTTCACCTGGAATAGTGCCATAGAATTGCTATTAAAAACTACAATAAAAAAAAAAAAACCTACAACGAAAGAAAAGGGATTCTAAAATAAAGACAAGGGCAGGATGCTGCATCACTCTTAAATACCAGTGTTTTAAAAGATGATACAACACAAAGAGCAGTACTGTCAGTTCACATGGAACAATCCAAAGTATATTAAGTTTAAAATGTGAGGCATGTATTATTATATGCTACCATTTCTGTGTGCATGTATACACATGTTCAAAGAAGACAGAAGATTATGAAATATACAAACTTCTTGGTTATATACTTACAGATTATGTATAGAAAAATAAATAAGAAACTGGTCCCTTAGGGAAAGACACCAAGGAACAGGACTGGAAGAAAATGGTTTGTTTAATTTCAATTTCTGCACTGTGTATGTATTAAAAAAATTTCTTTAAAGGTCTGAATCCTAAAATAGCCCTTCTAACATGTTATGATGAGCACTGGGTGTTATACGCCAACTAATGAATCATTGAACACTACATCAAAAACTAATGAGGTACTATGTGTTGACTGACTGAACATAATAATAAAAAAAAGGAAAAAAAGAATAAAATAAAATAGCCCTGCTAACATAATAAGTGGGGAATAGTACTTAATCTCCGGGGCTTCAAGTTTCCTAAACTGAATTTTATTTTTACAAAGAAAGTAAGACATGAATATATTTTGAAAGAATTTAAGGTAATCAATAAAATATCAAGTATCTATTTGTTTCTGTTTTTTTTAACATATGTGTTACAGGGGAGAGGAAGTAGGTAAGTGCAATTTACAAAGTTTCTTTCTCATATAAATTCATTTAAATTCCAGAAAAACCTACCAGTTCCATGGAATGTTGTGCCAACAACACGAACACAGCTTGGTACCCGAAGATCCCAAAACCTAACAGTCTTATCTTGGGAACCAGATGCAATCATCCAGCCACTCCAGGTATAAAGTGCTAAAATATGGCCTATAAAAGATCATATACTCAGTTATTACTGTAGAACAAACAGTACTTTCCCTTAATACATTCAAAGGTAGGTACTCATTATTGGACATGGGATGATCTGGTTAATCAAATATACTGGCAGGTAGAGATTTTCCACATGTATCAAATATATTGGCAATTTTCTTTTCTTTCTTTTTTTAAGATTTTATTTATTTATTTGTGAGAAGGAGAGTGAGATAGAGAAGCAGATTCCCTGCTGTGCAGAGTGCCCAATGTGGGGCTAGATTCCAGGACCCTGAGATCATGACCTGAGCCGAAGGCAGACAGTTAACCGACTAAGCCACCCAGGGGACCCTATTTTGGCAATTTTCAAAAAACCAAAATCCAATAAAATGCACAACATGAAAACCATACTAAGCAATCTGTTTTGTGTTTCAGGATTTCAGGATATAATAATTAGTACTGAAAAAATTTTATCATCTGAAATTACAGCAAATTATGGCAAAGCAAAGGACTGTGGGGTTAGAATACTGGCTTTGCAAGAGACAGACCTGAGGTCATATCTCAGTCCTGCTATGTTTAGTTGTAAGATACTGGTCAAATCTTGCCTTTTCAAGTTTTGTTTATTTCATGTGTAAGATTGAGATAAAACTTCGTGACTTACAAGGGTGCTGTGAGAATTAAGTTAAGGAATTATCTGTATAAGCAAAGGATTTAACACACCAGGGGAAATGTTATTTATCATTACTGTGTTGTTATCCAAAGTTTCCAATATAAATTTTTAAAATAAAAATTTCCTGTCTTGAAGAAGTCCCTTTTGATAAAATATACCCCATTAATGAAAATGCAGAGGGGGAAAAAGCACAGGTTGAACAAAAAGAAAAGTAGTATCTAAGACTATCACATACCGGTATGTCCACTCAGAGCATGCAGGCCCTGTCCTCTTTGACAATCAGTTGTATAAATGTTACAATCCCCTGCTCCAGCACTTATCAAAATAGCTCCACCACTTTCTGGGCCTTCCATAAATGCCAAGTCTCTAATTGTCCCATCATGCATACTAAATTCCAGATCCGGTCCTGAAACAACAATAAGAATTAAAAAAAAAGATGCTGCTCAACTTACTATGATAATTTGAGATTGCTAAACTGTCTCAAAACTAAGCAAGAATAACTGTAGAGAGGTGTGGCTTATAGTTTCATTTAGGGATTAATACTATAATCAATTTCACTTTACTGAGCAAAGAATTTGAAGTGTTTTTCTGATTGTTTTTTTTAAAAAATATTTTATTTATTTATTTATTTGTCAGAGAGAGAGAGAGAGAGAGAGCATAAGCAGGCAGAGTGGCAGAGGCATAGAGAGAACTAGGCTCCCCACTGATCAAGGAGTCCGATGTGGGACTCCATCCCAGGACCTTGGGATCATGACCCAAGCCAAAGGCAGTGGCCCAATCAACTGAGCCACCCAGGCATCCCTGGGTTTTTATTTTTTAAGATTTTTTTATTTATTGACTTGATAGAGCAAGCGAGAGCATGAGCTGGGGAAAGAAGCAGGCTCCCCAGCTGGGCAGGGAGCCCTACTCGGGGCTTGATCCCAGGACCCCAGGATCATGACCTGAGCCAAAGATAGACACTTTACCAGCTGAATTACCCATGCACCCCAGCAAAGAACTTTAAGAAATCAAAATACCGGGGCACCTGGGTGGCTAAGTGGGTTAAAGCCTCTGCCTTCGGCTCAGGTCACGATCCCACGGTCCTGGGATCGAGCCCTTCATTAGGCTCTCTGCTCAGTGGGAAGCCTGCTTCCTCCTCTCTCTCTCTCTGCCTGCCTCTCTGCCTACTTGTGATCTCTCAAATAAATAAATAAAATCTTCAAAAAAAAAATCAAAATACTGATTCAGTTAACCATCATTCCTTTTTTTTAAAAAAAAGATTTTATTTGTTTATTTGACAGACAGAAATCACAAGTAGGCAGAGAGGCAGGCAGAGAGAGGAGGGGAAGCAAGCTCCCTGCTGAGCAGAGAGGCCGACGCAGGGCTCGATCGCAGGACCCTGGGATCATGACTTGAGCCATTATGATCATTCCTAAAATAGGGCTATACATAGTTATCTTCTCTTTCATCTCAAAGGAAATGAAAGAGAAGACAGGTACTCTAACATATTCATTAATGCACTGTTGGTAGTTATTTAAAAGTTACCTTTCTAATAACATTTTTTTTAAGATTTTATTTATTTTATTTGAAAGAGAGAGCATATGCAGGGGGAGTGGCAGAGGGAGAGAAGAAGTAGACTCTACAGTGAGCAAGGAACCTGATACAGGGCTGGATCCCAGGACCCTGAGATCATAACCTGAGCTGAAGGCAGATGCTTAACTGAGTGAGCCACCCAGGCATCCCTGATAACAACAATTTTCTAATTATTAGACAACTATAAGAACTTACTAAAAAAATAATCAATCATGTCTTATGAAGGCAACTAAGCAACTATAATATAAAAAAATTCTCCTTAAGGCTATTCTTAGATTATATTGAAAATAATACAAAGATATATAAAAGCAACAACATTGGGAAAACATTAAGAATACACTGGTAAGCTACTGCTTACATACTTGGGACCTACCTGTTGCATTACAAGTCTCTGCATTGAAGGGCAGAACTTTGACATATTTGTCATTTGATCCTGTTGCTAATAACTGTCCACAAGGACTCCAGGCCACACAGTAAATGGATCCTTTATGATGTTTATTCCTTTTAAAACGTACCACTGGCTGCTTAGGGATGTCATGTGCACTAAAAAGAAAATTATAGAAAGACATTTCAACTTCTTGCTTGCTGAAGTAAATGAAGTTCTATATTATTGTTGTTCTTGAGGGAGGGAGCAAAAAAGTATTAGACTACATGTCAGTAACAATTTTCAAAATCTTGGAAGAAATAAATTTAAAGCAGATTTAAAATCCAAAAGTAAAATTATGAACTATTCTTAGACTAACCTAACTCTTATTTCAGACCACACAGGAAACAAGATTATTTTTTTTAAAGTCTCCATTTCACATATTTTTCATGGATTTTAACTCAAACACAGAAGAATGAAAAAAAATACTAATGCTTCCAAATTCAAGAAGTTCAAAAAACATTAAACATATAATATGGAGCAATTGATTGAGGCTGAGGGAAGGTAAGGAATGAAAAAAAATAAAGGAAGCAGAATTCTTTCTGGAGTTTCAAATCTGGCAAGGGTTGATGTCATGACTATCCACATACAGAAAGGTAGATATAAGTGTTCTGGTCCAGTTAAAAGTACTAGGCCTTAAAGGACAGAAGAATTTTTACAGAAAAAGATTATGGCAGAAGAATAGCTCCAGTGAAGATAATATATAGTAGGGAAAGTGCCAGCCCAGTGTGCAATATGGGAAACAGCCTATGGGGCTAGCAGAGAGAAGCCCAGGGCATTCTGAAGACTGAGTGGGATGGACACTGTAGCAGGTGAGGAGCTGCAGGCATGGTTGTGGAAGGTCCTGAATAACCAGGCTCCTCAAGAGTATGGCTTTTAATGGGAGTCAAACACTGGCTTAGTGGAATAATAACATCATTTTTTTTTAACTAACAAATAATGTATTATTAGCCCCAGGGGTACAGGTCTGTGAATCGTCAGGCTTACACACTTCCTAGCACTCACCATAGCACATATCCACCCCAATGTCCATAACCCAACCACCCGGAGTAATAGCATCTTATCTACACTTTAAAACACAGCTTAATATTAGGATACTAAAGATTTTATTAGATATGATAACATCAAATCTATGTAAGAAAATGTACATGTTTTTGGAGATTCATCATAAAGGGTGAAACGACATATCGGATATACCTTAAAATACTTTAGCAAACAAACAAAACGGATGAAGCAAATGTGACAAAAATCTTGACAATTACTTTATTTCACTGTACTAATCTTTACTTTTGCATATGTCTGAAAAGTTCCATAATTAAAAACAGAAAAAGAAGACTGATAAAATTGCCAATACCTAGAAGGTGCTTAATACTGATCTAGAAAATAGATCAAATCAAGATTCTTTTTAGTTGCATATTGGGGCGCCTGGGTGGCTCAGTGGGTTAAGCCGCTGCCTTCGGCTCAGGTCATGATCTCGGGGTCCTGGGATCGAGTCCCACATCGGGCTCTCTGCTCAGCAGGGAGCCTGCTTCCCTCTCTCTCTCTCTGCCTGCCTCTCTGTCTACTGTGATCTCTCTCTGTCAAATAAATAAATAAAATCTTTAAAAAAAAAAAAAAAAAAAAAAAGATTCTTTTTAGTTGCATATATAATTCATGGCCTAATCAAAACGGACAAAAATTTATAAAATTAGTCAATAATTCTTATGTATATTTCTTAAGCATTGAAAATAAAAATTTAAAGACTTAATAAAAGAAAAAGAAATTAAAACTGAATGCTACCGAATGGCAATTCTGAAAAAGGAACCGATATAGCTAAATTAAAAACTAAAGCAAGAATGATAGTACAAACCACCTATCCTTACCTTGGATCAATTACTTCTGGGTAGGCACATACTCTCAGAGTTTTGGAATTTGAACCTACAGCATATAAACCACCACCTGGATGAAAAGCCACTGCTCTAACAGCTTGTGTGTCTTCTAGGGTATTAATACAAACAAACTGCTTTTTTGATTTATCATCCTGCGGAAAGAATAAATATGAAAATCATCTTAGGAAAAAATGAATTTGAAAGAATTCATCTTTAGCCTATTTTACACTCATTTGAATTATATTATTCATTTTATCACTTCACGTTAACAACCTATAATCACATATTCTTTTAAATGGCAAATTCAAATTAACCCAAATTTTTCTACTTTTTGCTGCCCATTGCTGAACTAAGTTCAGAAAGCTCATAAACATTCAAAGCTTTCTCTGCTTACTATGACAAAATATAAGACTATGCATTCTCATATAGAGTTATCTTTAACTATCAAGGAAAAAATAGCCCAGGGGTGCCTGGGTGGCTCAGTGGGTTAAGCCTCTGCCTTCCGCTCAGGTCATGATCCCAGGGTCCTGGGATCGAGCCCCGCATCGGGCTCTCTGCTTGGCAGGAAGCCTGCTTCCCCCTCTCTCTCTGTCTGCCTCTCTGCCTACCTGTGATCTGTCAAATAAATAAATAAAATATTAAAAAAAAAAAGAAAAAATAGCCCACGTATATAACTTTTATAAAATTAACAGAGTATCATTTGTGTTTCTAAAAGTAGGAAGTATAAGACTATTAATCAATCCACTTCCTCTTGGGTGGGGTGGGGGGGATACTTAACCATTATCTCCAGCAATGAATACTTCAATATTTCAAACTGAAATTGTAAAATACTCTTTTAAAATTATAAAAATGATTTTAATCAGAACACTAAATTTGAATCTCATTTTAATTTTAAATTGTCAACCTATCTGGCCTCTTCTGAGGAAGGCAAGTTGAAGCAGTTCTATATAAAAGTTTTGATGGCTCTTGCTATTAATATCATTTGTAACTACCTTGCTACCCTGACCACAAGGGACTTAACCTGGAACAGGGACCTCTAGACTGGGTGTAGTCAATAGACCTAACCAAATCCTGCCTTCAGGAAGTATGAATGTCAAGTCACTTCAGCTCTATATCAACAAAGAGTTTATTATACCTCTCCCTACACAAAATTTTATCTATTCATGCAATAAATAAATCCTCATGGGGAATAGGGGGAAAACCTGGTGGGTCATACGATGTCTCTCTTAGGTAATTGAATTGAGTTCTTTTATTATTCATTTGAATTTATTTGGTTAGAAATGCTACATTTTCCATTAACCCACATGTAAGAAATTTGCCAAATGAACAGCAGTGATAGGTAAGAGAAAAAGAGAGGTAAATGACTAACTGATTAAATGGCCTATAGGACACTAATAATCATTATTAAGGGTTGCTTTAGAACAGATGTGGCAGAGCCATCAATTAACTTTATTTGCTCTTCTTCAGTGTGTTTAAATATTTTAAGAAACTTGTTGCTATTTTTAAAATAGATTTCACATAAAAAATCTACATTCTTACAATTTCTTGAAAATCAAAAGAACTGGAAACACTGGATAAGCATATTTCTTTGCGCAAGGGACAAATACTCTTATGTGCTTATCACAATAGTCAACTTTATTCATTTATGTTACCTGTCTGGTTCCATCAGCGTCTGAAATAGTGGCTTTGTTTATGGGATTAAAGTTTGAACTAAAGAAAATAAGATAGCTGTATAGTAGTTTAGGGAAGAATGTCTGGTTCCAAAGCAAAAAACAGCTGCATTGATGAGAAGCCCAAAAGAAATACCAATAATATCTAAACAAATTAACCATAGGGTCTTCAGAGAGTAGTGCACAGCCCCAACTCATGAGCCAAGATTGCTATTATAAGCATTATAAGCTTTCATTTATCCAGTGAAAGCTCAACTACCTTGCAACAAATAACATCATTAACAATAATGATTATTTCTAAAAACGGTTTTCTATGAATTGAGAACTCCTTAGCAATATCTGCAGGTATATATAAAAATAATAATGAAACCTCCTTCCCCAAAGCATTACCTCTTCCCCTCTTGACCTTGATAGATTCCCTGAAGAATCTCCAAGAGGTGGCTTAATGACTGAATGTTCTGATGAGCTGTGTGAATAGAAATTCAAAGTTTACTCTGAATAAAACAAAAATCATATTTATCTTTCAACCTCAAATATATATATTTGGGGGGGGGGGGCAAATGACCTGCACTAACCCCAAAGTAACTCTCTGAAGCCATTTATTAAGAGACTCTGGGACTGAGTGACACCAAACACAGTTGTAAGGAGCAAGTGAGAAGCCATTCCAGAAAGGAGATTAAGTTAAAGTCTACAAATTTTAGAGTGAGATGTCATGAAACTTTCCCCTGCTGAGTTCTAGAATCCTGGATGCTGTATTTAAATGTCACCCCAGGCAGGAACTTGGATTGCTCTTTAGAAAAATTATCTGGTCCAAGACAAAAGATTAACAGGAAGTGACATTTGAAAGTCTTCAATAAAACAATGTTTCCCCTTACTCACTTTTTGTCATGTAGACAGATCCATCTATATACATAGCCTTCCTTCCAATCAGCTTTTTTTTTCTTTATGCCTCACTCTTTACAGATAGTCAAATATTTCCAGATACTTGAAGAAAGCCTCCTAGACAAAAGCCAGAGACTAAAACAGAAAAGGTGGGGTGCCTGGGTGGCTCAGTTGGTTAAGTGTCTGACTTTGGATCGGGTCATGATCTCAAGGTCCTGGGATCAAGCTTCAAGACAGGCTCTGTGCTTAGTGAGGAGTCTTGTTTCTTCCTCTGTCCCTCTCCCTGCTTGTACACCTGCGTGAGCACGCTCTCTCAAATAAATAAAAAATATTTTTTAAAGCTTTTATCTATTTATTTGAGAGAGAAAAAGAGACAGAGAGAGTACAAACAGGGAGCAGGCACCCCGCTGAGCAGTGAGCCAGATGCAGGGCTCCATCCCAGGACCCAGAGATCATGACCTGAGCCAAAGGCAGATGCCCAACGATCTGAACCATCCAGGCACCCCTCAAATGAATAAAATCTTAAAAAGAAAATATACAGAAAAAGGCATTTGGTTTGTATTTCCCTGATGATTAAGTGATGTAGAGCATTTCTTCCTGTGTCTGTTGGCCATCTATATGTCCTTGGGAAAATGTATATGTCTTAAGCTCATTTTTAATTGAATTATTTGTTTTTGGGTGTTGAATTTTATAAGTCCTTTACATATTTTGGAAACTAACCCTTTATCAGATATATCATTTGCAAATATCTTCTCCAATTCCAAAGGTTACTTTTTAGTTTCATTGACTGTTTCCTTCCCTGTACAAAAACTTTTCATTTTGATGAAACCCCAATGGTTTATTTTTGCTTTTGTTTCCCTTGCCTCAGGAGACTTATCTAGTAAGAGGCTGCTATAGCAGATATCAAAGAGGTTGCTGCCTGTGTTCTCCTGTAGGATTTTAGTGGTTTCTTATCTCACATTTAGGTCTTTAATCCACTCTGAATTTATTTTTGTGTATGGTACAAGAGACAGGTCCAGTTCTATTCTTTTGCATGTTGCTGTCCAATGTTCCCAACACCATTTGTTAAGAGACTAACCTTTTCCCATCGGTTATTCTTTTCTGCTTTGTCAAAGATTGACTATACAGTGGGTTTATTTCTCGGTTCTCTATTCTGTTCTATTGATCTATGTATCTATTTTTGTATCAGTACCATGTTGTTTTAATCACTATGACTTTGTGATATAACAAAACTACAATGAGATATCACCTCACATCTGTCAGTGGCTAAAAGCAACAACACAAAAAATAACAGGTGTTGCCAAGGATGTGGGGAAAGGGGGACCCTCTTGCACTGTTGGTAGGAATGTAAACTGGTACAGCCATTCTGGAAAACAGTATGAAGATCCCTCAAGAAGTTAAAAATAGAACTACCCTACAATGCAGCAATTGCACTACTAGATATTTAAGGGCGACAAAAAGACTAATTCAAAGGGATACATGCATATAAAATAATATGTTTACAGCAGCATTACTTACAATAGCCAAATTACAGAAGTAGCCCAGGCATCCACTGATTGGTGAATGGATAAAGAAAATGTGGTATATATACACAATGGAGTATTATTTAGCCATAAAAAAAGGAATGAAATCTTGCCATTTGCAACAACTGGATGGAGCCAGAGAGTATTACGCTAAGTGAAATTAATGAGTCAGAGAAAGACAAATACCATATGATTTCACTCATATGTGGAATTTAAGAAACGAAACAAATGAGCAAAAGGGAAAAAAAGAAAGAGGCAAACCAAGAAACAAACTCTAATTACAGAGAACAGACTGATGGTTACCAGATAGGAAGTAGGTAGGGGAAGGGTTAAATAGGTGAAGGGGACTGAGAAATGCACTCACTATGATGAGCCCTGGGTGTTGCATGTAAGTGTTGAATCACTAAATTGTACAACTGAAACCTGAGTGGCTCAGTTGGCTAAGCGTCTGCCTTCAGCTCAGGTCAATCCCAGGATCCTGGGATCAGAGTCCCAAATCAGGCTCCTTGCTCAGCAGGGAGCCTGTATCTCCCTCTGCCTGAGACTCCCCTGCTTGTGCTCTCTCTGACAAATGAATAAATAAAATCTTTTTTAAAAGAAAAGAATAGATGAAGCAACTTATATGTGGAATTTAAGAAACAAAACAAATGAGCAAAGGGGGGAAAAAGAGACAAACCAAGAAACAGACTCTTACCTACAGGGAACAAACTGATGGTTACCAGAGAGGAGGTGGGTAGCACGGGGAAGGGTGAAATAGGTGATGTGGATTAAGGAGTGCACTTGTAAGGACGAGCACGGGGTGATTAAAAATTAAAAAAAAAAAATAGATGAAGAAAATACTCCTTAACTATTCCTATTGCATAAATTAACACTGTTTAATAATGATAGCCAGATAAAAAATCTTCCCCGATTAGTGAAAACACAAATATGCAAGATGTCTTCAACTGCTGTAACTGTCAGAGCTCCCAAGAGGGTCTTGCTGCAATCACCCCAACATGCTATAAAACACCTTGTGCCCTCAAAGTCCGTGCATTAAAATATTATTTGTTGAAAGGTACCAATGGCAAGAAAAAGGAAAATCAGGGAGAAGATAAAACTGTAAGATCTCTGAGTAAAATGACTTATAAAAAAAGAGAATCATCTTAGTGGTAGTGAGAAAGCAAAAATAAAAATAGGAGAACAAAAGCTACTAAGAAATTCAGAAGTCAATAGAAGAGAATACAGATAAATAAAGACATACCAGAAAAATATTTGATATGTAATGATCTCCAAAAACTTTTATTTGTAAGACTCCAAAGAGAAGTTCAACTTCCTAGGTTTCCAAACATTAATAGGATGTTAATATTTCCAGGTGTTACAAAATAAAGTACTTACATTTGGTTTCCACAAGGTGATTCCTCAAGAAAAGGTATGTGATTCGTTGATCCAGGATTACGTGGGGTGCTTGTGTGAATATTTGAAGCATCATGTGTTAATCTCTGACTGGAGTCTTGGGGTGGTGTAGCAAAACTAGTTACAGAAGAATTATTAGATCCATTGCTTTTGCTCCCATTACATTGCTGGTTGAGCGCTGACACCTCACTACCAAGGCTATCCATTCCAATATTTAATTCACCAAGCTTTTGAATGGACCTAAAAAATAAAACAATTTAATTACATTAAAATGAAAACTTAATCACATTCTTAACATATAGAAGAGAGAAGTCTAGGTGTCTTGGTCAGTTAAGCATCTGCCTTGAGCTCAGGTCATGATCTCGGAATCTTGGGATCAAGCCCCCACTTTGCACTCCCTGCTCATGGGGGAGTCTTCCTCCTCTCCCTCTGCACCCCCCCCCACTTGCGCTCTTTCTCTCACACATGCGCTTTCTCTCACAAATAAATAAAATCTTTAAAAATATATATATATATAAGATTATAAGTTTGAGAAGGTAAATACAGGAACATGTAATAAATAAATGGTAAGTTCAGTACTAAAGTTACCATCATTGCCTTAAGACATAACTAAGATACTGAAAGATCCAAATTTTCCTACAGTATCCCCACTGTAGGATACAGGTATTTTACCATAAAAATTTTTTTAAAAATTTTCTTCTCCAGTATAGCTTTGGTTTAATTTTCATTTTGAAACTTTATTTCCCAAAACAGTCAACAAAAATATCACCACTATCAAAATTTCTTGCCAACAAAACAAAACAAGCCATTTTCATTTCATCTCTCTAGTGATATCATACCAACTAGGAAATGTATGATTAGAGCCAAGCAGGGACAAATTCTAGTGGCAATCTATTAGTCACACATTTATTCATTCTACACAGATGATCTGCCAGGCTCTGATTTAGGAACTAGGGAGCTAGAGCAGGAAGCAAAACAGCTTCAAGGTCTTTCCCTCATCACAAGACTTCCTGTATCAGGGTAGATCGACTTCTTTTGTTGGACTCAGGACTCCAAACAGCACAAAGAGGAAGCTGACAAGCTCTGTTAACATTTAGACCCAGAACTGGCCCAGCATCACTTTCTACAGCTTAGATTCAATATGAGAGAGGAGTACACAAGGCGTATGATTACCAAGACATGTTGGGGCTTATTGCATTTTCTCGTTTTCCAACATTAAACATTACAGAGAGAGAGAGAGAGAGAGAGAGAGAGAGAGTGTGTGTGTGTGTGTGTGTGTGTATGTGTTTAGGGCTTGGAAAGACTTTAAAAGAGCAGTTCAATATTATTAAAGGAATTGGCAGCCATTACTAAATATATAAGTTAATTTTCACTAGGTTACATTTCCCAAATGTTATCCTACGAAACACTAATCCTGTGACGTGCTCCCCATAAAGGAGTCAGAGGTCAAGTCAACTTGGGAAATGCTAAGTATAAAGTCTAAAATGTTAATATCATTTTAACTCTCTAGTAGTGGGGAGGATGAGGCAGAATATGCTTATAAGTGCCAAATCAGTGGTGCTATTTATTAGTATTAATAGAAACAAAGTATCAAGAAGTATAAAGTAGTGAGAGAGTACTGTTAATAAAAATTCTATTGTGCTTTAGTTGGCTTTTTTCCAATAAGATCTATTATGTAACATGACTCTTACTACTTTTCCTCTTTCATGACTCTTGGAAAAGAGATGCAAAATTTTTTTTTTTAAGATTTTTTTTTTTTTTTGACAGAGATCACAAGCAGGCAGAGAGGCAGGCAGAGAGAGAGGAGGAAGCAGGCTCCCTGCTGAGCAGAGAGCCCCGATGCGGGGCTCGATCCCAGGAACCACGACCCAAGCCGAAGGCA